>NW_028227275.1:15300000-15900000 GCF_978045245.1 Mus caroli | reverse complement strand
TTCAAGGTAGCTGGCAGAATTATTTTCTTCAAGGGCTGTTGGACTGAGAGCCTTGATTCTTAGCTGGTGCTTGGCTTAAGGCCACCCTTTAGTCCTTGCCACGTGGACTTCTTCAGTACGACTGCTTGCTTCATTAAATCATGCAAGCCAAGCAGGCCAAGCAGGCTGTTCAGTCTTTAAGGTGATAGTTAACCTTATGTAACCTATTCATGGTGTCTCAGTACCTTTGCCAGACTCCTAGGATGGAGGTTTTAGGCCCTCCCCATACAAGGAGTGGGGTTAACTAAGGGCATGGACACAAGGAGGGAGAAGCCATCAGGAGAACGTGTTAAAGTTTGCTTGCCACAATTGTAGCCTGCTATCACTAGTCATTTGATGTTTAGATTGTTTAGCATTTGCTCACTCTGTTCCAGCTTTTCGGCTGCCTACCTTGCCATTTTGACATGTCTCCTGATGTTTGAACACTTCAAGAAGTTGTTCCAAACTCATCTTAAATTTTTAAGGCTAGAGCTCTGAACTTAGTCATCGTTCTAAGGCTCTATTTAGAACAATCAAATGTGTTCATTTTTATTTGATTTTTAGTAATCATAGGCATTCTCAATTGGCATTGTGTGTGTGTGTGTGTGAAGGTGTGCATATACACTCTTCATTTCTCAAGTTCTGTCTCATAGTATTATCTTCAGTTATAACACAGCAATATAGCATTCATTCTGGTTTCTTCTTCCTTCTTCTTTCTTCCTTCTTTCTTTCTTCTTTCTTCTTCTTCTTCCTCTGAGAAGCCTGACTATTTTTCCCAGTCTCTTCCCCATCACATGGAAGTCTCCTTTACTTTTTGGCTACTTGACAGCAGTGCTGCCTTCACCTTTTTTAAAACCTAGGTGTGAAACTGAGTTCTGGACTCTGTCTTTTCACCTCTTGCAGTGCCTTTTGTGCCCTTAAGGAACCTTCCTGCCACTTGCCCTACCCAGTCTCAAGTCTTCCTGCTCACTGGAGTCTCGTCCCTAGCTCTATGCCAGGCCCATCTGCTTCCAGCGATGACGTTCTCATGCTATTTGGACTCCAAAAGCTTGTTTTGAGCCACTGCAGTCACCTAGCAAGAGGCCTGCTTAGCTTGTACTCATTAGTGACTGCTTCCTGGAATTTTGTAGTGGGAGGAGACCAGGAAAAGCTCTATCACTTACATTTTAAAAAAAAAAAAAGCTTCACTTTGGTTTTGATTGTTTGTTTTTTGTTTTGTTTTTTTGTTTGTTTTGTTTTTTGTTGTTGTATTGTTGTTTTTTTGTGTAGCCTTGTCTGGCCTGGAAATCACTTTGTAGACCAGGCTAGCCTGAAACTCAGAGATCTTCCTGCTGCCTCTGCCTTTGAGTGTTGGGATTAAAGATTTGCACTACCACCACTTAGTGGGTCTATTGAAAGAGTTTATATAAAGACCACTGACATTAGCCTAGGGGTGGGGAGGGAATGAGAAAGAAAATGAATGAGTGCATATGATTTTTAAAAGTATTTTTTTAGTGCTGGGATTAAAGGCATGTACTGCCTTGCAGAAAACAGTACATTTTGCAAATTTTATAACCCTTATTTAACTTTTCTACAGTTTTGTGTAATAGCTAGATGGATTTGATCATCTGACCTGTTATGGCAGGTGATGAGACTTTTGTTTTGGGATAAACTAGTAAACAGACTTCTTAAATGTTGCTAATGATGGATTGGCAAGTGAGATGGCTCAGCAGGTAAGGTGCTGGCTGTGAAGCCTGACATCCTGACCAGGACCACACAGTAGAAGGACAGATTGATTCTCCCTAAGTGGTCCTCTGCCCTCCACATGTGCAACATGGCATACAAACTCTCTCACAATAAATAAGTAGTTAAATAAATGTAATTTTTGAAGGCAAACATTGACTTTGTAAGTTAGAGCTTGAGAGCCTTGCAAGGAATAGGCAATATTGCATTTCTCTTGGCCTGAATTTTTTTTAGTTGATATAGTAGTGGAAAGGGAATTCTTTACCATGGCTTAAGGATACATAAACTCTCAATGCAGCTATCTTTTTATTGTTGATTATTATAGCATCTATTACTCCTAGAAGTTGACCAACAGGGACCTGAGTTTAGGAGATTTTTGTCATTCAGCTCTCATACAGTGAGTGCTGAGGCCAGCCCTTTGCCTGCAGGGCCTTCTCAGCGAGCGTTAAAGTGTGGGGGAGGGGTGAAGATTCTCAGGGATCTCAGGGTGGATTTGAACTTGTTAGGCACATGATGCTGAATTCTTGAAACACCAGACACATTTTGTTGCAACGTATCAGTCTCTTTTTTTCTCATTCTTTGATTTAGTAGAAACCTGTTTAGTACCTCCCTCTATTTTGCATAGACTGTTAAAATTTTTTTAAGATTTATTTTAAAATTGTGTGTGTGTGTGTGTGTGTGTGTGTGTGTGTGTGTGTGTGTGTATGTACACATGAGTGAGGGTGGAGGCACAAGATTATGGGTAGAAGACAAAAGAGGGAGTTGGATTTCCTGAGCTGGTGGTTGTGAGCTCCTTAATGTGGGTGCTGGAAACAAACTCTGGCCCCCTGCAACAACGGCAAGTACTTCTAACCGCTGAGCCTCATCTCTAGCCCCTCCCCGTATATAGAAAGATCATTATGTATTTTTATGTATATGAGTGTTTTGTCTGCTTGTGTGCCTAGTACCATCACAGGTATCAGGTTCCCTGGAACTGGAGTTATAGATGGTTTAGAGCCACTATCTGTGGTGCCCGGGAACCCAAGTGTTTTGTAAGAGTAATGAGTACTCTAAACCCCTGAACCATTTCTCCAGTCCCCTAACCCCCCCCCCCCCATATTAGATATGTTTTAAAAGCTGACAAACCTGTGTAGTTGAACCCATTTTTTAGTTTAAATAAAGTATTGCAGTCTTTGAGTTTTATTTTTACTTACTGTGTTTTTGTGCATATTTGCATGTGCCATGGTCTCTGGGGATGGAACTCAAATTTTCAGACTCCTAAGGCTTGCTCACCAAACACTGTTACTTGCTGAGCCATCTCCTTGGTCTAGCTTTCTGCTGTAATGCCAAGGAGAGTCATTCAGGGTGAAGTTAGATAGAAAATGAGCTGAAGGAACAGGTCTGTGCTATCCAGAGCTGTGTTTACACAGGATGAGATATAATCTATTAACTGAGGCTTTGAGTTTACCCAGGAAAATCATTTAAGAAGTGTGCCATTCAGGAGTTCTTTAATGATTAGTAGAACTTTCATATTTAGATGTGGGAATGTAGTTGTAGTTGTCGGATTGAAACGCACACACCCTCATTTTTCTATTTAAAAAGTTAAGGGCTTGGAGCATGGCTCAGGAGCAGAGTTATCTTAGCATGACCCTGGGTTTGATCCACAGCAAAAGAGGTTGGGAGGATGAGAGAAGTTTAGAGATTTACATTTGCAGAGAGAAAAAGCAAGGCTAGTCCAAAGCTTAGTTAGAAAACTATGTGCTAGGCTGGAGAGATGGCTCAGTGGTTAAGAGCACTGACTGCTCTAGCAGAGGTCCTGAGTTCAAATCCTAGCAACCACATGTAAAGGGATCCAATGCACTCTTCTGGTGTGTGTCTAAAGACAGCTACAGTGTACTCATCATATAAATAAAAAATAAATCTTAAAACAAAAAAGAAAACTATATGCTTAAAGATGTGATCTTGCTATAGAGCCTTATCTGGCCTCAGACACATAATCTTGTTTTAGCTTTCCATGAATTGGGATTATTGGAATGTGCCAGCAGGCCTGGACTTAAAAACTTTTTTTTTTTTAGTCCTAGGGATAGAACTTAGGGCCTCACACATTAGGGACACTCTACCACTGAGCTATATCTCCAGCTCCTTCTTTTAACTTTTTTCTTTTCGATATGATATTGCTAAGTTGTCCAGACTGGCTTTAAATTCACTCCATAGATCAGGCATGTCTTGAATGTGTGATCCTCCAGCAATAGCCTCCAGTAGCTGGGATCACAGGCCTGGCAGTTGAATCAAAGGCAATATTATTAAATGATGGACAGACCATGTATTATGCCTTTGTTTAGAATTGACCCATAAACTTGGGCAACTCTCATTGGGCAGCATTTACCAGTATGAGTAAGATTAATTATTGCAATACAAACCAATTGGAAAATTGGTTTTTAAATTGAGCCATAATATATAAAATCTTATGATAATGTACAAATCTGACTATATTCAAGTGCAGTTTTCTTACCCATACCAATTGTCTTGTAATAATCGAGAATGCATCCTCTGTGTGGTGTTTGCAAGTTAATACTATTTGGGAAATCACACTGGGTATATCTGGCTTCCCTGGGTGTATGTGGCTCATTATTGATCATAATTTTATTTTGGAATTTTAGTTTAAGTAGATGGGGTAAGCCCCTTTCAGACTTTTAGTTGTTGGTGGAGTTGTGATGGAGGATTGGGTGTGTGAATGAGAACGAACATTAGAATGAACACAAAAGAGGCTCTGGTAAAAATTCATCAAGTGCTAACACCAGCATAGATTCTTAGGGAAAACAGGAGACCACAATCATGGGAGAAATGCCTTCAAAACTTACCCAAGACGCTCTACAGATACAAACAAGTATGTGTGTTGTAATGAGAAAGAAGAGTCCCATGTCTGTGAATGAAGGGGTTTGGCTGAGTTCTAGACCTGCAGGACCCACTGTGCACTGTGCAGAGCTTCAGTATGGCTGAGGTGTGTGAGCACCCGCCTCTTCTGTCAAGCTCTTTTCCAATGCTCGCTGCACTTGGAGCCATCCTTTCCCTTTTACGCACTCTCACGTTTCTACCTCTCCTACATATCTCAGATTGAGATTCTCCTTCAGAATGACACTGGATTTTAAAGAAAAAAAAAATCCACTAAGCAAACTTAATAAAAGTACCATGTCTCTAAAGAATAGCAGGATAGTAAACTTTAGCAACGAGTTTCTCTATATTAGGAATCTTTCGTATATAGTGACTTCATGCTGATGGATGAATATGTTCCATGAAGGAAAGGGATTTTTTTTTCCTTTTGTTTCATTTCCTTTCTTTTCTTTTGGTTTCCTTTTCTTCCTTCTGATACCAGCTTGCTAATACCCCTGGCACTGATGGTGGCTGGCACGCATGGTATTCACTATGTAAACTCAAGCTCATCGTGAAGTGCGGGCAGTCATCTGACCTCAGTCTCTGTGGTTCTGGGCTTACTGATGTGAGCCACCATGCCCAGCTAAGAAGGAATGTTTTTAAAAAAGACTTACTTACTTACGTCCCAGTACCAGCCCCTCTTCTCCCCCCAGAAAGGGATTTTTTTTTTTCTTTTTAAGGCCGTTGATATAGCTCAGTGGCAGATTGCTTATCTACCATGTTTAAAGGTCTGCTTTCAGCATGAGTAGTATCAAAGGGGGTGGGGGTGGGGGAAGAATTTCTTTTTGTCCATTGTCTTAGTCAGGGTTTCTATTCCTGCACAAACATCATGACCAAGAAGCAAGTTGGGGAGGAAAGGATTTATTCAGCTTATACATTCACATTGCTGTTCATCACCAAGGAAGTCAGGACTGGAACTCAAGCAGGTCAGGAAGCAGGAGCTAATGCAGAGGCCATGGAGGGATGTTCTTTACTGGCTTGCCTCCCCTGGCTTGCTCAGCCTGCTCTTTTATAGAACCAAGACTACCAACCCAGGGATGGCACCACCCACAAGGGGCTTTTCCCCCTTGATCACTAATTGAGAAAATGCCTTACAGTTGGATCACATGGAGGCATTTCCTCAACTGAAGCTCCTTTCTCTGTGATAACTCCAGCTGTGTCAAGTTGACACAAAACTAGCCAGTACATCCATTGTTGTATCTGGTGCTCAGAACAAGAAAGACATTCAATAAATACTTATCGAATAAGTTGATAAACATTAGCTGTAAGAAAAACTTAGGTCGTAACTTACTTATGAAAATTATCTCAGTGAAACTTTGTGTTGTTAGAGGCAGGGTCTCACTGTGTAGCTTAGCTGGCCTGGAGTTCAGTGAGTAGACCAGTCTAGCTAGGAGGGAAGGTTTCAGTTACTATTGCTGATTCAGTGAGGCATTCTCTTCTTAATTAAGTTTCTGAGATTTTATTTTTATTTTGAGTGTTTGGATGTTTTACTGGCATGTATGTCTGTACACCATGTGCCCGTGGGGGTCAGAAGACGGATCAGATTCTCTGTGACTGAAGTTACAGCTATGTGGGTTCTGGGAACTGAGCTCCAGTCTTTTGGAAGAGTTTCCAGTATCCTTAATGCCTGAGCCACCTCTCCAGCCCCAGTAAAGAGAGTATTTGTAGTTCAGAGCAGGGATTCTCAAAGTGACAGAAACTTTAAATATGACTCCTAACTGTCCCCTTTGTTCTGTTGCCCTTCTCCCAATATAAGTATTTCAAGTGCAGATGAGCTGAAAAGGACTGAAGTTAGTAAATATAGTGCCCAGGAGACACAGAGGTAAATGGCAGAAACAGGAGCACGGAAATGGTAAATGTGTTAGGGCTCAGAGAAGCATCTGAGTAGAGTATCAAAGCAGTTAGATAGCTAGAGTGCCAGAGCCAACCAGAAGGGTAGATAGAGGAGGTGGCTTGATAAAGGCAGAGAGAGGAAATCCCTGATGGAAAACACTGAAGACAACATTTATCTGCTGTTTGTAAAATGGGTTGTAGCTTGATGTAAAGAAATTGGAGCCGTGAATGGAAGGGACTCACTGCTGTCACAGTCTGGGTGATAACACTGCCTGGCTTGTTGTACTGTCTGGTGATGCCTTTAGCAGATCCTTTCCAAGTCCCCACCCCCAGGTTTTGATACAGGGATGGTGACAGCAGGATGAAGAGCTCCAGGAAGTAGGAATGGATTCTAGTCCCCACTTGCTGTCCTATTTCCTACGTTCCTGAGCATGAGCAGACAAGTCCTTACCTATAAAATGAAAACAGCCACCTGTAAGCAGGCATCTAGACTGGAGTCTTTAGCAACTGTGATCTTCATATGAGTTATAGACAGTGACAGTGTGAGCAGGAAATATTATATCTTGTATCTCATTGTGCACTTCTGCCAATTATTTAAAGCAGTAAAAGAACTAGAACATCATCTCATATTCTGTAAAATTTTATTTCTTGTGAAAATGACTTTCTATTTTAAAATATGTATTCGTTGAGTATGGATGGGTCTTTATTTTAGCTGTTATTAAGGTTTCATAGTGCTCAAGCTAACGGACAAAACTTCATCCTGGGGTCGTTTTAGAGAAACACAAAGAATAGAGAGTCCACTCTGCCATATGTAGATCTTGTGGAACTAAGCAGAGCTTGGGGAGATGATTCGGCCAGTAACATTCTTGCCAGGGCATGCGATGCGCCCTTGTAAGACAGACAGGAAGCTTGTCAGCCAAGCCTAGCCTAATGAGCAAGTCTCAAGTTCTAGTGAGAGACTTCATCTCAAAACACTAGGTGAATGGCTCCTGAGGAGTACCACCTGAGGTTAATCAACCCTGACCTACGCACACGCACAGACACACACACACACACACGCACGCACCACATCTGCAAACTGCCTCCCCCCACCAGCCTCAAAACACGGTAACACTAACAGTGTTTAATGTTACTAGAATTGGTACTTTTGGGGCTGTTGAATGCACTCTGTTCGTCCCATCCTTTCCTTGCTGAAGGTTTTAGCACCACGACTCTCCGGCTCCCTACTCTTCTTCCCCTGTTGTTTTGTTTCTGTTTGGATTGTTTCTTGCCCTACCCCCTTTAATCCATCTGGAAAGATGAAGAGGCAGCTGCTATGTTAACTGTGCACGGTGGTTAATGAATAACAGACTAACAGGACACATAAAGCATATGCAAGCTGCAGAGCCAGTGCTGTCAGGCCCCAGGGAGACAATGCTTTTTCTTTTCTTTTTAAAAGACATTCTCCTGTGATATTTTGTTTCTTAATTTACCATTCTTAATATTGTAATGCTCCCACAAAGTTCTCTTCTCTGCTTAGTTTGTATAGTATTTCTTTTACCGTATGATGCATTTATAGAAGACTGTTGAGGCTCAAGGAGGAAATTAGTCAATCCAGCATATTTAAGAAGTAGATTTCCTAGTTCAGGTGTGTTTATTCATAGAAAAACAGGGATAGAAATTTGTGACATGCGTGGTTTTTGGACCTCTGACATTTTGTCTCTTGCCTTTTGGTTACTAGTGCTCCCTTTGAGTTTCTCCTGGATTAGAACCACTGTATACCATTTTCTCCCAAGTGCCAGGAGGCAGAGGTAGGCAGAGCCTGGTCCACCTAGAGAGCTCCAGGCCAGCTAAGGCTACATAGTGAGCCTGCATCTTACCCCCTTGCCAATGTTTCTATCATAAAGACCAACTACAACTTGAATATTGCATCAGCCAATCCTTGAAAATTCCTGTAATCTGTGCCATCCTGTCTCATACTGTCCCATCTCATAGTTGTCCTCTCTCTGCAGTGCTCTATGCCCAGGTCTCTGTGGCTGGGCTGCTCCAGCCTGGCGGACAGCATGCCTTCGCTGCGATGCCTGTATAACCCAGGGACTGGCGCACTCACAGCTTTCCAGGTACTTTCTCTGTCTCTGTGGATTATGGGTGGGGGGGTTGTCTAATTCATTAGTGTGTCCTTCCTTCTCTCCTATAGTTTACTCGCATCACCTCTTCTCCTTTATAGCGCCTGTATTTACATCACTCAGTATTTCTTCGGGGGCTAACTTTTAATATAGACCTAGACTTACCGACTTTTAGAACATCTTTATCCTAATTGTTTTGTCAAAATGGATAAAACACAACTGGAGCAGTGAGTTTCAGATCTTGTACCGATACTGATTTTTAAGATAATATAAGTAGCAATTCAGAATGTAGTGTTTGCTGTGAACCTACATAAAATCAAGTCAAATAATTAGGTAATTGAAATCATATGCACAAACATCTTATGTTTTTTATTTGATTACTGCTATGTTCAGAATGCCTGGGTTACTATGCTACTATCATGTGTGTATGCATACATACACATTTATGTTTACATTACACATTAAGAACTATGTGTTACTTGCATCTTAAAGGTTTTCTTGTTTCAGAGTGGGGAAGCTGTCGATATAGTTTCCATTTTGAAAAACTCCAGTTGGTCTTACATGATGGACTCTAGCTCCTCCCTGTCTTCCTTAGAGGTCAAGAGGTCATTTCCATAGTGTCAGATAAGCTGTAGAAGAAGCGAATGGAACTTTGTAGAGGAAAGTGAAAGAAAGAACTTGATGCCCGTAGCTTATGGGTTAGGGTGTCATGCACAATTGTTCTTGGCAGAAGTGTTGTCTATCTACTTAAGGTATTTGGGATTTGTGTTTAGCTTTAATACCTTAATAGTATTAAAAAATTGTCTTTCTTTTTCTTTTAGGTATATCTTATTTTATTTATGTAAATGTGTGTGCAGGTGTGTGAAGAGGCCAGAGGGATGTGGGATTCCCTGGAACTCTTGTGTACAGGCAGTTGTGAGTCACCAAACATGGGATCTGGGGCCCAAACTCGGGTCCTCTGGAAAGAGCATTAAGCTCTCCAGCTCCTCACAATTTGTCTTTTAATGTCCGTGTATGCTGGTACGCAGGAGTGAGCCGCTTGTCCAGCTATTTGCCAGGTTGTTTTTTACCCTTGCAATTTATTATCTGTTCAGAGAAATTCCACAGACAAGTTGTAACTAAATATGAAAATATCCATGATGAAGTCTGGAAGAACGGGATTAAGTACTGACAGTTAGTTACCAGTCTTCAGCAATACTATGTTAGTCATGCTTTCATTTTCCTTTGTGCAGTTTAATGTTCACTTCCTTTGCTTATACTAGAAAATAGTAGGTAAATCATTTCAAATACTTTGTCACTCACTCTTTTATGCGGGGGTTTTTATTACTGTGGAGAGAGATTATGACCACAGCAACTCTTATAATGGAAAACATGTCATTGGAGCTGGCATACAGTTCAAAGCATTGTATGGTGAGAAGCCTAGTGGCATATAAGCAGACATTGTGCTGCCTGTGTGTAGCTGAGAGTCCTACATTCGGATCAGTAGGGGACAGGAAGAGAGAGTGACACTGGGCCTGGCTTGAGCTTATGAAACTTCAAAACCCACTCCAGTGACATACTTCCTCCAAAAAGGTTACACCTCCTCCAACAAAGCCATACCTCCTAATAGTCCCCTCCTCATGGCCCTGTGGGGCCATTTTCTCTCATACCACATAGTCACTAGTACTGTGATCTTGAACAAATTGTTTTACTTTCATGTTCATTTCCCACATCTGTTACATGGCAACTGTAGACATGAATGGACACATGTTGCTGCTTTTATCATCGTTGTATACATTGTTGCTCTGAGAGAGTGTGTGGTATCCTGAGAGTGTCAGTTCATCCCAGGGTGAATTATTTTGTTAAGGTGGTTTTTCTGTCTTGTTTTAAATCAGTGTATTCTGCTCAGGAAAGTCCTGACTTCAAGAACCCAGAGTTCTTTGCTTTGCTATTGTTATGTTTGAGACAGGACATCACTTTATAACCCAGGCTGGCCTGCGACTCTAGAGTATCCTGCCTCAGCCTCTGAGCCCTGGAATTGTAGGTGTGTTTCAGCAACCCCTGCTAATCTATTGGGTTTAAGTTGCATTGAGTTTAACCAGTTTGTAAAGTCTCAGGGAATAGGCTCATCAAAATTGTCTACACTTTAGGCCCAATCACTCTCAGGGTGGATAATTTGTTTGAAAGTATTCAAAGAGCTTACCAAAAGCAGTGATACAGATTATTAACAGACAAAGGATACACGTTAAACCTAGTCAAGAGAGACATCCATGGGCCAGAGAAGATGGCTCAGTGGATAAGATTGGTGACCTGAGTTCAATCTCTGGATTCCACAAAATGGCAGGAAAGAATTTTTACCCTCCAAGGATTTGGATGAATTTTCTCACTTTGCCTCGCCTCTCCTATTCTTTTTTCTCGTGCCCTCCAATGTCTCCTTTTCCTCTCCCTCTCTGTGCTCTCTCTCTCTGTCTGTCTCTCATACACACACACACTCTCACTCTCTCTCTTTCTCTTTCTGTCTGTCTGTCTCTCATACACACACACACTCTCACTCTCTCTTTCCCTCTCTGTCTCTGTCTCTGTCTCTCTCTCTCTCTCTCTCACACACACACACACACACACATTTGTGTGCCACATGCATGCAATGTTTGCAAAGTCCTGAAGAGAGTGTTGGCCCCTCCTGGACTGGAGTTAAAGAACGATGCTTGTGAGCCACCATATGGATGCTAGGAATGAAGCTCAGGAGCAGCTCGTGCTCTTAACTTCTGAGTTATATCCAGCCCTAAATAAATAATCTTCAAGAAAGACTTAATTAAAGAAAAAACAAAACAAATACCAGAAGAGACACATAGGAAAGGATCTTAGAGAGGTTAAAATGTGCAGTTGTTAATCACTCTCATGCCGTGGGGCCACTCTCACTATTATAGCCTTTCAGGCACAATGTGTGGTAATCTATACCAACCTCCAAAGTCATATTTATTCAAACTTATTTGTTTATTGCCTCCATGGCTGGCCTTTAGTCTCTAGCCCATCCTTGTAGGCCACACTGAAGCCTTTAGAGTCCCGGTCTCCTCTTGGTGTTGAAACTTATACAGTGTTTTTTCCACCTCTGAATGTAGATTGCATTTCCAGCATCTAAAATCCTCAAGCAGAGACACTTATACTCACAAGAAGTCAAGCCTAAACACCACTTCCTTTTCACCAAGGGCAAAGGCAGATTTCTCTTTAAGTTTAATTCTTCACTACATAGGTATCATAACCTGTTATGGAAATGCAATAGGATCTATTTATCCTTGTGTATATTGAAGCCAAATTTTATTTAACAGTTATTTATAATTTTTATATTTATATTCCACTGTGAAATGAGTAAGAGAGCTATGAAGCCACATAATCCCCAAGGCAGAATCTCCCTGAAGTGATTGGGTCTATAAAAGAACTGTGCAGGGAGCCATAGCACTGTATACAGGAGGGGCCTGGCCAGGGTTATAGCAGAATGGAAGAGCACTACACAGTGTGCACAGGGCCTGGGTTCTATCTGCCCCACCACAAATAAAACAAACTAGTCCTGGTCTAACCTAAGAGTTGGGGTAAGGACAGTCAGCTAACCATGTAGACTGAGAATGGACTGGGCAAAAGTCCGAGGACAGGAATGGCTTGGTGCATTAACACCCCCCTCCCCTCCATGACACAACAGCTGAAAACTACAGAGATACTGGTAACCTTACTGAGAACAAGCTGGGGAAGCCGCTGATGACCTCGTCATGGAGGGCTGGGGCATGGGCAGTGAGGTGCTGGAAGGGCTGAGCACAGATGTTTACCACTGTGGCTATAGACAGATCATCTTAGAAAGCGAACATTTCTCTTGGTCGCCTTTTCATTTGTCTACCTCCAAAGTTCGACATTACAGGCCTCTGCCACCATACCTAGCAGTTTTACTAATTTGGAGGCGAGGACAGTTTGCACTCCTTAATAATTACTGAGGAACCCTAACTTACTTTATGCATGTGGCTTGTATCTACTGATATTTACTGATATTTACTTTGTTTGAAATGAGAATAGAAAAAATATTATTATTTAAAATAATTGTAATTACTCTTCAGGACGTGAATGAGTTCAAGGTTGTTCTGTCTACAGAGCAAGTTTGAAGCCACCCTGGCCTACATGGAGTCTTGCATAATAACAACACTAACAAAAAACCCTACGTCATACAAATAGAACATTCTTAATGACAATGTATTTAAAACACTAATGCTGGCATTGTTTAATTTTTGTACATCTAGTGTCTGGAGTAATTAAAGGCAGATGAATTTTCATAGACACTTCTGCATTCATTGTTATGCTTTCTTTAAAGCTTAGGAAGGAAGACTGTCTAGTCTATAAAGAGATCTAAAGTTTAAAAGAGAGGTGCCAGGCTTGATGGTCCATGTCTGTAATCCCTGTAAGCACTGGAGAATCCGTTGTATGGGGAGTTGGGGCTAGCCTAAGGCTATAGCAACTTTGAGAACAGTCTGGAATACATGAGATTCTTTCTCAAAAATATTAATATGACTGTGAGCTTGCACGCGTGTGCACGTGTATGTTTTTAAACCTTCTGACTTTGGTATCAGAGTAGAGCACCAAGAAAAATTCAAGTTTTCATTTGTCCTAAAACAATTCTGAATTAAAGTAGCAAATAATTCTCAACCAGTTCACCCCCAGAACCTTTTCTAGTTTTAATTAAAAGTCAGTCGTGCTTTTAAGAAGCTGAACGCTCTTTCTATATGTTCCTACTTCTGGAATTTATATGTAGGAAAGCTTATTTAGACTATTTTTTATGTGTATGAGTGTGTTGCCTGCCTGCATATATATGCCTGGTCCCATGGAAGTCAGAAGAAGGTATCCTAGGTACCATAGGATCCGATACCACGCGGATGCTGGGAACTGAACCTGAGTCCTTTGCAAGAACAGTAAGTGCTTTTAACTTCCAAGGCATCTTTCCAGCCCTATGAAGAGCTTTTATTGGAAAATCAAGGAATACATTGACCAAGTTGACTGTTGATTTTATCACAGGAGTCGAATTGTTTAATGTAAACAGAAAAGGAGCTGCTTATAAGATAGGAAGGAAAAGAAACCCAGAGGTTAGGCTGTAGGATGGGGACCCTGGGGCAGGCTTTCCTGGAATCTGAGCTGGCTTTGTTGTTAACCACTGAGCTTGAATCTTTCTCTTTAAGGGGTCATTACTGGGCCAGAGATGTAACTCGCTTGTATAATGCTTGCTTATTATGCATGAGGTTTAGTTTTTGATCCCCTACATTTCATAAACTAGATGTGATGGTTGTTTCTGTAATTCCAGAAACAACCAGAAATTCAAGGTCATCCTAAGCTACATACCAAGTTTGAGATCAGCCTGGTATACTTGAGATCCTGTCTATATCACTACCACTACCACTACCACCACCACCACCACCACCACCACCACCACCACCACCACTACTAGTAGTCATTATTATAATGACTGTTATCAGTATTTTTATACCATTATTAATTAACACACTTGTTTCCATCCGTCTGGTAACTTGGCTATACATTTCTATATGCATGTGCATGTAATGGTTTTATTTTCAAATGTTCCTGTTGTTTTTGTTCTCATTTTAATCAAACATTGTTAGCTGTAGAAAATAGAAGTAGGAAGAAGAAAGACAGACAATAATGATGTCCTTTCAAATATTTCCATTTTTACCAATATTAGTCAGCACTTGGGAATTTCACGTAAATTACGTGCTTGCTCATGCTACAGCTCGCAGCTGGTGTTCCTGATGAGAGTGGCCACTCTCTATTTTGTGGACAGTTGCTTACATGGTTTTAGGCTGAATGAAGATTGAACCTGGCTTCTACTTCACAACTCTTTTCCTTTCATATAATTCTCAACTACTGCAATTACAGTGCAGAATGAGTACAGGAGTCCCACTGTTTGAAAATAGCAGTGTTGACCAAACTCCAGGACACCTGCCTTTGTGTTCTCTAATCACTCCATCTGAGGCCTTCCACACCCCCACCCCGTCTGACTTTGCCTGGGGATGTCTACCTATCTCGGTAACTCTATCGTTAATTGTGTTCAGGTTGAGACAGGATTAAGGTTTTTCCAGATCTGTACTGCTTTCCGTCTCAGGCAAGCCACACATTTGTGCCCAGAATATGCAGCAGCAGAGATGTGCTGCCACAGCGATTCTGTGCTGCTCTGATTATCTGTGTCTTTGTCTTCTGCGAGACTGAATTCTTTGAAGGTTGAACTATGTTTTGTTCATTTATTCTCTCATTGTCAAAAGTAATATTTCATACTTCTGGTGAATTAGTGAGTGAACAGACTTAGATAATTTGAAGAAAACTGTCCAATAACAGATACAGGGTACGGAGAGGAAGCGTAGTATTGTGGTAGCCCCTCCTACACAGCATGCAGATATTGTGGTAGCCCCTCCTACACAGCATGCAGATATTGTGGTAGCCCCTCCTACACAGCACACAGATGCTCTGCATTCAGAAAGAACTCATGACAGTTAAACAGTCACTCCAGACATCACACATTTGCACAGAGAAAAGAAAAACATGCCGAGTCTGATTTATGGGAAGTCCTCAGATTTCATACATTTGGCTTTCTTACAACTCACTGTGCTGGTCCCTTCTGAGTTGGATTCTGTATACTGAATTTGGACTCTTGTTCATGAACAAATGCACATTTCAGGCTATTAAAGACCGCCATTGCCAGCCAACTGACTAAACATTCAGTTTCAATGGTGTCAACGTGTTTATCTGCGGTGGAGTGTGTATTTGGATGAGCATTTGACTGATTGCAGTGTACCCTTACTTTGTAAAAGAACGGAGCAAAGTGGAAGTGCTGAGTATGAAGAACATCAGGCTAGAGAAAGGTTGAAAGCCAATATATTGATGAATCTTTGGACTTAAGACTAAAGTCCAATTTTAAAGCATTTGTGCGAAATGTTAGAAATATATTTTTGAAGATCATGCTTTTATAGCGAGGGACAGAGGAGATGGCTCAGAGGGTAAGGTTGCTTGCTATGTAAGCATGAGATGTGGGTTCAAATCAGCACCTACTAAGTAGCCTCTTGTAATCCAAGCAGTGTGGAGGGGCAGAGGCAGGGGAATGGCTGAAGCTTCCTGGCAACCAGAGTCACTCCAGGTCTAAGAGAGGTAAGAAGGCTAACACTCCCACACACCCCGTACCCTGTGTGTGTGTGTGTCCGTGTCCGAGCGCACATGCACGTGCGTGTGTATGTACATGTGTGTAGGTGAAACACAAAATTATAAAAAATATAGTGAAATTGTTTTAAAGTATTGGGTACATTGAAATCTAGTGTTACTTTCATCTTTTATGTGTACTTCAAGTGTTAAAAGTAAAAATGACCCAAGTTCGCCACATTTTTGCCTTATCTTGAAAATAATCAATATTGGAGAAGTGACATCTTCCCCTGATTGCCTTTCCAGCTACTTGCTTGGTTATTGAACTATTTTATATTTCAGGTTTGTTAAAAACACATTCCTCAATTGCTGAGTGTTTTGACATGTCCAAGTGTAGCTAATGTTCATTTATGGAATAATGTATGACTTTATCTGGTGTTTAGAATATGCCAAAATCATCATCTTGTGAGACAAATCAGATTTCCTTGAAACATTTTTATTCTTCATGATGGATGTAAAAAGTAAAATTCTTCTCAAAGTGGTTATTTCTTTTGTTTAGATATATTCAATAATAATGGATTTGCTTTCCCTCAAGTGCTTTTACTCGGTCAGAACCTTGTAAAGGGGATGATATTGCCCACTTGTCCAGGGATGAAAACCATAGGAATGGACCTGGTGGGAAGAGGGTGATGGCGGCCTTTGGAGGTGCCCTACCTAAGTGATAGATCCTTTCTGTGGGCACTTAGACTAATCTGTGTCCTCTGAGAGAGGTATGTTGTTTCTTTATGTTCTAAGATTCCTAGTTATTTCCATCCCTTGTGCATACAGAGGCCATGGTTGTACATGTGTTCTTTCTGTGCTGGTCAGGAATTGTTGGGTGGGTCTGTGGCTGCCAAGGCCATGCACTCTTCTTTCACTTTTGTCCTTTGTTAATGTTTTTGCTTCCTTCCTCACATTAATTTCAAGACTGGATATGCGGACTGTGGAGATGAAGAATCTCGGTGGTAGGCGGTATTCAGGAAACTCTGTCTTTGTCATTTATTTAAGCCAGGGTGTTTTAAGAAAGCTTTATTTGAGCTGGAGAAATGGCTCAGCAGTTAAGAGCACTGACTGCTCTTCCGAAGGGCCTGAGTTCAAATCTCAGAAACCACATGGTGGCTCACAACCATCCGTAATGAGATCGAACGCCCTCTTCTGGTATCTCTGAAGACAGCTACAGTGTACTTACATAAAATAATAAATCTTTAAAAAAAAGAATGCTTTATTTAAAATTAACAGGCAAGCATGTGAGCAAACCAAGAGCGCACACTCGTGATTGGCTTCAGAGGACCCTATGCACTGTAGCACATTTCCATTAGGAGCGGGTGCCTGTGAGTTTGCTTTCCTTCTGAGCTTTTCTACATCCTTACACACAGTTCTCTGGAGACCAGATGTGTTATGTTTTAAGGTAGTTATTTAGAAAGCAGGAGAAGGATTTTGCAGTTTATCTTTTTTTGCTGGGTGATCTGTTACCTGCCCTTAAGTTCTTTAGGTGTACAGTGAAAAGCTACTGCCTGTGTCTTTGTATGAGTTAACCTGGAGTTCTGTGACCTGTAAAATTTGCATGAAGAAGGCAGCTGTTCCTTTTCATACATGAACTTTAAAGTCAGCTTGGTTTTTATATGTGTTGGTCCATATAGTCATGACAAAGTGAGAGCACGAGGCGTTAGCAGTTCCCTTAGATTTTCACGTTACACATAAACCTCCTCGCCATTTCAAGCTAGTAAATGTAAAACTTTATCTATAAGCACCAAAAGCTTTGTATTTGAATGAAAGCCCCTCATTAGCTTAATTTAAATGAAGCTGCTGTAGTTGTTAATGTAATTTCTATCTTTTGCACAAGTCACTACTTTGTATGACTTTCTTTACTGATAGTAAACCGTAAGGGACATTTATAGTTTAATATTAATGTATTTCCCCTTGATTTTTTAAGTAGCAGGTTGTTAATTTTTTAAGCATATCAACTGTAGCATAGTACAGTCCTTTGAGGGAAATTAGTAAAATGAGGATAAGATGGATACAGGAATCCAACAGCTTGAAAATCACTGTTTGACCAAAATCTCTTTTGTATTCCCTGCTCTGGTTCTATTTCAGTAGTCCTGGAAAAGTGCCTGTGTGCTATTTGCAGCGAGATTATAAAACTGAATCATGATTTTGGTGATGGAAGCCAGAGCATGTGCTTCCAGCACCCCAGCTGGCAGGAAGCTCTCCCTAGGTTTATGAATGTAGTTAGATGGCCCCCAACTGTTTACAAGACAGCAGAGGTGAGATCTTTGATTGACAAGTCAGAAATGCATTAGATCATTCTCTCTGCCATTCTCTGGTTCATGCTGTTAAAAATGTCAGCCTCCAAGTTTGAATGGCAGCCTGAGGGCCTTAGAAGCTTTTTGTTTTCTGAGATGGAAACACAAATTGGATGTGTGCCTGAGCGCTTCATCCTGGGCTGTAATTTCATCTTTTAGCTAAGAACCACAAGGTACATGGGCAAAGCACCCTGTAAACAATAATACTGGGGAAAAAAATAAACAAGGTCGTGTTTCTGGCACGTTGATCCGATGGTGTCCTGACCTCCATCACGTTGAACATCTCCACTCTGATTGCCGTTCCCTTTGGCATTACAATGAGAGAGAGAGACTGACACCGAGGGGAAGATTTAAAGTTGCAGTGCCGTTGCTCATTCCTTGTATTGGTCATGAAATATTGAACTGTCAGAATGTGACACTTAGTTTTTTAAGCAACCTTTCTTGTTTGAGGTGTTCACAGTTCATTCCTTTCTCCCCTATTTGTCCGCTTTCGTTCATAGGGTTGGAAGTAGTGGCCTTAACCACATAAAAAGGGACAATGTTAAAGAGAAGTGGCGCCAGCAAAGCCAAATGAACCTAACACTGGAACAGAAACAAGCTGTGAGGATAAAGTCGAGTCAGTCCGTGGGTCTCAGGGTTTCTGGAGAACCCCATCACGAGGAAGAGCCACATTAGGTCTTTCATCTGTGTCTGCAGCAGGAAGTCAGGAAAGCCGGTGTGGACAGGTGTGAGTGGACAGTGGAGTTGTCTGCTCCCCGCTGCTGACCGCACTGACGTTGTTCCCCACTGCCGACCATGGCTGATGTTGCTATACAAATACAAGTTCACCCACTGTGTGTGTGTGTTTGTGTATTGGTTAGATTTTTTAAATTTTGAATTCCATATGTGTAGGGCGTGTATGTGGAGGTGAGGACAGCTTGCCACAGGCTCCTCTCCTCTCTTTGTGGGGTTAAAGTCGGGCTTCTTGGGAAGCCCCTTTTCCTGCTGAGCCGTCTCACCAGCCCCAAACCTACACTTTTTTATTTTATGTGTATTGGTGTCTTGCCTGCATTTATGTTTGTATTAGAGTATGGGTTATAGACAGTTGTGAGCTGCCATGTGGGTGTTAGGAATCGAACGCAGGTCCTCTGGAAAAGCAAATATACTCTTAATTGTTCGGTCATCTCTCCAGCCCAACCTCCACTATTTTGATATTACTCAAATGGTGAATTTATCAAAGAATGAAATTTTAGTAAGAAAAATACTTCAATATGCAAAATTTGTATTTTATAGTAGCGCTTAAGAAGAACTGTTTTGCTTACTCCAGCGTTTTGTCTGTCTGCATTTGCACCAAGTGTGCACAGTGCCCGTGGAGGCCAAAAGATGGTGTTGGATCCCCTAGAACTGGAGTTACAGGAAGCTGTGAGTCACCGCATGGGTGCTGGGAACTGAATCTTGGTCCTGTACAAGAGCAGTCAGTGCTTTTTTGAAAACTTGAACTCAGGGCCTTGGCCATGCTCACGTGCTCTGCATTGAACTAAATCCTCCTAATACCTCCTAATTTCTGTCTTAAGGTCATGATGGGAGACAGGAGATAGAATTACAGAATACAGGCCCACTCCCCTGTATCCAGAACTGCATGCTACTTTTAGAAATCGAGTGCTTAGAGAGGAAGACCCAAACCAAGGACAGTAAGAACGAGTCTTTGCTGTTGTTAAGCATTGTTCTGTAGTTTGAAAACACAAATATTGGCGTAACACTTGCTTATAAGCTATAAGAACCCACTGTCTAACTTAGTGGGGGATTTTAAAAAAACTCTTCTGGAAATTGATTTCTCCTTCACTGATTTTCAGAAGATGAGAGGAGACAAATCTTTCTGTCTGTCTGTTTGTTTGTTTATCTATTTCATGTATGAGTACTCTTCTGTGTGCCAGAAGAGGACAGCAGATCCCCCTATCTATGGTTGTGAGCCTCCATGTGGTTGCTGCGAATTGAACTCAGGACCTCTGGAAGAGCAGCCAGTGCTGTCAGCTGCTGAGCCACCTCTCCAGCCTGCAACCATTCTTTTAAATAAAGAAAATCTGGAATGTAAGAAATGATCCTAATACAGGGGGGGGGCACAAAATTTCTTCCCATGCTGTATTTATTATAAATGCTTTAGCTAACAGCTCAGACGCTGAGGGCTTTCACAGCATCATACCTTATGAGAATTAGCTTTGGGGTTGGAAAGATCACCAGAGGACAGCATGTCACATGTCCTCTTTACGATTGGTTTTTGCCAGGGAGTCATCCAATCTGTGCTGATCTGCACCCCTGTTCGAGAAGTGTCGTGTCGACACGAGGTTTCTTTCCTTTCCTTTGTTTGGTGTATTAGATTTCTTTCAAGGAGTCAAACTTTAGTTCACTCATTGTTCCCGACAGTGTTTTGTAGTAACATGGAATAATTGCCCATAACCAGTTGTCTCCCATCCCCAGTATCCTTGGTTTTCCATGTGCAGAGTCAGCCAGTTTTGAAGCCGAAAATGTACTTAGGCCTGTGATGTGTACCGAGGAGACTTTTTTCTTGGTATTATTCCTTAAACAATACTGTACAGCAGTTATATGAATAACGGTTGCAATTTAATAGGTGTTAAGTAACCTAGACATGATTATCTGGGAGGCCGTGTCTCCGCTGTCTGCAAAGCTATACCGTTTTTGAGATTCCTATGCTTTGCTAGGAGGATGAGGAATGGAGGGTCCTGAGACTGATCTGTCTGGATTCTGAGTGACAAGTCTGTTTGTGTGTTGAGAGCTGTAAGATTGCTTTATCCACATGTTACCCACGTGGACTGGTTCCAATTCTGTTGTTTCTTTGGAAGATACCAGCCATGATTTCTGGCCTTTTCATAGCCATATTTTGGGATCAGCATTCTGGTTTTCCTCCTGTGAATACACCCCCATCTTGACACCGCCATCATTGCAGTATGGAATGCATGGCTACATACACTGTGGCAAGAACAGCAGACAGTAAGAGGCCTGGGAGTGTGGCTCAGTGATAGTGTGCATGCCAGGGATATTGAAAGCCTCAGGTCCAAGCTATAGCACTGCATAACAACAGGAAAATCCTCTACAATTATATTGTGTGAAGTATAGTGAGGTAGAGTTGGCCTTTGGTGGGAGGGGTTTCCTCTGGCTTTGTTTGTTTGCTTGAGACAGGATCTTACATTGTAGCCCAGCTGGGTCTCCTACTTGAGATCTTGCCTTTTGAGTACTAGGCATTTTGTTATAAATATAATTTAGAAAATGTAACTGAATTACTGCTGCCTAAAATTCTATACTTGTTTACGTTGATGATAAGAACCTTTCTAAGAGGCTAGCCTAGGTTTGTTTCCTTGTCTTTTCCTTGAAGTCAGAGAAGCATATGTAAGCACTTTGACAAATGATGTAATGTAGTGGTGTTATCTGAGTCGTACAGGTATTTGAAACCTAGCTCCAGTTCCCAAAGATGGGGAACATCTGCTTAGAGGTATTGTAGAGCTCCACAATGCACTAATTGAATTACTCTTTTCTGGAGTTGTTGACTGCTCTAATTGAGAGAGAGAGAGAGAGAGAGAGAGAGAGAGAGAGAGAATATTCCAGCCTTAGTGGGAGAAATGGTAAGAGCTATGACTGATGGTGTGTACTGTGCTGCTCTCTAATGGCAGTCTCTGGAACTACTCCATGGTCTCCAGGGAAGAGAAGGTAGTCATGTGATTTAGTGACCTTAGTCTAACCCACCCTGCTTAGTTCAAAAGGTCCTCAAATATGTTTACAATTATGAATTGAGGTGGGGGGAACATCTGATTAATTTCTTATGGCTAACATGTATTTTATTAAACAAAGACTTTTTATGAACAAAAGTAATTATTCAATTGAATTAAAGTTTTCTAACCTTTAATTTGTAAAAACTGATTCTGGCATTTTTTCTGTATAAATTGTCTTAGTGTACTAGGCAGGATGAATAATACAGGTTTAGTAGTATTCCTGAATATAACTTCTTTCTGGTGGTCAGAACTACTTTCCAGCAATGAGCAAATAAAGGTGATGCGAGCTGGGCACAGCACAGAACTGTAATTCCAGTACTTGGATCCCGGTATTTGAGACCAGCCTGGGCTATGAGGCCTTGTCTCAGGACAAAGCAAAACAACCAAAGAAGTTATGAGATCTTGCCAAGTATATGGTTCTGCTTACATAAAATGAAAATTTTCTATAGGAAAAATTAATTACTAGATGGCTTAAATATAATTTTAACATAAATTTGGGTGTGTTTGAAACCCTCCACAGTGAAGTAGGTAATCTTTTCTGTCTGTCTGCTTGCTCCTTCCTTCCTTCCTTCCTTCCTTCCTTCCTTCCTTCCTTCCTTCCTTCCTCCCTCCCTCCCTCCCTCCCTCCCTCCCTCCCTCTCTCTCTCTCTCTCTCTCTCTCTCTCTCCCTCTCTCTCCCTCTCTCTCTCTCTCTCTCTCCCTTCCTCCCTCCCTCTCTCCCTCTCTCCCTTCCTTCCTTCCTTCCTTCCTTCCTTCCTTCCTTCCTTCCTTCCTTCCTTCCTTCTTTGGGGCAAGGCCTCAGGCATCTCAGCTGAGGCTGATTTGAACTGATTATTGTGGCTAAGGCTGTCCTTAAATGCTTGATTTTTTTTTTTCTTTTTTGCTTCTACCTCCTAAGTGCTAAAGTAATAGGCATTTGACACCACATTTAGCACAGTTTAATAATATCTAAAGACATCATGCAATGTAATTCTGTGCAGCACAGAAGGCAACAGAAGACAGATCAAGCCTGGAGCGATGATGATACACACCTTCAGCCCCAGCACCGAAAAGTAAGCTCCAAAGGGATCTCTGTGAGTTCAAGACCAACCTTCACAGCAAGTTTCAGGCCAGCCAAGCTACACAGAGAGATCCTGTCTCAAACAAAACAAACAAAATAACAACAACAAATGGTCAGACAGTGATGGTGCACACCCAACACTCAAGGGAAGAGGGAGGCAGGTCTCTGAGTTAGAGGCCAGCCTGGTCACCCTGATCATAGCAAGTCCCAGGACAGCCAGGCTACACAGAGCAACCGTGTCTCGAAAAACCAAACCAAACCAACAAAGCATTATGAACCATATTGTGGTTTAACTCTAGGCATTCTAACTTGTAAAATATCTCTTAACAGAATGATACATTAATATGCAGATATACTCATATAATACTCACTGGATATATGGAATGTGTGTGCACTGCCATTTCATTAGTCAGAAAGTGCCATTGGGTGCCTTTTTGACCTTTTGAAACTTTTTTCTTTCAGTTGAGGCAAAAAGCACAGAAAAACTTGTAAGTTTTTTCTTATGGTCTTCATTACTAAAATACGTTTGAATTTGCCAATATTCTATTGAATATGAATGTGTGTCTGTAGGGTGTGTATGTGTGAGTGTGCATGCACATGAGCCAGATTGACAGATGTCATCCTTCATTGTGATCCATTGTCATCATCCACTTTTTAAGATATATTTATTTTATGTGCCCTGGTGTTCTGCTCGCATGTTTGTGTTAGGGTTCCAGATCTCCTACGAGTGGAGTTATAAAGTCATGAGCTGCCATGTGGGTGCAAGGAATTGAGCCAGCTCCTCTGGACCAGCAGCCAGTGCGCTTAACCACTGAGCTCTCTCTCCAGCCCCCTATTTTCATCTTTTTACTTCGGCTGGATCTCACCAGTCCTGCAACTCTAGCTAACCCGAAGCTTGCCCTTGGGTTTACTTACTCCTTTTGCTAGAAGCACAGGCTTAGCTCTGATTACCCATGCGCCATCTCCTTAGCCCTGTGAATATGCCAATATTTTGGGTCCATATTGTTGTTAAGACCGAGTTACATGTGTTTCATATATTAATCACTTTGATAAAAACAGAGAGAAATAAGATATGTAGTTTGCTTGCTTGCTTGTTTGAGGCAGGGCATCATGTAGCACTGGCTGGCGTGTAACTTGCTACGTAGACCGGATTGGCCTCAGATTGTCAGCGATCCTTCTGATTATGCCTCTGCCTCCACAGTCCCGAGACTAGGCTTGAAGCACCATTCTTGACATTAACATATACTTGGTATAGTGTAACACCTCTGACATCATGTAGATCTAAATCCTACAAATAACAGGGTCATAACTCCACTCAGCTCACCTGTATGTGCCAGCTGGGGTTTTGTTGTTGTTGTTGTTGTTGTTTTTAAATATTGGGCATAAATTAAGATTCAGGCACTGGCCTCAAGGAGCTTTTAGTTAGTCATTAAACATATATTGCAAACCTTTGTACAAGCTCTGCGGGGAGCTTTGTGCATAAGGGGAGGAATTACTGTGAATCCCTGTTATCTCATTCCCTTCCCCATTCATTGCGCTAAATATGGTTTAATAATAGTAGTCTAAGAAAATAGTGTACTTATTATCATATCCAGCATAACTCATCTCAGCAGAAAAGAATGATTGATACCCTAGTATGTCTCTTGGAGTAGTTTTTCTTTCCCTTTGCACATCCTTTCAGGGTCTCTGGGGACTTTGGAGATGGCATTGGCTACAGTGCCTCCTGCTGGTGGGTAATTTTCTGTTCTTCTCTACCTTTGCTGGTGCCCACTTACTTGGGCTTTGAGAATTACTTCAAGTCTTCTCCTATCGATGAGTTTGTTCCATTCAAGGTAGAAAGGACTTCTTTTAAACAGTATTTCTAAAGCTTAAATCGTCTTGGGACAAGCTCTAGATATAAAAATTCATAGGAACCCATTTTTCACAGAGTGTGGTAACTCCTTGCCATAGTGCTAGTGTGTTACAACTCACAGTGGCCAGGTTGTTCTGTAAATTAAACCCTGACAGCCGCCCTCAGGGGAGCAGCCAATGTATTTATGATGATGTGCTGATTACACGAAACACACTGCAAGCAGAAAACAGCTGCAGAGAACAAACCCCTTAAAAAGAATACAATTACAAATAGCACCCTCAGTATTTCTAGTGGTGAGTGTAGAATACAGCATGCTAATGCAGTTTTCTTACTTAGTCTGCCCGAAAACAGAAAGTCTGAAGGAGATAAGTTAATTCCGGTTGAGTGCACACGCGGTGTCCACGTGGCAGTGCACAATTCCCTTCCCGAGCAGGGCTAGTACGCATGTTTCAGGTGTGGAGGGGCCGACATGCTGCCTCTCCCATTTTTGTTACTGGGTTTTACAGTGCTTTTCTCTCATACAGAAAGGTATGGCCTTGAGGGGTCAAGGGCCATGGAAACTTGAAGGATAGTACACAGTAATTGGACAGGGGGACATCTAAATTGTGCTTAAATTTTTCTGGAAAAGTTTGATGTTGGGGTTCAGATATCAACATTTTATTTGAAGAGCTTAATATTTTCATAATAGTAACGAGGGTGTTTGCCCTTGGAATTAATAAAAGAAATTATGACTCTTCGTGGTAAGGTCTTTGTGATGTTATAGTCTGTTTTTCAACCTGAAATAGCTGGGATTCTGGGAGAATTTCAGAAGAACTGGGTCTCTTGTATGTCCCTTTCAGCCCTTCCTGTTACTAGCCTTGCCCACGTAGGAAAGGAAAGGAAAGTTTTTCGTTCTCTTTGCCTGAGCTTTTCTTTCTCTTTTAGAGTTAGGGGCCAGTCTCCATAAAAGATATCTCAGCTGCTGAACATGCTAGCCAGCCTCTGCTTAAATCAGTAGAATAAATGTTGATCGCCCACAACATAAATTTTCTGGCATCAACTGTAAGGTATATCAGTGAGACGTAGTGATTGGAAACAGTTCACTTCACCGCCTGAAACTAAGAATCAACTCCTCGGTGTATGGATCACTGGTATGTAATAATCGACTATTATTGGTCTGTCTGTTGGTCGCTTTTTAAATCAGTTTGGAACCTCCTGGAGTTATTTTCTTGCTCTGCTGACATCAATCCCATGTGGCAGAGGACTTGTGTATAATCGCTTTGGTTTAATCAATAGAATAATTGATAAACCAGATAAGATTTAAACTGATTATAGCTTCAACAGAATTCCCTGGAGGCCTTGGACTCTCTTAATTTTGACATGTGTGTTGTGTACCCCGAGGATGAAGTGCAGTTTGAATTATCTGTTTTTATTTGCTTAATGACGGGGAGGGTGTTAAAGTCAAATGTTTAATTAACCCAGCAATGGGCTGCGTTGTCACTTACACACAGCTGATTGAGATATCTCATGGAGAATACTGAACAGGAATGATAATGTGGCACCGGGACGGAAGATTGCTTTTGCAATCCATTTGCTGGGTCACTGCTCTGAATGTCTTATTGGATGAAAGGCATTCAGCCTGGAGAAAGAATCCAGCATTTAAGTACATTTTGTTCTATCCTCCCCTTTGCCCCTCCCTACCCTGAAGTTAACTAAAACAGATATGTTCTAGGTTTAATAAGCCATTCATGTACTAGTAAGAGATCAGAGTAGCCAGTAGCCCCGAGCTACATAATTTCCTGTGGAAACAGAAAAATCCTACTAGCCTCTAGGGTATTCTAAATGTTAGCTCTTTGTCCCTCACATCTCTGTCCCATGCTGTTGTTGTAGGTTGCCTTTGCCTCCCTGTCTCTTGCCTCTTTCTGCAGTATTTGTTAGATGTGCAGTTACCTCTAGGGCCACAAGCAGACCTTTCCCCCACCCCACAAAGCAGCAGTTCCCAAGTGTAATTTTGCAGCTGGCTCTTCTTTGCCTGTATTTTCTAATCCAGTATTTTAGTACGTTAAACTATTCAGAGATACGAAAACCTGAGTGATATTTTTTGCCAGTTTTATTATGTGAACACCAGTACCATATTGTATTTGAATTATTATTATTATTGTTATTATTTTGGAACGAGGCACTTTACTTTGCCATACAGGACTAAAAAAACTAGGCCAGTAAAGAGTCCAATAGTCTGCACTACAAAAAATGCATCCTAGGCACTTGGCGTTTTAATGACTTGCTGTAGCCTACAAAATAAATAAATATCTCAAACTTTATAATCAAATGGAAAATTCTCAGGCATACAAGGAGAACTTTTTAAAAAGGAGTCACCATAGTTTTCTTTTTGTAATCTTCTTACAGTTTTTTTTCTTTTATTCCCTCAAAGATCTAAGCCAAGGATTTACTAATTTTTTTTTTCTTTAGTAATTTGTATTCCAGAGAGCACAATAGGGAAAAGGATACGAGATTGATTTTTTATGTGTGTCCTCCTGAAAGCATAGTCTGGTGGGGTTTCAAAGCAATAGAAGCATGCAGCTAGTTTCCAGGCGCAGGTTGGACTTTTGCGGGTCAAGGCAGACCAGACAAGTAGCTTATCTTGAGGGACGCAAGTAATAGACCAAATATAGAGCAGCTATTTCAGGAATCATGTAGGTCATTTAATTATCCATTATGATTGAGTGGCTAATGCTCTTTTGGCAATTACATGACCTCTGTTATTCTTGAAACCTTTCCAGGCCCTCGTGGGTCGAATGACCCACCAGTCAGTGCTCTCAGACTTCATTCCACGGAGAAGAAAAGGAGATGCTGGGAAGCACTGGCATTTAGAAATGACTGCTCTCTTTACTGACCACTCCCCAGAATGTCCTTTGTACAGCAGGCAGTGAGAGGCAACTGGTTTTGAAACCAACTGTTTCTTCATTGTCTGCAGAAGCAAGGAATAGACATTGATTTTTCACAGAGGGAATTTTGGCAGGACACACTGATGCCAAGAAATTGAATATTACAGATTTCAAAGCTTTCTGCTATAACATTAAATTTAGTGTTTTGTATATGTTAGACTCTATAGTAAGCAAAGCAGTTTTTAAATTTTAATTCCATAAAATGACAAAATACTGTGGGTGATACCTTAGACTAGTTTTTACTGAAAAGATTATTGATTAAAATTACCCTAACTTAAATTTTGGTGAGAAAAAATAGCATTAAATTGAATGGCCACTTTAAAGAGCTAGACTGGGCCAAGTTTTTCAGCCCTAGAAACCAGACATTTATAAGAAGAGAAGAGTTTGTAATTGTAAGGAATATGTGCTCGGTGGAAAAACTCACTGGAAAGCAATAATAGAATATTTTTCAATAATAAAGGAAGGAAGAGAATGATCAACTATGGCTAAGTTCCTAATAACATTATCAGCATTACCCATCTCTGTCTTCTTTCTGGCAGCTACTTATTTAGTTGGGCTTGTTTTTATTTTTGTTCCAAAATGATGATGATCAGAACTATAATATTCAGGGATATTAAATTAATGTTTCCTCACTTATTTTTTTAATCAACAAAGGATTATTAATATTTCCAAAGAAAATTCTTCATTTTTACTAAGTGACAGGAAATAATTTTATAAAAGTAATCTAGGTTTATGGTTGTACATCTACAAAACAGAGCCTGTGTTAAATAGTATTAGTATAAGTTGTAGAGTGTCAGGAATGTAAACAAAATGGTGTATAGTTGGAGAATGGACGATTAGAAAGCATGTGACTATTGTCCAGCATTGCAACAACTGAAGACTACAGACATGCAAACAACATGCAAACATATCCTTTTAAGTTGTCCTTTTTTAAATAGGGAGGATTTCTACTGTTAAGTCCTTCTGTTGGAGAAAAAGACTTTTGAAATCTGTTAATTGTCAAAGAGCACTGTATTAAACAAAGACACAACAAGATTACTTATTCCTAGGAAAGTAAAATTACTTCATCGTTACAAATAAATATACTTGTGTACTACTACTAATAGAACTCCAAGTTGTGATTTGGTTTTATTTTCATTTTGTTTGATAACGTTAGCTTTAACATTCAAACAAGTCAGTTGTCAGTGGGTGTGTATAACCTTTGGCCTGTCCAGAAAAGAAATGTCCTTCACTTAAATTTTAATTCCTAGTCCAGTTCTCCCTCCATGTTAAACTACTCAGAAACCTGACAATCCAGGAGGTGTCGTTATGTTAGCTGCTTTCCCTTTAAAAACATAATCCACCCCTTTCTATAATAGATGGTATCAAAAACGAGAAAGCAAGGTTTACAGTAAAAACAAAGGTTAAAAAAGATCAAGGTCAAGTATATGAATATAGTTAGCATACTTAGCATCTTAAGAAAAAGCAGAGAGTATAAAGTGTGGTGCGTACAAGCTGCTGCTTCTTCTTCTTCTTCTTCTTCTTCTTCTTCTTCTTCTTCTTCTTCTTCTTCTTCTTCTTCTTCTTCTTCTTCTTCTAAACATGCCTCTGTTCTTTAAAACATACACTTAAAGAGCTATGCAGGACCAAATATTTACAAAAACCAGTGAGAAGAACAGTTTGTAATTGTAAGAAATATTTGATAAAATAGTTAATTTTGCAGGGTAATAAGAATAGAACAACTTGTTAATAATAAAGGAAGTAAGAGAATGGTCAAATATAGTCAACTTTATAATTATAAATTCCAAACCCAGAACACAAAACAGTCAGTGTTGTTTGTTTTGTATTGTTCTGTAATTATTTAGTTAGGGTGCTTTTTATTTTTTTTTTCCAAATTGATAATCACTTGGAGGAAATTAACAAGTTGATCAAATCTTAAATTTTTTTGAAGCTATTGTTGAACTGTAAGTAACATCTAAGCAAGGAAGATACCCAAGGTGAGGAAAAGAATTTAAAAGAACCCAGAGAACGTACGAGGAATGAGCATGCCAGAGGTCTCAGTTCACTGGGGTCTGGGTGGATGGCACAAAGGCTCTCTAGTTGCTGGCCTTATTTTGAGAAAGAAGAAAGATCTATACAATGTGTATAGATACCTTTTAGTTATAAATTAACCAGTTATTCATAGGAGAGGCAAATGTTCACCTCTTACTCACATGCAGATAACTGTGATGATCTCTGGAGAAGATAGTATATAAAAATGACAGCAAGGAAAACTGTGGCATACATGAAATTCTCCCAAGTACATATTCAGGAGGTGTAGTATCGTGAAGAGGGCAAAAGACTCTTCAATTGCTTTTAAACTTAAAAGTTTGTGCAGAAGTAAATTAAACTCCTTGTGGTTTGGTCGCATGGTAGATGTGCTTGGCCTTTTATTTCAACCCCACATTCGCTTGGCAAATGTATCTTAGTTTACTGTGCTCGTTTAGCCTTATGGGTTGATTTTTGGTTTCCTTTTTTTGAGGTGGGGAGGTTGGTTTTGGGTTTTGTTTTTGAGACAGGTAGTCCTGACAGTCCTGGAACTCAGAGGTCCGCCTGCCTCTGCCTCCCAGAGGGCTGGGACTAAAGGTGTGCACCACCACCACCCAGCTGCTTTTGTTTTTTAAACCATGAAATATATGTATGAAAATATTTTTTAAAGGAATATTAGTTCTGGTCTGACACACAGGGGTCTACTTTGTTGTTCTATTTCAGTTTGAAATATTAAGCCGTGTTATTAGAGTTTGGTGACTGCATTGTCATGTTCAAGTGAATAAAATAATTTTAAAAATTCACAGCCTACAGATCTAAATGGGTAAGGAATAAAGTATGGTTTGATTTTCAATTGAGCCTTTAGAGCCCAGAAACTTAGTTTTGTGTTTACATAGACTGTTATTCTGGTGTAGCGCATGTTAATTAAAAATTCTTATATATACTTAGAGTCATTGCTAAGTTGATGTTCAGATCTTTGATTAAGAAGACACAAAGCTAAATATGTTCAGGCAGCTGTCATCTCTCCTCTTCAGAAAACAGAGATGACTGTTTTAGCTGTTTTGGGGAATGGTCCCTATATTGATTGCTGCAAATTTGTTTTTCTCTTATATCTATGCTTTAATGATAAAATACTATCGTCTTGATTATGATGCTTGTTGACTTGAAAGTGAACAAAAGCAACATTGGCGCCTCTTCTCTTGTCTCCCCCAGAACAGCTCCTCTCTGTCTTTATCAGAGCATCTCAGTGCTGAGCTGAGCTTGTTTATCTTAGAAGAGCAGGAGGCAGGCTTTTAGGGAGTGAGCTGCATGTTCCAGAATAACAGGCACCAATGCTGTTTGGCTTGAAGAACATTTGATCTCTTACATTAACAGCCCATGTCACTGTAATAGCGAGTACAGTCAGGCTGTTCAGTTTTCTATTATTTTAGCTTTGAAATAACCGTTAGTGCTGCTCCAAACTCCCTGTGTATAAAACTGTACACTGGCTGTCCCCCAGGACTCGTGAGTAAACAAGGTGATATGTGTGTCCAGAGGGAGGATATTTTGTTGGCTTTGTTTTAAATAATAACTGTCCCTATCTGAAGGTGTCCTTTCTGACCCGTGGTGTGCTGCATGATGTGTGTGCATTTACAGACTGAGCAGTAGCTTGAGCAGATTTTTGTTTGTTACCAATATTTGTACTTACCGCCTATTAACTTGGAACGTTTATATTTTCTTCTCTTAATAGTGAGGAATTTGGGATTTCTGAAGCATATCCTCAAAGATTGTTCACACTTTCTCCAAATAAACAGTTTGCACAATAGTTGTTGCAAACAGGCAAGCATGAGTTTAAGAACTATGTTTGTCAGACTCTAATACTATTTTGCTTTGTCTAAATGTTCTGCTGATAATTTCTGTGTTGAATAGTTTGGCATTTGGAGTCAGGTTGTGGTATTGAAAGAATAGAAAACAGAATTTCTGAAATCAAATTGGGTTTCTTTTTGAGAAAATCTCTTCTTTTAGTGACAGACTGTAGCCTGTTTTAATCATGGTGAAACTGGCTGGGATTATTTAATTCCTTCCTTCCTTCCTTCTTTCCTTTATTTCCTAAAATTTGTTTCCTCACTTTTATTTTTCTTGCATAATAAAATACTGCTAGACCACCCCAGTACTTCTAATTTAATATATAAACACACACATACACACAGCTAACACAAGAATAATTGGTTGAAAGGCAAGCATCTACCCAGGGAATTGTTCTAAATACTGAATGTGTCAGTGTGTTTTGACATGACGTATTTGTAATATCTGTGGATACAGAAAGCACTTTCTGTCTTAGCTGTAGGTATCAAAGCAGTAGTGTGTTTTTAAGAGTTTGTGCTGTGCAGATTCTGGCTTGTGAGGTAATGACAAGTGTTTGCCTGCATAGACAATATATTTTTCTCCCTGAGGTCCCCACACACCTAGTTTCCCTCAAGCTCATCATCTCTGTCAGGTTAATCAATAGGCACCGTATGGCAGAGGGTCAGTAATCAGTGTCATCGTGCCTTTAAATCGTGTTGAAAATTTGCTTAAAGCCTGGGCCAATTAACATCGAGATGATGAATGGATGGGAAGATGGGAAGAGCCTGCCGCTCAGGGGCTTTGTGAGGAGGAGATGCTCAGCTGTTGAGCAGCAGACACCAGCGAATAAAATCAGCCATTCATGTGAGCTCAGTCCACCCACTCTTAATGATAATGTCAATCTAGCAAAATATATACACATTGGAGTTGTCATGAGTTCATAAATCAAAGGAGTTTGTCAAAGGCATTCAGATTAACGAGGCAGCAGCAATAACAAGTCAAATTTGCATAGAGAATTGCTTGAATCTCAGTAAATTATGATCCTGTTTTTCATTTGATTATTTGCTAATGTCTCAAGAGGGAGAATGATTATATTAGCATGCAAAATCTCCTCCAGAAGTAGAAATCTGAGGTATAGAAGACCAACACACTATGACAATTAATCAGTTTCTGTATACTAGCATAAATGCACAAGGCCCAGAAATGAACTTCTTTTTTATTATTATTTCTCCTTGCTACTGATCCAAATGGTTCAGCTTGACAGAGACTTTATATTGCTTTAACAGTGTTCTGAATTGTGCCTGCAGGCAAGACATAGTTATGCAGCTATAACCAACCTATCCATCTGCCAACCAGATTGGAATTCTCCTATCCAAGGCTTCCATTAACCCCCACTGACAGCTCCAAACAGGATTAAGAATTTGGAAGCATAAAAAATAGTTGTTCTTTGCAAATACACACAGTCCCTTTGCATTTTGAGAAAGGCTGCATCTGTAGTATTCTTATAATTAGCGTCAGACAATGTAGCAGGGGGATCAACCCACTTGGCAGGTTTTTTGACTTCTGTCCTAGGGAGGAAGGCAGTGCAGATGGCAGTTAGTACTCTTTGGTTTCTCCCAGGGAGCACTTTCCATTCTATCTGGTTCCTACCACTATGTTTGGATCTGTGCACCGCTGAAAAATAGCACCCCTTGAAAGCTTGGACTGGGGTTCCGTAGAAGTTAAACACTGTGTGCAGACTTTGTTTGATGTGGCTGTGGCTTAATAGGGTATGCCAAATGGTAAACTTGCCAGAGAAGCTATTGTCTGTGGAAGCATGCCAGAGAGGATTATTTTCTGAGGATACTTCAGGTCTTCCCTAAAAACTGGTCCTTGGATAAGAACTGAACCTTCAATAAGCTTCTAGACTTACTTACTTCTCCCATTAATCCCAGGAAGACTCGTTAATTTTTTTTTCAAATGCAGAGTGTGGTGGGCTTTTGTTTGGTCTTTAGAAGAGAGTACCTTACTCTGTAGCACTTGCTGGCCTGTGACTCACTACTCAGACCAGGCTGCCCTTGAACTTTCAGTGATCCTCCTGCCTTTGCCTCCCAAGTATTAGGATTGCAGTCATTTTCTGGCCAGCTCTGTGTGTGTGTGTGTGTGTGTGTGTGTGTGTGTGTGTGTGTTTTATGTCACCTTTCACTGAAGAGTTTTTATTATTTTTTATGTAGCTAAATTACCTTTTAACCTTGTAAAAAATAACTTTTGTTAATGTAAATTGGAAACCATGTGTATGTGGAGGTTAAAGTTACTGCCAAGTCACAGGACAAGTTGTGTGGAAACAGTATCACTTCAGTTCCTAACTCACCTGCAAAGCTCACTACATGATTTTTTTAGCTGGGTATTAGAAACAGTCTTAGGTTCTTTTCTTCATATGTGTTTGCCATTCTACATGACAGTGAACAGTTGGATTCTGAAGTGCTTATTTGTGTGGTTGTGTGTGCATGCACATATGTACAAGCATGTACATATCATAATGAATAAATATATGGAGGTCAGAGGACAACTCTTGGTTGGCTCTCTCCTGCCACCTTGTTGGATCTGGGAATTGACCTCAGGTCATCTCTAAGGGAGTCTCTCTCCCCTATCAACTGTCGCTGGCCTGAGTTCCACCTTAAAAGGGTTCAGATTCAGGGTTGAAATTTGCCAGCATCTACCTGCTTTGCTACGATAATAACTGAGTCACATACTCATTTGAATTATTACAGTGAAAAGTGTAGCATTGGGACTAGAGCTATGACTCAGTGGTCAGGGGTGTTCTGGCTGCTCTTCCAGAGGACCTGGTTTTGATTCCCAGCACCCACGTGATGGCTTACAACCTTCTGTAAGTTACTTCAGTCCCATGAGATCCAGCAGCCTCTTTTGGCCTCCGTGGGCATAATGCACAAACATATAGACAAAATACACAAATACATTAAATATGTTAAGTATTAAAAAAAAAAAAACCCTGAAGCACAAGTCAAAAAACATTACTTCTAGGTTTGAAACTTGTGATTTTACTTCTAAGTGATGTCTTTTCAGACTGGCCTTGAACTTACAACTCACATCGATATTTCTCTCTCTGCTTCCTGAATGCTGGGATTAAAGGTGTGCACCCCATACCCAAATGGGCCTTATTTATTTATTGAGCATCTATTGACCCTATTTTCTGTAATGTGTTGAGCTGTGGAGAGAACTATGATGGTATTTTAATTGTCACTTGAGTCAAGATTTTTTTAAATTTACATTTAATTCCTCCCTCCCTACCCCCTACCTCTCTGTGTGTGTGTGTGTGTGTGTGTGTGTGTGTGTGTGTGTGTGTAGAGGCAGGAAGTTAAATGTGTAAATGCTGGGGCACTCATAAGATAGCTTGCAGGGGTTGGCTCTCTTCCTACACTGCAAAGGTCCCAGGAATTGAACTCTGGTCATCAGCCTTGGTGACAAATATCTTTCACTGCGCCTTCTCACCAAACTTGGAATTGAGAATTGAGACTTTAGTAGACAAAGGGTTAGGAAAGCAGGCTCTTATCATACGCGGGGGTGATTCAGTTAGCAAAGCTGTGATGGCATATTTATAACTCTAGCACTTGTTGTCTACACACTGAGTGCAGGGTCATCCAGGCCCTAGAACAAAACTGTGGCCAAAGAGAAAGAGCCAAGTATGATGACACATACCTGGGACCCTAGCATTCAGGTTGAGGCAGGAATATTGTCACAGGTAGAGGCTGGCCTCAGTTAAATAGTGAAGCTATGTCTGAGAGGAAGGAGGGGAATAGAGGAGGAGGAAGAGTAGAATGGGAAGGGAAAAGAATGAAAGAAGTAGAAAATTGATGAATGGTAAATGGTGTGTGCTTTGTGGAAGTTAAATTGGCCAGATTACTAGGGTTCTAATGTATTGAGTTGGGGACAGGTAAGTAGGTACCATAAAAGTTTCCATCTTTTCTATGTAGTTCTGGCTGTGCTGGAACTTGCTATGTAGACAAGCTGGCCTTGAACTCATAGGAATCCACCTGCCCCTGCCTCCCAAGATTAAGGTCTGCACCACCATGTCTGATTTATGTTTTTTGAGCTGCAGAATAGCCTTCTTAGCATGGCAGTCCTGGCCATAGGCATGGTCTGTGTCAGGTACTAGAAGCAGGGCTGTCAGAGCTGGTCCGTGGTGAATGGTGGTGTCTGGGCTGGAGAAGAGGCGGATGGGATGTAGAAGTGTCTTAGAATATTAGAATAGCAGCAAGGGAAGAAAGTCTCTGTTGATAACTCAGATCTGCTGAAAGAACAAAGTACTGAGGAAATAATAAAAGAGATGCTGAGTAATGGGAACCAAATGGTGAGGAGCTGATTAGAAATGGTGGGGAGGGGTTAAAGATTTAGTATGCTAAATTTGGATGTGCTGATTTTGAGACAGTTTATCATCTGACTCCTTTGTGAGATAGGTCTTACTATGTATTCCAAGCTGGTCTTGAACTTGTAAGAGAGTCCACCTGCTTTAGCTTCTTAAGTACTGGGATTAAAGGCATATGCCACCATGCCATCTCAGAACTACCTCTCCCCTCCACCCCCCATGGCTACATTTTTATTGCCAGTTACTTCTGAAGATATTTTCAAAAAGAAAAGAAAAAAAAAGCATTTGTGGTCTGCCTAAACAGTATCTCACTTTTAAAAATTATTTTCTTTATTAATACTTTATCTTCTTACTCCACCATCCCATCTGTTATCAATATTATGTCTGCAGCCTGGGCTATATCTGAGACCCTGACTCAAAAAACAACACACCCAAAAAAGTTAAACTTAAACAAAAACTACATCTCTTTTTAATTGTAAGCAATTTATCTAAGGTGGAAAAATACTTTTGGGGTTAATATCAAAGGTAAAAAGCTATATAGAATCTTTTAAATTTTGTTTTTTAATCCCGCCTGCCTCCCCCCCCCCTCTCTCTCTCGTGTGTGTGTGTGTGTGTGTGTGTGTGTGTGTGTGTGCACGTGCATGTGTGCGTGCTTCATGGCTTGTGAGTGGAGGTCATATGACAACCTGGGAGAGTGAGTTCTCACCCTCCACAGTGTGGGCCCTAAGGATGGACTCAGGTTATCAGTCAGTCAGTGTCTATAGCTTTGATAAGATCTTACTTACTGGCTCTAGAATCTTTTTCAAAGTGCTATTGTTCACAGATTTTTTTTTTTTCAGGGAGTTTTTGCTCAAGGACTACAAACACATTGAACCTATTGTTCTCTGTAATGAGGTGTTCTGGCTGTTGGATAAAATTATCAACAGTCATATTTGCTTAGGGTTTTGTGACAGGATGTAAGTTTCGGGTACTGAAGAAGTAAGTTTCTAGACTGTGTACGGAATGCACAAAGCCCTGGATTTGATTCCTGGAACCATGTAAAGTCATATTTGCGGGTGTATATGACTATGTCCAAGCACTGGGACAGTAGAGACCAGAGGATCAGAATTAAGGTTATCCTTGGCTACAAAGCCAGTGCCAGGAGAGATGGGCTACATGAGAGAGCCTGTCTCAAGAGGAATAAAAAAAGTCTCAGTTAAATTTGGGGGATTTTCTTCCCAAAAGTTTTGACTTACAGCTCCCCTCTCACCCTGCTTCTTATTTCTGTATTTTTTTCAGGTTTGACCTCTGTATTGTTTTTCTCCTCACTTTGACAGAATAACTGACAGAAGGAAGCAGCTGAGATGAGGAGGCCTTTATTTTGGATCACAGTTTAGAGTCCATCATGTCCAGGAAGCAAGGGAGCCTGGGGACACTTAGTCTCTGGCATCAGGAACATGTGGTGGATGGTCATATTGTGAAGAGAGGCAGGAAAAAGAGATCTTAGGCTTTAAGCATTGCTGAGCCCACCTTCAGTGACCCACCACTGCTAAACCATGTCTCTTCCACCTAGGGCTAGTAACCTCCCAAGAGCAGTGCACCAACTAGGGACCAGGCTGGAACACGTGAGTTACAACAAACAACAACAGCCTAGTGTTTCCTTTCTGACAGAACAGTACAAATCATCCCCTTATATTCTTTACACGCAAGTACCAAGTGCTCATGCTGCCACATTCTTGTTATCTCCATGCATGCACACTTACATTGACATGCTTTTTTCTGAACCATTTGAAAGTTAAAGATTTACTACATAATGTAAGATCAAAAGCAGGAAATGGAATGTGTAAAGAGATGGACGTATCCCTATCGTAGATTAGGACTTGACAATAAAAAGAAGGAGCATGGTGGCTCATATCTATTACTCTAGCACTTGGGAATCCAAGGGGTGCTGTGAGTACAGACCAAGCTGTGTGAGCCACAGTGTGAAACTGTGTCTAAAATGAGGGGACCAGAAAAGGAAATAATAATTTATATAATAATAACCTGAGGGCTGGAGAGATGGCTCAGCAGTTAGGAACACTGACTGCTCTTCCAAAGGTCCTGAGTTCAAATCCCAGCAACCACAATGGTGGCTCACAACCACCCATAATGAGATCTGATGCCCTCTTCTGGGGTGTCTGAAGACAGCTACAGTGTACTTACATATAATGAATAAACAAACAAACAAAAAAACTCTGAGTAAAAAGAACAGATTCACATGCTCATGTTACCTGAGTGCCTTGTATGGCATTTTGGAAAAGACAAAATAATTGAGCTAAAACAAAATAACTGATTTTCAGTGGGGAGAAGATTGACTGTAAAGATTTGAGGGAGTGGTAAACTTGTCAGAGCTTGACTGTGTTACAGGTACAAAGCTATATACTTCCCCCCCCCCAAAAAAAAATCCATGTCTTCACATAAGGAAGAATGAATGTTGCAAAACATTCTAGAATTTAATATTAGCATATCTACAAGGTCTTACTTAGATTTTCCCCCAGTTTTTCATTATTGGCCTTTATGGGGGGAAAAAAAAATCTCTGATCACATATTAAAATTAGTCGTCTCTGGTTTCCCTTTACGAAGGAACTATTACTCATCTACTCTATGACTGACGTTGTTTTTTTTTTGTTGTTGTCATTGAATTAAGGATAGTTACTTTTATAGGATTTCCTTCATTTCAGGTTAGTCTTGTCACCTTAATGAGTAGGTGGGGCTGTGCCCGCACACAGGTACACGTGACCACTGCACTTATGTGTGGCCATCACCTACCTCCCACCATGTTGGAGACAGGATGTCTTGTTCACTACTGTGTCTGACAGGCTAGCTGGCCCACTGGCTTGTCTGCCTCCTATGCAGCAGGAATACTGAGATTAGAGAAGCTGTACATGAATTTTGGGGATCCAAACATAGATCTCTATGCTTGCATGGTAAACACTTTCACCATTTAGCCATCCAGAGTAGATGTTTTCCTGTTTGGGTCAAGGAAACTAACTTCAAAGGTGATTTGTTCATCCTAAATATGTTCATTTATTTTAACTTTTCCATTTGTATGTGTGCAGGTGTTTTGTCTGCATGTCTGTCAGTGCACCATGTGTGTGCCTGGTGCCTATGGAGGTTGGTAGAGGGCATCAGATCCTCTGGAACTGAAGCTATAGACAATTGTGAGCTGCCGTGTGGATGCTGGGAATTGAACCCTGGCCCTCAGGAAATGCTTCTGCAGAGCCATCTCTTAGACCAAGAGATTAGTGCATTATTTGCCAGATTTCTTTACTGTAGAGTTACTATTTTTTCTTAGTATCTTATGACGATACATTCAGAATTATGTAACAATTTTACTATTTATAAAAAGTGCACCTACTATTTTAGTAATCTGCTAGTTTAGTAACCTCTGGGTGATTCTTCCCTGTGTCAACTAGTTCCTCTTGAGTTTCTTGACTGTAACTTAGTTTGTTGAGTAGAGCAGTTGGGTACCTTTCTTGTTGGGATTCGGTCTCACTAAGAGTGTGGATAGTAAGCAATTGGAAACTGAACTCTTCTGAGTGTTGGTTGGGGAGGTTCCTGAGGACCACCCAGATGACTGACCTATTAGGCTCATGTGGCAATTTCATCATTCTTTGTTACTGTCAAGTTGGGAGTGATTATTCATCTCTAACTCACTGACACTCCACATGTCTCCTTCAATATTAGGTGGTAACCAGTTCCTTGCCCCTTATAGCCTAATCACTTGACATTGCTACTGTCTCATTTAACAGTTGTGCTGAATTTTTCATTCTTGGTTGGCTTTCTTTTAATAATGACTTGGCCAGAATAAATTTTGGTTATCCTATTAAAACAAAACACTAAATAGCTCTAACAGTGTCTACAGATTTTTACTCCTTTTTCTTGTTAAGAATTCTTAACAATAGCACCTAGCCTTTAATCCTAGCACTCTGGCAGAGGCAGAGACAGAGAGTTCTAGGCCAGCCAAGGCTGCAGAGTGCGGCCCTGGCTCACAGACAGTAGTGCCTGGTTTCCTTATTTGTAGCGCTTTACGGTCATTAGCTCATCTCCTCCTTGTGAGTCAGTAAACTCAGAAGGAACTTGATGACACAGGCAAGAATCACCCAGAGGCTCCAACCTAGCAGTGAGCTTTTGAATCCCAGTAAAACTGTTGCATAATTTCAAATGTATTTCTTTTTTTCTTCCAAAACTGAATATCTTAGATGTTGATTTACAACACAGTGGTGGTTATATAATTTTATGCATTAGGAAATTTTCCAGATAAGTTCATATGTTGGAAATATGTCCTGAATCTAGAAATAAAGTAACTCCAGTTAGAAAAGTAATAGCCAGCCGTGGTGGCACATGCCTTTCATCTCAGTACTCGGGAGGCAGAGGCAGGCGGATTTCTGAGTTCGAGGCCAGCCTGGTCTACAGAGTGAGTTCCAAGACAGCCAGGGCTACACAGAGAAAAAAAAGAGAAAAGTAATGATTTTATATAATGTAACAAATTTGTCAGCTGTAAGCTATAAACAGTTACTTTTAATAGAGAATTCAAATAAATGTAATTGGGATTTTCTGTTTGTTTTGCAAATGGCTAACATTTGTTGCCCTTGGTTTGTTTTTTGTTTGCAAGGGTCTCATTAGCAGACCAGGCTGACCTCAAACTTGAAACTCAAAAGATCCTCCTGCCTGTCTTCCAAGTGCTGGGATTAAAATTATAAACTACCAAGCTCAGCCAATTTTGAGCACATTTGAATCTGTTTTTAGTTGAATTGCTCCTCTTCGGTATATAAAAATCCTGTTGACATTTTAGGGTCTTGTAGCTACTATTTGAACTGATAGTGACAAAAAATGTACTCTAATCCTAAAGTACAGGTTAAACACGAATTATGTTAATAAGAACTATGCTCATTTTTGTGTAAGACAGAAAAATCAAATGTGAGATGAAAAGAGAAAGTTTTGTGGTTTTTTTAAGAGTCTAAACCAGTATCAAGCAACATTTAAAATAGTTGGAGACTAATTACTTAAAAGCGAATGTAATAATCATGATTCAAGTTACCATCAGCTAAATGTGGGCTACAACTGTGGCTGGAACTCACTCTGTAGGCCTCAAACTCAAAGACCCGCCTGCCTCTGCCTCCAAAGCTCTGGGATTAAAGGCCTGTGCCACTACCACCCAACATAGCCTAGAACTTTCTTAACATCCCAGTGTCAAAGTATGATAAACTAGACTTCTAGTCACTGCGATCCTTCTGAGTAGTGTTGAAGCAACAGAATTCCTCCCATCCAGATCCCAACTTGAATTTATTTATATACATGGGCATATGGTTTCCTTTACATGTGTGTGTGTCTGTATGTATATAAATCTTCAAATGCATAACTATACATGGTGTTCTAGCTTACAGAATTAGAAATGTAATGTAGTTTACTCCCACAGAATAAGATTGAAGATAATGAGAACTGAATTAAGGCTTACTTTCTTTCACAGAATTCCTCAGAGAGAGAAGACTGTAATAATGGCGAACCCCCTAGGAAGATAATACCAGAGAAGAATTCACTTAGACAGGTATGAAATTCAGTCTTACTTAAAATAAAAAGCTTCTAAAAAACAAAACAAAAGACAGGAAACCCTTGACTGTCATTCTTAAAAATTGGAGTTTAAATAAAGAGCCCCGTGTTCTGAAGTTGGTCTGGCCCTGGCCATCAATTTCAGTCAGGTAATATTATTTAATAGTCAGAATATATATATTAAATATTTAAATTGAAGTAAAGAGGTCTTGTTTAGGCAAGATGACCTTAAGTGCTTCATAGAATGGACATGGAATAGTTAACACTAATATTTATTTCCTAGTAAGGATTATTTATACATTTTAATTTTAATAAAAAAATTCTGAGACAGGGTTTCATTAAGTAGTCCAGGCTAGAAGACTTGAATCCTAGCCTCCTCCTCAGCATCCTGAGTGCTGGAATTATCCACCTGTACCTCGTTCCTGGCCAAGGTTTGTCATCCGTTTAAATAACAACAACAGAACAGGAACAAAGCTGCTTTCCTTTGTTTGAGTTTGTCTGATTTCTTTAGTTCCCCCCACCCCCGAAGTGAAGTCTACCATCGATGGTTACTATGAACCTTTTTTTGTGGGATGGAGAAAGGGTTCAGTGCTTAACGTGCTTGCCCTGGAAACCCGAGGACCAGAGTTCAATCCCTAGGACCCACAGTGTGGCCGGCCACTTGTAAGCCAGCATTGTGAAGGGATTATGAGAGGTCCCAGGAGAGGCCCTCCACATGTGTGCATACACGTGGGTAGCCTTGCTCACACGTTTGCACAGTACAGACATAGGGGAGAGAAAAATACATACAAAGCCCTTTTTCCTCAGGACTCTGTGCCCTGCTTCCCAGAGGTAACTTGTAAACGTGTGAAAGTTCAGGCTCTTTTGTTTTTCATTCAAATATCCAAACTAGTGAATGAAAAAACGTCCTCACTACCTATAAAATCCTGTGATACCTTCACTGTGTTTTAAGACAGTGAAGGTACAGAACAAGTTACTAAATTGCTTATTGATTAAATTATTATAGGAAGAAAATAACCGTTACCTAATCATTTTTAGTATAAGATTGTATTAAATGGGTAGCAGTACAGATAGTTTTAGTTGGTTGTGTCTATGGCCTTCGTTCTAGGACTTAGAGCAGAGATGTGGTTTGTGTTGGCTACCCACAACGCACTTATTTATTTCATTTAATGCTACGATAACCCTGCCGCGCTGGTAGAGGTGATGATACAGTTCCCGGTTTGCTGATGAAGCAAGTGGGGGCTTGAAGAGCTGAGACTTGACCAGAGCTGTTCATTGATTTGGAACTCTGACCTTGCTATTTCCAAAGAACTTCCACTTCAGCCTTAGGGTCTGGTATCCATGGCTGTATCCTAAAGAAAAGGTACATGAAAACATACCACAATTATTTTTTATTTATTATATGTTAACTCCTTTTCAGATAGGCACTTTCCTAATTTTTTATAAAAATAATTGTTTTAAATAGAATTGAGTCAATACAGGAAGCTTTCAAAACAAACAAATTGATGTCAAGACGATTCGTTTTAATTATTTGGAGATAGACACCAGATCTGTATGCGAAATCAATAGAGCGATATTGCATAAGTAAACTTGGAGATGGAAGCGCTATGTCCACTGCACAGAGGCGACTGTCAGAAAGCAATGACACAACAAAAAGTTTTGGCAACTTTATTTAAGCTAACAAACGAATTTTCACTCTGCAAAGTTATAAATTAATTTTAATAGGCTGATCCAGATGGTCCATTTGGAAAATGGATAGGCTGATCTGTTGAAAATTAAACTAAATTTATCTCTCTCATACTTCAAACTGAAGCAAGAGAGAAAACCGTGCCTATTAAGTCCAGCACATACAGATGGACCAGCAGGTCACACATGGGACTAATCTGATTCATTTTAAAAATAAATGCATACATTATTGAATCATTTTCTACTTGCAAGATCTGTTGTGTACAGTACTTAAAAGAAATTTGATGTTTTTTCCTCGTTGCTGTTTTAGCAGGTTCACTTCTCCCTCTCCTCTTTAATTTATACCACCCCCAATTCCTCCAAAATGATGTTTCTAATATCTGTCATTGAGTGTTGAGATCCAAGCTCTGGAGATTAATTAGGTCATGAGGCTCCCCCTCCCTTCTTTGTAAAGGGTTTTATCTCCATTCTCTTTGTGAAGAGCATGAACTCAGTGTTCTTGGAGAGAGAAGCAGCCTTTAGAATTGGGGAAGTAGGCGATCCTCCTGGGGCCCTCAGAGCCTTTTAGCTTCTGGGTGTTTTAACAGCCCCATGAATGCAGATTTGTAAATTTATTGCAGCGCCATCTGGTTTTTTGCTCGAACCAGATTACTGTTGGCTTGTGTCTGTCTATTGTGGTGGTCACTCCCTGGGAGCTTGCCCTCTCCATCTTGGGAAAGAGTGATGAATAGCAGGGGTCAATGGAAGCGGGTCACAGGGCAGCTGTCCGCGGCTGCCCTGAACTTGATTACCCCGCTGCTGAGTGTTCTTTAAGGCAGTACATAATACACAAGCTGTTTAAACTCCTCTTTTTCTCTGTTGCATCTGACAATAAGGAAACAACGTTTGCTATTTTGTTTGTCTAGTGTCGAGATCTATAGACAAAAAGATGTCAAGGCCAGCCTAAAGTGACTGTGGCTTCATGGGGTCAATCTCTTAAGTTGAAATTCACCTGCACATATTTCTGATAAGCTTTCAGGAATCTCTTACCCTTAAATATAAAAAATTCACTTGAATTCTAACAACCTACTATTGTTACAACTAAACTGTAGTTTATATAGATTATTCTCAGGCAAAGGATTGCCATTGTTGATGGGACATGGCTACTAAATGGGTAATTTGAAAAGCTGTTTTAATATTGGAGGAGCTGAAAGAAGTGTTATCTCTATAATTCTTAGAGACATTAGAAGAATAATGGAATATCAATATAAATATAAATAACTTTATGCCCAAAATTGGCTAGATAAAATGGGCAGATTCTTTGAAAAACAACTCACAGAACTAACACAAGGTAAAAGTTATATCTGTTATATAATGTATATAATGTTTTTCTTATCACAATGCTCATATAGTTTCACTGGTGACTTAACAGATATAATGGCAATCTTTTACTTTAAACCCCCTCTTAAAACACAAAAAAAAAGAAGACTTTGTCATAAAAGCGCTTCCAAAACTTAATGGAGAAATTACCAAAAGCAGTCAGTGAAGGAGAAGGCTAGAGATGCAACTCCTTTTGTCATCATTTGGCACTAGGTGTGAACTTTAAAAAATACTATAAAATACACACAGTTTCCTTTCTACTTATATTCTCCTAAAGTGTGGAAACCACAGCCTCTCTTTTATAGTTTTTATACCATGAGTGATGGAGGCAAAGGACTGAGAAATGCAAGGCCTCTTTGCTGTTTGAAAAGGTGGCATTACCACAGGCAACTCTTCTTTGCCCACATTAGCGCTAATAGGCTCTGTCAGCTCCCCCTTTCTCTGTAATTGAGTAAATTGTGGCTTTTGCCTAATTCTTCTCCTGCCCTCCATCCACCCCCTTTGTGTGTGTGTGTGTGCACTCACCGTCCTGAGAGCGTGGGCAGTGATAAATAAAGCATTGAGTGGAGCGCTCTCAACTCTTTGAAAGCAGCATGCTGCCAGCCCTCTAGTTATATTTCTTTGCGTGTTTACATTTTCCTGTATTCTTTCTCTTGTGTAGCTGGAACCCTGGGGATGCAAAGCCATGAGAGAGGCCAGGAAGCTAACAAAGTAGCTGTCTCCTTGTTAGCTTGTTCCTTTATTCTCTAAAAACAAGATAAAAACCATCTGGCTCAGGGCATTACATTTTCCCCCCTGTGCACCTCTATAGATGGAGACTTCACCTGCAGTGAGGGTTTACATTGATTAGGGAGGGAGCAGTAATTCAAGCTTCCATCCTCTTCAAGGATACTGTGCAGTCTGTAAAGGTGCTGACCCACTGAGTTAAACTGTCAAGGGAGGATAAAAAAGTGTCTTCCTCCCAGGAGGTAACAGCTGCCAGGTTTTCAACACCTTGCATGCTGCTGGAAAAAGAAAAAAAAATGTCACATTTGTCAGTGGAAAGAAAAACGATTCTGTTGTCATCTTCTGTTAATGACTGGACCTTACAAAAGGAACTACATAAGTCTTTTGGATGGAATAAGTAACTGTTTTCCTTGCCTGAGATTTTCTTTTCCCCTGATAAAAATCCCTGCATTGTTCTAAACATCAGCATGGAGGGAGAGCGTTAACAGAGCCAAGGAGAGTGCGCTGGCCTTGTCTCCTCTGCAGTTGGGCAAGTAGGAGGAAGATGCACATCACAGGTGCAGAAAATGACATCAGAGTGTCTGTTGACAAAACAGCCACAGAAGTTCCTAAGCCACAGGCAGGCACCACGGAGAAGACACCAGGCTCTGTTCTTTGGAGGACAGTTTGTTTTCAGGCAGCCTCCAGGTGGGGACACCGGGATGTTGCTTTTTCAGGAGTCACTTCTCTATAAAAGCATGAGAGGAATTGAACCCCACAGAATTCACTTCCTTTCCCGGCTCCAGTGTCTGTATGACAGTGTTCTCTTCTTTCTGATTTGATTGATGAGAGGGAAAGGTTTAATGAAGTCCCTGCTATCAGGCACGCAGTTTTTTCTTGTATTTGTTTTAGGTTAGTCATTTTAATTGTACTGAGTAATTAGAAGGTACACACAGCCAAGGGAGCTTTGTTCTGATAATTGCTCAAGAAACCGGTTCCCTATCCTCCTTCGCTTTGTATTAAGACACTTCTCCCTCTAGTGGCAATAGTAAGCGCTTTGGCTTGGCAGTAGGCAAGGTGTAATTGCAACATGACAAACTATGCTTAAGGGACCTTCTTGTAAATACTTTAGGGTTCAGCATTATTTCATTATATATGTTTTACCCTTTGAAACTTCCTACCTCCTCTTTCTTCTTCCTGAAGTGCTTTGGGCTTTGGATTAAAAAGAAAAAAAAATTCTGCCTGGGATGCTTGCTTATTAAAAAAAAGAAAAGCTAAGCACAGTGCATTCTGGGTAATGTTTTGCAGCTTGACTTAATTTTAGTCATCTGTTTTAATTACCTATTTATAAAAATGCTTTTGCATTTGTAGACATTATTTAATACTTTGGAAGAAGCACCTCATTTGAAATAAATAAATAAATGGTACATATTTTAAATAGTCTATGTAAAAAATCCTAAAGGTAATTATTGTAGGCCTCTTAAGTAAGACACAGTGATCTTTCTGAATCTGATGCAGTGATTTGTTTATATAACGTCCCGCTTCTGTTGGATTCTTCAGAGCCTAATAACACTTTTTTAGGGGGCTGGGGGAACAAACAAACAAACAAAAAAAACCCATGGCTAGCAATTTGTGTCTAGCTACAAAAACCCTTCTTCAAAAAAAAAAAAGCAATTTAATAACCAGCTTTCGTAAAATTACTTTGAGGAAAGAAGACCGTATAGGGGGTTAGTGCTTTGTTTTATTTTTATTTCAGTGTAATCATTCTTTGATAAATTGTGTAATCACTGACTTAGTAGAAAACATATTATTGAACTCCTGGGTTGTAATGACCATAAAAAGTGTATTTTCATATAGAGAGTTGAGATACTGTGAATAAATTATAAAGGAAATAGCTTATATGCTGGTCAGAGTCCATATGGACTCAATTCATTTTGTGTTCGATGCTTAATCTAGATGTACCATTTTTAAAAAAGAAAAAGAAGAAAGGGGGGGGGATAAAATTCCTATTGTGCCCAGCTGCACACATTATAAAAAAATAAAAATCTGTCCTCTGAACACCATGGAAAGAAATCAGAGCAGCAGTTCTCGGTGGGGGTTTGCGGCCCCTGTGGGGGTTAGAAAGCCTTTCATAGGGGTCGGATATCAGAGATCCTGCATATCAGATACTTGCATTATGGTTTGTAATAATAGCAAAATGACAGTTATGAAGTAGCAGCAAAAATAATCTTAGGGCTGGGGGGTCACCACAATGCGAGAAAGTTGGGAGCCACTGCGTTAGAGCTGTGTGTCCTGAGTGGGACGCCGCACCATCTGGGTGGCGCTCGGCAGGCCCAGTGCCAGCCTCTCTGGAATTGTTTGGTACTTTGACTTTTCCAGCCCATGTTCTTGCTTGGGACATGATTTGATGTTACTGTATATCTAAAGTTCCCTGTTTCCCTACCGTACCCACCCCAGTCACTAAACACTTTCATTATACTTTATCTTGTTTTGCTATAGGGCTGTTGAACAGATTTCTTAAACAGCTCTTTGCAAGGTTAAAAGAATGCAGCCTGGTATCAAGTTTGTGTCATTTTAAATATATACCTTCTAGTAAATAAGGAGAGACCTGGCAATCAATCCCTTTTAGTGTGTTATATGTTTCACCTGACAACTAAACCTTCTATTGATTAGCCATTACTTTGTTAGATAATCCCATGTCATTGAATCCATTGTAAAAAATTAAACTCTTTAAAATGTTTTACCCTAGCAGCAGTGTGAAAATTGAAAACTTGTTCAGAATTACAGCCTGCTTTCACAAAGAAGGTAGTTTTCAGCCAGGCATCTTACTGGTTTATGCTTATGTTCTTTATATGCAATATAAAAACGTATTAAAGTACTCCAACGCACAACTCTCTGCCTCTGGTTCAGCAGTGAAGCTGCCTTTTCAGATGCTGCATGGGGACAGAGCCTGGCTTGCCTGCAGCTGTTATATTCACTGGTGTGATTCAAAGGGGAAGGAATCTGATAGTCATAAGGAATTGTTTGAGGCTTTTTACTACAGAGTGGTCAAAAGACTGACACATTTTAGACTGCTGGAAGACAAGCAAAGTCACATACCCACTTCACAGATGGATTGTCAAAAACCAAGTCTGTATCCCTAGCAGCTCTCTGCTGGCGTAGGTCTCCTGACTCTGCCTGATGTTCCCCCGGGCATGAAGGAGAGGAAGGTTTGAATGAAATAAATCACTCTAGTCCTCATGAGTTTCTTTGTTTTGTTCTTTGAGAGAGTCCTAGCTGGCCTGGGATTTACCTTGAAGCTCAGGCTGGCCTTGAACTTGAAACAGCCCTCTGCCTCAGCCATTGCAGTCTGTCATTTCAGGTATGAGGCATCATATCCAGCTCCCTCCATAACTTAACACAATTCATTTGTAGGCACTTGTTTATGTGCACCTGTACAATGCAGCACACCTGTGTGTTAGAGCTGTGTGTCCTGAGTGGGACGCCGCACCATCTGGGTGGCGCTCGGCAGGCCCAGTGCCTGGGCAGCCTGGACCCTGTCTCCTGGGCTCCTCTTAGGATTTGAACTGGAGCTCAGGTTGTTAGGCTTGGTGGCAAGCCCCTCTACCCACCAAGCCATCTCAGTGTCTCCCTCTAAAACTTGATTAAGCTTCTTCTCCCTTTTCTTGGCACATGTCAGCCATCAAGCTATATAACTGCCCCTATCTATGACTTTGGTTTTATGACTCTGATTGCTTCTTTCTTGATTGCTTTTGGTCTTTTCTTGCTTTATTTTAGTAACTTTGACCTTCAAGGTATGTTGAATCAATGTGATGAACATCTTTTCCTTGTCCCCAGTTTTGTGACGTGGGGGCAGGAGTGCTAGTGTTAATCTCTGATCATCAAGCACAGTGCTAGTTAGGGGCTCTAGATATCCATTAGGAGACTAAACAGTTTACCTTTAATTCCCAGGCGTCCAGCCTTTTTAAAAAAATCTATAAGCAGGTGTTTAATTCAGTTAAAGATTTTTAAAAAGATAAGTATGTGCATGTATGCGTTTGTGAAAATGTGTACACATAAGGACAGGTGCTGTCAGACCAGAGGCATTGGAACCCTTGGAACTGCAGCTTACAGGCAGTTGTGAGTCTCCCAGTCCGGTGGGAACTGGGAACTGAAGTCAAGTAGCCTCTAAGAGCACTTTTTAACTGCTGAGTCATCTTTCCAGTCCTGAATTAAACACTTCTAAAAATCTAAAATGTTATCTGTAACTCTGCTCCCTTATTCTGCTAATAGTTTAGTTGACTCTATTAAGAATTTTTCTTGCCGGACATGGTGGCGCACACCTTTAATCCCAGTACTTTGCAGGCAGAGGCAGGGGGATTTCTGAGTTCGAGGCCAGCCTGGTCTACAGAGGGAGTTCCAGGACAGCCAGAACTACACAGTGAAACCCTGTCTCAGCAAACAAACAAACAAAAACGTTCTCTGTATGGACTTAAGGGACATTGGTCTGAAGCTTTCTCTTTAGTGACTTTGGTAGAGTTTGGTGTTAGGCTTATGCTAGTCTTGTAAACTGAGTTTGGAAATGTGGCCCTATTCTGGGTCTTGAAAGCATTTATGTATGGTTACTGTTCTTTCTCAAAACTTAATAGAATTCACTAGAGAAAATATTTATATCATAAGTTTAATTTCTGAAAATTTTTATAGCAGTTTCAATCTCTTTAACATGTACGGCCTTTTGGATAATTTTGAACAGTTTATATCTTTTGTGCCCTATTTGCTATTTGTTGATTTGTTTTCTTTGGTTTTGGTTAGTTTCTAATTTTTTTTTTCTATTTTTAATTATGTCAGTGTGCATAGGTCTGGAGGCTTACTCGTGTCCATGCAAATACCGGCAGAGGTCATAAGAAGACCTTGGATCCCATGGAGCTAGAGTTACAGCAGTGAGGCACACAGTGTGGGGGCTGGGAACCCATCGTGGCCCTCTGCACAGGTGGAATGTGCTCTTAACCACTGAGCCACTTCTGCAGCCTCCTGGGTGTGATTTCTCAAGTCAGAATCTCAGGCACTGAACTCTTGATCCTTCTGCCTCTGCACTGAATTGCAGACTCATGCTCACATTTGTTTTGAACAAGCATCTCATTGTGTATTCAAGGCTGATTTCAAATACAACCCTCCTGGCACATCCCCTCCTTCTCTTGTTCCCTTCTTCCTTCAGAAAAGGTCTCACTCTGTAGACTGTGCTACCTAGAACACACTGTGTAGTAACGCATTGGTGGCCTAAACTCTCAGCAATCGTCCTGCATCAGCCTCCTTAAATATATTTTAATATTCAGTTTGTTCCAGATTGCCTGAGAGCCTCTTTAGCTGTCAGTTTTTCCCATTGTCATCATTCTGAGTATTTCCAGATTCATCTGACATTTTCCTTTTTAGAAAAGTGTGTGTGTGTGTGTGTGCACGCACGAGCGTGAGTGCACCTACTGGTGTGTATGTCCGTGCATTTAATGTATAGGCAAGAGGAGGGCCTCAGATTCCCCTGAGCTGGAGTTACAGGCTTGACTTAAGAGGTTTACACAACCATAGCTGTCTCACATTAGGTTTTTCCTCCTCCAATGAAAATCCCCATCTGTTTATTCATTGTGATTATTATCTTTCATTTAGTCATTTCATTGAACAAATGATTATAAAAGACCTCTTTAGTGCTAATCCCAAGTTAGCCACTTTTTGTATTCCTTTTCATGACTGTTGTACAAGCATGGTGAGTTTTATATCATATGATGGATGTGTGAATGGTTCATCGTGCAAACTCTGAATTCTGCCTCTGATTAAATACTAACTCAGTGTGACTGTGGAGTCTTGTCCTTGTGTCTGAAAATGATGGGTGGGTTTCTGTTTTAGCCCTATGCCTAAATCAGATCCCCTGGACCTAGAACATTTTGTTTGCCTCAGCTCCTGGTCTTGCTCAGTGTCTCAGGTCCTTCTGCATCTGTCTCTAACTTGCTCATGAAGTAGGAATCAAATCCTAGATGCTTACCTGTTCTCAAGGCACAGACTGGAGTCTTGGCTCAGATCCCTCCCCGTCCAGCTGTTCTTTCCATTGGAATTCTCCATCTCCCTTAATGTATGTTGTTTGGGGGCTAAACATGGATTTGAGGAGAAATTAAATGTATTTTCTGAGACCTTCTTTTCCCAATGCTTCTCTTCTCTGTGGATTTCTCCTCTTAGCTGCCACTCACTGTGGCAGTTCTGAACTCTGTCCTTTGATAGTTCAGCCTAATACACCAAGGCTTCCTAACTTGTATTCACCATGCACCGAATGGATTCTTGAGAGCTTCCGGAGAAACCCAAACTCACTCCTCACCAATGTTGTTCTTTTTCAATGCCCTCCCCCCTCCACCCATTTTGCCGATCTTCAGGGCCTTGCATAGTTTCAAAAACACTTTACTTTAGGTAAAGCTATCATCCCAAGGAAGGTTAATTCGTGGTAACATTTCTACCATTGTTGGAAACAGAATTCTTTTGTTGTGTTCATTGACACACACACACTCACACACACACACACACCCCGTTTCCCTCCCTGCACGCACCTTGTTCTTTTGACAAAGTCTGTGTAGCCCCAGCTATTTCCCAAATCCTGGGATTAGAAGCATAGCCTGACAATCACCCTGAAAGAAGCAGAATTCTTTTCTGTAATGTTTTAGTTTATTTGATAAGTGTTGGTTAATTCATGTGAATTTTTAAAAAATAATTTATAAGGATAATTTTAATGGGGACTTGAGAGTTGTTTTAGGGGTTAAGATTACTTGATGCTCTTGGAGAGGCCCAGGTTCCGTTCCCCACGCCCACACGGAGAGTCACAGCTGCCCGGAGCTCTAGTGGCAGGGTTCTGGTGTGTGTCTTCTTCCAGCTTCTCCAGGCACACACACGTGCACACGCATCACTCATCTATCCATGCATGAGGGCAACACAATCATACACGGAGGGAAAGAATGTTAAAGTACCTTTAACATATGGTGAAATGATTTCCATTTAAATGATTAGAAAACGAAATGTTTCAACTTGTATTTTTACCAAAACACTAATTTCATAATATTGATAGAAAGGGCCAGGCTATCAGGCCAGATGAGAAAGGTTTTTTCCTACCAACCTTTGAAAAATAATAACAGTTGGCCAAAAGAAAAATTTAAACTCTGTTTATGCTTTTGTAAACAGACAGGTGAGCAAATAAGTAAGTGTGGAAAGACACCACAACTCTCCCTCCAGAAGGTTCCAACTCATACAGTCTATAAGGACAAAGGAGCTGAAGAGCCACCACTAGAGCACTACAGTAAAACTGACTTATAGGGCTGGAGAGATGGCTCAGCGGGTGAGAGCACTGACTGCTCTTCCGAAGGTCCTGAGTTCAAATCCCAGCAACCACATAGTGGCTCACAACCATCTGTAATGAGATCTGACTCCCTCTTCTGGTGCATCTGAAGACAGCTACAGTGTACTTAGATATAATAATAAATAAATCTTTAAAAAAAAAATGACTATAGACAAGCTCCTTCAAAGGATACTAGACTTAGCAGGTGAAATTTAAAGTAGAAACTATTTGTGCACTCTCTAATTATTTCCTCTAATGTATTTGATAATTGCCAAAGGGAAAAATGACACATTCACCGTGGAGCCAGTTGACCAGGACAGGTATCACCAGAACTGTTAACACATCTTTTGGTTTGATGCCCTGAGAAGGACGGGCCTGTCATTTCATTTGTATCCTTCAAATAATAACCTCATTTTGATCATGAGTTGAGGGAGATCCTATTGATTAACTGATTTAGAAGTGTCAGTCATGGAAGACAGGACAACTGCAAACTTGTGCCAGGTTATAGAAGACTGGAGGAGCTATGACAAATAAATGTGGATAAAGGTCTGGACCAGCTCCTGACAGGAGGCCTTAGTGAGGAGACGCAACGCTGACTGGAGGCTGTACTTCATACACGGTCAGCTTCCCCCAGGGCTGGAGAGGTGCCTGTGCTGAGGACCCACATCAGCTGGCTCACAAATGCCTGTACCTCCAGGGCAGTGCTTCTCAACCTTGTGGTTAACCGCAACCACAACCACACACAATGAGATCTGGCGCCCTCTTCTGCTGTGTCTGAAGACAGCTACAGTGTACTCATGTAGAATAAGAAAGAAATCTTTGCACCCGAGCGAGCAGGGACTGAGGGAGTGGGACTGACCAGAGTGAGCGGAGGTTCCTCGTGTTGTGGTGACCTCCAACCATACAGTTATTTTTGGTGCTACTCCATAACTGTAATTTACTACTGTTAAGAATTGTAATATGGGGGCTGGTGAGATGGCTCAGCAGGTAAGAGCACTGACTGCTCTCCTGAGGGTCCTGAGTTCAGATCCTACAACCACATGGTGGCTCACAACCATCTGTAATGAGATCTGACTCCCTCTCCTGGTGGGTTTGAAGACAGCTATAGTGTATCTATTTATAATAATAAATAAATCTTAAAAAAATAATCGTAATGTATGTTTTCCAATAGTCTTAGGTGACCCCTGTAGAAAGGTTTTTGACCCTCCCTCCTAAGGCGTTGCCACACACAGATTGAGAACCACTGCTCCAAGGATTCATATTCCTCTGATCTGAGACAGACAGACACACACACACACACACAAATTAATCTTAAAAAAAAAAAATCCCTTCCAAGCAGTCTTTTCTTTTCTTTTTTTTTTTTTTAATTTTTTCAAAAACTAAGAGGCTTTATTAAATTAATATCTAGGACCATGGATACTGGCTACGTCCATACCCAAAACTCATGCTCAGAGTTATAGCACATGAACAAGAGCCCCTAGCATTCCAGAGACATTTGCTAAGATGATGATTAATTATTACATGATATTATATGTATACATAATATCACACACACACCAAAAATAAGCCCATTATAAAATTCAAATTTCTGACATAATTTCCTGAGGTAAAATTGCTCTGAACAATAGATAAATACATTTAAAATACAGTCTTTATTTTATACTTTGCTTTACTTGAACTTTTGACTGGTAAATTCTTTTTTTTTTAAATTTTTAATATTTTTATTACATATTTTCCTCAGTTACATTTCCAATGCTATCCCAAAAGTCCCCCATAGCGCCCCCCACTTCCCTACCCACCCATTCCCATTCTTTTGGCCCTGGCATTCCCCTATATTGGGGCATATAAAGTTTGCAAGTCCAATGGGCCTCTCTTTCCAGTGATGGCCGACTAGGCCATCTTTCGATACATATGCAGCTAGAGACAAGAGCTCCGGGGTTCTGGTTAGTACATCATGTTGTTCCGACAATAGGGTTGCAGATCCCTTTAGCTCCTTGGGTACTTTCTCTAGCTTCTCCATTGGGAGCCCTGTGATACATCCAATAGCTGACTGTGAACATCCACTCCTGTGTTTGCTAGGCCCCGGCATCGTCTCACAAGAGACAGCTATATTTGGGTCCTTTCAGCTGGAGGGCATCATCTTGAGTGAAGTAACACAATCACAAAAGAACTCACACAATATGTATTCACTGATAAGTGGATATTAGCCCAAAACTTAGGATACCCAAGATATAAGATACAATTTACTAAACGCATGAAACTCAAGAAGAATGAAGACCAAAGTGTGGACACTGTGCCCCTTCTTAGAATTGGGAACAAAACACCCAGGGAAGGAGTTACAGAGACAAAGTTCGTAGCTGTGATGAAAGGATGGACCATTTAGAGACTGCCGTATCCAGGGATCCATCCCATAACCAAGCAGTCTTTTCATGTAGCCCAAGTTGGGCTCAACTTATTATCTCCCCATATGAGGTGCTGAATGGCAGGGTGTGTAGGTGTGTGCCGCTGTGCCTGGCTCGGTGCTTCCCTGGGTGTTGTGGTGCTTGGGATTGAAGCTAGAGCTTGATGCTTGCTCGGCAGATGTGTCCTTTACCACCGAGTTATAGCTGCAGCCCCGGCTTCTTAGCTCTGGGAAGTGTTGATAGTAGTGGGTGGCTGAGTTACGGAAGTGTAAAAAAATAAATCTTCCTAACTTAAGTAAATCTAGAACTTATCTCAATTCATAAAATAGGGTTTTAAAATGTTAAGTGATTGTGGCTTATCTAGTCTCACCTTAATTCCAACACAAACATTTATGTTGGTTCTCAAAGACTACTCCCAGGCCAGCAGTGTCAGCCTCTGCTGGGAATTATGCTTCAGCAGGTCCCAGGTGATTCTCATGCATGCATGCATAAGCGGAGAACAATTACCTATAGATTCTATGCTAGCCACAACAATTTTAGATTGGAAACATACCCAGGAGGCTGAGGCAGGAGAGAACAGATGGCTGCAAGTTTCAAGGACAGCCAGGACTATATTGTGAGATTCTGTCTCAAGTAGGGATAACTGAGTGCTGCAGAGCTTAGAGGTCAAGGGCACTTACTGCTTTTGGAGAGGGCTAAGTTTGATTCTTGGCACCCATGTCAGACAGCTCACAATTGCCTGGGATTCCAGCTCCAGAGGAACCTCACACACATCTAGTTGCTTTTTGTGGTCACCAGCACATAGGTGGACATAATCAAACACAGGTATACACATAATTAAAGATAAATCTTTATTTAAAGAGAGAAAACCTAAAACAACAGTGAAAAACTAAAGAGTACATTGTCTTTTATTTCCCTGATACATTGACAGTTATCAGTAATGCTTTTTGGGAGCTAGAGAAATGGCTGGTGGTTAAGAACACAGTACTCTTCTAGAGGATTTGACTCAGAGGACTCACAGTTATCTGTAACCCCTGTCCAAGGGAGATGTGGTGCCCTCTTCTGGCCTCTGTGAGCACTGCACTCATGGTGCGCAGACATACTTGCAAGGAAAACACTCAAACACATAAAATAGTTTTTATTTTAGTTCTTAAAAAAAGCATTGCGGGGCTGGAGAGATGGCTCAGTGGTTAAGAGCACTGACTGCTCTTCTGAAGGTCCTGAGTTCAAATCTCAGCAACCACATGGTGGCTCACAACCATCCGTAATGAGATCTGACACCCTCTTCTGGTGCATCTGAAGACAGCTACAGTGTACTTAGATATAATAATAAATAAATCTTTAAAAAAAAAAAGCATTGCATTTGGAGCTGGAGAGATAGATCAGCAGTAAAGAGCACTAGCTGCTCTTCCAGGGTATCAGAGTTCGATTCCCAACAACCACATGGCAGCTTACAAATGTCTGTTACTCCAGTTCTATGGGATCCTGCACCCTCACACAGAATACATGCAGGCAAAACACCAATGCACATAAACTAAAAGTAAAGAAATGTTTTAAAATATGTTTTATCCATGGGTGTGTTGTGCCTGCCTTTAATCCAGGCACTCAGGAGGTAGAGACGGGTGGATCTCTGAGTTCCAGGACAGACAGGGCTACACAGGGCTGTATGTGGGGTGAGTGAAGAAAGCATTTTACCATAAAGATAGACTGTAGTGCAGCCAACACTGTAGCCTCTTCCCAGTGCTCTGTGTATTATTTTCTTCTAATTAGGCTCCCAGTCATACTTGAGATCTCCTCTTTCTTTCTTCTGTTTTCTTTTGTGGTGGTGGTTGAAAGATCCAGCTGTGTAATCCAGGCTGGCCTGGAAATGGCTGTATAGCCTGGTCTGGCTTCTAATTTACAATCCTCCCCACTGATTGGTTCACAGGTTTTATCACTTTGTTGCCCAGACTAGTTTCAGACTTAAAATCTTCTCACTTTGGCCTCTATAGTGTTGGGATTATACCACATATGGTTAAATTTTGCATTTTAAAAACTTGCATATCCAATTCTCTATCTCCCATTCCTACCGTGAATTCACTGCTCACATACTTATTCATGGGCACACCACTGGCTTTCATGGACTCTGTCCTTTCCTCCTCCTCTCTGCTTGGCCCCTCAGCGACTACAAATCTTGGGTTTACAAATAGAATTGTATGTTGATTTAGAGAAATTGAAGAGAACTTGACAGCTATGTGTGTCAGTGTTTCAGTATCGTTACCAAAAAAAAAAAAAAACTGATTTTTTTTTTCTTGAAAATTGTCTCTACAGACTTACAACAGCTGTGCCAGGCTTTGCATAAACCAAGAGACAGTATGTCTAACAAGCACTGCTATGAAGACTGAAAATTGTGTGGCCAAAGTAAGTAACCGTGCTCAGCAGTTAATAGAGCACACTGCCCAGAGCTGCGCCTGTGGGTGTCTTTACTCAGTGCTGTCACGACAGGTGATCATAAGATCATATATTTATGAAGACAATATATATAGCAGGTGTTATTTTATACAGAATGAACTGAAAGCTAGGTTTTCTTTCTCTTGAGTCACAACAGAATCTTTTTATTCAGTTATGCAGATTAGTGAGTTATTATAAGATGATGAACAGTTTATTTCGTACCTTCCTTCCTGTCTCGTTTTTATTGTTCAGTTGTTTTGTTTTGTCTACATAGCCGTTGCTGTTCTAGAGCTCACGAAGTTGACCAGACTAGCCTTGAACTCAGAGATCTGCCTGCCTCGGCCTCTCGAGTACTGAGATTAAAGACAAGTACCACCAAGGCTGGCCTCCCTAAGAGTGGGTGTAGTACTCTGGAGATAGACTGACGCTGACAGCTTGAGCAGAGATCCAGTTATGTTGTGCCACTGTTACTTGGCCAGGCATAGCCGCATATGCCTTTAAGCCCATTGGAAGGCAGAGACCAGCCTGGTCTACAAAGCAAGTTATAGGACAGCCAGGGCTACCTAGAGAAACCCTGTCTCCAAAAACCAAAGCCAAAAGAAATGTCACATTTGGTGATTTTGAATGAGAAACTGTTTTTATCTGTCCATATGGCCTAAGTCTTTCATGTACGAATATGTGCTATATCTCTAGATACAAAAACAATATTTAAAATTAAAATCTTCAGAGCTGAAGAGATGGCTCAGTGGTTAAGATCAGAGTTTGATCTTGTACAGGATCCAGGTTTAATTCCCAGCACCCACATGGTGGCTTTACAACCATCTGTAACTACAGTTCAGGGGATCCAGTTTCATCTTGTGGCCAATGTAAACACTTCGCGTGCATGGTACACAGGCATTATTTCTGTTTTTCTACAAAAATAATCTTTATTACCATTTAGGATTTTGTTGTTTTGCAATTTTTCCAAATTTCAGCTTAATCTATTCTTTCTTATTTACTATTAGAGGTAAGACTTTGTTTATATCATGTAAGCTCTATCTTATAAAATTCAAGAAAAGCTGTCTTATTTCTTTTGGGTTATTACAACAAAATATAAACAGTAGCTTATAAAAATAATTTTTATATGATTGTGACAATAGATTTAATGTCTACTTAAAAGTTCACATCTTGGTAGATGGAGCCTTGCTATGAGTAGTCTCAGGATGAAAGCAGTAAGCCAGGCTCTCCTGGATCTTCTACTAATTCTGTTCCTGAAGACTGTTCTCATACACGAGGTGGTTAGAGAGCAACACAATCAAAGTTATTGTTACATAGTAGCAATACTAGTTTTTATTCTATTTCCTAAAACATATGGTAATCTCTTAACCCTGCTTCATTAGCTGAAAACATATTACACATAGCCATTGGAATTAGCCGTATGAGTAATGTCCGATTTATTTTAAATTATAGCAGCAAAAGGTAGGTTCATCAATTGTGTATTAAGTCCACATCTTAATTTGCTACAAAAGTGAGGATTAATGTAAGTTAGATTTAATTTTCAGTTCCTTAGTAACAGCTTGCAGGTGCCACTTGGACCCCGGGTGGGGACTGGGTGGAGAAAGTGTGCTTTCACGCTTGTGCGCGCTGCTCTCGCTTTCGTCACAAGTGGGTTCCTTCTGCTAAACATGGCAAAGTCTTAACATGAGCACCAACCCAAAGACACGGCGACAGGGCGACAATTTAATGAGTTTCCTTGAGAGCTGGCCAACTGAGCATCTGCTCCTTTTGTTTTTCTCTACTTGGTAAGCCAGTGTTTCTGAACTCCTTAGCCGTGTTGCTGTGAGTCTCTACCGTGTGGGGGTGGGGTTGTTTCCTTTTCTACCCTCTACTTGAGTAGTGCACAGTTAGAAATCTTCTGGCATCTGGCACAGTGGTGTAATTTCTTCCGTGCTCTTGAGTGAGGAAATGTTTGCTCATTGCTGCTCATCATGTCTGTCTCCTTGCTCCCAGATGGTGACCTTCTCCTCCCATTCCTGCCTGTCTTAACATTATTCTGACACCTATTTTCTCTCATTGTCCCCTTAACCACTCTAATTGAATAATGATTTCTATAATTTCCAGTTGGAACACAACCAACTTCCTGCTTCTCTTTACTGGCCCACATCCTGTCTTCTAGTTCATTGCTTCAGATTTGAGCCAGATTGTCAGATAAAAATACATAACTGAAAAAAATGTTTACCACAATACAGTAGCATGGCACCAATGAGAGTTGTCCTCTCTCCCTGCTAAACATGCTCTGTCTGTCTCGTGATTTCATGCTGTCTCTCTGGGCCTCATTTACTGCTTGACCTTTGAAAGAAATGACTCAAAGTTATGTTTGTGGATCTTTAAACATTTTTTTGTTTCTTTTTCCTCACCTTTACTTTTTAGCAATGGTTTGTTTGCTACTGATTCAAATTGTGCTCCAGGGTTGCCTGCAGGTCCATATTTTGGTTTAGGTATAAGTACAATTATAGCCTTTTTATTAAATATTGCTTGTTTGCATTTTACAGAAGGTATTGGTTCTTCTCAAAAGCAGAAATGAACCCTATATTATTTTGTGTGTAGCTCTCCTCTGTTGGGTACTCTAGTTTTGCAGTTCCTGTATGGAAAGGGCACTCCCTTTAATTTGCAATAAAATGTAAGAAAGCGCAGCTGTTTCATAAGTTACCTTCACAGCAGTCTCCTGACTGAAACTTAGCTTGATGGAAAAAGGTTCAAGAAAATATTTAAAACTAAAAGTGGGGAGTGCTCCGGATAATATTTGAAGCCATGAAGTATCTTGTATATAGTTTACCTTTTCTGTCTGTCTGTCTGTCTGCCTCTGGTAACCCTGGCTGTGTGAACCATTCTGGCCTTGAACTCACAGAAACCCACTTGTGCTGGGATTAGAGGGGTGCCCCACCATGCCTCGCTAGTTGAGTTTAGAGCCTTCTGTCTGCTCACAGCGCTGGAGTTAGGACGCTCGTCTGGAGATGATGAGCTCTGTATTTATTGTAGCTTTAAATGGACAGTCATTACTGACTGTCAACTCAGTCTCTCAAATCCATAATCACATCGTACCTAATTGTCAACCTTCATGTTTTTTAATTATGAAAGAAAACTAAGAACATTAATTTTTATGTTATCTTTCTATTGACTTTATTGATGTACTACAGAAAATTTTGGTTTGAGGCTTTTCCATAATTTACCTTTATATCCCACACCCGTTCCATAAACATGTATAGTTAAAATTGAGTTGTTCAAATACTTCTACCTTGATTCCTGGCCTAGACAGGGGTAGTTCTGTCTTTGTTTGGAATAAGCCCATTCAGTGGTCTTGTATACGTTCTGTATCTGTTGTTGTTGTTATTTTGTTATTACTGGGTTTTATTTGAGATAATAATCTGTTTGAAACCGAGACAGAAAAATGTGATGTTCCTTCCCACTCACTCCAGATTTTGATAGAAGACTTGTTTTATTTATTTCCAAAATTATATCCGCAGGAAACAAGCTGTTTAAATTCAGATTATGCTGAAGCAAAATGGTCCTGGTATGAGAAGCAACGTGCTGTTTTACGAGCACAGAGTCCCTTTTCTCATAACTGATTGATAGTAAATATTTTCCTGAAGAATTATTGCCAACCATGAACAGTGCAACTGTTTCACTTTTTTTCCGTGCTACTTGCTGTACCAGCCATTGTCGGTAATTAAGATCTACAATTCACAGTGCAGACGTTTGCACTTCCTCTGGGTCTGTGCTATTTATAAGGCATTTCAGCTGTTCAGAGTTTCTTCTGAGTTTTAAACTACATGTTAACAGGCTTCTCTAATATAGTGTTCCACAAGAGCAAGTCTGTTCATGGAGGCCCTTCTGACAGACCTTAACTTAGCTTTGTGGTGGACACAGCAAGGTGTAATTGTATCATCAGGACCAGTATGATTGGGGAAATCTCAGAAGTATAATACTGTGTAAAGAAGCCAGGAATGAAATTCAGAACTCACCTGTTTGTTACCAAGGTTTTCAGAAATACACAATAAAGCAACTTATTGGTTAGAGTGTGTGCTTGTCAAGCTAATGTGGGATACACTCACTATAGTTGTGCGTGAGTTTTTGTCTCAAAAGATTTGAAACAAAACGGATTAACAGATTGACAACACATTTGTTGTATGACAGAAGCCTGAAGTAGTACATACCATTGATAAAGCAAGTGTCCATAAAGATCTTAGTCAGTGTTAAAATTGATCAAATTTAAATTAAGTTCAAAAGAGAATTGATTTTCAAAAGTCCAGACCCATCCAAGAATCATCATGAACGATCTCCCAGTCTCCAGTCACTGTGCAGGCATGTTGCTACAGGCACTAGTTGTTAAACATACAAGAGGAAGAAACAAGAAACTGAAAGCTGTCAACAAAACGTGTTTAAAACTTTGCCTGGAGTGGAGCTCAGCCTGCTTGTTCTGAAGCCTGGAGTTGAGCTGCATTGATTGTGCACACTGGCCTCCAGCGTCTTCCAACAGACAGGCAGACACAGGGCTCAGCACTGCTTCTCCATGGCCCTTGAATAAAGCAGAGCTGCTGAGAAAGCCATTCCAACTCCAGTGCCTGTGTAAACTTCTCTTTCTCAGTGAACTCTCTACGAACGCTTTTTTGGACAGCGTGGTTCAGCTGTTGGAGGCCACTGATCTATCTGGCTGAGGCACTTCCAAGATGCTCAAAAGACCCTGTTCACATTTCAATCTAGCCAGGGAGCCAATAAGATTGAGTTTGTCTTTGTGGGTTGATGTAGATCAGCATGAGATGAGCCCAGTCAGCGTCTTCCTCAGTGAAGAAGGAAAGGCTATGGGAGAAGAGAGGTGAGAGAAGGAAGGCCTTCATCAGGAATCAACTGCAGCACTGCCTACTGATGCGTGCCGGATCGCCCGCACAGAGATCACATGCCTTCTCCAAAAGTCAAACGATCAATTCGCCTCGTTTTGGCTCTGTACTTAATGCACAAACAGTGCGATCTGCGGGGCTGTAATTGCATTGTTAGGGCCAAGGAACAAGCCTGTGCCTTTTCAGCAGACAGCTGGCAGGGAGAGAGGCATGTTGTTAGGAAAGAGAGAGGCAAGGCAAATAAAATTACTGCTAACGCTCAGAGATCGGCAGGAGTCCTACTTGCCTAATCTTACCGGTGGGAGCAAGCGGCTGTTGTAATCCAATTATAGCAGCATAAGCAATTTGTTAGACACTCCGCATAATGTAACAATTTCCCAATAAACTCTGACTTGTAATAACGTCGGCAAGAGTCCGCATAAATCTGCCCGAATGGTGGGGGCTGGAGCGTTCGGCTGGGGGCTTGTAATTGGCGCCATCAGCACGTTTTGTGGAGTGCAGTATGGTGCAGTCTTTTAGTGCAGGAATTTTAAGGAGAAAGGCATGGCACATGTTTCTTAGAAAAAGAAAAGTGGCCATTAAAGGGGGAGCAGCAAGAAGGGCACACTCTTGCCTTCACATTACCTAGGAATCTCAGTGTAGAAAGAAAACAGAAGGGAGCCATGTTTCCTTCTAGTTCCAAAGAAGCAAGATGAGGGAAAGTGTATGGATTCATCAGATTCCTTTATTATTAAAAGCATTGGTTTCTGTTATTTGTACCCCCACTCTCCAAGCTCCCTAAAAATGTATTTTGGGTAGCATTAACAAGATGTTCTTAGCTAGGTAAGCCTACAAATGTCAAAATTAAACCCTTTGCCTTGGAAGTTTAGTATTACATGAATATATTATATGTATTCACATATACTGTATGTTTGTGCCCAGGACAAATCCCTGCAATGTTATCTCACCAAAGAACCTTTTGCAGAGTTCTGCTGTCTGCTATAGTAAACCACTGCTTACTGAAAGGGGTTCAGCCCAGCTTGTTTGCTTGACTTACTGTACTAGACTGCCTACATGGTATTGAATTCTAAACTGTGAATATCTGGAGTATTAGGATTACCAATTAAGTTTGTTGAAAACTTACATTGATTACAAGTACGATGTTAGTTAAAATATACCTGTATTATTCTTACAGAAATAGCTCAGGTTCCTAGGTAATAGTATTTCTGTTTTATAAAAAATATTAGAGAACATATTTGAAGTACACTTTCTTATTGATTGGTGTATATAGTCACAGACTGAGGTTTTTATTTGTACGAGGTAAGGGAGGTAGAGAATGCTTTACAGATATCAGTTAATAGATGCATTTTCATGCTTCTGACTGTATGAAATGTTCCCTGCTTTCTTATGCCAACCCATCCCTTCATTGCTACATGATTTGTGTCAAAACCACACTTTCAAAATAGGCCCAGGATTCTCCAGAATACCCTGTTGCTGTGGGTATTATCACAATAAATATTTACTTTCTGTAGAAACATTTCCTTCTAGTGGAGCAATGGTGCCTGTGTGACTAGGGCTACATCAATAAACTGCAGCGCCTCCAATAAAGCCACCCCGCGTCTGGGTTTAACTAATGGCTGATTTTCATGACTTTGACAGTGAGCTGTGTGCGTTATTTTCTCCTGATATTGTAAAAATAATGAGAGCAAATTAGAACAATCAGTTTACACAGATAGCTCCTGATTGGAGGCGATGGGCAGTATGGCAGCAGGTAATCCATCTTCAGCCTCCTGTCACATTAACTTCAGCCGTGTGAAAAGATCAGGTGGGGTAAGCAGGGATCCTGCCCAATTGGAACACAGAAATTAATGAGAAGAGCATTGTTCTGTGATCAACCTTTTAATTAGCAAGAGCAGAAACAGAGAGCATGGTGAAGACAGCTCCTCAGCTGCACAGTGCCAGGCACAGTTTCTGGAGGGTGAGAAAGCTGTGTGTAGTTGCTGCCTCTCTCCTGCTGTGTGCGCATGGCAATTCTGCCCCAGAGCTCCATTACAGATTTTAAGAAGTGCCCCCCCTCCCTTTCCAAAGAAATGCCACAAATACAGTCAAATGTATTAATAATCTATAAGCTCTAATTCTTTGGGGATTATTTAGGGTTTTGATTGCTAATACTTTCTTTGGTATTGTATTCTGGGTTTTGCATTTTGATTAAAACAAAAACAAACAAATAAAATGAGTAACCATAGGAATTAGATTCTATGAAGTTCTGCCCTGCCAGCCCCCCTACCTCATTCCTTCATTGTGGAGTTTTTCACTGCAAGTAACACAAGGGTTTTATGGATTGGAGGATTCTGTCACTTTGAGTTATTTAAAAGAGGAGCAAACTCCAGGCAGCAAGCCGTGGCATATTGAAATTGGGTTCCTTTCCTGGTTCTGTTTATTAGGGAATTTGCTGTTTTGTTTGTATATTTCTTGTGCCATTGGCTTCTCAATGTTGGCACTGTGTTATTTCAATTTATGTAATTGAGAATTGAATATCAATCAAGTATGATGTTTATGGAAGGAAGAGGGGGATAAAAGAAAATCTATGAACCTAAAAGCTGATTGATTCATTTAAAGCTCAGTTATAATAATGTCGTAACCTTGTTAATCATTCTTATAATAGAACATTTGTGTAGAACAATGGAAGATATTAATGAGAGAAACTTTTAGCCAAATGAGCATGTGCTTATTTCGATTTATTTATTTTTTATTTTATGTGTATGAGTGGTTTTCTGTATGTATGTGTACCATATGTGTGCCTGGTGCCCTTGGAAGTCAGAAGGGGGAGATGGATCCCTTGGAACTTGAGTTATGGATGGTTGAAAACCATCATGTGGGTGCTGAGAACCGAACTCAAGTCCTCTGAAAGACCACTGAGCTGTCCCTCCAGCCCAAGAATGTGTTTTTTATATCCTTTGGGAAAGTATAGGATGACAAAGCACTTCACAATGTTCTAGTCTTTACCCTTTAAAAGTAATGGCTTACTGTAAAAGCCATTTAATGCATGCTATGTGATGGATTCAAATGTATAGAAACTAAGCTTTATTTCTTGATTTGAACAATTAATTGGCTTAAGCATTATTAAATGGGTTAATACAATTTGATTATATATACCTATCTGAGTTTAGAATTGGTAGGTTAAAAAAGCTATTCTATACTCTAAAATATTTAGATTCTGTAGAGGACAGTCTTTTCTCATCATAGCTAATAGGACTTGTTCAATCATTTACAACTGTTATAGATTATGTCATTTCTATAGCTCATTAGGCCTATAGCTGTAAGATAGACACTCGAGGCCCTAGTACCATGCTTTCGTGTAAAACAGAAAACAAAGGCACTTCATGTCTGACCTCCCTCTCCCCTCAAAATACTTAATACTGTCAGAGCAGAATTTTAATTAATGGTGAGCTTTGACTGAAATTTGTATAAGCCATTTTTAGGATCAATGACATGATAGCAGATAGTGTCCAGGAGTCTCCAGATACATACTTCAGTATATTGAATTTGTTGCTCATATTAATATTTTTAAAGCCCATTCTATTCCTTAATGTGGAAGAGGGATTTTTATTCTCTCATGGATATTGGCAGAGAAACACATCCTCCTTTCTGAGCTTTTGAAGGTTTCAGAAGCCTGGGCTCACAAGCTCCCCATGAATCATGTTTTGGTCACATGGTGGAAGAAGGTCATTTACAAGTTTCTGAAACCTGAGCCCTTCTTTTGGACCTTCCCAAGCCCATGAGCCAGGACCCACACATGTAAAATGTTATTCTCGTACTGTGACTTCAGCTTGTAAATGCTTTCCCAGTCTAGGACCGGCTTCTTTAAGGATTTAGCACTGTTGTCCTTCCTTCATGAGAATCGGGAGCTCATCTGTCCTGGAAGTCTGCTGATACTCAGCTCTTCTCCAGAAAGATGCCTTCTGCCATCAGGGACTAGGGCTCTGTCTTGTAGGTTTTTATTGTTTATACTAGGAATTTTATAAATGTCCCTTCTAAGTAGGTAAGGAACTCCCTTTAACTTCCTAGAAGAGCAAAGTACCCAGCCATCTTAAGTTCTTCCCACCTCAGCATAACCCATGGGCTCAGCCTTGAGAAATTGTCCTTAGTCCTTAGGAACTTACCCAGTTCCTGCTTGTTTCAGGTTCTTATGGAGGAGATGGGTGGACCTGTGAGGCTGTTAGGGTCCTACACTCACACACACCGCAACTGCCTTCATTCCTTGATAAAACTCAGGTTTGATTTTGAAACACACTAGCTATGTGGCCCAGCCAAGCCTGGAACTCAGCCCTTCTTCCTTCGCTTCCCAAGTGCTCATATCACAGATGTGCACCCCACACCTAGCACCTTGTGAAGATTTAAATGTCCATTTTGTTTCTATGCACCCCATTCTCACACTCAGTAATAGAGATCTATTCAGTACATGGTACGTGCTAGGCAAATGTGGGCCCCCCACTCAAATGTTCTTTTTCCTATAATTTCAGTCTTCTTTCTACTCAAAAGTTTGAGGAAAAGCAAATACATTAATGTGGTTTTGAGGCTCTGCATTTAAGTCCTGCAGGACTATATCTATGAGTTATCAGTTTCAAATGCAAACCTGATGATGAACCCTGAAGCTTAGAGGACTTGACCACTACCCCACCCCACCCCATCCCCAGTCTTTAAGTTAAAGAAACAAGATTTCAGTTGAGATTTCTCTGAACTCAAAACCCTTGCTCACCAGAATTCTTTTCAATAGTATATTGAGGCCTCATGTATTCTCCAACCAGTCCACTGCCCTTTAGAATTTTTCTCCATTTGATTTCTGCTTTGACGTCTAGGAGGGGTTATTCCCACCTTCCTGCTGCCCCTCCCCTTTACTGCTTATTCAGTATCTGCATTCAGAAAATTCAGCCCTTCAGGTTACCCATTCAGGAATTCTGTTAGTGCTAGCTGCTTAGTCAGTAATACATAGTAATCACTTACCTGACAAGCAGTATATGGGACTCCATTCAGAGGGACTCGGGTGACTTCATACCTCATGTTCTGCATAGAGAATGAGTGGGGCACAGTATACAAGCAGCTCAGACTGGTGACTCACATCTTGGTAGTTGTTTTAAAAGTTACTCTGGGGCTGGAGAGATGGCCTGGTGGCTAAGAGCACTTGTTCTTGCAGAGGATCCAGGTTTAATTTGTACATGGTAGACCACAAGGGAACCTGATGCCCACGGTTGCCCTCCAAGGGCATTAGACCTGTACATGGCGCAGATATGCATGCATGCACATTACTCATAAACAACTCATAAAAGTTGTTCTGGAATACAGCTCTTCAAAGTATAAGCATGCGTTGTTATGTTAGTCTTTATACCAAAACCTCTTTCCCCACTTAAACTTAGTTATTAATTTTGACAATTGAAAGCATAACCTCCTGGTCTGACAAGACAGCTTACCAGGTAAAGGTGCCCGCTGCCCAGCTTGACAGTCCTGAGTAGTGTCCCCCACTGACTCCATGGAAGGAGAGAACTGAATCCTGTAAATTTTTTTCATCTTCACATACAGGCTGTGTCATATTCACGCATGGACATGTATGTACATGCTTGTGCACATGTATAGTAAATAAGTTAATATAAAAAAAGGCCAAAAACCATTGCCCTTTAAGGCTTCAAAGCTCTGGTTTTCTATCCAAATCGTTTTGTTTCTATTTGTGCTTCTAGATTACAAAGGTTGCTGGTTATGCACACAGAGTATCTGAGGGGGTCAGGATTTAGTTAGACTGGGAGATCTTCTCTCTCAGAAAAGGAGGCTAGCGTAAGGATCAGTGGTTAGAGAGTCTGCGGGTATGACTGTCTACGCATTCATTCTCTGGGAAAGAATAGGAATTTTTGACAGATAATTGTTATGTGAATTTCCTGTACAAATTTATAAAGTCACACAAGAAGCTCTTGCTCACAAAAGAACTGAAATGATGAGACCCAGGGATGCTAAAGTAGTTCTAGAAGATGGAACATAAATTTAACAGTGTTCTTCAAACAGCACTTCGGATTTAAGCCATACTTTCTAGAAATATCAATGAGCATAAGAAATTTAATTATACTATTTTTTCCTAGATATAAGAGGGAGCCAAAAGAGAACTATAGGGAGAAAGCCATGTTTAAGAAGGAATGTTTCCTACAGTGTTAACTATGGAGTCTGTAGCGTGACTCTGTAATGGAATATCATGGCAGGGGGTATAATACTGTAAATAAGATGAATGTGCCACTTGTGGATTAATGGGCAACCTAAAGAGTAGCTTTATTTACATCAGTGTGTGAGGTTCATTTTCGGTTTGTATTTTTTTCTTACTCTTGGGTTTGGAGTTATTATCGACCTGACAGTTTAATTATAGACCTTAAAAATCAGTTTCCTGGATATTACTGGCATTGCCCATCATCCCCGTGCTCCCCCTCTCCCTCCTCTTCCTCCTCTTCCTCTTCCTCACCCTCACCATTCTCCTCCTCTTCCTCCTCCTCCTCCTCCTCCTCCTCCTCCTCCTCCTCCTCCCTCCTCCTCCTTATTGTTTTCGAATAAAAGGTCTCAGTCTGTAACCCAGGCTAGCCTAGACCCTGAAGTGCTTAAGTTCGCCTCCCTGATGAGAGGTTAATGGTTTCTTGCCTCTAGAGATGTGAAATTGCTTTACCATTCATTTTGTAATACCAGCATGCTCGGGGGGGGGGGGGGGGGGGGTTGGGGTTTTATTGTTGGTTGGGCTGGGCTGGGCTTTTGGTTTAGTTTTGGTGATTGATTGATTGATTGATTGATTGATTGATTTTTGCTGAAGTTTATGCCCTGTCACCACCAGGTGGTCGGGGTGTTGTTGTTGTTGTTTTGTTTGTTTGTTCACTGTTTATTAGTGCTTTTCAAGTTGTTTCTTAGTGACCTGGGTGACTTTTTAGACTTACGAATGACAGGTTGATAATAAGATGAGAAATCTTGGTAGGAGAAAAACGTTTTCTTCAATCTTGAGTTACATTGTTTTTAAAGATTAACTCTGTGTCATTTCCTACTTTAAAGCTGGTAGATGAGAAATTTTCTTTAAATTTTTCCCTGGATAATAACTTAGGGCAAAGAAATGATTTCTGAAATGTATTAATTCCATGAAACAAAGCTTTTGTTTTACATTTTGTCCTGATAAGTAAACTATTAAAATTATGTGTATCCAGATTACAATATTTCATTTGCAGTGACATAGTTTTCTATACTAAATGATTTTATTACTACTACCTTTTCATTGGTTGTTTAGGTGGTCATTGACTACAAACATAATGCCATTATTTAGTGCTTTTGAAACTTCAAAAGCTTGAGACTCAAACTGTTAGCTATGTTCTGCCTTGCCTCCACTGAAAATGTATAAAATGAGTTATTTCATTTATATAGTCAGCCTATCATTTATTAATTTTTGGTTTTTTTTAGTATTAGTACTTAGTCTTATTTATTAATTTTTGTTTTAAGTTTTAGTTTTTGTTTTAAGCCTTTCTTAGTTTTTCTGTTTGTTTTAAACAACGTCTCACTCTGTACCCAGGCTGGCTTGGAATTTGCTGTGTGGTCTAAGCTGAGCTCAAACTCTGAACATTGTGCCTCTCAGGCTCCTGCATTCTGGGATTTCAAGCATGAGTCACTATGCCTGGCTCATATTACCTGTAAAAGTTGGATTGTATGGAAGACAAACTGTGTAGCTTACTTAGGATTATTTTTCTTTTGTGGGAAGTAGAGTCTCACATTATTTGTTGAGTTTCATTGGCTTGAAATAAAATGTCATGAATTATGTGTTTTACATTTTCTTTGTGTGTTTGTTTGCAGAGTATGTTCAAGTATACATGTACATTCCTGTGTATGGAGTTCAGAGAACAACTCACAGATGTGGGTGTTCTCCCTCCATTCTATGAGACCACATCTGGTTCATGAGGTTTGGCGGCAAGTGCCTTTACCCACTGAGCCAGCATGTCATCCCAAATTTGTTTTTAAAGAACTAGGTTGGAAACCCTTTTGCACTACTGTTGACTGGGCGTGTAATGCATCACACTTCTACCTAAAGATTTTATACACGTTTGTCCTGCTGTGCACTTGGTTAACTTTAATTCTGATCAGGCAGAGAAGACACCACAAAACATGAATTTTAATTCAGACAATCTAGAAACATGGCCCTGTGCTTTCAACCACTGTTTACGTGTGTTAGTGCATAGAAGACTAAAGTAGACGCTGCAGAAGAGGAGGATTGTCTAAAAGGTTGCCTGTGGTGTTGGCTAAATGTTAAAGTAACTGTCAAAGTAGCGAAGTGGTGATGGCGGCAGTGTGTGAGTTGGCTCTAGAAAAATTACCCCACAGCAGTGCGTCTGAAGCTCCTTGTTCTCTTCAGCACTCTGTATTGATGATAAAAATTTTAAACCCCTCAATTAGCAACCACACAAAACCACAAGTGTTTACTGAACCTTGTAATCTCCTCTTGTTGTCGGTTAGGATTTTCTTCCAGGCTTTGATTGTGTGTAATAAAACTGTTGCTTAATTAATGCCAGAATTCTGAAGCCTTTGGTTGCTACAAAAGAGAGCGAAATGGCTAAACCAAGAGGCAGCATCCACTAGCTTTTCTGTCGTGTTCATTTAGAGCTGTCATTCTTGTTCTAGTTGATGATAGAGCTCCCAGCAGACACAGGTGAACTGAAAGGAAGCTGTAGTGACTCCTGTCTGAGGGAGGCGCGGTTGTGATGGAGGCTCTCCATAGGTTGATGAAGGACTGCTTTCAGCTGATATTTCACTCCTGGTTTGATCAGCCTTTGGAATCACTGTGGCCATGTTAATGTGGCCACACTAAGGTGGCTTTATGGAATGTGAAGAAAAGACTGATGTCTACCATATAATATACAGGCTTGGTGGAATGTGCCCGGACATGAGTGAGAAGTCACACAGGCTGCTATTCATCTTTTCAAATAATAAAAGTAAAATGGTAAAAATGTACTTTAGAAAATTGCTAAACTTCCTTGATCACAAATATACTATTCTGTCACACACACATACACATAATACTTCCTTCAGTTTCCTTCTCTGTCTCTGTCCCCAGCCCCACCCCCCTTTTATTTTGTGAGGTTCTCAATGTGTAACTCTGACTAGTCTGTAAATTCCGCAGTTTCCTGCCTCAGCCTCCTGAGTGCAGAGATTACCCCACTGCATTAGCTTCATTTACTTTTGAAAGGAATTTTTATACTAAAAAAAAAAAAAAAGCTAATGAGGGCTAAGGGCCGACTCGGCTTGGTAAAGAACGCAAGCATGAGAGCTGAAGTTTAGATTCTCAAAACCCACATCAATTCCGGTGGTTTCGGGGACCCCTGTGATATGCTAGGAAACAAAGATGGGGTTCTTTGGAGCTAGATCACTTTACTAGACAAATAGGTGAGCTCTGGATTCAAACTGAGAAAGCTCAGTAAGAAAGGTGTAGCGAGATGGAGAAAGACACCAAGGGCCCCTTCTGGCCTCCACTCACATGTGCTCACTCACTGCTTGCACTGCTCATGCAGGGAGGGAACGGGGGGGGGGGGGGGCTGGTGAGATGGCTCAGTAGGTAAAGGTACTTGTTATAGTACTGAATGACCTAAGTCCAAGTCCCCAGGCTCCACACTGTAGGAGAGAGCTGCCTTCCACAGGTGGTCCTCTGACCTCCACATATGCCCCCAACACACACAAAACAAACCAACAAATAGACAAATAAATAAATAAAGAGGGTCATTTTAAAAACAGCTAAAGCTTGTTTCATATCATTATTCAAAAAAATTCTTAATTTTCAGAATGCAAGCTATAGGATAGTCCCCATTAGTCTTCCTTAATGAATTTACCTTTAAGAAAACTGTATTTTTTTCATTCTTCATGGTTCAAGGAACTTATTATCTGATATTATATGTGTATTGATTTTTGACAAGAATTTTAGTAAGCAGTGTTTCTTACAGTGTGTGGGGTTGAAATTCAGCCGTGAAAAATGAACCCTTTGCTTCTGGCTGCTTTCCCAGAATGACGATATAGATAATATGCTACAATTGTTGAACTTTCAGCATCTGCCCAAATTCTATGTAGATCGTGTAGGATTACAATATTGTGTCTAAACTATACTTTGTGATGACACTCAAGCATGAAGTAGACTTTGTTGGGTAGAGTCATTGATGCAGTCAAAATTCTCACTGGCTGGAGTACCAGTGCAAAGGAGTTTGCAAAGACATGGGAAAGAATCTAGACTCAGTAGTTCAGTAGCCTCTGTCGTCCAGGGGCTCAGTAAATGCTAGTGAAGACTTGCCTTAGAGTGGGTGGAATTGGGTTAAATGTTTGCAGCCACATCGTGCGGTTGTCCTCCACCGAAGAGCAAGGTCCTCCCAGCCCTGACCTACTTTACTCCTACAACCCTGTGGGCTCAGTGGCTATGCAGCCAGCAGCACAGATGAGACGGGGAGATGTTTCTAGTAGGAAGTGCTTTTAGTAGCATGTTTCTTTGTTGGTAGAACATAATGTTGCCACAAATCATGAATAAATATTCCAAATTCTCTCATATTATAGCAGTTATAACCATTTTTAAGCCTCCTTTGTAAGTAGATATTTCTCTCCTGGCTTTCTGTACTGTGAACTTTACAAAACTGGTATAAGCAGTCTATTAATTATTCATATGATAGCAACAATTAAAGCAAATTAAAAATAAAAATCACCATATTGCATTTAACCGTGGGCAGCACCAAATTGTGTCAGCTCTGTAAGGGCCTGCAGTGTTGCCTTAGTTAAAAGTGCTAGAGGGAGCTCTAACCTTGCTCAGAGCATGTGGGAACCATTGTCTGTGAGTGGCCACAGGGTAGGAGATAGAATCTCAGGCTCTTTTGTAGTAAAATTTAAAAAAAAAATTTTTTTTTTTAAGTTTAATGACTCCTTTCTTTATATCAGAAAATAAAGGTTAGGACAGTCTATCAAGAACCAGACGGATTGTGTGAATTTAATCTAGTGATGTTAGGAGTTTCTGGAGTTGATGAGTTTCTTCAAAGTGAACAGGCCTGTATAACAGCAGTCTAGCTGTTTGAGAGGGAACCTAAGAGCCCACTCCTACCCCAAGTCAGCTACTGCCCTCCTGGGGATAACATAACCCTCCCCTCCGGCTCCTTATCTTAGCTCTGCCTGGCTCTGAAACACAGGGCATGCAGCCCTTACAGTATGTGGTCAGTTGGGCAAAAAAATATTTCAGAATCATCCACGCTGTCGCAGGTAATTGCAGTCTGTATGTGGTAATATTTCACAGTAGATGTTTCTTACCATTTATACATTTCACTGTAGGCAAACATTTGGGTTTCTTTCAGCTTTTGATAATTAAAAAAAAAAACACTCACAGGTATCATTTCATGAATATGTAGATGAAATACATTCACATGTATATGAAACTAGGAAAGAAACTAGAAACTGCTGGCCTCAGAGGAGGAGAGAGCCTTTGTCCTCTACCCCGCCAGCCAGTGCTTAGTGTTGCCTGGCCTTTTTTTTTTTACTGTAGCATTCTGGAAGAGGATAGAAATATCACCTATCGTGGGTTGTGGGTAAGAGAGGGGGGTGGTTTTATGGTGGTTCTTCCATCTCACACACACCCCTGCACCCCCAGCCCAGTGATTGAGATTAAAGCCAGGAGAACAGGCGGTAAGCACCCACACCAAGCCCTGTGTCTCTAGTCAGGCTCTGTTTTTATAGTGTGTCTCCCTCAACTTTCTCCCCAGAAAGAAACTTAGAGACTATGTAACCGTTTATGAGTATGCAGTTTAGTAAGGACATTAATATCATCACTACATTTTGTTTTTAATTCTTTTATTGGTTAAGAACATATATGCTGTACCTATGTGTGTGCACATGACCTGTTATTATATCAACCCTCAGGAACAAGTGGTGTTAAGTCTTTGTGGTTGAAGAAGAAGGGGGGGAGAATGAGTGAAGGGCTTGCTAAGGTCACCCAGGTCTTAGTTGACACTGGACCTGATCTTGAGCCGCTCTGAGACTCTTCAATCCTAACTTTAAAACAGTCCAGTCTTCTGCTTCCTCCATAGTGTGCCCTGGTTCCATGATGTTACTCTAAAACTTTTCTCCAAAATGTCTTAATCTTTTTTTACCTGCTTGAGTTTCTTCTTTGGTTCTTTGAGCCAGTACCTCACTTGCATAGCTAAGGGTGGCCTGGAACTTGAAGCAATCCTCCTGCCTCAGTCTTCCAAGTGCTGAGATTACAGGCATGAACATACATGTCTTGATCCCTAGCCTGTCTTCTTACTGCTGCTGTCCTGGTCAGCCCACTGTCCAGTCTTTCTTACTTAAAACACAGGCCCACTGGATTGTTCATTACCAAAAACACTGCTGTCAGCCATCATGGTGCTTACCTCCAATGCTAGCACTCAGGAGGCAAAGGCAGGATCTCTTCTGAGTTCAAGCTAGCCTGGTCTACATAGTGAATTCCAGGACAGCCAGGGCTATAGAGAGAGACCCTGTCTCAAGATGATAATGGTAATGATGATGAAGTTTTAAGTGCTTCTCAGAGAAGTAGGTGCCTGTTTCTAATGCCCAGTGAAACTTAATTCCTCCAAATGGAAACCCAGGCCCAGTGTGTGTCCTCTTTGTTTGTTATAGTAGCCATGTGTCACCCCACCTGTGGGCATGTTGATAACCTTCAGAGTCCGAAAGAAAATCATCTAGTACAGCAAGCTATTTAAAGGACAGAGAGCAGTCACTGTCTGACATGATACTGAACTCTTGATAATAAAGCTGTAGGGGGTTCATACCTGTTCGTAGACTTTGTGCAGTCCTACTGCTTGGATTTTGCCAGTAAATAAAACCAGTTGGTGTATAGCATTTCTTTTGCCTCTATGTGTCAAGTAAAGGAACTTTTAGTAGAGAAAAGCATTCATTTACTGATAGTTTTCTAGAAAACCTTTTCTTAAATCCTGGCAAGGAGAAGGAGGGTGGTACAAAAGCAGCGAGAATGCAGATGCAGAGGCGGGGCAGAGTGAGGTGGGGCAGCGTGAGGAGGCAGGTTTCTCCCAGCTCCATCCTAGGGTCTCCCGTAGTGCCAGGGTGTTTGGAAATGTTGAGCTGACATAGGTCTTCCTTCTTTTTGGAGGTTTAGTTTTGACTCCTTAACTGAAGACATAATTTTTTTTTAAGCTTCAGAAATTATTTTGTTTCTTTGTACAGGTGAGTTTCACTCTGCAGCAGCCCAGGTAGATCTCAAACACATTATACAGGTTGGCCTTGAATTCAAACCTTCCTGCCTCCCCTTCCCAAGTGTTGGAATTATAGGCCTCAAACCACCATGCCCAGCTTGTGGTCATTCTTTAAATTTGTTACATGCAAACATTGAAGCCAGTCTTAGAAAGTGGGTAAGCTTGCCAGTTTTCCTGTAGGCAAAGCATTGACACACTGACAGTCAGTGGCTAACATAGGCAGCCATGCCACACTGACAGTCAGGGTTAACACAGGCAGCCATGAGGGGGCTTCATCTATTTTGTCCCAGGATGCTCTCAAAAAGTGATAGCCACTCCTTATATGTTTGGACTAAAAATTGAGTTTGCCACCTATTTTTGTGCTGCTTCTATATAGACTCAAAAGATTTATCTCTGTCCTCCAAGGCTTAAAGCCTGCTTTGAAAGTAAAAGTTTCTGTATATAGTTGAAAAACCAAAAGATTCCATTAATAAAGTGGTAAGTTAATTATAACCAACAGTGTGGAGGTAGGTTGCTGTTCTTTCACGTGAAAGCCATGCTTATCATTAGTCCTTCTTAGGGTCTCTCTTTAAATACTTTTATGTATGTTTTTTCACTTTTATCTTAACGTTAGTGCTTTCAACAAAGTAGAGTGTCACTGTTTATAGATAAGGAAGTTGAAGCCCAGAAAGGTTAACTAATTTACCCAGGATTATAGACCAAGTAAGTGGGGAGCTGTAGTGCAATCAGATCAAGACCTCATTATGATTTGGTTATAGTTACAGCATTCTAAATACATAAGCATAACTTGTGCAGACTGTCATCAGGGCTAGCTTCAGTTGATGCTCATGGTCGTGGTGTGTACGTAAACCTCTTGGCTACACAAAAGGTATTTACGGCGCAGCGCTGGTCTCCAGCTCCTGCCCGGCCATTTACTTGAGAGCAATTTGATTATTAAAAAGAAGAACCAGACCTGTGTTCTAGAAACCCCATGCAGCTTATATAACAGCTACATTTTGAAATTTAGTCTGAACTTTGCTAATTTATGTGAGTTTGAGCAAGTTATTCTGATCACCTCTCCTTAAAAAAAAAAAAAACCCAGATGCTGCATCCAAAGTAAGCCTTTCCTGGATAAATTAAGAAAACAATTACCGAAGTATTCCAGAGAGAAATGTCTTTAGTCCCTCGATGCTCCGAGGGTTATTAAAGTTTTACCTGCAGATAACCAAGACTTCCAGAAGTTACAAGTCATTTACTTCCTTCACTGCGCAGAGAGGCCTGCACCCTGCCTCTTAGGATTATTTCTTGCTGCATTTAACATGCATTAACAAGCGTTTGGAAAGAGTTGAATTTCTTCTAGAAAGCTGAGTTGGCTTCTTGAAAGCCTATCCCCCACCCACACCCTCAAAGTCAGGCTTTAGATTAAGAACAAGTTATACCAAGTCACTGTCTTTTGTAGACAAACAAAAACCAAAACCCCAAGTATCGCAGCCTGAAGATGACCGGTTTCCTGCTTTGTGTAAAGTGCCTGGCTTTCTCCTCATGCACCTTGAGTTGTGTCTCTGCTTCTCACGGCAGGCAGGACCTTATGGCAGAACTTAGCTTTCTGATGCTAAGGAAGGCAAGGACGTGAAGATGAAGCTGCAGAGAAGCCTCCTAGTTTAAACTTCCAGCATCACCAAGGCTTTAGGATATTTGGTGATATTAACATCACTTTACACCCAGAGGAGCAGCCTGCACAGAGGAAGCTACAGGGAGGAATCGGCCAGACTCCAGTAGTTGAGCTTTATTGCTCTGCCTGAGACATCAAATACCAGTATTCAAAATCCCCCTCCGTCCTGGTGTCTACGGTTCACCATGGGGGAGAGGACTTCCTTGTCCACGGCGCATCCTGCTGCTTGAGAGCAGGAGGTGGTCATGCTAGATCCTTGTGCACTTGGTCAGGCCTGTTTCCTTCTCCTCATCGGCTCTGTCTCTCTGTCCTCATTCCTTCTCCCTGCTCACCATCTCTCTGCCCTCCCAGTCTCTCCCCTAACCCTTCTGGCTCCTCCTCACCGGTTTCTGCTCTCTCACACATGCACATCCACTTGAGCCCTCCATCTCATTTCTCCCAGTCACATTTAGACACTGTTCTTCACTCCATTCTTACTTCACTCCATTCTTACCTCCCCCCCCCTTTTTTTTTATGCCTCCCTCCTCATTCTCCACCTCCCTCCTTTCTGTTGCTCATTTCCCCTTTCCACAGTCACCATGACCTAACATTCTGTGTATTCCAAGGTCAGATCTTGACCTCTAAGGGTTCAACAAAGAAAATTGATTTTGCTTGTTCTAATTAATTTATGGCTAAGGAAAAAGTATCCTAGATGTCATAAAAACACCCTCCCTTCCCCACTTTCACCAAATAATCGACAAATAGTTCTTTTACTTTTTTTTTTAAGACTTATTTTATGTATATGAGTACAATGTTGCTGTCTTCAGACACACCAGAAGAGGGCATCAGATTCCATTACAGATAGTTGTGAGCCACCCTGTGGTTGCTGGGAATTGAGCTCAGGACCTCTGGAAGAGCAGTCAGTACTCTTAGCCATTGAGCCATCTCTTCAGACCTTACTTTTTTGAAAGTGTTATTTATTTATTTATTTATTTATTTATTATGTGTTGTGTTTTGCCAATGTGTGTGTCAGCACTATGTGCCTGTATGCCTGGTATGTGCAGAAGTCAGAGAGAACATCAGATCCCCTGAACTAAAGTTATGATGGTTGTAAGCCTCCACGTGGGTGCTGAGAACCAAGTCCAGGTCCTCTGTAAGAGCAGCAAGTGCTGTTAACTAACTGCTGAGCCATTGCTGTAGCTCCTAATAGTTCTTTTAACAGAATAGAAAAATAATCTATAGACATTGTCTATCTATAGTGAAAATTCTGGGCTTTTTAAAACCAGTGTGTGCACAGGTGTGTGCACAGGACCACATGAGCATGCTCATCCTCGGGAGGTCTTCAGGTGGAATCCCCAAGAATGGCTCCCACTTCCTTAGCTTGGATTTAACCAAGTAGTCCAGGCTGTCTGGCCAAGGAGCCCCAGGAATATTCCTTTTTCTGCACATCTCCCCAACCCCCAATGTTTGAGGTTACCAGCATTCACAATTTCTGGGTTTTTATTTTTATTTTGTGGTAATTTCTGAGGTTTGAATCCAGGTCCTTATGTTTACACAGCAAACACTTTACCCACTGAGCCATCTTCCCAGCCCTTAATCCCCAGATAGATTATATAGTGAAAGTGAAAGCAAGACAGAATAATTAGATTTGATTCTCTAGCACTGAGGGATTCTGTTTGCTGCTTTAATGTTTAGTTTTCCAGAGCTTGTCAGCTTTCAAAATGGTGGTCTTTTGGATTGCAGCATTAAGCCTCTAGTGTATTGGTCTGTTGCAGCACATAATTGGGAGCTAAATACAATTGCAAACATGAGGCTTAACCTCTCGAAGTCCTTTGAGACCTTTCCTGATTATCTCCTCCCCAAATTTAGTTCATACTGTTTCCTTTAATGCTTCTGTGTTACGAGTGGCCTTGGCAGTTTATATACACATGTATTTTTGTTCAGTCATTAGGTGGCAGGAACAGACATTAATGAATGGTAATTCTGTTATTTGATTGATGGGCTTTGAGATAGGGCCTCAATTTTAGCACAGGCTGGCCTCAAACTTGCAGTGATTCTCCAGTCGATAGGCTTGAGAGCTGGGCTAGCAGGCATAAGCCACCACATGCAGTTGCAGTGTTCCATGTCTATACCTCATTGTTAGTCCTTGTCTGTTGTCTTTTATAATGCTGATTATAAAGACTGTGACTGCGCAGTGTACTGACCTTGCCCTCCATCAACTGCTAAAATTCCAAGCTTATATTCAAATTCCCTAAAGAGAACTGTTCATCAGAAAATGTCTTCCTGGATTGGCTTGGCTTAGGTGTGGAAGGTGAGTGCGAGGCTCAATGGAAGGCCCAGATCAGGCTGTTCCTGAGCTACACTTCACTCAAATTCATGAGATTAACGGGCGGGCGTAGTTAGTGAGTGCTTTTCTAGCTGCAGGGGTTTTGAAGAGATGGAGGAATTCTGTGGTTAATTGAATTCTTCAGGCATGGACCCATGGTCATCGAAAAAATTCGAGTGAGTAAAATTCCTGGGCCTTGCCCCTGTAGTTCTACAGTGTTTCAAAAGGCCAGAATTCTTTTAAGAGGACTGTTGTGCCTGTTTGTGCTGCTTAAACATTTTGTATGATAAACGTGACATCTGCACAATGTATGTGGTCCCTGGTGCTGTCCCTCTCCCTGTGTTTTCTTCCTTACTTCCCAAGTCGGCAACACTTGTGCTGTTTTTCCATCTCATGAGCAAAGTTTTAACAGTACGCAGAAAGTTAACTGCCTGGAGTCTTTTAAATATAAGTAACACGCAACCAGTAATAAGCTGTCGGTTGTTTTTTTGCTGCCTGCAAAGAAACATAAACACAGCGCTCATTTCTGGCAGGTTTTTACTGTCAGAGTTTCTCCTATTATATTTATCTTACAATTTGCCAGGGGGTGAAGTTATTAAGTTTTAGCAGCAGCCATCGATCAAGTTCACAAGTTAACACGATAAAGGCTCTGTGCCGCTCCGATCCGGGGAAATGATGATCCTCACTCGGTAATTAACTAAATGAGAAAGTTAAATCTTACTTGAGAGCTGGGAGAGATGAAAGAGAGGTGTTTGTCAGTTTCTCAGTGGAAATTAGAAGCAGTTTTCTGCAATTCCCTAAGCTGCTGCTCTGTCATATTTTACATAAGCACTGGGACAACGGCTTGTAATTAGTGCTGTCATGGAGGATTTTTTTTTTGCTGAAGGATGTTGGAATAATTCATTAGATTATCAAGAAAGGCTTGTGTCCTGAAATGATTAGCACAGTGAAATTTAAACCATTAACGATAACAAGTTTAGAGCTCGCTGCAGTGCAGAGGCACCCGGGGTATGTCTGTGCCTATTTCAATCATTTCTTATAATTAAACATTATGTCCTTTTTTTCCCCCTCACTAGGACACATCCAAAAAAATCCTTTTAAGGTGGCACTGTCTACATCAGTGGGTTTACCCGCCTTGGAGGTGTGTGTCGTTAGTGGCTGTAATAATAGTGCTGCAGGAAATTAAGCTGCAGTGAGTTCCTTGGTTTAGAACAAAAGAACCCCATCTCTGTGGAAGCTACAAAGTCGAATGCCAGAGACCACCAGAGACAAGAATTTTTAAATTTAAAAATGTTAAGTGGCTTTCTTGTCCCTTTAACTACAGTAAACATCAGGAAACTGTCAAAATGGCCTTGCTTTGACTTGGGTGAATTTTATGTATGGCTTTTCCTGTCATCAGTGAATAGAAGATTGGCAAATGTCTAGTCTTTAAATAATCATATACACGGAGATGCTGTGCGTTCATTTCCTCGTGAGTTTTATTTAAAAGCTTTGGAATGATCACAAGCTTTGTCTCGCTGGTTATTAGAAATCAGTCAGATTCTTAATGTGAACTTCCTCTCTGCTGACAAATCTGCCCCTTCCTGTCTTCTACATTCACTAATCAGATGTGACATATTTATGAGTTCACCTAATATGTAATCATATTTAGTAGAAGCTGTTACAATATTAATACACTCACTCCACTGAGAGCCGAGGTGTTTACTTCGGTTGGGATGTGTACCCCAGTCTATAGATTCAGCTCTCTGCTTTCGTGTGGGCTCTCATTCCCAATCCCAGTAACAAGAGAAAGGACTATATTTTGGTCACAGGAAGCGATTGTCGTCTTATGAGCTAACAGTGGGAAGGTCCGAAGGTCATGCTTGACCATACATTTGAGCATTTGTTACCTTCCTCTGCTTGTTTGGTTTGTGCCCAACCACTTCCAGTTTCTCATGAATTCCTTTCTAGAAACTTGCTCTGATGCTGTGGGCTTCTCTCCCTTGCTCCCATCCCTCCCTCTGGGGCTCCAGAACTGCTTTGAGGCCCTGTTCCACCACCTCCTTCCCTAGGCGTGCTCACTCGTCCCTGTCTCTCCAGACTGATCAAGTTGCAGACACTTCCATTTCCCCTCAACTCAACCAAGACAGCATTGACTCTTTTCTAAAAGGCACTTTAGGAAAGAAGCAAGTGAAAGACATTGGAAGTAAAAAGAATCATTGTTTTTAGATTCTTACTTAACAAAAACCTGGCAGTAGCCTCTAGAAACTATAATGTGGGCCTCCAAAAAGCTTTGCCTTTCTCCCTAGAACTGTGGCAAGCCAAACATGGTAGTTCATACCTATATTCCCAGTACTCTGGTGGATGAGGCAGGAGGATCACAAATTCAAGTCCAGCTTGAGCTATACAACCAAAACCACAGAAACAAAACAAATAAGAATTCTGGCAAGTTTGGACTTGTTTCTCCTGGCCACAGGAGCAAGAACCTGTCCCCCTGGTTCTGCTATTGTCCAGGTTAATGCATCAGTTCTTCCTCTGAGGAAGAACTAAATGGTTATATTCAAAGAAGTGTGTTATATGTGGACTGTGGTAGTGGTACTCACCTTTAATTTGAGCATTTGGGAGGCAGAGGCAGGTGGATCTCTGAATACAAGGCCAGCCTGGTCTAGGTAGTAAATTCCAGACCAACCAGGGCTACATAGTGAGACCCTTTCTCAAATGATGACTGAATGGGTGGGTGGGTGGGTAGATGAATGAATGTTCTAACCCACACTTCTTTCCTCCCCCTCACCGTCTCTTTTCTTCTCTTCCTACTCTTCCTACTTCTCTTTCCCCACCTCCCATCTCTCTTGATAAGACTTAACAGCCTTGAAACCCTTGACTTCCACGGTCCACCTCCTCAATGCTGTGACTCCAACCATTGGCAACTACACCCACCCTTCAGACTGTAAGCCTCCGTTTGTTCTTTGTTCTGCCTCTCGGTGAGAATAACACCCCTTCCTAACACTTCCTGAGTAGCTTTTTTAATCCTTACCACCGTACTCACCTCTTCTTGGATTGTTGGTCTTCCTTCGTCCTCACATCACCAGCTCCTGCTCTGTTCTCTGTGATGGAGCTGGTGTATTTCCATGGCACAGCAAATGGCATCACTCATGTTTGACTACTTCAGAACCTCCACGACTCTCATTTACTTGTTTATTTTTTTTTATATTTTTCATTTTTATTAGATATTTTCTTTATTTACATTTCAAATTTTATCCCCTTTCCCCATTTCCCCTCCAACCTCCCTCCCCTTCCCCCTCCCCCTGCTCACTAACCTGTCCACTCCCACACCCCTGTCCTGGCCTTCTCCTACATTAGGGCAGAGAGCCTTCGCAGGACCAAGGGCCTCTCCTCTCGTTGATGTCTCACAAGGCCATCCTCTGCTATATATGTGGCTGGAGCCATGGGTCCCTCCATGTGTACTCTTTGGTTGGATCTTTACCAACCCTACATCCAATAGAGGGCTAATATCCAATATATACAAAGAACTCAAGAAGTTAGACTGCAGAGATTCAAATAACCCTATTAAAAAATGTGGTACAGAGCTAAACAAAGAGTTCTCAGCTGAGGAATACCGAATAGTTGAGAAGCAACTAAAGAAATGTTCAGCATCCTTAATCATCAGGGAAATGCAAATCAAAACAACCCTGAGATTCCACCTCACACCAGTCAGAATGGCTAAGATCAAAACTAAGGTGACAGCAGATGCTGGCGAGGATGTGGAGAAAGAGGAACACTCCTCCATTGCTGGTGGGATTGTAAGCTGGTACAACCACTCTGGAAATCAGTCTGGTGGTTCCTCAGAAAACTGAACATGGTACTACCTGAGGGCCCAGCTATGCCACTCCTGGGCACATACCCAGGAGATGCTCCAACATGTAATGCGCTCTCCTTTAAACGTGAGTGAATGTCCAGACTTTTTCCCATGGCCTTGAGGCCTCAGCAGGCTCTCATTTTTCACCACTTTACCTTTTCTGGGTTGCCCTGCACCTGTGCATGTGACCCTCACTCTTTTCCCATCTGCCTTTCCGAGCTCCTCCCACTTTTGTTTTAAGATTCTTCCTCCAGGCCCAGGCAGGACTTAGTCTTACGCCATCTCCCCTTTGATGCCCCTCCTGCGGATCTGCCTTCGCTCCCCAGCTAAGTCCAGCTGTTCACTCTGTGCTTTGCCTTATTCTTATTTTTCTTTACGTCCATATCAGTTTCTGACGGTAGTATATTTCTTTTGTTTTTTCTCCTCGGCCTTCCCCAGAGAAAGCAATGTGTGTTCTGTTCGCGTTCGGTGGTTACCGCTGCTAACCTACCCTTCAGAGCACCCTACCACAGAGCCCGTCGGGTACTGAACAGCACTCAGGTTCCAGCCTTAATCAGAAGTCTAGCTCTGTCTCTCCTAGGTGAATTCTAATCCCCAGCACAGTTGGTGCTTGCTTTAATCTTAACTCAATACCTTATCTGAACCATTATTTCCCTCCACATACCATAGTCCCTGATGCTAGAGTCTCTCTCAAAGCCAGACAGAGTCCTTAGATATTTTTTATCGTTTGCATTTCACTAGTCATCAACAGTTTTGTCCTTATCCTCAAAATAATTAATTTTTTAAAAGATTTTTTTATTTCATTTATATGAGTATCACTGTTGCTGTCTTCAGACACACCAGAAGAGGGCATCAGATCCCATTACAGATAATTGTGAACCACCATGTGGTTGCTGGGAAGAGCTCTTAACCACTGAACCATCTCTCCAGCCCCTCAAAATAATTCTTAATGGCATCCTTTGTCTGAAACATCATTTCTCCACTTCCCCTACCCTCCCTGTTGGTTGGTTGGTTATAGCAGGGTTTGCATGTAAGCTAGAAATGTGTTTCATTTCATACTCCTGGTCAGTACTCCATGTTACTTTTACATGGTACACTTAGTAAAGTCCACACATGCCATATTATTGGCTAAGCCAGTTGATGTCTGTAAGAATATATTTTCCCTTCCTGGCCCAGGCAGCAGCTGCAGAGACATTCATGGTCATTTTGAAAGCGGTATATATAATGTGTTTTCAGGGGTGAGGCCCTTAGCCTTTTAGGCCTAAACTGGAAGACAGAGCCACAAACACTTAACTCCTTTCATTTGGTGTGCTTGTCACCTGACAGTGTCATTGGAGCTTTGTCTGGAGACAACTGTTCATTGCAGAGAGAAAGGCAGAGGAGCTGCACAGGGCGACAGGAGGCTGCTGTTATCATTAAGCTGAGGCTGTTTGTCAGCTTTCCCGGACATTTGAACAGGATGCTTGAGTCATCAGGCTTTTGTTGGGAAAGCGGAATCAATTCTGCGGCCACAAGCAACCATTCTCGTCTCTCTCCTCATGCACTCCAATATACAGCCTTCTGGTTGTTTTAATAATTGAACTTTTTCACTGTACCCTTGTGGATTTTTCAGTTTCTCAAATGGAAATTTTACTTCGTTTACTTCAGACATTTGTAGACAAATCTGTATGGAAAAATGGTCAAAGAAGAGACGGAGCAACAAAGACCTTCAGGGGTCTTTTATAAATGCAGTGTTAGTTACAAGTGAAATGAATATAATGGTGGCATTAAGTATTTGGTTCAATAAATGTTGTCAGTTGCATGCTGTCATAACAGGAAGATTCCCGTGGCCCCAGTGAGCCCCACGCCCACCCCACCCCCGTACCCCCCCCCCAGCTAGTCTCCCTCCCACCCCCACGCAAAGAAGCCACTGATCTGCTTTAGAAGTAAAGTTTAGATTTGCAGCTCCCAGAGTGGCATCTGAGTGGACTCATGGGCTGGACAAGCTCACGCACGCCTGGCTTCTGTAGTCATGTGTTCTGGAACCCATCCTTGTTTTGGGTTGCTAAGCGTTTCGTTGTGTGCTTGCATTACACTTTACTATCATTCTTCTCTTGATGGATTGTGTCTTATGACACTGAAGTATTGTTAGGAAGGCAGAAACAATAGCATTAATGTGTACAACTGTGTTTTGTGCTTAGGAGATAAATATGGTAACGTCTGTCACCTTAGTTCCAAAGTAATTATATCATTTACCATTAGCAACTGTGATGTATGAGAGGCCAATTGTTCCAAATAGCCAGTCTTTTTAATTTTAGTTCATGTGGAGTAATATCTCCTGGCTGTAATTGATATGATGATTTGAAATGTTGGACATCTTATTGTCTGATTACTAACATTCCAGAAGTTTGTTTTTGTGGTGTATCCCATCTTTTGCCAGTTTATAAAAAACAAACAAAAACCCTGGTATATTCTTAATAAAGAAACAATTAGCATTATTCATCTCCTCACGATTGAGTCCTAAGACTTCTACATGTATTCTAAAACCTTTTGTTAAATACGTTTATTGCAAATATTTCCCCCAGTTTCTAACTGAAATGGCTCAAAAGATAAATACGCTTGCTGTCAACCCTGAAAATCCAAGTTCCACCCCCTCCCCCAGACTCAAAGTTGTCTTCTGACCTCCATAAACACCATGCCAAGTGCATACACACACGCACGGCACACGCGCACACACACACACACACGCACATGCACACGCACAAGCACATTCTGATTTATTTATTATTTTTATTTATTTATTTTTTAACAGATCTTGCCTGAGTTTATTTGTCAAAACAGCATAGGACCCTGGTCATCTGCAGATAGTATGTGGGGAGGTGTGTCACAGCAGTCCTTCTGTCTTCACACTGGCAGGAGCCTTTTCTATGGGGCCTTCACAGGGACCTGGGCACCATTGGGAGCCTAGGCTGGAGCTGAAGCCTGGGCCTTAGCTGGAGCTTTGGCCCCTGCCTTGGCTTCAGTTGGCAGAGCCCACAACCCTTGGCCATGTAGCTTCATATCTGCTTCCGAAGCTTGGGGTGACGAAAGCCACACAGCTGAGTTTGCGGCTGGGGCCCTTTGGCATCTGGGGCTTGATGGCCCGAGGCTTCACCAGGGCCTTGCTGGCCTCTGCGCTGGGCTCACTGCCTTTGCATTGCTGGCCTTTGCATCTTCTCCAGGCCTTTCTTGTGCTTCTTGGCAAAGTGCATGCTCCTCAGGAACTTGGGGTCAGTCCCCATAAGAGATGCGTATCTTTGTGACTGGGGTTTCTTGATGCCATTTCTGTGCCATTTGCAGGACTGGTTGTGTGTGGTGTGGTTCTTGGATTTGGCCATGTCTGCACCATAACCCGTGGCTCCCACAGCTCCTAAGACGGGAAGAGAAAGCCACATTCTGATTTGTTAAATTTCTTTCTTTTATTAAGTCTGTTGCTTTTGCAACCTCTCTCAAATTTTTCCTTGGCCCAAGGGTACAAAGACTTCTACACTTTCTTCAAGAAGTTTCATAGGGTTTTTTGTTTGTTTGTTTGTTTGTTTGTTTGGTGGTTTGGGTTTTTTTTGTTTTGTTTTGTTTTGTTTTGTTTTGTTTTGTATTTTGGTTTTTTTGAGACAGGGTTTCTCGGTGTAGCCCTGGCTGTCCTGGAACTCACTTTGTAGACCAGACTGGCCTCGAACTCAGAAATCCTCCTGCCTCTGCCTCCCGAGTACTGTGATTAAAAGCGTGCACCACCACGCCAGGCAGAAGTTTTAATAGTTTTTTTTGTTTGGTTTGGTTTTTTTTTTTTTTTTTTTTGGGGGGGGGGCGGGTTATAGACAGGGTTTCTCTGTATAGCCCTGACTGTCCTGGAATTCACTCTGTAGACCAGGCTGGCCTCAAACTCAGAAATTCACCTACCTCTGCCTCCCAAGTGCTGGGATTAAAGGTGTGCACCACCATGCTCAGCATCATGGCAAGTTCTGACACACTCTTCGTTGTTAGCTCATGGTTCTAGAGATGGGAAGGGTGACCCAGCATGGCTGTGTTCTCAGTTCAGGTGTCATAAAGCTGAGATCAGTGTGTTAACCAGCCAAGTTCTCACCTAGAAGCTCCTGGGGAAATGCTCACCCCTTACTCTTGGTAGCAGACTCTCCTTGTCATTACAGGAAAACTTAAAGGCTCTTGATATCCTCGATGCTTATCAGGAGCAGCTATTCTTTTTTTTTTGTTGTTGTTTTTTTTTTGTTTTTCGAGACAGGGTTTCTCTGTGTAGCCCTGGCTGTCCTGGAACTCACTTTGTAGACCAGGCTGGCCTCGAACTCAGAAATCCTCCTGCCTCTGCCTCCCGAGTGCTGGGATTAAAGGCGTGCGCCACCACGACCGGCTAGGAGCACCTGTTCTTAGCACTTAGAGTTGGATCAAATTCTCTCTATCACATGTCTACCTTCCTCCTCAGCACCCACCTGGGGGAAAAACAAAATCAATCTCTGGGGCTGGAGAGATGGCTCAGTGGTTACGAGCACTGACTGCTCTTCCAGAGGTCCTGAGTTCAATCCCAGCAACTACATGGTGGCTCACACCCATCTGTCATGAGATCTGATGTCCTCCTCTGATGTGTCTGAAGACAGCTACAGGGTACTCATATACATAAAATAAAATTTAAAAAGAGTATATCTCAAGAGAAAATCCTGAAGACCTCATATATTTAGATATTACCTCTCAAAAAATGTATAATTTTACATGACCAGCTTAGAACTCATAATGTAAGCCTAAACTGGCCTTGACCTTGCAATCGTTCCTCAGCTTCCTGGGCTCTGGGATTACAAGTGTGCACTCCCAGTTTCAATTCTGTAACCTCTTTTAAGGTCAACTGATTATGTCATTGTTTTAAACCTAACAGCACCTACAATAGTGTTTGATGTAAGGGAAGGTATATGTATAATAGGATTCTTTTGAAGTCTATGTCTGACTGCCCTGGAACTCAATATGTAGATAGGGCTGTCCCCAAACTCATAGAGATCCACAAGACTGGCCTGCACACCATATAGTGGCAGTCTTCATGCAATCATCGTAGAATTTTGCCTGCCGTAATAATTAATGATTTTGACTCCCTCTCTCTGTTCTTTTTTTACATTGTTATTTTTACCTTTATTTATTATGTGTGAGTGCACGCCCACACGCACTCCGCAGACCGTGTGTGGAGGTCAGAAGATAGCTTGTAGGAATTGGTTCACTCTTTCCCACGTGGATTCCAGGGATTAACCTCTGATCACCAAGCCGAGTGTCAAGCACCTTTACCTGCTAAGCCATCTCTCCAGTCCTTCTCTATTATTTTATTCTGCTTCTCTCAACAGTGCTATTTATATTATGATTGATATGCACCTCTTCAAGGAGAATACACATTCCTTATAATGCTCTGCTGGCTTTGTTCATTATTGTATTCCTAGCACCTATAACAGTGGTATATATCTTATGGGCACTCAGTAAATATTTATCAAATGCCTTAGTTACTAAAAAGTATAGCCTTTAATTTTTTGATGACCAGGAAAATAGGATTTTTGGAAAAAAAAGTTATAACTTGAGTTTATGAGTTATTAGACTTAATCTGCAAAGATACAATGAGGTCTGTAAATATTCGTTGGTCTTTCTTTGTGTAGAAAACTTATTTGACTATTTTAAAAAAAATCAGTGTAAACAATTGATTATCTACCTGTCCCTTAACTGCTATATACAAGAAACAGCAAATTAAACTTTTTGCTTGCTAGTAATGATTATATATGTCCTGCTTCCAGTTTTTAATCTGTGCGTCACCATAGATTAGGAGTGTCTGTGAACTTGTAGAAAGGGACGCTTGGTCTCCCACAGTATACCCGATTTACTCTGCTAGTTGTCAGGCTTTCCACATGATCACGGTTCACAAATGCCAAGTATAGTAAATGCAACAAGAATAATTCAGTTGCAAAGATACAAGTTAGCATACAGGCCAGGAGATTTAGACTATTTCCCTCATTTCAGTGCTTACTATTAAATGTTTCTTTCAATCCCTCCCTTCTATAGACAAAACTTGCCAATGGCACTTCCAGCATGATTGTGCCCAAGCAGCGGAAACTCTCAGCAAGCTATGAGAAGGAAAAGGAGCTGTGTGTCAAGTATTTTGAGCAGTGGTCAGAGTCTGATCAAGTGGAATTTGTAGAACACCTTATATCCCAAATGTGTCACTACCAGCATGGGCACATCAACTCCTACCTAAAACCTATGCTGCAGAGGGATTTCATAACTGCACTGCCAGGTATGTGCGCTTCCTATGAAGTCTTAGTTCATTTGCTACAGCAGTAGTGGAATTGGATCTTCTACCTTGCTCTCCCAGCTCTGCTTCTCCATAACCTCAGTCGCCTCAGATTCACTGTGTAGCCAAGACATGCCTCAAACTCAGCAGTCCTTTAGTCTCAGCACTTGGGAGGCAGAGGTAGGTAGATCTCTGTGAGTTCGAGTCCAGCCTGCTCTACAAAGTAAGTCCAGGACAGCCAGGACTCTGTTATACACAGAAACCATGTCTCTGGGGTGGGGGTGGGGGGGGGAGGATAAAGGAAACTAACTGCTGGGACTGCAAGTGTCTCACTCCTAGCTACATTTCTCTTTTGTTTGGAGGCTGGAGAGCTGGCTCAGCAGTTAAGAGCACGGGCTGTTCTTCTAGAGGACCTGAGTTCAAATTCCAGCACCCACATGGTGGCTCACAGATGTCTTTTAGTCCAGTTTCAGAGGATCCAGCAACCTTATACAGACATGCATGCAAGCAAAACACCAGTGCACATGAAATAAAAATAAATAAATTTTAAAATTATGCTTTGGTTTGATAGTTACACACCAAGTTATTAATTATACCTTCATCAAAATAAAAGAAAAACCAAACTGCAGTATTAAATTCCATTTTACTTTGTCTCCTTGTCCCTCTGCTCCGCCTTTTTGTTTAACCCATATGCAGTTCCAAAGCTAGTTTTATTTTTTGTCCATAAGTGTTACCTGACTCGAGGCCTGACTTGTTTTCTATGTTTTATTGTCAATTTCTTTCATGGACTTGGATTTGAATGTGAATTTTAGCAACAAGAAATTGTATGTTTATTTTGTTGTTGTTGTTGAGGAGACATTCTCTCCCTAGCTCAAGCTGGCTAAACCACCGAGGTCCTTGTGCGTTGGCTTCTGCCACATCCTGTAACAATGCTTACATTGTAGGAATTTTTTTTTGGGGGGGGGGTTCGAGACAGGGTTTCTCTGTATAGTCCTGGCTGTCCTGGAATTCACTTTGTAGACCAGGCTGGCCTCGAACTCAGAAATCCGCCCGCCTCTGCCTCCCGAGCGCTGGGATTAAAGGCGTGCTCCACCACCGCCTGGCTAGGAATTAATTTTAAAAACAACATTTTGTAAATCTTTTAGAAAGGTCTCGGTCCTTGCTGTGTGTATCATCCATCCGCTCCCTCCCTCCTGCCCATGCGCATGTGCACACGAGAGACCCTTGAGATGCCCTTGTTTCCTGTGGACCAAGCCAGGGTCTTGTTTGTCGAGAGCAAACACACTACTATTGACCTGTACCCCCAATCCCTGATGCAGGAGCTGTATGGGGATAGGAAGTAAACCCCGAACCTGTACAAACTAGATGAGTACTCCAGCACTAAGTAAACACCTCCAGAGTGTTCCCTCCCTTCTTTCATGGTGATCCAAAACCCTGCAAAGCCTGGAAAACAGGATGTTTTTATGTAGGCTACACTTTCACTAGGCTGTGAGTAGTTATAGTCAGAGTGAAAAAATACCAGGTCTTGTTTGAGGGTATTTTTCTGTTTTGACTGGTTTTGATGGTCATATGAAATCTAGAAAATACAAATATGTGTGTGTATATCTATATCTATATATGTACATATATAGATATATATATATGAATGATAGCTCAGCCAGTAAAATATTCACCATGCAAGCTAAGTACCCGAGTTTGATCCCCAGAGTCTATACAAGAGAGCTGAAAGAGGGGGTACATTTGTAGTCCCAGACCTAGGGAGGCAAATGTAAGCGGGTCCATGGGGCTCAGTGGCCTCCATTCACACGTATGTGAATACACACAAAATATAAAACACAATTACCCGGAATTCCACCACAGAGACCTCTTTGTTTTTCTTTTTCTTTTCTTTTTTTCTTTCTTTCTTTCTTTCTTTCTTTCTTTCTTTTTTTTTTTTTTTTTTTGGTTTTTTGAGACAGGGTTTCTCTGTATAACTCTGGCTGTCCTGGAACTCACTCTGTAGACCAGGCTGGCCTTGAACTCAGAAATCCACCTGCCTCTGCCTCCCAAGTGCTGGGATTAAAGGCGTGGGCCACCACGCCTGACTTCCTCTTCGTTTTTCTTATAAAGTTCTGATCATGTGTTTCTTTTTCTGTAGATCTGGAGTTTGTTGGGGTATTTTTTTTTCTTTTTAATTTTTCTTAATATAGTCTCCTAGTATATTTTTATTAAATGCGTTAAATTCTATTTTTCTAAGTGTGGGTTCTTTTAAATAACTTTAGTCTTATACAGTACGTTTTACAGTAGCGAACACATTATTTAACCCCTCCGTTAATAGTTTTCTGTATAAATTATACCATGGTAGACATTCTTATGCATTAATCTTCTAGACAGTCTCAGAAGAAAAACACCCAAAGTAGAATTGCTATATTAAAGAATATGGGGAGTTTCAGTGGGGTGTGGTTTTGTTTCGTTTGTGTTTATTTTGGCTTGATGGTTTTGTTTGTTGTTTTTGGGTGTTTTGGGTTTGGTGTTGGAAATTGAACCCAGGCTCACACATGCCAGACAGGCAGGGTGCCACTAACCCCCACCCCCAACCCCTTTCCACTGCCCTGAAGCAGGAGCCTTTTAAAGGGATTCACTTCCCTTTGAGGTAGGGTCTTACTGTGTAACGTGACCTGGCCTCAGACTTTACTATCCTCCTGGGATTGCAGCTGTGCGTGCGCCCTGCTCACCTAGTCTGTAAAGGGCTTTTGGCCCATGCTGCCACACTGTCCTCCATGCACACTGAACAAACCGAGCCACTTCTAGCTAGCTGTGGAAGTGAGTGCTGCCTCTCTGAATCCTTGGCAGCTATTTCTTAAAGTCTTGTTTTTCTGAACTTAAAATAAATTACCCTTTTAAATTAAATGTTTATTTGTATATTATGAATAACTACTTTTAAACTGAATTTTGCCTATATTCTTTGCTTAAATAGAATAGATTTTGTCCTCTTGTAAAATACTGGATTTTGTGTAGCCATAGGCAAGCAGTTTTCTTTATGCAATCTGAGTACACCTCTTGCTGTTGTCTTCCCAATCACTGAGACATGCTACTTTCTCAGGCTTAGGCACTAAGAATCGGGCCAGTGCTGATTGGATCAGGGTAGTGTGTCTCTGATGGCCAGGCTGTGTTGTATTAAATCGTGTCCAGTGCTTAGCAGCCACTTAAGTTTCTCAACCTACACCATCTGGCTGTGTTTAGTAAACCAAACTACTTCAAAAATTGCCTATAATCCATTAATGTAATGGTTTTGTTTGTAGTGTTAGGTGAGATTGCTTCCAGGGACTTATTGCTGGGACATTGTAAAAGATCAGGAGCAATTTGATGACAGCCATTAAAAATGTAAGAATGCCTTTTGGAAACTTGTGATGTTGTAGAAAGTTTAAATATAAAAGATTCAGGAAATATCCCATCATTGTATTTTGTATGAAGGAGTGTTTATTATCTTTAATTGGCTTATAGTCATATTCCTTTAATAAGACTTAGGTGATGGATGCCTCCATCTGCTTCTGCTTAAATATGAACATGTGATGCCAGCCACACAAGATCCATTTCAAGCTTGCTTTCCCCAGATCTGCTGGAAAATTTGACAGATAGCCATACAATTTTTATAATTAGAATAATGTTTAATAAGCATATTTGGATTGTTGCTAATGGCAGCCAAGTGTGTCTCCATATGATTCGGGGCAACATGCAAAGTAAAATGCATGCTGCCGGTCCTTCCCGTTCATGCCTGCACATAGCAGACTGAAGGAGTCCTTCCCACTGTGAGCCTTGAGAAACCTCAGGGATGACCAATTGTGACTGGCTGACCTGAGAACTTAGGACAGTAATGCCAGAAGTGTTATTAGGGTGGCCATCCTGTTTGACAGGCTCTTCTCCACCGAGGCTTTGGGGCCTATTGGGTGCTAAAGAGCTTTAATTGGGAAGTACGGTAATTTCCATCACCCGAGATCAGCCTGCCATATTTTTCCTTTGAAATGCTACCCTCATTTACTGGTAAGATTTTTTTATTCCATTTTAGGTCAGTTGTCACTTTTATAAGTTTTATAGCAGTAAAATTTGTTTTGTTTTTAGCACATGCAATCAGACTCCTTTGAACCCTAATATCCCCATGTGTCTCTCCTCTCCTGGGCCGTGTGCTCATCTCTCTCCTGAATGCCCACACGCCACATCCCAGAACAGTCTGACTTGCTGCCTCTCTCTCCCTAGTACATTTAAAGGATATTTCTTTCATTGAATAGCTTTGGAACAGCAGCAGTAATAGAACAGAATGAGAAATGGACCTAATATCAGGATTTCGGGGGGTCTGAATCACTGAGTTTGAGATGCCGTCTGTAGAACATCCCCTAGTGTTGAAATCCATATAGATAGATGTGAACTGTTTTCTGGACTCCTTTTTATTTTTAATGTCTTGGGGGGTTTGCTGGTTGTTAGCTTTAACTTCCTTATCTAACAGAAGATGGAAAATACTGTTCATTTCTGTAACCTTATGGAAAAATTATTGACACTCATTTTACCCAAGTCTCTGTTTGAGCAAAGCTGGACCACACTGGGGAGAGCGGTGTGCCTTTATCTCACGGCATGTGCTGCTCTTTTAAAGGGCTTTCTGTGAAGAATTGCTCAGCACCCGCTCTGTTCTTTTTCTGTGCTTCCTCCCCTCACTGAAGCCCGGGGTCTGGACCACATCGCTGAGAGCATTCTGTCGTACTTGGACGCCAGGTCACTGTGTGCTGCTGAGCTCGTGTGCAAGGAATGGTACCGCGTGACGTCGGACGGCATGCTGTGGAAAAAACTCATCGAGAGGATGGTCAGGACGGACTCTCTGTGGCGAGGCCTGGCAGAGCGCAGAGGCTGGTGAGCCTCCCTTTCTCTCCCTGTGGCAGTCCCAGGCCTGGCTCCTAGACACGGCCAAGTGTCAGGAGCCAGTGAGGTCACTGCGCATCATCTGTAGTCCTTGTGGAATTTATAGCTAAAAATATAAGCAAACTTGTCTGTGTACTCCGTAGCTTTTCTTCTGACCAGTCAATCATAAGATGACATGTTTTACAAAAGAAAAAAGAAAAGTGACCACCCTCCTAAATTAAAGAATTCTGCTCTCTGGACAGAAGTTAGAATTTTGCAGAAAGTCTGAGAGACAATTTTTAAGGAAGAAAAGATAGCTTCCCATCAGGTAGAAAGAACCCACTCCTGCTTCCTCCTCTTCTTCTGGGGAAGATGGAGTCACTATTCTTCACCAGAGTTCCTCTATGTAGTCCCCACCTCCAGTGTCTCATCATCATGTAATCAAAAATTAATTTTTATGCCCAAGTAGAATTAAGCTATAGCTACCAGAAAGAATGAAAAATGGAATTTAGGATAAACCATTTGTTTCTTCTTAAAACTTGTGTCTTTAGATTTGCTTGTTTAATTATGAATTCCCTAAGGCCTTGTGTAGTCAGTGGCCTGAAAGACTTCCCCAGTAGTGCTCCCTGGGCATAATGGCACTATTTCATTAAAACTTCTTGAAGATATTTTTCTTTTTAGAATTTTGCCTCAGAGTGTGTCTCTAGAATGTCACTATAAGAAAGTCAGGTATGAATAATTCATTAAATAAGTTATTAAGTATATTTGATAAAAAATGATAATAGGCATGTGTATGCCCAGTGATTGCCTTCAAAATTAACTTTTTTTTTTTCTGTTCTTTTTGGGTCTGGTGTCATACGCAACCTCAAATAGTTAAGATTACTAAAGGGAAGCTAGGTGTGGTAGTACACGGCCTGCTTTTCCAAGAAGGAGAAAGGAGGCTAGTACATATGTGACCCACTCTCCCTCTATAGTATGACCCTGTCTCAAAACAAGTGTAAAAATAGCTAAGGGCTGCAGGTGCCCTCATTGTATGTGTGTGTGTTTATGTAGGTATGTATGTATACACACACAATCTGCACACACACATATATGGCTGGCTTTGGGTCCAGTCCTCAGCACTATAAGCAAAAAAACCAAACTTTCACTTAGTTGGGTAGATGTGGTAATCCATACCTGTCATCCCAGCAGGTAGGGAAATTGAGGCAGGAAAGAAAGACAGATACATATGAATCAACTTTCCTTCACATTTTCATAAAATTACACTTGGCTCCCTTGCTTTGATGTCGTTGAAATTCGTGGATTCATGAAAGTGTTGGCCTGAGTGTCCTGGTAAGCACTTCAGAGATTTCTGTCATGTGAGCTGTTAGGAATATTTAAAAACCTTTACTCTGCAGTCCAGCTTCAGGATCCAAACACTACAACGTCCTTGCTATATGACTGTAAATCGGAGCTGACTGTTATTTCTTTCTCTTTTTTCCCTTTCAGGTTTTTTTTTTAACTTCTTTCAATGTGGGAAAATAGAAACTGCCTTTGCTTACTGACTTCATACTCTGATAGTTATCATGTGTGGCATTCAGAGACCATTATTTGCTGAATCCAAGACCAGCTTTCAAAGTGGAGCACACAGTTGCTTACTTGGGGAAATTTCAGGGTGTCTGGGAAGATTCTCTATCTCTTAGGAAAGCAAAGAAACTCTCCTCCAGATAATTCAGGCTTTAAGTCTCAATTTGAAAGACTCAATTCTTGGCTACAAAGATTTCATGCCCTGTTAAGAAAGCAGGCAGATTTCTGAGTTCGAGGCCAGCCTGGTCTACAGAGTGAGTTCCAGGACAGCCAGGTCTATACAGAGAAACCCTGTCTCGAAAAACCAAAAAAAAAAAAAAAAAGATTGGTCCTGTGAATGGTAGTAAGTTCAGCACAAACATGAACCTGCCAGGAAGGCGGGAGACAGAGCTGCGCAGCTGAGTGTGTGCAGGGCCCTGTAAGTGCAAGTGAAAATGCAGACTCTTGTTTAGGATTTGGTCCTAAACAGCGGGCTCTTTTATGTTGGATATTAAGACAGTAATAAAAAACTATCATTGAAAAGATAGTTTTTTGGACTCTTTTCAAAAAATAATTTTTGTGGTGCCTGGAATAAAGCTGAGGGCTTTGTACATGTTAGGCAATTTTTCTGCTCCTAGGTTACTTCCTAGTGCACTTTTCAGCCTTTTGAAAGAGCTGAGGTATATCCGTGCCTCTCCACCGCCTCTGAACTTCCTCCCACCCTTTGCAAGCCATTCAGCTTTTCACCCAAGTTCCCTTGTCTTTGATCAAATTGATACACTTTGATATGACTTGTTATAGTTCCATGAAGTGGTAAATACAGATGCTGTGTGCTCTGTGAATGTGCTTAGTGTCTCCAGGTAATACCAGGTGTACCTCCCTCCCGTTTCTTTTATTGTCTTTCTGTTGGGTGATAGTGGTGTTGAGAGAGGGCCTTGCTGTGTAGCCCAGCTTGCTCTCAAGCCTCCAGCCTGGCCTTCTGAGTACAGGGGCTACAGAGATTCTCCCTTACTCAGAAGGAAGAATTTAGGGTCAACTTCCTATTTCCACCCTCTCCTCTTCTTCTTGTCCTCCTTGTTCTTGTTCTTGTTCTTGTTCTTGTTCTTCTTCTTCTTCTTCTTCTTCTTCTTCTTCTTCTTCTTCTTCTTCTTCTTCTCCTTCTCCTCCTCCCCATCCCCCTCCCCCTCCCCCTCCCCCCTCTCCCTCTCTCTAAGACAGGATCTTTCTGTATAACCCTGGCTGTCTTAGAATTCACTCTGTAGACCAAGCTGGCCTCAAACTCTCAAAGTCTCTCTTGCCTCTGCCTCCTGGTGCTGGGATCAAAGGCGTGAACAATTTGAGTCACCAAGATTTAACTTCCATTTTGCTATTATATTTCATACCCAGATGGATTTGACAGTTTGCCCCTAGGACATGAACTTTGCAGTTTTCTCTCTTAAATAACACTAGATAATACTTTCTGCTCAGTGATGGTAACTCTTAAAAGGATGATAAAAGACCACTTGGGAAAAGTCCATTTTCTTAATCAGGAGATCACATTTTATGATAACATTCTAAATTTAATATTTCACGTTTATCATGCACTCACATTCTCCTAGGTACCAGGCGTTTCTCCTAGAAGTGGTCCCTGTTGTCAAAGAACAGACACCAGAAAAGAGTGTCACTTAAAACAGAGAGACTAAGAAGCTGGTTCTCTGTGACCTCTGGCCACTCCTGTGTGGCATCTTTGATTTGGAGCTGTTTGTTTGTAAGGCATAGGGGAAGGAGTGGGCTAGAAAGGAAGACTACTGGATGTGAGGGAAATCCTAGAGTGAGTACCCTTATAGTGATGACAAAGACTCGGAGGAAGACAAGAATCTCAGGAGTGGTGGGCAGTGCAAAACAACAGAAAGCTCATCTGCATGCAAAGTGTTTATATAATCAAACTGTTCAGATGCCATTAATCCAGAATTATTCCTCAAAGTAGTTTACTTACCCTTTATGTTGGTGTATCCTATCTCATCGTCCTTTCAAAACAAACAAACAAAAAACCTGTTCTTTTCACTTCCCCAGTGCAAATTTTCTTTTCTCTGTTAAGCTAGACATCAGAGCCAGCTGCCTTCCTGATAGAGATTTTCTCAACTAATTTTCAAGGTGTAGAATAGGGAGAGGGCAGGGGAGAAGAAGCTCTCCTGGAGACGTTGAACAATTAATTATATTGTAATGGAGCTATAGAGGCACAAGTGGATGACTGGCCCAGAGAAAACATGATTTCTCTGGTGCCAGGATTACACTCAGAGGCATTTCTGCCTGTCTCCACTTTGCAGGGCACGATGCCAGTGAGAACAGCAGTTAGCACACCCATAGTGGGCTTTAGTAGCTTCCACACCGTGTTTGGTGGGTTCTTAACTTCAGGATAAGGAATTAAATTTTTTACCCAGCAGGAAGTGATTGCCAGTTACCTTTTCTTTCTTTCTTTCTTTCTTTCTTTCTTTCTTTCTTTCTTTCTTTCTTTCTTTCTTTCTCTCTCTCTCTCTCTCTCTTCCTTTCTTTCCTTCTTTCTTTCTTTTTTGGTATCAATCTAGCTTGGGATGTGAGCATTCAGAATTGTGCTGTCATAAGGAAGGAGATGCTATCATGCTGCATGCTGGAATCAAAGTCAGGAAATGCATTTGTGTGTGCACATAGAAACACACCTCTGAAAGCAGCTTCCTACCTCACATATAATGTCATGGTGTGCTTAGCCTTTCTCCTCACCTCTTCCCTCCCTGTCGTTCGACATGCATGCAGTCCTCTGTTTCTGTTGTATGGACTGAACTGGCTCTTCTGGAGGACTCCCAGAGTGACCAGGAATAGCCCTGGTGACCAAGCCCAGCACACATGCCTTACCCTGTGATAAATAACACAGCTCGATCAGGACAGAATCATTGCTGTTACCCAGCATGCTAGGTGTCCTCTGCCACTAGTACAGCTTGACTCGGGTTTGTGCAGCTCACCAGCTGGTAGAGTAGCTACTGTACCCATTGTGCACGCCGCTCTGGGTTCGAGCCACAGCACCAAGGGAGAGAAGGGAACAGTTATTAACCAGAAGAGTCACCCTTATTATCAAATTATAAAATCAGTAAATGTATAGAGGCCTAAGAGACCAGTAGATGGGTTCTGAGCACACTATCAGTCTAAAGCATCCCAAAGGCCTTGGTACTCTGAGGTTCTGCACTGGAGTCAATGTTGGTCACCTGACCCTCATGCCTTGCCAGGCTAGTTAATGGAAGTTATGTGTGATGGTAGCTGAAACACTTTGAAAAAGTATAAAGCTGCTTGTAAATGGATTTATGACCTTTTCATTGGTAAATATTTGTTTTGTAGGGGACAGTACTTATTCAAAAACAAACCTCCTGATGAGAATGCTCCTCCCAACTCCTTTTATAGAGCGCTTTATCCTAAAATCATACAAGACATTGAGGTAAGAATCGATGTTTCCAGACATTTGCCAAGTGGTAGGGAATCTTTAGTATGCTTAAGTTACAGCACTATAGAAAACCCATTAAACTCTTCAGTGTAAGTTACAATCATGTCTTTACTAGAATAAGGTTGATAAAGTATAGAAAATTCCTAGGCAATGTTTGTACAGCTTTAAAAACCTTTGTAGAGAAGGATTGCCGCCTTCCTAAAGTGGCAGTGTGACATCTGCACTCCTTCACTGATGAGCTTTAGAGCAAGGTCATCAGCGGTCATGAGTACTGTGTGATGTGTCTGAGACGCCACTGGGCGGGCATGCAGCTCCACTTGATACCTCCTGTTAGTGTTTTAGTTGTATGTAGCCCATAGAGCAGTGGTTCTCAACCTTCCTAATTATTGTTTGCAGCCCTCGTGCTGTGGTGACCCCCAACCATAAAACATTATTTTTGTTGCTACTTCCTAACTGTAATTTTGCTACTGTTGTGAATTATAATGTAAATGTCTGTTTTCGGGTGGTCTTAGGCAACCCCTGTGAAAGAAAGGGTTGATCAGGCCCCAAGGGGGCGGAGACCCACAGGCTGAGAACCACTGCCATAGAGTCTCACACACACACTGAGTTGTTGGTTTGCCTCTTTGCTAATTAACTGCTTCTTTGAATCCTCCTCTTTAGACAATAGAGTCCAATTGGCGATGTGGGCGACATAGTTTACAGAGAATCCACTGCCGGAGTGAAACAAGTAAAGGGGTTTACTGTTTACAGTACGACGACCAGAAGATAGTCAGCGGCCTTCGAGACAACACCATCAAGGTGAGTGGACCCACTTCAGTGGAGGAGCATTGTTGGAGTGAGGGTGACCACATTCATGGAGCAGTCTGAAGCCTGGCCTTGATTGTGGTTTCTTTTCTAGAAAGTGGGAATTGTAGACTGGTTCTAGTACCAAAGCCAAAATCATTTCCCTAAAGGGCAAATGTCTGCTTCTCCCCACAGGATCATACAAATGTATAGTTCCAGGGTTGGACTCCCTTCTAGAAGTGCGCTGATGGGAGCTGTTGTTATTTGGGCCTTCGTAATTATAGGCTACTCTTCCACCTTGATGAAAAAGGATAAAGTTAGCATTAGAACTGAAGTCAACGCATCCAGGAGCTTAGCTCTACCTGGAGGAAAGAATGCAGTCCTTGCCCTCTCTGGGCTTTGATGTTTGTAGGGGGGCGGGGGGGCTCACACATGTACAGAACAGCAAGTCTCCACAGCAGCCTATTATGACAGTGATCAAAAGGGTCTCGTTTGCCCTCCTAGATCTGGGATAAAAGCACACTGGAATGCAAGCGGATTCTCACAGGCCACACGGGCTCTGTCCTGTGTCTGCAGTACGATGAGAGGGTAATCATCACGGGTTCCTCAGACTCCACCGTCAGGTAGGGACTCTCGGCTGCTCCTTTGAACTCTAAGCCTCCACTTTGTGTCATGGTGTGTCTCTGCATCTTCATGGACACATTTCTGAAACCAAAGAATAAGCTATTAGCTTCCGGTCAGTTACTTGTCGCTCTGAACCAACACTTGATGTGGGAACCATTGGGTAGAATCTACTTGGGCACATTTAAGAAGCTGCACACGGATTTTAATTTGGAGGTGCACCTGTAGAGGAACTTCCCTCTCTTTATGGGAAGCCTTACATTCCTTATGAAGCTAGCTCAAGGGAATGGCAGGAAGGGACTGAAGCCTGTCTTTCAGGTGATTGTAACTGCAGTGCAGGCATGCAGGCGCTCTTTCAAGTGGATACAGGTGAGCAAGACTCGCTCCTTGCCAGCCCTCCCCCGCAATCCCCACAGTGTTTAATTGCAAGCTTTACTCAAGGAGGGAGCCCTCAATTTCCAGAGGCTCTGGTGATTTGATGACACAGCCATTATGCTGCTGGAGTCCAGTGTAGCTTGAGTTCAGGGTACCAGCAGCACTGCTGGAAACCTGCTAGGAATTTCACCTTAAGCTAAAGGATTTAGCCAAAGTAATACATCAAAAGTAACTTTAAAAAAAAAAAAACAAACATAGAATAAAGGCAGTTATCTGCATTGTCAATTCTCTGCGAACAGCAAAGCCTGTTCCTCTCACTTGCAGGCACAGCAGAGCCCACCCTGGCAGTTGTTGGAAGTTAACTCTCCTCCTTGCTTGGAGTGAGTGCCTCACAGGAGCTGCAGCACTGTAGAGGCTTAGGTCATTTATAGAATAGGGGAGATGGTGTCTGTTTGTTGTCTCGGATTGAACCCGAATCGTCTAAATAGCCTTCTACCTCTTAGCAACACTACAGCACAAAAAAATAACTTTCCAAAAGGAGGGTAAGCTGCAAAGGAGAAACCGAGTGCTTTTAAAGTCAATACGCAAATAGAGAGTAATGTAGGTAATTCTATCTCGGCAGAGTTCTCCAGCTTGCCAAGGGTCTCCACTGCCATGAAGCATGGGCTTAGGGTGAGAAGGAAGGCTCATGTTGACCAACTTGCCCCTGAAAAGCACAAAACTGGAGCCTTTGACTTAGAGTCTATGTAGGAAGAAAAGCTAATGTTTAGGACAGTGAAAGTCAAGTCCACATTACTAAGTCTGTGTGGAACATCTTGGCCCAGAGTGCAGTGATTGGGACAGATACTACTGCTGTTCTTTATCAGATTCCTAGCTTATATGTGTCTTTTTTATTGAATGTCAGTGTTAAAATAATAACCCAAAAATCTGGGCCAAATTATCAGGTGACAGTGACTACCTGTGTCCTCCTCTCTGGGCACTATACAAGAAGTACCCACTAAACCTGCCTTTCCTGTCTGTACACATGAACCATGGTGTTTCCTCATGGTTCCTGTGGACCCTGCCTGGGGCAGGCAGAGCAAGAGCACTTGCCATGAAACAGGAGGTGAGCCAAGCATGATGGTGCACACCCTTAGACCCAGCACTGGAAGGTAGGGGCAGGCAGATCTCTGTGAGTTCACAGACATCCTGGTCTACAGAGTGAGTTCCAGGACAGCCAGGACTACACAGAAACCCCTGTCTCCAAAAGAAAAAGAAAGCAGGGGTGGCATTGATTGATTGATTGATTGATTGACTAATTATCCCATTGGTGGTCAAGAATAGGCCGTGCGTTGTACTAAGTACCATCTGACTCCTGGGTGTCCTTTTCAGAGTGTGGGATGTAAATGCAGGTGAGATGCTAAACACATTGATTCACCACTGTGAAGCCGTTCTGCACCTGCGCTTCAATAATGGCATGATGGTGACCTGCTCCAAAGACCGTTCCATCGCTGTGTGGGATATGGCTTCCCCAACTGACATCACCCTCAGGAGGGTGCTGGTGGGACACCGAGCTGCGGTCAATGTTGTAGACTTTGATGACAAGTACATCGTTTCTGCCTCTGGAGATAGAACCATAAAGGTAACAGGCCACTTTTCAGTAAGTTCACAAGCTGCAGTAGGAGTTTGTGTAAAAGTGTGATTGAGGGCAACTGTATACACAAGCCTTGTTGTAGAATACTGTAATAATTAAATTCAATTTTTATTTCTATAAACAATGGTTATGGACTGGAGGTGTAGCTTAATGACAGCACTTACCTGGTGTGCCCAAGAGCCAGCTTGGAAAGATAACAGTGCCACTGATGATGGCAGTGATGGCATGCATGGCAAAAGCCAAGCCAAGGTTAAGTTCAAGGACACATCCGTATTGGAGCTGGGGAAACGGCCAGTGTGAAAAGGCCTTGCCGCATATGTGTGAGAACCGTCGTGGGAAAGCCAGATGTGTCACCACGCGGTAGTGATCTCATTGCTCAGAAGGGAGCGATGCCAAACCCTGTGGTCACTGGCCAGTCGTTCTAGCCAGATAGTAAGTGTTGTATTCAAAGTCCCTGTCTAGGAGAAGGAGGTAGAGGGGCTGTCGAAGTCGCCAAGGTCCCGAGTGGAGTTGTTAGCATGAAGATAGTGGCCCAAACCATCTGGACCTCCAGCTCCAGAGGCCCCAATTTCCCGCCTCTGTGGATTCTGGCTCACACATGGTACACACAAACTCAAGCAGTTACATATACACATAAAAAAATAAGGTGGAAGGAACTAAGGCGGACACTAAGTATGCAGACACACGAAAGGAGGCTAATTCATAGAGCAAATCATTGGGCAGTCTCACATGACAGCAGCCGGCTTCCCATTCGTCCTGTGTCACTCTGGCTCTTGCTTTCCATTGCTGTTTCTTTGAGGCATTGGCCTCCTCTGATGAGTCTCTTCTATTGCCTGCTTCCTGTTTTTACTAGTAGAAGTACCCGATCTACTGCTCAGCTGTCGCTTTTGTGTCTCAGGTGTGGAACACAAGTACCTGTGAATTCGTAAGGACCCTAAATGGGCACAAGCGTGGCATCGCCTGTTTACAGTACCGAGACAGGCTCGTGGTGAGCGGCTCCTCTGACAACACCATCAGGTGAGCAGCTGCCTTCCCAGAACACAGCCCCACCACCTCCTCCTTACCCTTTCTGCACAGAGCTCATGGTCTTTACCTGTCCTGCGTTTATAATCGGGTATGTCTCCTTTCTGTAGCTAGTACAGGTCAGAAGTTTGCCCTGCCAGAGAGGCAGCACAGAAAAGCCTTTAGGTGATGTGTTTCCTGCAGTACAAAAATGCTAATAAATAAAGACCTTTTCTTCATGTCACTGTTGTTGAAAAGAAAGGAAAAGAAAGGAAAAGACTTGTTTCTCTGCTAGAAATGATGACTTTTTGTTTGAGTACAGTAGTTGAGCAGAGAGCTGGCTGGCATTAAATAGGAAGGATGCACAAGTCTATGTACTTTCCTTGTGGTTTACCCTTACAATGATAAATGGCAGAGAGATGGTTAGGGACACCTGAGGGAAGGCAAAAGAAGAGGTAGCCCTGCTGCACATCAAACCCGTCGTTCCTACAATGCTCTGGGACTGGGCAAACAGCATCAGAACTGTCACAGCAGCCTTCCTGGGGCCCATCTCTGCCTTTCTGTTGAGGACTGCTCTGAATAGTGGTGGCAACTGTGTCTTCCTGCCGAGATGGAGGTGCTGTGTGACAGTCATATGTCACTGACACAATGCCCCACACTCTTAGGTGTGACTTCAGGAAGCATGACTCTCTTGAGCTGGTTGGTCATTTCCATCGTAGAAAATTGAATTCTCTCCTGGAAGAACCTGGTTTCAAGTCGGCAGTGGTGGCACACGCCTTTAGTCTCAGCACTCAGAAGGCAGAGGCAGGTGGATCTCTGAGTTCCACACCAGCCTGGCCTGCAGAGTGAGTTCTAGGATAGCCAGGGATACCTGGAGAAACCTTGTCTCAAAAAAACAAAACAACAACAAAAAGAACATGGTTTTATTGTTATATAAAGTGTAGTGTTTTAGCATTATATAAAGCTTTGTGTCTTAGTGTTATATAAAGTGTTTTGTAAACACTTAACTATATTTGAACTTAAATCACACATTTTTTTCTACCCAAATTATATGGCAGACAGGAAATAAGTTATATTGAAAATAATATATTTTTATATAAGTAATCTTGGTGAAATTTAAAAATATTTTTATTTTCTATGTATAACTGTTGCCCATGTGTATATGCTTTCACCACATGCATGCCTGAGTCCAAGGCGGGCAGAGGGTAATGTTGTTTTCCCTGGAACTGGAATCATGGAAGATTAGGAGCCACCATGTGGGGGCTGGGAGTCAGAGCTCTTAACTGCCGAGCCATTTCTCTAGCTCCCTTTGTGAGTTTCTAAAGGACATATGGAATACACTGTCATAGTCAAAGCTTAGAAACGAATCCATGGGCGAGGAGTGGCAGCGCACACCTCTAATCCAGTACTGGGCAGAGGCGGTGCATCTCTGTGAGCTTGAGGCCACCGCGGCTAGAGTGAGTTCCAGGACTATACAGTGAAACCCTATCTGGAAACCCACAGAGAGAGAATCTGTGACAGCTCACTTGACTTCATTTCCTCCTGCAGGCTGTGGGACATAGAATGTGGAGCATGCCTGCGAGTGTTAGAAGGCCATGAGGAGTTGGTACGCTGCATTCGATTTGATAACAAAAGGATAGTGAGTGGAGCCTATGATGGGTGAGTTTGCTAACAATATTCTGAAACACATCTAAGAGCTCGGGTTGTAGCTCAGAGCATGTGCTTAGCTTGTGCAGGGCACTGGGTTCAGTAGCTGCTCCTGCCTTCCCCGAGTCTCCGTCTGCATTCTCCCAGTGTGTGATATAACCCTTCCTTCCCTGGCTCTAAAAGTTCATATGCACTGTTGCTTAATCGCTAGTCCCCTCTCTTTTGCCTGCCGTTTTCCAGATATTCTGCCCAGTCATTTAATTGTATTTGTATTGACTACTATGTTTGCTATTTGATTATGTATTTGTCTGGTTTGCCCTGTGAGGCAAGAACCAGACAAGTCCACAGTAACAGCCCAGGCATAAACTGGCCATTGTAAGAGAGAGAGAGAGAGGAGCCCATCTCCGACAGAGCAGTCTGCGACTCTGAGCTACAGCCACGCTCTATATTTGCTGCCCTGGCTTTTTTGCTGTTCTTCCTGTGTTATCTTAAGTTTGCTTTCAACTAGGATTTTTGTCACCTATTTGATCTTTAGGAAAATTAAAGTGTGGGATCTTATGGCTGCTTTGGACCCGCGTGCTCCAGCAGGGACTCTCTGTCTGCGGACACTTGTGGTAAGAGCCTTATTGTTAAAGGGGTCCGACAAGCAGGTAGGGGAAGAAATTAAATGTTAATGAGCTGTAGAGTATAGATCTGAATTTTATAGTTAGGCTCTCACAAAACCTACTAAGTGGAAAGACAACCAATATGTGGCAGTAAGCTATGTTTATATAATACCCTTCATCCAAAAGGGCTTTGGAGACTGCATATGGGGAGGCCTGGGGCAGCTGCTTCACAGCTGCATAGCACACATCCCACACGTAGTGCAGGAAGTGAATGAGAATTCTGTACCTACCAGAAGCAGCAGGAAGCACTGAGGGAGAGAATATAATTACTCAAATTGGAACCTGTCCAGAATCTAAGGACCTGAACACCTGTACTTGCAAAATGTACCCTGGGACTCTACTGGAACCCCCTGGTCAGCTCCTTAGTTCTGCATCAAATTGAATAGGCACTGTCTCCAGCATCTTAAATCTTCTTTGTTATCCCTTCTATCCTATGTTTGAACATCTGACACGTGGAAAAAGAAGGGAGTCAGAGGAGAAATGTCTCACCTTGCAATCCTTTGTTTGTAGTAGGGCCTGATTTTGCAGCCCTGGCTGTGTTAAAATTGCATCCTCTGCCCCCAGTTCTCTGGTCCTGGGATTGTTGGTCTGCATTCACCACAGGCTTAAAAGCATAGAAGTCCTAGCCATGTTACAAGCCAAAGACTCAGATTGTCAAATGGTTCTTTAATTAGATGTATATTCATCTAGAATAAACAGATCTTTTTAAATAATTCAAATAAAACATTAAAAGTCCTATGTTCTCAATTCTGATTCCACATTGAGGAAGTCTCAGTTCTGGTTAGGGATACTTTGCCTTTCTTGTTAGGGATACTTTGCCTTTCTTGGATTTAAAATACATTTTTAAGCTGGACATGGTGGTGCATACATGTATGTAATCTCAGCACTCAGAGGCTGAGGCAGGAGAATTGCCGTGTGTTCCAGACAGTTACAGTTAGATGCAGTCTTTGAGGAGCACGTGTGCTTTGCCTGCTTTCTTCATGCTTGTCTTGTTACCTGGACTTGATGTGCTGCGCTGGTCATGTGTCTCTGTAGTCTCAGACATTAAAGGTGAGGGGAGAAGACTGTGAGGTTCTGGCTAGCCTGGGTTATAGAGAGACCCTGTCTTCAACAAGAAGCAAATGTTCCTATAACTTCAGAGCTCGGGGGCGTAAGGGAGGGGGATCTTGAGTTCAAGACCAGCCTAGACTTGAGTTCAAGGTCAGCCTGGTTGACATTGAATTCCAAGCCACCCCACACTACAAAGTAAGACCCAGTCTCAAAAAATATAGCCGGGTGCTGGGGGCGCACGCCTTTAATCCCAGCACTTGGGAGGCAGAGGCAGGCGGATTTCTGAGTTTGAGGCCAGCCTGGTCTACAAAGTGAGTTCCAGGACAGCCAGGACTATACAGAGAAACCCTGTCTCGAAAAAAAAAAAAAAAAAAAAACTAATAATAATAATAGCAACAACAGTAATAATACATTTAATTTTTTGATGTGTATATTCCAGTAAAACCATAGATTATCCCCATGGACATAGCAATCCCTTCATATTTTATGTGGTCCCACCTTGCCCCCAATCGCTGATAAAATCCTGGCCTGCTTTATATAACCTTAGTTAGTTGACATTTTCTAGAGTTTTATGAAAATGAATCATACAGTATGTACTTTTTTATATCTTTTTTTTTTTTCTTCTCAAACTTGGTCTCCTGTGTCACATACTCACTCATGTATCTAATGGTGATCTTAAACTTCTGATCCTCCTGCCTCTACTTCTGGAGTGCTTGAATTATAGATAAACCCACCACACTGGCTTATTCAGTCCTGGGGATCAAACCGAGAACTTTCAGTATGATAGGCAGGCTGTCAGCTGACTGCTTCCTCAGCCCCACCTGTCCTACACTAAGCAAAAATCCTTAGGGGATTTGTCCACGTTCATACAGAGCACATTTTCCCATTCACCAGTTGGTGAGCCTCGGAGTTATGCATGCTCACCTGCTACAAATAAAATTTCAGAGACTTTACTTGGGTGGGTTTTGTTCAGCTTTGTTTTGTTTTGTTGTTATGTTGTACAATTCTGCTCTCCCAGGTGAGAATGAGCATTCAAAGTCCAGTATTCTAGATTCTGACCCAGCAGTCAGGGCTCTGAGCTCTAGAAGAGGAGTAAAATGGCTGGATCATACAAAACCTGTATTCAGGGTTTCTAGAAATGACCTGTTTTCCAAAGTGGTTTACCATGTGGGGTTAGTATGTATGTGCAGCACATTGTCTTTCATGGATCTGTCGCCTGTGTCTCAGGCAGATCTGTTGCTGTGGAGGAACACCGGGAGGCTGAGAGCTATGCTTCCTGATTGGAAGGCAGAGAGTGTGAGGCTGTGTCTGGCATGGGCTTTTGAAACCTCTAAGGTCACACCTCCTAGTCTTTCTAATCCTATAAACAGTTCCACTCCTTGGTGACCCAAGATTCAAATACACAAGTCTGTGAAGGCCACACTCCACCACCCACAGCCTGCATTTGTTTTTGAACACATTACTTTTTTTTTGGATTTTCGAGACAGGGTTTCTCTGTGTAGCCCTGGCTGTCCTGGAACTCACTTTGTAGACCAGGGTGGCCGTGAAATCCACCTGCCTCTGCCTCCTGAGTGCTGGGACGAAAGGCATGTGCCACCGTTAGTTTTATTTGTTTGTTTGTCCTTTCCATTGCTTTCCACTCATCCACCCAGACAGAGTTCTCGCCATGGCATGTCGTTTTCCTCTGCCGGAAGAACTTCCTTAGCATTTCCTGTGCAGGCGCACTGGCGAGGAGTACTTCCCAGTGTTTACCTGGAGGAGTCTGCCTTGCCTCACTTCTGCAGTGTTTGCTGGTAAAGACGCTAACAGCTTCTTTCATTGCGTCAATGCTGTCTTCCATTTTCTTCCGTGTGGTTTCTGCTTCTAAGAAGTCATTGTCCTTCTTGCTCTGAACAGTGGGTTCTTATCCTGAGACTGCTTTAAGATTTTGTTCTTGTCAGTGATTTTCAACAATTTGGTTATATCTCAGTGTGGGTTTCTCTTCTTGAGATTATGAAAAATTATTAGTGCGTCAAAAACAAGACAAGACTAGCTATATGTTGTCTATATGAACCTACTTCAGGGGCTATAGATACAGCTCAGTCGGTAGAGCGATGGTCTCATATACACAAATCACTGGATTCAGTCTGTAGCACCGTATAATCAAGACATAACTCCTACCACTCAGAAGGCAGAGGCAAGAAGATGAGAATTTCAAAGTTGTTATCGTCATTTACACATGGAGTTCAAGGCCAGCTTTGGCTATATGAGACCTAATCTCAAAACAGGAGTCGGAGGGCTGGAGAGATGGCTCAGCAGTTAAGAGCAGTTGCTGCTCTTGCAGAGGCCCTGCATTCAGTTTTTCAGTGTCTAACATCACATGCAGCACCTCACAACTTTCTATGGCCCCACTTCCAGGGCATTTGATGGTACTTCTGGCCTCCACGGGCACCTGCGCACATATGCCATACACACAGAAATAAGTGGATGAACAAATCTATTGTAGATATAAAGACATTTATAAATAAGGAGTTAAAGTTGATAAGGTGCTGTATGCCTATAATCCTAGCAGTTAGGAATCTAAGACAGGAGGACATGAGTTTAGAGGCCAGCCTGTGCTACACAGCAGGATCCCACCTCAGAAATCCAAGGGCTGGGATTGGAAGAGTGGTCTAACATACACATGGCCCTAGGCTGCTTCACCACCACCACCACCCAGGAAAAAAGCTGAAATCTGTCTTCCTGAAATTCCTGTGTTGAACTTGACATCTCTAATATTTTAGAATCTGATTGTATTTGAAGACTGAGCTTTTTAAAAGGGTGATTAGGATCAGTTGAATTCATTGAGAATAGGCATTGATCCCATGTGACTGCTTTCCCTAAAAGACAAGGTCAGGCGCACACAGATGCAATGCTTGTAAAGGTGGAGGGGACGTCCATCTATGACGGAAGCTGGGGAAGAGGCCTGAGAATCAGAACAATTGTGCCCACACTTCATTCAGTCTTGTTCTTTAGCCTCCAGACAGTGGGAAATACAGCGCCATGTGTGCTACCCAATGTATGGAACTTCATTATGAAACTCTTACAGATTATATCCCATGCCAGTACCAGTTTAGAGAAACAGCATTAATTTCATACAGAGCAAACTACCAACAAGGAATCTTATCAGGATAAAAAGGTGTGGTACATTATGCTCAACCCAAGGTAGGTCAGTGCCTGATGATAGCATCAGGACATACCAAATGAGGAGGTGATAGACCTATGAAGAAAACCAGTGAGCCACGATTGGAGTTGAAGAGATCACACCCCGTCATGGGCAGATCCAGCGGGCAGCAAATTCAGGGAGAATAGTTAAGCTCAGCAGCACTGTCTCAGCTGGAAGTGATTGGCCTCTACCTGCAGAGGATTCTTCCCAAGCTTCCATGGGACATTTGCCAAGACGACTACACTGGGCCATGCACAGACCTTAACAAGTGGAAAACACTAGGTACGCTCCAGCAAGATGGTTCAGCAGGTAACGGTGCTCCTGCCAAGCCTGGAAACCTGAGTTTGATCGCTAAGAGTCCCAGAGTGGAAGGAGGACTGACCTCATGTCACACACATGCATGCTTCACACATATACACACAGATAAGTAAATGTAAGAAAACGTGTAAAACTAGAAACATGCAGTATATGTCCTTATACACACCACAAGGAGCTGAAGTACAGGAATGATCAGGAAAAAGGGTAACTGAAAAGCCCCAAAAGATGGAGAGATAAGATAAGCCACCAGCCCTTTAAATAAGGCACAGGGCGAGGAGAGATCTCAAGAGAAATTTAAAGGGATTTTGAATATGAAAATAAAAATATACAATTTGTGAGCTAGGGTGTCAGAAGCGCCGAGAAGGAAATTAATAGCATGGGGTTTTTTGTTTGTTTTTTGTTGTTGTTGTTTTCTAAAGAAAAAGACATGCTGGGACCTGTAAGATAGCTTCCACCACACAGTGCGAGAGGAGACTACACTCTACAAGTTGTCTTCTGTTACCACACAGCCAACATGGTGCAAGAGCATGCAGAAGCACACAGAAAATGCCTTGTGGGGCTTTTAAAGTTAAATTTAAAAATAAAAAGATGACCTAGGACAGGGCAGGCAGCTGTCTGGTAAGAGCATTTTCTGGACTACAGTGAGATGTGGTTCTCAAAGCAAAAAAACTAAAATGAATCGTTTTGCTTTGCTTTGCTTTGCTTTGCTTTGCTTTGCTTTGCTTTTTTAGGGGCTAGTATGCCCTACACCCAAACAAAATCTTCCCACACAAGCTCTCCCAATGACCCTCACCCTACAACAGCTCCATTTAGTCCCAATACATCTGTTTAAAAAACCTTTTAGATGTTGTGGAGAGGCTGGCTACAAGGACCTTCATCCCCTCCACTGGGCCAGATAGAATTCTGTACACTAGGCCTGTTTTCCCCTGTTTGTTCCCTTCCCCGGATGCTCTGTAGCTCCCCGCTGTTTCTGCAGGCTCACTGTGGTGCAGCATCCTGGCAGTGGGACCTGTCACTCTCACCCTGACAAGTCTATGCCCACTTCTTCACCAGCCCCTCCATTTCTCCTGCTTCTGTTTCTCCTTCTCTTTCAACCTTCCCAGAAAAGTTGTTTTCTTCCGTAACCAAATCATTTGTTTATAGCCTTCCAATAATTATTTCCAAGACTCTTCAGGAATAGAGGTTACTAATTGCCTGATCCATTGCAGCTAATCAAGGTAAGCCTCACCCCTGCTAGCTGACCAGAGGAATCACCTCTCCAATAGACCCAGAGCTAACCCTTTAGAGGACCCTCCTCCACAGAAAACATCCCTGCCCAACATCCTCTCAGAGTTAGGAATGGTAGTTTCCTGCTGAAAGACTACACTTCCCAGATTTCCTTGCAGACTACTGAGGTCATTTATCCATCTTCCTCTGTAAACATTTTGGCCATCTACATACATGTCTAGGTAACAAAAGTGCCCCTCACTATAAATAAACATGATCCCACCTTCAAAAGGAAGGAAAAAAGAAAAGAGAAGTGTATGTCTCCTCACATACCTGTGACTCCAGCACTTTCCAGGACAGACGTGGGAAGATTATTGAAGCTTCCTGACCATCAGCTTAGGTTCAGGTCCAGGCTCAGTGAGGTCAAACAAGGAAACTAGGTGGAGAGAGTGAAAGTAAAGCCAGGGGTGATGGCTCACACTTGTAATCCCAGCACCAAGAGACTGAGGCAGAGGGATTGCCCTGAATTCACCAACAGTCCAATTTATGAGACCCTGTCTCAAAACAAAAGACCAATATATATGTCCAGTAAATATTAGTATTAAGAAGACACCATTGTCTGGATGGTAACTCAGGGCGCACGCCTTTAACCCCAGCACTGGGGAGGCAGAGGCAGCCGGATTTCTGAGTTTGAGGCCAGCCTGGTCTACAGAGTGAGTTCCTGGACTACACAGTGAAACCTGGTCTCAAAAAGATAAAAATTTGTATTTCACCTTTTTTTCCCTGCGGGGCTGGGGATGGAATCCCTGTGTCTCCTGCACACCCCCGGAATGTCTCACCAGAGTTTTGAATGTTAAGATAGTGATGCCTTTTTAAGTTTAATGTCATTGTGGGAGGCGTGCATGCCATGGAGATCAGAGGCCAACTTTGTAGAGTCGGTGTCTCCTGCCACCTTTATGTAGGTTCTAGACATTGATATCAAGTCACTAGACTGCATGGCAAGTGTTCTAATCCACTTCCCACCTTCCCAACCTATTGCTCCCCGCTCATGTAGAGCCTAGACTCAGGCGTACTATGGAACTGAAGTACCTTTAATTCCTAATCCCTCTGCCTCCGTCAGCCAAGTGCTGGGGTTGCAGGTTCCCTGCTTACCAAACGGAATCATAATCGCTTTTTAAAAATTGTGGTGCTAGGGATTAAATCCAAGGCTTTATAAATGCTAGAAAAATGTTCTTATTAGCCTTGAAAGAATCCATACTCAAAAAAAAAAAAAGGCTCCAAAATATGGATAAGTCGATTCCAGTAATGTATAACAAAGCTATCCTCCAGCAGAGATGGGTGTTACAGGTACAGTAGAGAAGACTGACTGAGCACTCAAGAATTGGTGGATTCTTATGGTGCTAGAGCTTAAGGCTGGAGCCTTTTACAAAGTAGGCAAGTGCTCTAACCCTGGAGCTATGTCCTCAGTGTTCAGTTGATGTCGTCCATCTCATCCACAGGTAGACTGCATGGTTACAGTAGCAACAGGTCAGTAAAAACATTTGACAAAGGACTGGCAATAGTTTGGTGGCCAAAGAGCACTATCTGCTCTTCCAGAGGACCTGGGTTTAATTCCCAGCTCACAACTGTCTGTAACTCTATTTCCAGAGGATTTAACGTTCTCTTCATGCCTCTCTGGGTACCAGGCAACACATGATACAGACAAAACACCCATACACATAAAATAATTAAAAAAAAAAAAAAAATCACTTGTCAAAATCCAGTGCCTACCGATGGTGAAACTCTGAGCAAGCTAGGAGAACTTGCTCAACTTGATAAAGGAACTATAAATTTAAACTATTAAATATCACTGTGAAGATGAAGCTAGGGCTTGAAAGAGGGGGAGAGAGAGCATTTGAACTCTGTCAAGTGGCCCAGCTCTGAAAGCCCTGCTTCCCAGCATCCACCAAGGCCAGTCTCGGGAGGTGACTGCATAGTTCCATCGGAACCATACGGGCTGGAACCATAGTTCAGCAGTTTTGAGGACTAGCCGTTCTTAGAACAGCTCACAACTAGCTATAGTCATTGGGGGGGGTGGGGGCAGGGGATCAACACCCTCTAAGCCTCTGTGAGCACTGGACAGACACATGGTACACAGATAAACATGTAGGCAAAACACATACAACAATAAATGTTTAAAGTGTTTGTAGTGGGGGCTGGCAAGATGGCTCAGCGGTTAAGAGCACTGACTGCTCTTCTGAAGGTCCTGAGTTCAAATCCCAGCAACCACATGGTGGCTCACAACCATCCGTAATGAGTTCTGACACCCTCTTCTGGTGTGTCTGAAGACAGCTACAGTGTACTTAGATATAATAATAAATAAATATTAAAAAACAAAACAAAAAACAAAAAAACCCAATCAACATAACCACCATAGGAGGGCTTAAAAAAATGGCTTCTTGCCCGGCACTGTGGAACACACTGTTAATACCACCGCTCAAGAGGCAGAAGCAGGGCGGGTCTTTGTCAGTTCAAGGACAACTGGAAAGACATAGAAATATCCCACCTCAAAAAAAAAAAATAAATAAAATGTCTGTAGTGTAGAGACTGAATCTCGAAATGTAGTTCAGGCTGACCTCAAGCTGGTGACCTTCTGCCTCGGTTCCTAGGCATATGACTAGGTTTCCCGGTCGGAAGTGTATGCCATCACAGCAGCTCCATGTATATTTGTTTTGTTTTGTTCTTTGGTGTTTTTGAAAGAGGGTCTCTCTGAAGGTCTGTCTGTCTTGCAACTCACTATGTAGACCAGACTGGCCTCAAACTCAGAGATCTGCCTGCCTCTGCCTCCCAAATGAAAGCAGCTTTGTTATAACAACAACAACAAAAAAATGGTGGGCAGTGGTGGTGCACGCCTTTAATCCCAGCACTTGGGAGGCAGAGGCAGGCAGATTTCTGAGTTCAAGGCCAGCCTGGTCTACAGAGTGAGTTCCAGGACAGCCAGGGCCACACAGAGAAACCCTGTCTCAAAAAAAAACAAAAAACAAAAGAGCAATTAGACAGTAGACTGACTGTAGTACAGTCATACAATGGGATATTAGCCACTAATCTTTTAAAGGGATAAAGTAACTGCTTTTACTTGTAGTAACAAAAACAAACAAACAACAACAACAAAAAATGTTCTAATAATTGAGTAAAATAAGCTAGGCATGGGGCTGGAGAGATGGCTTAGCAGTTAAGAGCACTGACTGCTCTTCCAGAGGTCCTGAATTCAATTCCCAGCAACCACATGGTGGCTCACAACCACCTGTAATGGGATCTGATGCCCTCTTCTGGCATCTGTGCTGAAGAGAGTGACAGTGTACTCATATACATAAAATTATGTTATTTATTTTATTTAAATACATAAATCTAGCACAAGCAAAAGTATACTACATGTGTGTATTTGTATGAATTCAAGGCTAGGTAAAGATCGGTGATGACATTGGGGTGCAGGAGACACTGACTAGCAGGGTTGAAAATCCTTTCCAGGAAGTTAGATGTAGTCGGCACTTGATTTAGGCAATGTTCACTCCCTCATGTGCAAAACTAGGGTCTGACCCCAGGACAGCCAACCATTAAATTTTTCCAAGTTGCTAGGCATGGTGGCGCATCTCTAATCCTGGCACTCAAGAAGCAGATGCAGGCGTATTTCTGAGTTTGAGACCAGTCTGGCCTACAAAGCAAGTTCCAGAACAGCCAGGACTGTTATTCAAAGAAATCCTATCTCGAGAAAAGAAAAAACAACGACAACAAAGAATTTGGCAAGTTGTTGACCATATGTGGGTAGCTCCAGATTGGCCATGGTAGGGCTTTGTGAATCATGAGAATCTATAAATAGCTCTTGACATTAAGGACGTTTCTTTTTCCTCTAAGGTTTGCTTTTATTTTATGTCCATGGATGTTTTGCCTGCATGTCTGTCTGTGCAGTTCATTGTCCTCAGAGGCCAGAGGATGTCAAGTCCCCCTGGAACTGTAGTTACAGATGGTTGTAGGCTACCATGTGGGTGCTGGGAATCAAATCTGGGGCCTCCAACCAGTGCTCTTAGCTGCTGAGCCATCTCTCCAGACCCAGGAAGGTTGTCAGCACACATTTTTGGCACGTCACTTACTGCGGATTACCCCTTGACTCCTGCTGGTCAGTCAAAGGAACTCGCAGGGAAACAAGACCAGGGAGGTACCAAGGAGCTTTCCCATCCAGCCCAGAAGGCAGTGACAAGCCAGCGTCCTCTCTGCCGTTTTGCCTCAGTAATAAGCGTGATCCCTGTGTTCCTGAGATCAGTTGTTGCCCAATATTTGAGCTTTGCATCCTAACGATAGTGAACTGCTTCCTGTCCGTGATGGAACAGTGAAAGAGCATATCTGAGCCTCCCTCAAACAAAGAAGCTTTTGATTTTGAGTTCAAAGTCTTAACTCTTTTTCTCTCTGCCTCTTTAGGAGCATTCTGGAAGAGTTTTCCGCCTCCAGTTTGATGAATTCCAGATTGTCAGTAGTTCACATGATGACACAATTCTCATCTGGGACTTCCTGAATGATCCAGCTGCTCACGCTGAACCGCCCCGCTCCCCTTCTCGGACATACACCTACATCTCCAGATAAATAACCCAACACTGGCCTCATAATTGCCCAGGTATGAGAGAAGAAGCATGCACGAGCCCCGTGCTAGGAGATGGAGGACTGGCTGTGGGTGCTGCCCACTCCCAGAGCCGTCTCACTCTCAGACCATTTGTGTCACCCATCCCTGTACAACAGGAAAGCAGAGTTGACAGCATGAGATAAGGCAGGGGCTGCCCCAGTGGGCACCACTCTCCCCAAGACACAGTTCCAGTTTAGAGGATTCTTCTTCTGTAGTAGTTCTTTCAGTGCAAATGTTATCAAAATAAAAGGACATTTGAACAGTCTGAAAACGAGTGAACCCGAGCCTAGCATTTATAGTTCTTAGATCAAGTACTTATAGGGGAGCCCCTTGCAGACTAACTTATCAACGTGACTGGAAATGGCTCAAGTAGCAGTTGATGCCACTGACTCAGTCACACAGCTCTGCGTCGCTGCCACGTCATTCTCGCTGGGAACAGAAGGTGGCTCCCTTGCCTCTACTTTCTCTGCAACTTCTACAGGAGAATACCTGGTTTATTCAGCCCCAGCAGCTACATGAAGTTAGTACCCTTCCCACGTCTCTAGCACCTCTCTAAAACAGAACAAAACCTAAAGTACCCGTGCATTCTGTATGAGCGTGTTTGCCGTTGGCATCCACTGTGGTCACTAGCTCAGACATGTTAGGTTATTGGCTTTAGGAACTTAGCACTCATTTCCCACACTACCATTGCCTTGTAGTTACCACAGATGTGCCTTTCACTGCACCCCTGCACCTGTCGGTCTTCCTGAGGGGGTGATCTGTGTCTGGGGGCCCCCTCAGTTTCTCTGCTATCGTAGAGGACACAGTTGCTCATCGCCCCTCAGCTAAGTCACACTGTCACACGGGCTGTCATACCCTGATGAGGGAAGTGAGTATAGGGCCCACTCACAGGTCTGCATGAAAATAGTGTTTGCAAAGCTCTTAGGACACCACTCATCTTTTTATAAAGGTAACTGTGGTCACGCTCCTGTACCCACCATATACTTGTCTGCTCTTTCTACCAATGTTTGGTTTTTTCCAATGTAAGAGCATTTTGCTGTTGGGGTGGAGGCCCCTGGGGTATTGAGTACCTGGCCTGGTTCATGCTAAACACCTGTTTAACCACAGAAATGCGCCCCTAACCCTCGCCGTTATTCTTCCTAACTTTGTTTACATCTGTTTCCTCCTCTCGCTGCTGAAACAGACACTGCCCTGAGAGCCTGGCTTGGTCTTTTTGACTCATCATCTAGGCTCCCTTCTTAGGCCGTCTTCTCTGTTTCCATGGCATTAGCTCTCACTTCTACATAGAGGAGGCAGAGCTTTTATCTCCAGGCTACACTTCCAGCCACCACCTACACCCTCGAAGGGATCAGGAGCACAGTCAGTGTCCTCATCCATACACAGTTCCTTGGGCTGAGCCCCAGCCAGCTCCCTCCAGTACCTACTTCTTGTAGGTCCACACTGTGCCTGCCACCGCAGGGCAGTCAGGGAGAGTGCCTCCAGTGCTGTCCCTGCCCTCTCTGCTATTACACAGATCAGGGGAAATCACCCACTGCTCTGGCCATTGCCCACTCATCATTAGGACATCAGGGTCCCTCTGCACATACAGAGCTCCAACCTTTCTCATTGACAGTCACGTGAACATTCTCTTTTCTTTTTTTTTTTTTTTTTTTTTTTTTTGGTTTTTCGAGACAGGGTTTCTCTGTGTAGCTCTGGCTGTCCTGGAACTCACTTTATAGACCAGGCTGGTCTCGAACTCAGAAATCCGCCTGCCTCTGCCTCCCAAGTGTTGGGATTAAAGGCGTGTGCCACCACGCCCAACTGAGCATTCTCTTTTCTTAAAGCAAGTAAAGAGTACAGGGAAAGGTGCTGATGACTGCTGGCTGTGTTTTCACACAGGACTCGTTAATGTTGCAGTATTTAACAGACCTGCCAAGACCAGGATGAACAACAGTCAAACTCCTACCCGGATTCCCGGACGGATGAGCGAGGAGCAGGGCTTTGAGACTCCTGTTGGGACACAGTCGGTCAGCAGCCGACCAGGACGGCCTGCTCGGCACCGGCTGCCTCAGTGCTGCTATCAGAAGATGTCTTTATCTTGTGTGAATGATTGGAACTTTCAAGCCTCCCTCCCCTTTCCTTCCCCTTCCTCCCTGCACCTGTTTCTCTCCCATTGGGTTCCAGACAAAGATGACTTATAAATATATTTAGTGTTTTGCCAGAATCTCTCTTGCTTTGCCGTTAAGCAGAAGAACTAGTTTCCCCACCTGGCCCACTTCTAGGGGACAGGGGCTGCAGCTTCCAGGCAGAGACTGCCTGGCCTCCTCCTGTTAACTGCAGGAGTGTCCAGCATCTGGCCAGAGCAGTCCCAGCCACTGCGTGGGAGGATACAGCTGCCTACACATCTTGGAGGGGAGAGAGAGAGAGAGAGAGAGAGAGAGGAGAGGTGCACACACACTGGAAGATCTGCACTGCTGCCTCCCTCCATTGTCTGGGTGTCTGTCCCTCTTCCCTGCTCCCGTACTCCCATCTTGAGCCTGAGAAGGTGTGCGAAGAGAGTCCTCAGCTAGCATGAGGCGGGTCACCTAGACAATGTGACGCTTGCAAGAGTTGAGTGCATCCTTATTTCCAGCCCAGGCTTTTGCTGCAAGTGACCAACCTGGGGCAGCAGTGGATTTGTGACCATGACATTGGTCAGTCACATTTGCAGCTTTCTCCTTCCCTGTGCCCTGGGGAAGGGCAGGGATGTCCTGGGTACCATCAGTGCTGTGTCTGCTTCGGACTCAGCGGTCTTCCTCGGTCCCATGTAGAGTGGAGAGGAGCTGCTGATTGCATTCCTCTCATTAACAATTAGATGTGTAATGAAAAGCATTGTGCTTCATCTTAAATCACTGGCGAGGCTTGGCCTGCACAAAGGCTTGGAATAGCCAGCACCAGGCACCACTGCACTCTACTCTGTGGCTCGAATTTGTTCCTCGACTGAGCTGGAAAGCACCCAGGCACCTGTAACTGCCCACCAAGAGCACAGTAGCCTAAGAGATGGTCAGGAGAAAAACAGATTCTCGGGTTAGGCCAGTAAATGTCAGCCAGTCTAAGCATCTCAGCCTTCCACTGCAGGTCCTTCTGCCAAGTGCTTGCAGAAAGGCAAGGCTGCCAGAGGGTATCAGGGTGAAGCTTGGCACACAGGGTTTACTGATAAGCAAAAGCTGCCTTCTCTTTCTTTCCTTCTCCCAGCCTTATTTGCTGTCCACTTTCCCCAGCCAGTAAGCTAGCAGTCAGTGACGACATAAGCAGCTGCACTTCCACAAGGGCAGAGCTAAGCAGGTCGTGTGCATGGCTGCACTGGGCCCCTGCCAGTAGGCTCCAGATGCAGACACTCATGGCCAAACCTGGAAGTACTTGAACTGAAAACCAACTTAGTTACCCCACAGCATGCACGAGGCCTGCCAAGGGGTGACTTAGGCCACAGTGCAGCCTCGGTTTCACTTGGAAGCCAAGCAGTCAGACTGTCATTGCTGTTCCTAACCGTGCATTTGAGTTGAAGAAAACCAACTGAACAAGCTGCTTAAAATAGAATGGGGCCCATCACATGTGGTCACAGAGAGACCACTTTCACCCGAGCAGGAAGTGGGGCCCTGTCACAGCTGGCCCTCAGATAGACCACCTTCACTTGAGCAGGAGAGGGGGATGAGAGCATCTTCTTTCTCTGGTTTGCAAGTTACCCCTTGCCCAATGTGTCCCACTAGTGAATTCCATTACGTGCTGGGTCAGGTCATGTGTACAGATTGCCTTCCCTGTGTTAGCCGCATTTCTCCTTTCCCAGCCAACCACATGTTGCAGACTTGTGGTTGACCCCGCCAAGTTCCTTGTCTGTTACGTTGACTGTTAATAGTGAAGGACTTTGCTGAAAAATGGGTCAGACATGAAGAGACCTAAGCTGCTTCAAGAAATGGTCTAATGGCCACAAGTCTACCAGCCCTTCTTCAGTTCCATGCTGCTTTAAGAAGTTAGGAGCTGGAGGACATCTGCCTAGCATGGATGCCCAGGATTAGGGGGCAATGTGGGCACTACTGCAGACTGGTTGGTGCCAGGACTGTGCTCTCCTTCCTAGGTTCAGCTGGAGGTGTGCTGTTCTGAAGCCAGCTGGGAAGTGTGGCTGCCCGTTGTCTCGGGCTGGGGTGGACGCTGCTCATTGAAGCCCATAGAGTGGTTAAGCTCTTTCTGCAGCTTGCCCTCGCCACTGCTGATGGAAATGGGAACAAAGTTAAGTGGTCTGAGCACCTGAATGGCTCGCATTTCTCAGCTCTGGGGGTCATTTACCAGTTCATTGTAGAAGAAACAATCAGGTAAGTTCATTTCCAGAGAAGGTGAACCCCGCTTACCATCTCTGCATGATTTCGGTGGGAATTGATTATCACTGATCCCCAACTGGGCGAGAATAAATGTAAAGTTTGACCTTTTTAAAAAGAAAAGAAACAAAGAACATCTCCACACATTTAAAGGAATAGTAGACAAGAAGCTGCGAGTGTCCTGTGGCTTGGAAGTCTCTGGGGTCAGGCTTGCTTTTTTTTTTTTTTTTTTTTTTTTTTAACTAAAATCTACTTTCCAATATAAAGGCTGCAAGACCTTCCCTACTGACAGGCTGAGGTCCTTAGGCAGCTGAGTAAAGTGCACAGGGTGCCTGCTAGAGAGCATGGCCTCTGTCAAACTGACAGTGTCTAGACAAGGCCAATCCATGCCTTGCTGCTCATGTGGGGGAGAGAGAGAGAGAGAGAGAGAGAGAGAGAGAGAGAGAGAGAGAGAGTGCTGTTTTGCCACTGCTGCTAGGAATGTCCTTTCCTTTGAAGTGCAGTTAGAAAGTGGGTGTGAATTATGGATGGAAAGCCTTTTACACTTGTCCCTTGGCTAAATTCTTTCTGATTTGTCCTAACTTTGGAGACAGAAACTGTTTGGAACTCTGTTGACAAGTAATAAAGTCTGGCTCTCTGTAGCTTGTTTTGGAACTGAAAATGACATCGAGGCTCCTAAATCATTCTGTAAGGGAAAAAAAAAATTTTTTTTTAACAATCCAAAGCTGCAGAGAAGGCTGTGTGCATCCATCCAGTCCCTTGCCTTGCCTTGCCTTGCTTGCCTTGCCTTGCCGGCTCCTGGTCTGAGTGGCTGAGGTTGATCTGCTTGTTTAGCAGTTGTCTAGAGTGGAGAATACTGAAAGTAATTAGTAGGGCTGTGGTGGTGGTAATTGTCTTAGCATCTTCCTTTTGAACTAAATAGTGATACCTTCCAGTCCTGCATCTGAAGGAGGGAGACCACTCAGATTAGTGCAGGCCTGCGGGCTAGGCTTGCAAACGTGTTCTGAAGTGTCAAGGATGCTTTCAGGTGAAGATGAAGCATGCAGGTACCCAGCCCTGTGGCTGCAACCTTTGGTGATGGCCAGTTTACAGTGGAACTGCAGGCCACACTAATCTCTATCCCCGTTTGGTTACACTCAGCAGTTTCAAATGCACCAGAGACTTCCAATAGGGTCAATCCTAGACTCACGCACATGACCTGTGGCAGTGTAGAGCCCGCTTAACCACAGTGAGCGCAGTCAGTACGAGAGGGAGCCATCCCCGGAATAAAGGGTGAGCTTTGCTGCTGGCTGTCTTGAAACTGTAGTTCACGGATGATATCAGAATCCTTAAAGCCGAGGAGAGAGACCAAAGCAGGGAGACAGTGGCTGCCGGCTTGCGGGAGGGATGGACTGCGCTGCCGCCCAGGACCCTCCATGGCTAGCAACCCTGTCTCAAAATAAATGACACAGGCCCAGTGCCTGTGGCCTAAAATTCCCAGAGACAGTTGACTTCCCAAACACTCGCTTCTCAACAAACTCAATTATCTGACTTAGCTTCTAAGTAGGGGGGTGGGGACGGTATGTGTCCCTCAGACAACATTTAAGGACAGGTCCAATAGGTTAGATCTCTGGGTATCAAGGAAACCGATACCTTCCCAAAGCGGTGACCCTTAAGCCCTAGCAAACTGACTGAGGGTGTTCAGTGGATGCCAGCATGGGAACAGGCCTGGCAACAAGTGTGAGCCAGGGCTTTTGCTTGTTCGCTTTTTGTTTTCTAGATTCTCCAGTGCTGACCGCTTTAATTTTTGTGATTATGTTGTAGTGATGTGTAGTCAATGTACCAATATGTTCACAAGTCAGGATGATGGTAACAGTGTGTTTTGGTTTTTTAACTGTTTGGGGGGGGAAAGTAAATTACAAATACAAGATTAAAGCGAATTTTCTAAGTGTCTTCTCTCTCTGACCCAACGTCCTAAGGATGGTTGAGTTTGCCAGCATACAGATGAAAGAAGTATACAGTAAACATATTATTCCTTTCACGAGGCCAAGAGCCATTAACCAAGAGCCAGATCATGTCATTAATACCAGCACCGGGGAGTCAGAGGCAAGTGATCTCTTGAGTTCAAGGCTAGCCTGGTTTTCGTTGTTCCAGGCTAGCCAAAGCTATGTAGTAAGACCCTGTCTCAAGAAAACGAAGGTCCCGCCAGTTGTGCATGCTGTACTTGGGAGGTCGAAGCAAGAGATTCATGGCAAGATCCTACCTTAAAAAGATGGAACTGGTCTACAGAGTGAGTTCCAGGACAGCCAAGGCTACACAGAGAAACCCTGCCTTGAAAAAACCAAAAAAAAAAAAAAAAAAAAAAAAAAGATGGAAGGAAAAAAACCCTAAAGTCAGGACTGACTTGTAAAGAGACAGCCCCTGGCGTGCACATCAGTCATCCTGTGCTGTGTCATGAAGAGCCAGTGAGGTCTGATGCGAGTTGCTCATCATGACACACCTCGAATCTGAGCTATTCTCTGCTTTGTTGGATGGAGGCCACTCTGCTCCATCACGTGTTCATTCATAAGCCACTTGGGGGTGACAGTGCTGCTCTCCAGTGAGCCCCTCTTCTCCCCAAGGACCAATACACAGAAATATGCACAAGATGAAGACCATCAAAGGGAAAGACTGCCTCCTGCCCCTCCGGGTGGTGACCCACGCAGGATTCTTATCAGAACCAATTGATCTTTTTGTTAAAAGACCTATGGGCTTTTACTGTGTCTAGTCCTTTCCCTTGGCTGTGGCCACATTGTTTTACCGAGGAACTGTGACCCTTAAGGTAGACTTGGTCTGTGGTCAATGTCACCGGCTTCCAGTGGAGCTTAGAAAATGGTAGTGTAAGGTCTCCTGGCCTTGTGTAGGTAAAAACAAGCATGTCTGCTCCCTTAACAGGCAGAACCCAGAGAGTTACAGGGACGGGGTGTCAGCAAATATCCCTCCATTGCTACAACGGTCTGAGCCATCTGGCTCCTGAGCCCAGGACAGAGTCTGAGGCCATGAGCCTAGACCTTAATCCCAGTGTCAGACCCTGTTCCCAGGTGGAGGTACATGGCCTGTTCGAGGCGACAGCCCTTCTTAAGGCTAGGCTGTGGTTCCTCTTCCCTTTAAACCTAGGACCGGGCAGCCATCAGCAATGACTAAGAAGAGACTTTGCTTCTTCCTGATTGGCTCTTGCCAATTAAGAGCATTTTATTAGGCTGCTAATTAAAGGCACTTCGTTAGCAGCAGGAGAGGCCGGGTGGGTGCCTGGTGAGATGGAGCTGAAGCCAGGAGAAATTGTTTTCCTCCCCCATGGAAGCAGAACCTCTCGGAACCCTGTCAGTCCCCCAGCCTTTCCTGCTGCGCCCACCACGCCCCTTGCTTTCAATTAGTAGCTCTGAGGGGAGCGAGGTCATTACCAAGCCCAGGTCCAGAGCTCTCACCACTACCTCAGGCCACAGGAGGCCTTGAGGAGCTGTCCAGGGCCCCAAGCAAAGAGGCCAAGCAGCCCAAAGGAAGGTGGCACTTTACCCTCCATGCCTCTAGTGAATATGTCATGTGCTCCCCGTGGCTGAGGCTGCCCCCAGCAGTCACCTAGTAGATGACAACAATGTAACTTCCCTCACCAGGAGGCCCTTGTTGCATAAGGCATGACTTTTCTATCAGGAAGAAACAACCCTCCCATCCCCCATCGCTTTCCTAGAGTAGAGCCCCCATAGGGGCACCAGGAGGGGCTGGTGGCTGAGGGAATTCCATGGGGTTCTTATTTCAAGGGCTGGGAATAGAACTCTGGGCTTTGCACATGCTAGGGAAGCTGTAGCACATGAGTGCATGACCCACCTCCTTGCTCAGGTGGCCCTGAGCTCACTGTGCACTTGAGGCATTCCCCCACCTCCCGGCATGACCCAGGTAGGCTTTCCCCAGGCAAGCCTTTGCTTCCTATGAGAGAGGAGGGCTTGGCTGTGACTTAGCACCTGGGGGCTGGCATACAGGGTCATCAAGGACACCCCTCTCCACAGCTCCCCTCACCCCTTCACTTAACTGCAGAATTAGCACCAGCCTGGGCTGAGAGGGCAGATTTATGGCCGGGCCCACCTCCCTCCATTTAACCCGAGGCCGGCCCAGGCTCCAGACACTAAATTAGATTTTTGACAATTAGAGAGACTAATGGGCATACAGCCATCCCCAGAGCCAGATATCCAGCAAGGCCATCCTATAACATCCACCACTGGTTAGTGAACCCTCCCCCAATGTCCCTCTGGTCTCCCATGGGTGGCATCTCTCCCTCTGAGCTCTGTTCTACTTGCACTTTGGAAGTGGCTACCAGCTTCCCTCCCTCTTCAAGCCCCTGGCCCGATGCTGGTCCGTTGCTCTCTGTTCTCCTGTCCTGTCCTCCTTGTCTGTCCATTTCCTCCTTGCCTACAGGTCGCCTTCCTCCATCCTCACCTTCCCCAGGCCTATTCACCTGCCATCTGTCACACTACCTACAGCAGACTGCAAGCCCCCTGAGGGCAGGGCCTGAGCCCTGTCCACATCCTAAATTTAGTCCAGCACTCCACAGTGCTTGCTAAGCATCGCCTGAGCTCCTGTGTCCTCCCCTTGAGGCCCTGGCTCTCCACGACATCCATGATCTTATCCTTGGGATCTCGAACAAGGCCCATCCCTGTGGCCCCTGCTCTGGCTTGGGCTGACTCCCTTACCCTGCTGGGTCCTCAGCTCTGGCCAGCCTTAAGCTGGGTGGTAATGAGATTGCAGTAAGTGGCGCAGGGGGGAGCTGCTCACACTCACTCAGGCAGACTCATAGCTCTGTCAGGCTGATTGGTCCTGAGTGGAGGCACAAACGGCCCCCCATGGACACGCTGAGATTGGTTATAAAATTACAAGCATTTGTCCTGCTGTCAGTGCCTCCCCTCCCTCCCCTCTGCCTGCCTGCCAGTTCCTGGCTCCCCACCCGTACTCTCTCCCTTGGGGTCAGTCCCCACACCCTAAAGAACAGGCCAGGGGCCACCATAGCATATAGGACTGAGAGTCGGAGGCCACTAACTCTCCATCAGTATGGACACAGCTCCAGCCTGTCTCAGGTGACCCAGTCCTATGCTCAGGGTTCCTAGTCTCTGAGTGGGACCACACTCACACTAATAGGCCTTAGAACCCTCAAAAGAAACAAGGTCTCAATACACTTCCATGGGGCAACCAATGCCCTAGGCAGAAAAAAAGAGTGACTGACAGGTAGCCAGGGTGTGCTATGCCAGAAGGTGGAAGCAGGAGAAGCCAGGCTTCTCAGAGAACTCCATCTCTCCTCCACTCTGGTGGCCAGTCACCTAACTCAGGTAATGAAAAGTCTGCCTTCAGGGAGACTCCCAGTCCCTACCACACACCCTGCTGTGGTCTCAGAAGTTTGGGCCAGAGCAAAGGCCAACATGGCCCAGCAGAGCCTTGCTGTACTTTCTAGTGAACAGACTTAGTCTCCTAGCCTGGCCCCTGTATACACCCCCTTTGGCCTTGGCAAGAGCCCAGATACCCTTAGAATGTGTACCCAAGGGCTGGCAAGATGGCTCAGCAGGTAAGAGCACTGACTGTTCTTCCGAAGGTCCTGAGTTCAAATCCCAGCAACCACGTGGTGGCTCACAGCCATCTGTAATGGGATCTGACACTGTCTTCTGGTGCGTCTGAAGTCAGCTATAGTGTATTTGTGTATAATAATAAATCTTTAAAAAAAAGAGAGAGAGAGAGAATATGTGCCCAGAAATTCTAGACAGCCCTTGGGACTTCCTGTGACCTCTGGTATCTGCAGGGGCTCACGACTGGGTTTGGTAATGATCTTACTCCCCTCTTCTGATGACAAGGACCCTTATCCCTGGGACCCCAGCCTCAAGATCTTCTGACCAACCTTGATACTCCAATCCAGACCTTAGTCCTTGACTGTACCCCCAGTTCCAGCCTCAGTCTCTATCTGGGTGTCCCAGGAGCTCTGCAGTCAGTTTGGCTCCCCAGCTCCAAGGGGGAGCTTATAGGAGCAGCCTCTGGGTGCTGGGCACAAGGTGCTTTCTCTGCCACTCATCCATTCCCAGGATGCACTTGCTTTCATCGGGGTGACGATGGTTCATTGTCCACCAAGGGTAGTGGAGCAGGGCCTCCTGTAACCATCATCCCTGCCCAGGTCCACTCTCCTCCTACTTGGAGGATGAGAAGAGGATCAGAGACCAATTGTCTGTCCTCTGAGTTCCAGCCCTGGAGTAGACTCAAGGTCTGATGTTCTCCTGGATCCATAGGAGTCCCCAAAGGGTCAGGGAGACCTGATACCTCCACCTAGTGCTCCGGTAAAAAGGCTGCAGGTCCCTTACTGGCCACCAGATGTCTCCTTGGTCCAATTGGCCAGGCATTGCCTTCTTCAGACTTATGTCTCCACCCCAACACACCCTCCCCAGACACAGCACAGTTATCCTCAAGATTCCCACCTTGTTGGCTGGAATTCAGAGCTCCCTTGTGATTCATGGCCTTCTGCCCAAGGCAGGGTCCTCCACTGCCCCTTCACACACAAACACACACACACACACACACACATGCACATGGCCCATCCAGTCAGATTCCCCAGGCCCAAGGCTAAGGTCAGTGAGCAATCCAGTGATCAAGCGAGAGGGAACTGTACTCCTTACTGGAAGCCACAGGCTGTTTGCATTCCCCGTTGTGTTTGAGGAACAAACACAAGCCTCCCAAAAGTCTAGGAAGCTGGTAGGGTCACAAACTCAACTCTGGGTTAAACCCACAGGGGGAGTTCCCTGACCTCAGTTTTTCACTTATAAAATGGGGCTAAGAAGGGAACCCTTCACAGGCAAACACATGTGCATTGTCCAGTCCAACAATTTAAAAAAAAAAATTTTATTCACCCAGAGTCCTGGAATGGTGGTGCATGCCTCTAAGGAGACCGAGGCAGGTGGATCTCTGAGTCTGAGCCAGCCTAGGCTATATAGTCACAAAAGCAAAACTATAATAAATAATAATACTAATAATAGAGCCCCCAGGGATGTGCCCATGTCAGAGAAAGATGTAGGTTAAGGCTCTGTGAGGAACCCATCCCAACACAGCCAGGCTAACGGCACCAAGAACTGGGAGGTGGACTCCCCTTACTGCAAGAAAGACTTTGCCAGTTCGAGGGACCTCGAGGAATGGGCAGGCCTGGGACACGATACAGAGGGATTGCAGATTCAGCTCCAGAGGACGGGCTAGCCTCTGTCGGAAAGCCGTCCAAGCTCTGCCCTGTGTGTGCAGGTGGTCAGGCTGGAGCTAGGACAGACCATGAGCAGAAAGCAGGGCTGCCCTAGTCTGATACCAAAGACAGGGCCTAGGCAGAAGGCTAGAGAGCTGGCCTCAGAGATAGGGCTGCTGAGGTTCAGGGATGGTTGTACCTCTACCACCCAATCCAGTCTAAGTTCTAGAATCTTCTACCTTTCCTCTCTCGCCAGGGGTGTGGCCCCTGGAACCCCTCTTCTCTGGTGACCCTCAGTTCCCAGCAGAGCCCCTCTCAGGGTGAAGAGGAGGCTCCGGCTTGAGGGAAGAGCTACCTAGCGGTAAGTATGCGCAACATTACATATGTATATTGGAGAGTAAATAACCCCAAAAAGTGCCTTGTAAATAGACTCCGAGTTTATCCTTTATTAATGAGGCACCGAGTGCCCCGCTGTTTTAGAGCAGCGAGACTTTCATAATATCAAAACCTAAATTACACTTGCGTCTCTCATCCCAGGGACGAGCAGGGATGAGCAGAGCTCTGGCGGCTGGGGCTCTGCTTACAGAGTGAGTAAGCAGAATCCTTCCCTCTCCTGGGACTGATGGGACCTTCTGGCTGGAGAGAGGACAGGAGTACATGTGTATACATGTGCACATGCACACACACACACACACACACACACACACACACACACCAGGCTCCAGAGAGCTCCACTGTCAGACCTCAGGGTGCAAAGAGCAGAATGTGTGGCCCTTGTGCCCTAGTTAGACTTTGCAGGCCCAGGCTCTGAAGCTTGAGGGACAGGATTGGGCCCAAGACACTTAACGCTTGAGGACTACACCACTCCCCATCGTCAGATAGGGCTTATACAGATGGTGACGCCCTGTCCTCGCAAGCAGGTTTTCTGTGGTCATGGATCAGGGGTGCTGCGGGTTGGCACAAGGTGTTTATAAGAACAACACAGTAGATGACAAGAATAACTAGGGCTGCTATGGTTGTGGTTCTCAACCTGTGGGTCGTGACCCCTCTGGGCTCACATGACCTTTTGATAGGGGTTGTATATCACAGGCCCTGCATCTCAGACATTTACATCACAGTTTATTACAGTTAGGAAGTAGCAACGAGAATAATTTTAAGTTTGGGGGGTCACCACAACATGAGGAACTGTATTAAAGGGTCACAGCATTAGGAAGATCGAGAACCGCTGTGCTATGGGAATGGCACCAGTACCTTCTGCACTGTCCTCAGAGCCCCAGTGCCTCCTGGCTTTTGGGTCAAGACCAAGCCAGGGAGTGACATCAGCCATTCACAGCATGCTTCCGGCACCCATCCTGAGTACTGTGGGCAGGGAACCTGGGTCCCCTGGCTCACCCTATTCCCAGGGCCCCTGAGGTGTATCTGTCCTATCCCAGGACAGGACAGGGAGGCCAAGGTGAGCAGTGGGCAGACGGGCAGGCGGGTGCCACGTGCAGGGTTTACAAGCTGCCCGGCCAGGCTGCTGGTGCTCTGGTGGGCGTCATGTCGAATCTGTCCCATTATATGGACAGTTGAGTTTAATAGTCATTGTGTGATCACTCCAAGCCCAGCAAACATGGCGGGGCAACACCCCCTCCACGCGAGCCGCCCGCTCCCCAGCCACACGGCCCATCCGTACAGTAAATTAAAAATATGAATCACTTCTCCCCACTGCCTCCCCAAACGCTCGTCTTGTCAGCCTCTATGTTGCCTTCATTTGTATTACCTTAATTTAATGTTAATTATGGTCTTCATTTACAAGGAACAAGCCAGCCCCGCTCTGCCAAGGGACCTTCCCCCTCCCCCTCTGCCCAGGAGGGAGAGGCCTAGGGAGAAAGGGAATTTGGGGGGGGGGGCTGCAGAAGAAATAAGGAGGGGAGTCAGAGAGAGGATATGAGATGAGATCTGGGCCATCAGGGCCTGGTGGCCTTTCTGGGAGGGACTTGGGGGACCCCCACCTCCCCATATGCCCTGTCCTCAATCATTTATCCATTCTAGAGCTACTTACTGAACACCTAATATGTGCCAAGCAACGAGAGACCAGCGAGATGGGGGAGGTGTCTGCTTAATAAGGGCTAATGGGGTCCCCTCTGCCACCCTGAGGCGAAGGAAAGAGAAAGCAGCATCAGGAAGACAGCCGTAGCCCTTCCGGGAGTGGGCTGGCACCTGGTCCACCCAGAGGGCACAGAACACAATGGCTCCTCTTTCCTCCAAGCTCCTCTGCTGGACCAGTACCATCCTTTCACCAATCAGCCTTGTCCTTCTTCCAAGAGGGAAGTTCTTTTGGCAGTCTTGACTGAGTCTTTCTTGCTACAGATCAGTCTAGGCTAAAAGCCTGAGTAGGGCCAGGAGTGGAAAGGTGACTCTTGGGCTGTTTCTGGGAGGTGTGGAGGAAGGAGCCCATTGTCCTGCCAACCACTACCAGGCTGTCCTGTCCTGTGGCCTCTCCCCTTGAGTCCTTGGGTCTGAGAATCCCAGGGGGCCTGAATGTGACATTTTGGTAACTGCTGATGGCCACCTGCAGGTCAGTAGAGCCCGTGGGGGTTTCAGGCAAGTCCACAAAGGGAGCTGGCAGAAGCCACCTGCGTGCCCCCACCCCCAAGGCTGCGGAAGAAGATCTGCAGCTGGGAACATCTGTTTGACAAGGCCCTTTCTGCACAGGCTGTTACATAGCCATCTCTCAGGAGTTCTGGTCCACATACATATAGAGAGATGCATGTGCCCCCCCCCCACACACACACAGGGTTCATTGCCCCCCCCACGTTTCATGTGTTAATGTGTGTATGCACGAACGCGTGTCCAGCAGGCCCATGTGCGTGTGCCCCCCTCCCGCTGTCAGCAGTGCTGATGACATTGGCAGAGGAAAGTGATGACAAATGCCCGTTATCAGCGAACGAGGCCGATGACAAATGGGCGGGCGCCCGAGCAGCCCCATTACGCTGTAATAACAGAAGATGGATGGCCTGGCGCCCCCCCCCCCCGCCCCACCCCCACCCACCCGCGCCGGTAACGGGAGCCGATCCGACTCCGCCCGCCGGGGAGGGAGCCGCGCTGCGGCCGCCCGCTGCCAATCCCGGCCGACGGAGACGCCCGAGCCGGGAGCGGGGAGACCACGCGGCCGCCCGCGGCGGAGGAACAAAGCAGCGCGCTCAGCGGGCGCAGGGGGCGCACGGGGCGTCCCGCCTGCCAGGACACGCAGCTGTGCACACACATGGCCTGCACACGCGCCAGCCGCCTGTGTCCTTGCACGGTGCACCTGCGGCTCTTGTCCAGGCACAACCCCAACCTCGCAGGGCCAGGCACACACGCGTCCTTTACTGCCGCATGGATCTGGGTACATAGCTATCAGCATAAACTCAAGCTTAGAGCCACACGTACCCACGCCTCTCGGATTCGTGCACATTCCTGCAGAGACGGTTTACAAACTAGGAGTGGTGGTGCACACCTCTATTACTAGCACTAAAGAAACTGAGGCAGGAGGAATGGAGAGTTCCAGGCAGCTTTTGCTTTAGCCAGACCCAGTTCAAACAAACAAACAAACAAACAAGGCAAGAGTCAGGGATGTAATTTAGTTGGTCCAGTGTGTGCTTTCCTGGCAAGCATGAAGCCCTGGGTTTGAACGCTAAAACTGCATAAACTAGGATGCTGGCACTTGGGAAGTAAAGGAACAAGGTCAGAGGTTCAAGGTCACCCTCAGCTACTTAGCAAGTTCAAAGTCAGCCAGAGATACAGAAGAGACCCCCGTCTTAAAAGGGGGATGGAAGAGAACACACTTATATTGCAGTGTACGTGTGTTCCTTGTATGACTGCACACACACGGTACTGACATCTGGACGCGTACAGCAGAGATGTGTGTGCCTGTACACAGGCCTGGCAGACTGCTCAGTATACAGGAGTCCAAACCTGAACACACAGGCAGAAGATGTCCGCAGCCGCATCAACAAATATTAACTGAGCCCCCGCCATGCAGGTGTCAGCTGGCACTGGCAGAGCTCTGATGATGAATAGGGCACCATCCCGTCATCTAAAACGCTAGGCTTGCTGGAGGGGCCAGACAAATGGCTATGAGTGAACGTGAGCGTGATTTGTGCTTTGACCCAATGCGTCGTTTATTATGTGGAAAATCAAGAGCCTTCCTGGAGGAGACGGCCGAAGGAGGGAATTTTCTAGAGGAATTGAGTTCTAAGCAAGAGATATAGCAGCAGAGGCATGTAGGGAGAAGCGGGGGTAGGGGGTGGGGCTTGGAGTCCAGGTGAGTGGTACCAGCGACAAGAGGAAGGTTTTCCCAGGTTTTGTAGCAGGAGGCTTTCAGGAGACAGGCTCAGGCGAACTGAGAGAGAGTACAGCATCGTGTCACTGGATGGAAGCCAAGCAGGGCTCACTTCTCGGACATCCTGTGCAATCCCATGAAGCTCGAGCCTGCTATGTTAGTTCTGCTATCTCCATCACGAAACTCCTTATAACTTTTAAACAGGGAATCCTATGTTTTGATGGACCTTGAATATTAAGCAGCTAGACCTGGAGCTGGGACCCCTGAGGTTTTCAGGATGAGGTGGCACAGAGGTTTGGAGAGCAGTAAGTAGTGCCTGTGGCTTAGAAAAGGGAAAAGGCTGGAGGTGGAATAAGGGATGGGTGGACATTTAGGACCACTGCCTCCTATGTCACTGCCTTTGCCACTCCCTTTACATAGCTGTCCTGCGGACTCCTCGGTGTGGCCCCTGCTCCTCCAGCACAGGGCATCCATCCATGTGCTCTTGGTCCACTGAATGATTCTGTAAATGCCTTGATAGATGTTCACACAGGAGTCCACCTGTGACACAGAGACTGTCTGGCACCCTCAGGCACGAGGCCACTCCCACTGCCCTGTACTTCCAAGGCAGTTCTGTGGGCTTAATAGGTTTAATCTAGATGCAGAATGTTCTTGTCTCTGTGTCTTTGGGTATCTTCTTTGGAGTCAGAGCTGACAACAGTTACGGGGGAGCCAGCAGGGGAAGGACCAGGACCCTGGGGTGGAGGAGTGGGGAGATTACCGTTTAAAGCAGTGAGTCAGATGGCAGGCCTCAGAATCTCCCTCTGCTGCCTCCTCGGTGAGAGCCCTTCAAGCTCCCGTGTCCCCACACAGGCAGGCAGGAGACAGAAAAGCCCACATTGGCACCTAGGCTCTGCTTTTGCCTGCTGTCTGAGAGGCAGGAACTCAAGGCAGGTCTGGATTGTTTACATCCACCCAGGGCTCTAAAATAAAGTGGGAGCTGGGCATCTCAAACAGGGTCGAAGAAGTTGGCAGATTTAAGAAAAGGAGGCACTGGTCCATTCCGCAGAAGTCCCCAGATAATGCAGGCAGGAGTTCAGATGCCCAGCCACCCCCGTTCTCATGCAAACAGGAACCCTCCACCCCCACCCCGGGCAAAGTGTCTGGAAAACAGAAGCAAACACTGACATCCTGGGAGCTGGTGAGGAAAGGAGCGAGAGGACATAGAGAACTGGCCGAAGAAAAGGGACAGGGAGAAGCGGGGCCAGCTGACTACTGCACAGCCTTCCTCCCAAGGCTCCTTCCGGTGTGCCTGGAGCAATTTCAAAAGCCTTTACTTTCTCAGAAACTGACTTCCTCCTAGGACCCACACAAGTGGCCCTCCCCTTGGGGTCTCTGCAGTGTGTTCAGGTCTCACCCCACCCCCATTTCAGCTGGCTTAACCACCAGACCTGTCAAGGTCTTGGCCTTGGGGAGCCTCCCACCCTTGCAAGGAGGCTTCAGTAATGGACACCAAGTGGAGGATGGGAAGGGGGCAGAAGGGATGGGCCTCGGCCCTCTATCACTTCACTTTTTCTGTAGCGTTATTGACCCGTCATTAGTTATCCGTCCAAGGTCGCCAGGCCTGGCCCAGCCATAAATCACCGCCGCTGGGGGTGGGGGTGGGGGGAGAGGTGGGGGGAACTAGAGGAGCGAAGGAGTCAGTGCTGAACGCGGCCCGGAAGGGTAGCAGCAGACGCCCGTCAGGCTCATAGGCACCCCGCCCCAGCCCTTGTGACCGTCCTTCTCGGCTCCCTCCCAACCCCGGGCTGCCCAGCGTGCCTGTCCCTCGGCCACTCTCTCCAGTCTCCGTCCATCTCTTTCACCGCTGAAGTGTGTCTAGATGGCTGCGCCAAGAAAAGGGTGACCAGATTGTCCTCGGTCATCTCCCTCATAGCTCTTCCAGGTTATAGCTCCCATCAACAAGAACAGAAATCCTGAAGGGGAAACTGAGGCACAGAGTCCTGACCCGAGATGAGTCTGAGAAGAAGTCTCACCCGATTCTCACCTCGGTCACCTCAGTCCCTCCCTACTCCAGACGGATGCTGCAAGGGTCTCTCCGCCCTCGGAAGGGAGTGGATCTGCGTCTGCACCGGGCGGGTCCTGCACTCGAGGAGCGGGACCCTTTCCCTAACGCCCGGGTCCTAGAGGAGCGTGGCAGCGGACCTCTTCGCCAGTCCTCGCGCGCCCTCTGCCGGCGCCTCTCGGGAAACGCGCTCGCTGTCCCCGCCCTGGATATTCCCGTCCCGTAGGACAGACAGACTGAAGGCAGCCGGGAGCTCTGCATGCCCCTGCTTTTGGAACACTCCTTGCACCAAGATTCCAGAAAATTCCTTTGCCTATTCAAGACTGGAGGGAGCGAGGACAAGAGAGCTGAACTTGAGGCAGGCCAGACTTGGAGTATATGGGTCAGTCATCCATCACCTGCCACCTCCCTAGAGACCTTGGCAGGCCAGGTAGGTCTCTTCTGGTAAGGAGGGTCAGAGGGGTCCTGAGACACCAGAGCCTTGATTCTCTAAAGCAGTGGAATGGGGCTTCAGTCTTTAGCCTATGGGGTCGGAAGCTGGGGTGTTCCCATAGGGAGGAGGGACAGTCCCAGGGTTCAAGGTTCTCTTTCTGGAACCGCCTTCTGAGAGTCCCCATTAGACTGCTTGAGAGCGCACAGCCCAGGGTTTGAGTCCTTCCCAATTTCGTGTTTGACTGGCCAGCATGGAGGGTGGGCTGACCAAATTCAGATTCCCTGATCAAACTGAACTAAAAGTATTCCAAACAATGTCAAGAAGGTCAAAGGGATGAGACAGAATCCATCAGAGGCCCCGAGGAGCTGGGAGTTAGGGGAAGAAGTGTCGCAGGGCAGGACTCCAAGGGCCCCGTCTAGGTGGAGCAGGCATATATCGGAACTGGGAGGGAGGGACTAGTGTTTGTCCGTGTGTGTGCTGACTCTGGCAGGCCTCAGGAGGTGGCACTGCCTTTGCTCCTTCCTTGATGATGGTGTACACAACTGGCCGTTCTCTCTCAGAGCAGGACACTAAGGAATCAAAGCCCAGGTTTGAGCCAGGCTAGTGGGGTATCCACCTTCAGGAGACTGTGTTGAATTTCTCAGTTCACAGGCAGCTGGAGCTACCATAGTGAAACCCTGTCTCAAAGTCAAAATGAACCCTGGTTTCAGGGCAGTCAGCATCAACTCCCTCTGCAGATTTGAGGGAAGAGAGGAAAGGAGGTGAGACAAAAGTCTCAGTGAAATCTGTGTGGAGCCGAACAAGGGAATCAGCTGGGCGGAGTCATGGAGACCTGAGTGACACAAGTTGTATGACTTGGGACAATAAGAAGAACCTCTCTGGGACTTGGTATGTGCCTATCTGTGTACGGGCATGTACGAGCGCAGATGCCTGCAGTGGCAGCGGCTTTGGATCCCTGGGAACCAGGGTTTTAGGCAGTCGTGTGCTGCCTGGTGTGGGCACTGGGAATTGAACTCAGGGACGGGGACCTGATAGAGCAATACATGCTCTTGACCCCTGAACCATCTTTCTAGCCCAGGACTCAGGCTTTCCATCTGTAAAATGGAGATACAAATCTAGCTGGAGCCGGGCGCCTTTAATCCCAGTACTTGGGAGGCAGAGGCAGGCAGATTTCTGAGTTCGAGGCCAGCCTGGTCTACAAGATGAATGCCAGGACAGCCAAGGCTACACAGAGAAACCCTGTCTCGAAAAAACAAAAACAAAACAAAACAATCTAGCTGGAGACTGCATATCCACATGTAGGGCTGAGCTAAGTAGGGCTTGGTAAAACTGCTGAAATAAACCAGGTGTGTGGTGCAGGTAGTTCAGGGCCCTTCCCCAAGTCTCCTTTTATAGCTTGCTCAGTATTAACTGGTCTTTCCAGCTTTCTAACAAGTCCCATGGGACCCCAAACTCTTTTTTTTTTTTCTTGGTATCCAGGTCCCGTGAATCAATTTTTGAAATGCCATTTTGGGAAGGAGAGACTCACTTTGTTGGGAAGGGTGCCATGCAGTCAGACCACTCTGCTTGCTCATGTCCGTGTGCTGGAAGTTTCTGCAGGAGCTGTCTGCACGGGTGTAACTCTTGGTTAGTGCTCACAGCGACTCAATCCAGGTTCTAGGCTCCACAGATGCACATGTCACACACTGAAGTGCTTGCAAGGATCTGATCCCATGAACAGCCACAGAAGAGACAGAAGAGTCTGGAAACTGGGAGCAGTTATTGCCCTGGGAAATCTGGAGGGCAGGGAGCTGTATGAGCGGAGTCTCCACACCTCCCCCAGCTTCCCCATTACAGGAGCTTCCTAAGGCTCCCCTAGGCTTTGTGCATCTCCTCTAACTGCTGCACAGCACACGTTCACACTCTTAGCCCTTTCCAACAGCCGTGGTGCAGGGCAGAAACTCAGGTCAGGTTGCCTGAGCTCGCTACTTAGGGCCCCACAGGCTGGATTGAGAGCCCTGGTTATCCTGGGATCCCAGTAGGGCTCTAAAGAAAAAGTCCTCGAATGCCCACGTTTGTGGCTGGCAGCATTTGTTCCTGATGGCCCCGGGAAACTGTTTCTTGCATCAGCACCACTGCTCCTTGAGGCCCCCAGAGGTCCTGCTCATGCTTCAGATCTCTCATCCACCGCCCTTCCACCTGCCACCAACCAGAGGCAGCTCTCCTTTTAAGGGGCTTGTGTGGTTAGATAATGTCCCCTTTGCTATGTAATAAAATATAACCCCAGGGGCTAGAGAGATGGCTCAGCAGTTAAGAGCGCTGGTTACTCTTCCAGGGGATCCAGGTTCAGTTCCCAACACCCACATGGCAGCTCACAAATGTACATAAAAATAAAATCATTTAAAAACACACACACAAGCCGGGCATGGTGGCGCATGCCTTTAATCCCAGCACTCGGGAGGCAGAGGCAGGCGGATTTCTGAGTTTGAGGCCAGCCTGGTCTACAAAGTGAGTTCCAGGACAGCCAGGGCTATACAGAGAAACCCTGTCTCGAAAAACCAAAAACTAAAAAAACAAAAAACAAAACACACACACACACACACACACACACACAGAGAGAGAGAGAGAGAGAGAGAGAGAGAGAGAGAGAGAGAGAGAGCTCACACCCTAGAGCAGAATGCTCTGCCCACTCTCTAAAGGCCAGGTCCCTAGGGACCATGTTCACCACTCCCAGCCTCTCAGGTATACACATCCTAGTTCCAGACCTCCCGATCTATGTGGAGCGCTGGACCAATCACTGTTCATGTCTGATCGTCAGTTTCTGCATAAAATTGGCAGGCCTTGTGCCTAACAGAACAGGATGTGAGCAGCAGAGGGGACTGTGATCCTTTAGACTGGAACCTCCACCCAGGGAGGTGCAGGATGGGGGACCTCCCAGGGAGACTCCACCCACAGCACAGACCAGATCAGACCAGACCAGATCAGACCAGCCCAGCCCAGCCCAGCCCAGCCCAGCCCAGCCCAACACAGCCCAGCCCAGCACAGCAGAGCATAGCATAGCAGAGCACAGCCCAGCACAGCCCAGCACAGCCCAGCCCAGCACAGCCCAGCACAGCCCAGCACAGCCCCAGCACAGCACAACCCCAGCACAGCACAGCCCAGTCCCAGCAGAGCACAGCACAGCACAGCACAGCCCCAGCACAGCCCAGCACAGCACAGCCCAGCCCAGCCCAGCCCAGCCCAGCCCAGCCCAGCCCAGCCCAGCCCAGCCCAGCATAGCACAGACCAGCACAGACCAGCACAGACCAGCACAGACCAGCACAGACCAGCACAGACCAGCACAGCACAGCAGCACAGCCCCAGCACAGCTCTGCACAGCCCAGTCCAGCACAGCCCCAGCACAGCCCTGCACAGCACAGTCTAGCCCAGCACAGCCCTGCACAGCACAGTCTAGCCCAGCACAGCCCTGCACAGCACAGTCTAGCCCAGCACAGCCCTGCACAGCACAGTCTAGCCCAGCACAGCCCTGCACAGCACAGTCTAGCCCAGCACAGCCCTGCACAGCACAGTCTAGCCCAGCACAGCCCTGCACAGCACAGTCTAGCCCAGCACAGCCCTGCACACATGCCCGTGTGTTGTTTCCAGACATCCTGATATCTGCACTGAGAGAGAGTGGTCAGAGACCCATGGTTCCCACAGGAACCCTCGGACCTGGCAAGGTGACTCATCTCTAGCTGAGGGAGTGCAATGGGACAAGGATCAGTGGGTGACCGATTCTGTTTCAGCCTCACCTCTCAGCTCCCTCTAGGTTCCAGTCTCACCTCCTCAGCTTACCCTGTCTGCCCATGTGGCTCAGCCTCCAGGTCTCTAGCAGCCTTCCTGTCCTTCTAACCCAGCCCTGGCTAGCCATTTGTAGTTAAAGTCAGCTTCCCGAGGCCTGTGAGTTCCTATCAGTCTTGGGAGCCCCCTCCTCCCCAAGGAACACAACCCCATCTTTCTCCCAGGCTCCCTCCTGCTCTCCCCAAGGGCCAATTTCAGTGCAGTACACAAGCTTCGCTTTGGGGGTCATCTCCCAACCAAGGCAGAGGGGCTGGAAGAAGACCCTCCTAACTCCATCCAAGCGCGGGAGCTGGGTAAGAGGTGGGGAAATGAATATTAATTTATCATGATTAGGCAAATCCGGCAGGGAGAGCCGATTCAGGCGGAGGAGGCTAAAAAGATGAATTTCAGCAATAAAATTAAATAAGGACGGACGGGCGGCCCCTCCTCCCTCCCGCTTTGCTGATCTCTCTCTTTCTTACAATTTATGAGGCCAATTATGAAGATGGGGTTGGAAGTTCCTGGAACTTCACTAAATGCAAACGGCGGTCCCTGCTGTTCCCATCAAATTAATTAACCGCGCGCTATTGATGGCCGCTCAAGGCTGACGCAAGCGGTCCGCCCTGCGGTCTCCACCATGGACACAGGAACCCAGAGCTCCAAGTCCAGTCAGGACTCCCCTACCTTCCTAGTCCCTGACCAGGACCACCAGGGTCCCCTGACAGCCCACGCACCTGCCTGAGCCCCTGGTGACATGGGGACTGTACCCAGAGGCTAGCTAGAGACACTGGTACTCACACCACAGCTACAGGGCCCAGAAATGTGTGGTAGGCACACAAACAAGGGACACCGGGCGCATACCGAGGGAGCCTGCACTCATACAGTGATGGCTGGGTCGCGGCTCCTGGAGCAGGCAAGGAAGGGCACTGTCTAAGGCAACAGGCTTATCCTGTCAGGGCCAGGCCTGGGTCTAGCAGGTTCTACACAGAGACTCCACAGCCATTGGAGAAGGGATAGTTTATCAGTTCAGTTCCATCTTCTGGTGGCTTTCTCAGGGTCCTTTCAGCAGCCCATCATCCCCAGGGGCATCTCCTTGTCTTGGGGCCCAGGGCCTTCCTTGGGGAGGCTCTTCCACGGGGATCAGAGCTGAGGAGGAAGGATGAGGCAGATGAGACCTGGTCCAAAGTCTCAGACTACTTTTCTCTTGGAGCCTTAGCTAGGAGCCTCTCTCTCCAGTTCCAGAGCTTGGAAGCAGGGCTGCCCAGGGACTCGGGGATTCTGGGAAAAATGGCTGGCTGGTTCTGACTGGAGGGCAGAGTGGACACAGAATCACACCAGTGCCAACTCTAGGCTTAGGCAGCTGCTTTCTGTTTGCAGCCTGAAACCACAGTTGTAGCTTCTCCCCAGCTCCCTCTCAGAAAACAGGAATATGTCCCTCCCCTGCCATGAAGAGGGGAAGGCCACAGCTTCCAAGTTGTTCCCCTTGGTGCTGGCAAGAGGGGTCCCATTCCTACCAAAGGGGCAGAAATCCCATGATTCTGGAGAAGCTGGGCACAACAGACCCTGCCCACCCTGGCATGCCCCCTCCGGCTGTGGGCTGTGGATGTCTGGTATATGCTTGTGCCTGCTCTGTTCTGGCAACCAGACTCCCATTGCAAGCTTGGTTCATAGTAAGGTTATGGCCACGACACACATTGTCATCCCAGGCCCTGGATAAACACAAGGGCTGGAAGGACTGGGTCATAGCCACCCAAAGAGCACTTGTGTGCTAGGCACAAAGTGTCAAAGAGCAGCTGAAGAGAGACCCACAGCAGCCCAAAAGGAGGGGTCTCCCTTTCCCACAGTGACAAGTCATAGGTCTGACTTGTGGCAGGGCCCACTCACCCATGTAGAGTGAGAGACACATACGGTACTAGTACTCCCCTGTTGTAGGAGAATAATTGTAGAATCGGAGGCTTAAAAGAACCAGACATGGGCTAGAGAGATGGCTCAGTGCACTGACTGCTCTTCCAATGGTACTAAGTTCAATTCCTAGCCACCACATGGTGACTTACAACCATCTGTAATGGAATCTGATGTCCTCTTCTGGTGTGTCTGAAGACAGCTATAGAGCACTCATAAAATAAATGAAACAATCTTTAAAAAAAAAAGAACCAGAAGCTAAAGTGGGCAGTGATGGCGCACACCTTTAATTCCAGCACTCTGGAGGTAGAGGCAACCTCTGAGTTTGAGGTTATCCTGGTCTACAGAAGCACTTCTGGCACAGCCAAGAACTATACAGAGAAACCCTGTCTTGAAAAGCAAGCAAGCAAACAAACAGACACAACAACAAAACCCAAACAAACAAAAGGGAGCCACTCTATGCAGAAATGAAAGTCCACAGAAAGAATGGCTCCTCACGGAGCTTTGGATCCTTGGACGTGGCTTGTTCACGATTGGTAAGGGCTGTGCAGTCGCTTTTCCCAGCATGACCTATGCAGGGGAGGTCCTCTAGCTTTGGTGTCAGGGATACGGGCTTGAGCTGAAGGTCTGATCACAAGATGCTAGTGCCCAGAACCGTTTTATTCTCTTTGAGATGCCTTGAACTTCCTACATAGCCCAGGCTAGCCCAGAACTTATGACTTTCCTGCCTTCTGAGTATCTTCAATTACAGGCATGTACCACTGCCCAGACAGAGGCCAGGACTGAGATCAAGGAAACAAAAACCAATTTTGGGATTCTACAGAAACACATGCCCACCTTTCTATAGAAACATGCACACACACCCTTCTACACACAAACACACACACACACACACACACAAGCCCTTCATACTCCACAGACTATCTGGGCGTAAGCTTGCCTCATGTTTTACCCCACAATCTCTCAGTGGGTCCTGGGGTCTCTCTAGGAAGCCTTCTGACTCTGGATCCATCAATTTTTCCACCTCCTTCTAGATCCCCGCCTCTGCCCGCTCTCCCTGACTTGCAGTGCCCAACTCAGAAGTGTGTACACTGCGGGCTCACTACAATCTGGGCCATCAATCAAACCGTGGAGCCAGATCTCCCCAACCCCAGCATCCTCCCTACGACTGGTTCCTAACTGGTCCTAAAGTCTCATGACCTCTTAGATGGTCACCTCCTTACCACCCTGCCCGCTCCTTTTCCAGGTCACTCCTACATGGTGTCTCTTACTGTTTCTTTCAAACTTGTCACTTGGCTCATGTCCCACAATAGTCCCATCTTAGGGCCACAGGGAGGACTGAGAGGGGCCCCTTGTGTCGACTCCAATTCCCTCTCTTACCCTGTACCCCAGGCCGGGCTAGAAGGCAGTCAGTGGGTTTCTGACAGTGAGCCCCTCCCATCTTTGTTCTGCTGGAATGGAGGACAACAGGTGGGGTTGGAGCAGCTCACAGACTGCAGGCAAGTTGAATGTCAGAAGCACTTTATTAGGCCCCAGGGCCCTTAGAAGCCACCCTCAGAGTCTGGACAGGCCACCCCCAGCAGCTCCAGCTGCACAGGAAGTGAGCGGGTGAGAGAATCCACATGGCTTTCTCTACTGTGAAGGCTCACGGAAGACGCTGAACCCACAGCTGCTTCCCTCTCCTGCAGCCCCTGCTGACCCCACACAGCTACATCAGTCTTGGGGTGGAAAGGGAAGCTTGGGCCTTCAGTGCAGGAAACCGCCTTGAAACCAGCCACCTGTTCTGCTTGAACAGGGAAGGGGCCGTGTGAAAACCTGTCACTGGGAGGAGAGAGGACAGCAGCATAAATCCTGTCCAGGAGAGAGAGCTTGCGGGCTCTCAGAATCAGACTGGCTCTTCCCTGCAGGCCCAAAGCTTCTAGCTTGGTCACTCAGGGCAAGCATAACTGACAAAGCAAGGCACAGCTAAGAGGGTGGGAGATGGCTATATGAGGCAGTTCATTCAACATGGTTCCCCTTGCCCAAGTCCTAGGTCACCAGTCCCGTTCAGCCGGCTCCCGGTAGGGCAGGCCTAAGTGCTTGAAGACGTCCTTCTCCGTGGGGGTGGGCAGCACTTGTCCAGGCCCCACCTTGACACCTTGGCTGTTCCGGACCACAGCTGCACTGAGCGCATGCTCCGACAGGCTCATGCCCTTGGTCTTGGCCAGAGCTCTCATGGACCGGTTGAAGTGGGCAGAGCCGGTGAAGTAGAGCAGGGCACAGGCAAACTCACAGTAGGGTACCACGATGATGTCGAGTCGCCGGTGGCGCTGCCCGGGCCCCGGGAGCCGGCACACACCCAGGTATTTCTGCTGTTGGCCATTCTCCTCCTGGCTCACCAAGTCATCTGTGAGGAACCCTGGTCCAACACAAGGGATATCTGGTAGGGCAGGGAGCCAGGCCTGATAGTCTCACCTTCTCAGGTTGCCTAAGGTTCTTTATTCCCAGCATACCCTGTGCCTATTTGTGTGTTGAGTTGAGTGGCCTCGCCCCTCTGAGCCCAATTCCTCATCTGTGGAAAGCGGGCAGTGTCATCAGGTGAGATTTGCCCCTGTTTTATTGTCTTTGGCCCCAGGAGAGGTAGGATTCTTGCAGAGCCCTTTCCCACCCAGCATGTCTAGAATCGAGAACTTGGAGGTGACTGCTAGGAGGTGGCTGCCCACTGGTAGCCTGCTCACCCAAAGTCAGAATGGATACCTTGCTGGCGAAGGCTGTCAAGGAGGCGGCTGAAGATGCCCTGGTGGGATCGGCCATCGGGGTGAGTAATGAGTACGTCCACATCCCCGCATGTCATCTTCCCCCGTCGGTAAGAGCCACAGGCCACACATAGCAGCCCAGGGTTGAAGGCCTGGGCTGATAACCGGACCTGGGGAAGAGCAGGGAGGGGTGAGAGGCTGAGGCCTCTCCCAGGACAGCACCCAGCCTTCGCCCCAGCCTTCCCCCGGGATTCATATTAAGCTGAGGGGACGCGCCGGGGCACTGGAGAGGCAAGCCTGTTAGAGGCCTGAGGACGTTGGCTCTGCCTCAGCAGAAGGCCCCTGTGCAAGAGCAGAGTGACTCTCCGTGGGTTCTGGCCCCCGACCCACATCCAGCGGCCAGGCCTGTGAAAGGTCTGCCAATCACAAAGGCCACACCCATGCAGCTCAAGCAGCCTGAGAGCCTGGAGCTGATGGCGGTGTGGAAGCTCGGGGTCAAGGCCTGAGCAGGTGGCTGGCAGACAGTCTCCAACCCGGCTGGGAGAAAATGAAGCACACAATACCACTGCACCTGTGGGAAGGGGAGGCCAGGAGCTGCCCACACCGTTCTCGGAGGGGTGAGGCCGGCCTGTTAAAGAAGGATCTGAGAGACCTAGCCCGCCCCCTCTGCAGTACACTGCAGTTGCTCACAGCCAGGACACCCCAATTGCCCTGACATAGTTCTGCTAGTCCCTTCAATCCCTTCTTGGGTCTCCCAGGAGAATGGGAAGAGGCTGTCTGGTTGAGCAATCCCACCGGAATCCCTACAGCTGGAGCCCTGCTTGCAGGCAGCCTGCAGTGGGGAAGCCGGTCTCTTTATATGGGCTAGGAGCTGGCGGCTGACCAGGGCATTCTCTGTGCTGTACGGACACCGTAGCTGAGTGCGGGGTCAGCATTAGCACCGCAGCTCTGTGATGGGTCTATCCATCCAGCACCGGTCCCACAGTTCCATCTGTGGGACCGCTGCTGGAGGCTTATTCTTCCTCATCTAGGTCTCTCTGATCCTTCTGCTAACAGACTGGTTCATCTGCCACTCACCAAGACCCTTGCCCATGCACCAGCCTGCTCCCGATGCCACTGAACAAACAGCAGACATCTGGTATACCCTGTCTCTCTTGACTCAACCCTGCACATGAACTTACAGACTCAGTCCCTAGCTCTAAGCTGAACCTTTAACTTGGCTAAACCTGATTTCTTGGCCAACTAGATGGGTTGTTTTTTTTTTTTTTTTTTTCCTTTCTGTGATGCTGAGGATGGGCAGGGTCTTAGGCATGCTCAGTAGCGCTACCTCTGAACGACATACTCAGGCCTTGAGGCTGTGCTTGCCCCATGCGAGGCGACTAGTGCCCAGAGTTCATGCTTAGTGACCTTGAGACCAGAGGGCTGCCACTGCAGTGCCCACCCCACCTGGGGTTCCTGGACCTACAGCTCTGGTAGACGCAATCTCTGTCGACCTCTTAACTTCCGCTGCCTGTGGGGTTGTCCAGCTAGGGCTTTAGGAGCTGCTGGCTTGAGCTGTGCCTACCGTCTGCTCAATTTCCGCAGCCTCCTCCCTGGGCATGCGGTCCAGGAAGTCATCATAGTGCTTCAAGCCAATGGCCTGCTGAGCGGTCAGGGAGCCCAGGCTTTGGAGGTCTTCTAGGTTTCGGAAGCCCTGGAAGAAAGCAACCAGAAAAGAGGCTATGAGGACCCAGGACTAATAAACAGACCAGAAGTCACAGGTGGCTGTCACAGCAGCTGCCATGGAAGACAGAAGGCAGGACCAATCAAGTCCAGCCTCTATTCAATGGGACGGGATCTGGGCATGCTGGTCCCTCATTCCTCGGTCTAAAATGGGTTAGGGCTTCACGCTCACTAACTGTCAAGATCATTCTTGGCATGGCCAAGTTTGAGAGCCACTGTTCGAGACATGGAGCCCAAAGCCTGGGCTCCTTAGAAAGTCCCTTGCTGAAGCCAGGCAGATCAGCCTGGTCTACATAATAAGTTCTAGGTTAGCCAGGGCTACATGGTGAGATATAGTTTTTTTTTAAAAACCACAAACAAACAAACAAACAAACAAACATAACAACAGAAAATCCCTTGCTGGTATGTGGGACAGAGTAATGTATTTATTGTTTCTGTCCACACGTCAAGGACACTAAGCCACATGGCTGTTCTGGGGACAGGAGGGGGACCAATGTGAACTCTGGCGTCCTTGTAGTTGAATTTCACTCCCATGAGGGCCCAGGGTGGGAAAACAGAGGGACCCAGGTTCCTGCAGGTGAACAGGAAGGGGTGTGGGCAGAGACTCTGTAACAGCAATGGTGGGCTGGCATGACCTGATGGTACCACATCTGGGCAGTCTTCGTCCCAGCTCCCCAGATGTTGGAGAAGAGCTCCAAGACAGGCACACTGTCACTGATGTGGTCTAGCTTCCGCAGATGCCCACTTTCCAGGATCTCCACGACCTTCTCCGCCATCCGCTTGCCAATTCCCGGGATGCTACAGGCCTCCTAGGGAGGAAGTGGCACAGAGGAGGATGAGGGAGAGGCTAGGAAGGGAGAGCCAGAAGAGGGGAATGTGGCTCCTTCAGCAGAATATCTGCCCCAAAGGTAGCCCAGCAACCATATGGAGCTTGTCCTTTGGTTCCCAGAGACCAGCAATAAGAAGTAGAGAAAATGGCCAGGCAGGAGGTGGGAGGCGGGAGGCAGAGACCGAGAGGCCAAGGTGCAGAGGCAGAGGCAGAGGCACTGGAGAGAGACTCTGTCTCCAAAAGAAAAAAATAAAACAAAATAACCACAAAAAGAGGTAGAGAAAATGACAGTGCTCATCACTACCACCACTGCCACCACATCACAATTCTGCACCCACATTCCCAGCAGGCCCACTGAACTGTATTACCTGTAGCATGTATGGCGGGGGGGGGGGGGAGATGTCCCGCTGCACTGCACTGCTTGCCTAGGGACTCACTGCACCACACTGCCTGTTTGGGGGGGGGGCCTCAGCACTGCCTGACTAGGGGCTCACTGTACCACACTGCCTGACTGGGGGCTCCCTGCACCACACTGCCTGTTGGGGGGGTGGTCTCAGCACTGCCTGACTGAGGGCTCCCTGCACCACACTCCTGACTAGGGGCTCACTGCACCACACTGCCTGGGGGAAGGGGGTCACAGCACTGCCTGACTGGGAGCCCACTGCATCACACTACCTGAGGGCTCACTGTACCTCACTGCCTGGGGGCTTACTGAATCATACTGCCTGTCTGGGGACTCACTGCACTTCATTGCCTGACTGAGGGCCCACTGTACCACACTGCCTGACTGGGGGCTCACTGCACGACACTGTCTGACTGGGGGCTCACTGCACCACACTGCCTGTTGGGGTCACAGCACTGCCTGACTGGGGGCTCACTGCACCACACTGCCTGAGGGCTTACTCTATGTCATTCTGTGCTACTGAGACCATCTTCCAACCTTACAAAACCCCTGTGAATGGCCTACAGTTGTTAATTCCTTTCCAGTGATTGGAAAACTGACAGAGTAACTAACTTGCCTAGAGTCCATAATCAATGGACCCCAGAGTCTAACGCATGAACCACCACCCCTGGCTTTAAACTTATCATATAAAACACTCAGATGTAGAGGAAACAGTGTATGTAATAAGCCCCTAAGCACCCATTTTCTAGTCCTAACGATTTTGCTGGTCTGTTTTCCTTTCTCTCTCTCTCTCTCTCTCTCTCTTTCTCTCTCTTCTATCAGTTTGTCTCTGTATGTAGATCCCAGCCATTACAAACTCGTTTTTTTTTTGGTTTGTTTGGTTTTTTTGTTTTTTGTTTTTTGTTTTTTTTTTTCGAGACAGGGTTTCTCTGTATAGCCTTGTCTGTCCTGGAACTCACTTTGTAGACCAGGCTGGCCTTGAACTCAGAAATCCGCCTGCCTCTGCCTCCAGAGTCCTGGGATTAAAGCCACCATGCCCGGCTCATTATAAACTCTTAAGTACTAAGTCGGATGCCCACTGGTGACTACAGTTAACCACTAGTTAATGACTAGTGCTGCTGTAACCAGCACTGAATAAAGAAGAAACAACCTCCTCCCCCACGTACCTGGTAGGAGCCGACAGGCTTGGGGAAGCTCTTGAGAGCATTGATAGCCTTTGCATAGCCCAGGGCCCTCCACTTGTCTCCCTGGACACTGTAGGCTTTAGCCAGCACTTCCAGCTTCTCTGTGATGTGCAGATTGTAGTTAGTTGCCTTCTGGCTCGAGGGCTGTGCACAGACCCACTTATCCAGAGCTTCTGGCGCTGGGTCAGGCCCACCATCTTCCTCAGGGGGAGTGGGGTAGTGCCCAGTGATCAAGGCTTGCAGATCTGCTGAGCTAACCTGGGGCCCTTCCCCATCGCTGGCTTCATCCTCTGAGCTGAACTGCAAATAGAAGAAGAGAGTGCTGTCTGGTGGGGAGGTGTCTCCTGCTTTGACTTGAGGAAAAGGCCCCACGGGGCTTCCTCCGGAGCCCAGCCTGGGGCAGACATAACTAGTTGAATGCAGAACTGAAGAGATGGACAGGTGCATAATCCAGAGAGACCTAGAATTTTCTGTCTCTCTGTGATCAGCACCCTAGGCTGGGAGGCTCCTCACCTGGGCTTGGGTTCTTGATGGCTTTTCTGCTGTTGGGGGAGGAGACACAGCTCTGGTGTGAGGAGGGGAAAGAGACAAGGTGGTCCTGGGTAAATCCCCCTGGGTGCCAGGAGCAGAAGCATCTTGGCCTGACTTGCTGGGCTGTGGTTTGTCCAAGGACCTAGAGGGCAGGGGGAGGTCACAGAGAGTTAGGGTATCAAAAGTCTCACCTGTCTCTGTCTCCCCCCCCCCAATCTTTCTCTACACAGAAACCTTGGTTTCCAAATATGTCCAATTTAAAAAGTACGAGTGTTTTTTTTTGTTTGTTTGTTTGTTGTTTTTAATAACTCAAGATGGAAACTCAAACGTTATCAACAAACACCTGAGAAAGGCTAAGAGCAGCCAACCTCTTGGGGATGGGAAGGCTGAATCCTTCCGTGTCTGTCAGCCTTCCCTCCTGCAGGCACAAGCTCAGCCAGGTGGACTTCACCAGCTGGGCACCAGGGGGTAGCTGGGGCAACCTGAGGAGCCGGAGAGCCCGCTCATAGTCCATGCCTTCGTCCACCACGATGTGAGTGACTCCTGGGGCCTGGGCAGAGCACACCTGGCCGCCATGGTGGATAATCTGCTTCTCAAAGAGTTCAACCCGGGCACGTCCAATGCCAGTGGGCATAATGTGGGCTCTCAGGGAGCTCAGCCATCCTGTGGAGAGGATATTCAAGTGGTATCACCATAGCTATTATTATTATTATTATTATTAATTTTATTGCACTATTATTTGAGACAGGGTCTCATGTAGCCCAGGCTGGCCTCAACTGACTATGTAGCAGAGGATAACCTTGAGTTTCTGATTCTTCTGCCTTGACCTCTAAGAACTGGGATTACAGTTGTAGGTCAGAGCTATAATGAACTGTTCGAAGTCACCTCCCTTCCTTTTCCTGCCATCCAGAGAACAAAATACCTTCAAAGAATTCTACCGCAAACGTACAACAAACTTCCTTTTTTGGGGGCGGGGGGTTCAAGACAGGGTTTCTCTGTGTAGCCCTGGCTGTCCTGGAACTCACTCTGTAGACCAGGCTGGCCTCGAACTCAGAAATCTGCCTGCCTCTGCCTCCCAAGTGCTGGGATTAAAGGCTTTCAAGTGACGCTCCCCCCCACCCCCAGTTTTTTTTTTTTTTTTAGTAAACTTCCTTTTTTGTGTTTGCTTTTCGAGTTTGAGGCCAACCTGATCTTGGCCCCTCCACAGGCTAGGTCACTTGTGTTAATTTGACTCTAGCTGAAAACAAGAAGGCCGGAACGTTCCAGTGTGTGTGTGAGCTCGAGGGTGGACCGGCTCACCTCTAGCTTCTCCCGCCTCCCTTTTGGGAATCTTTGCAAGTGCTTCTGAAGATAGATCTGCATGACTTTTCTTCCGCTTGGGAAAGGCCTTCACGATGCCCTGAGGGTCCATTGAAGGGCGCTGGATCCTGGCCTTTCTGTTTAAGGATTGAAAGCCAGCCCTTAATAATTTGGCATAGAGATGGGATTTAGGGGTAACAGGCCCCTTTCTCAGAGGACTCGGAAACCCCAGTTAAACCTAAGTGATTTAATCCTAGTGCCACACACCCACCAGCCTTTCAACCCTAACCGTACTGAGGGAAGCCAGGGAAAGGTTGGGATTCTTGTGGGTGTAGGGGAGATGTGGATCGAAAGGAAACAACGGGGGTGGGGGGTGGGGGGAGGATACAGCGCAGAGTCAGCCTCTGCGTCCCCTTCCAAGAGGCTTTTCCAAAATGATAACGGGTTAGGGAACCGGACCACATCTTTAGGAGAGTCTTCATCTCCCCAATGAATTGGAGTCTAAGGGACATGTCACATAAACCTCACATCATCTTTCTCTAGCCTCAATGTGCATTCGCAGAAGAAAACCTGGGGAGTGAGGCTTCAGAGAAAGTTGTGGGCACGCTGCGCACCTGCCCCTGTCGCAGTAGCCCCATCGCGCGGGTCTGAGCCCCGCAGCTGCAGGGAGGTGGAGTGCAGCCGCAGCAGATGTAGGGTGCCCTCACAGCTGGAAGTGGGCAAGACCGAAGCAGACGTGCCACAGCCACTGTGAGCAGCTGGTGTGAACCAGGGACTCCCAGCTGGGGCCAGAAGAGAGTTGGTGCTGGATCCCTAAAAGCTCTGGGAGCATCCCCACCCCACCGGGCCCCAGGACCGGTCCAAAGTAGGTTAGAATCTCCCGGCAAAGAGAAATAAACTCACCATGGGAGCCAATGAAAACGGATTCGGGGAGGAAGGGGTAAAGGAAAAAAAAAAAAAAAAATCAGTTCCCAGAATACTTCCCGGGTCATCCGGAAGTGATCATTGGTCGGGTAGTTGCCATGGCAGTGGCCCGGCGCGTTCCTGGGCGGAGAGAAGATGGCGGTGACTAGCTGGTTGGAGGTTTTGCGGTCGGCCGAGAAGACGGCACTGCTGCAGGATGGTAACTCGAGACCCCTCGTCCTCCCCCCCCCCAGGGCGGGCACTATGCGCCCGCTCCCCCAGGGAGGGCCTCAGCCTGGGTGGGCAGAGCTGGACCTGTCGCAGCAGCCATCAGCCTTCCTGCTTTTGCAGAGGAAACCAGCCCAGGGAGATGACCCGAGTGGAACCCAAGTCTTTGGTCACCCACCTCAAGAGTTCTTTATATCATCTCTCCCCGCTCACAGTTTTGTTGGTATTTCCCAATAATTCATTTTTACATTCATCATCGTTCCTCAGGGCTGTACCAAGAGGCTAATTCTCCACCCCATTTTACTGACGAGGAAACTGAAATCCAGGAAGGTTTTAGACCAAAGCCAGGTTTTGCAAATAATCAGGTATAATTTGTCATCTGGGATCCATGCACCTCAATTTGGGGGTCCTATTGATGACAGCAGTCCCAATGGCATAGAAAGGAGAGACTCCAGGGTTTTAGATCAACTCTAACATCGATTCACCTCTTCAGTTGTTAGGACCCCATTTTCTTCAAATATAAAATGAAGTGGGTGGGCTACCACTGTTGTTTCTAAGGTCCTTGTTTTCCAACTGTGTTTTGTTTATGATGTGGATTTTAAATTGTCCCCTGATCTTTAGGGGAGATAGAGCAAGGGCTAAGGTCTAAGTGACTAGGAACAGGAGTTTGAGGTGTCAGCTTTTCCTTATCCTGCAAGTGGCCAGTTTAAGTGCCCTGTGCCCCTGAGGTCTTTCACAGACCCACCCACTTGGCAGCCAGGGTGCCTTAGGTCTGAATTCCTGAGGCTTTAAAGCTAACAGCTAGGGACTTAACATCCACAGGCAGGTGCCTGAAGTTTACAGAAGTTAAAATCAGGTTTCATGAGCCGGGCGTGGTGGCGCATGCCTTTAAAAATCCCAGCACTCGGGAGGCAGAGGCAGGCGGATTTCTGAGTTCGAGGCCAGCCTGGTCTACAAAGTGAGTTCCAGGACAGCCAAGGCCACACAGAGAAACCCTGTCTCGAAAAAACAAAAAAAAACAAAAAAAAAAAAAACAAAAAACAAAAAAAAATCAGGTTTCATTTGCTCCTACCCTACAGCATTTAGGGAACCCATTGCTATATGCCAAATTCTGTGCTAGAGCAGATAGAAAAAACAGAAAATAACAAAGTCAAAACAAACAAAAAGACAACAACCATGGCTTATGCTTTCCTGGGATCATAAAATTATCAAGAAAAAAAAAATGTAAGGAAATAGCAGCTTGTGTTAAATAGAGGTTGGGATTTTAGAAAGGCAAGGATAGCCCCATGCCTGCCATCTCTGCACTTAGGAGGTCAAGGCAGGAGACTCTGGAAGGAAGGAAGGAAGGAAGGAAGGAAGGGAGGAAGTCAGGCAGACAGACAGGAAGGAAGGAAGGGAGGAAGTCAGGCAGACAGACAGGAAGGAAGGAATGAAAGATTGAGATAGTCTGTGAAATGCTAAGAAAGCACAGAGGTGAAAATAATTTTCTCTTTGGATAATCACCAGCCAGAAGAGGTGATATTTCCAGCCCCTAAGGAATTTTTAATAGTTACTTGGTAAGTGGAGATGAAGGAATCACACGTAGAGGCCAAGACGTGTGAGCATATGTAAGTGTGAGAGTGTATGGCAAAATGTCAAGTATTAGGAAAGAAGGCACCATTCAGGGACTGCCCGCACAGCATCCAGGGCCGGATACAGGGAAATTAGGCTGTAAAAGGAAGTGGGAGAAAATGGAGAGATGCAGACTGATCGCCATGTGTCACAGCCACACAGTATGCAGCTTTGGGACACACTTTACAAGACAGAGGTCTTTTTCTTTTTCTTTTTCTTTGAGACTGGGTCTCACTATGTAGTCTTGGCTGCTCTGAGCTGGCCTTGAATACATTCCAGCCTAAGCCATGTACTGTCATGCCTGACCCAGTTTTGTTTTTTTGGTTTTTTTTTTTTTTTTTTTTTTTTTTGGTTTTTCGAGACGGGGTTTCCCTGTATAGCCCTGGCTATCCTGGAACTCACTCTGTAGACCAGGCTGGCCTCGAACTCAGAAATCCACCTGCCTCTGCCTCCCGAGTGCTGGGATTGAAGGCGTGAGCCACCACACCCAGCTCCCAGTTTTTGTTTTTATTGTGGTAATATATATAACACACACACACATACATACATACAGCAAAAAATGTACTGTCGTAACCATTTTTAGGCGTGTAGTTAGGGGTCATTAAGGACGGTCCCACTGTTTGCACCCGTCACCAATATCTAGCTCCAAAAGTTTCCATTCTCAAAGCCGATACTCTGCACCCAGAAAACACAACTCCACACCCCTCTTTCCCAGCCCCTCGCTACTTTGTGTTTCAATTAAATTGACTAAGAGCTTTATGTAAATGGAATCAAATAATATTTAATTATGTCACAAAGCAAAAGGTTTTCAAAGTTCATCAATGTCGTCACGTGCATCCGAATTTCCTTTTTATTTATTTTTTTTTTTTTTGTGTGTGTGTGTGTGCTTATGTGGAGGCCAGATGTCAGACTAGGGTGTCTTTCCTCACAGTCGCCCACGGTGGTTTTTACTTTTTAAACATTAATGTGTGTGTGTGCGTGTGTGTGCGTGTGTGTGCGTGTGTGTGCTGCGTGTGAGTGTGTATGCATGTACACCACTGCCATTAGGTCATATATGTGGAGATCAGAGGACGACTTGTGGAGATTGGCTCTTTCCCTCCACCGTGTGAGTTCTGGGATCCGTTAGGTTACCGGGCTTGGTGACAACCTCTTTCACCAGGTCTTGCTGGGCTTCACCTTGTTTTGATAAAGCATCTCTCACTGGGACCGAGAGTTTACTGACAAGTCTGGGCTGGCTGTTCAGTGAGTGGGCCGCAGGATCCTCTAGTCTCCAACTCCCCAGTGGAGGGATTATATGTGCATGTCACTGCCCCAGACTTTGTCTATGGATGCTGGGGATCCAGCAGGTCCTCAAACTTGAATGGCAAGCTCTCTGCTGACTGCATTCCACCCCCCACCCCGCCCCCAACATCATCCTTCTGTTTTCCAGCTATTCCACTGTAGGTGTATACTCCCAATCTGTGTTCCTTCGTCTGTGGACGGGTGCTTGGGTAGCTCCTGCCTTTTGCTTGTTGTGAATAGTGCTGCTTTGAACGTGAACATGCCAGTGCGTGTAAAATCTGCTTCTGCTGCTTTGGGTCATGAGGTAGTATTATGGGGTGTGTGATGCTCTCATGTGAGTTGCAGGAGCACAGAGGCCTTAGCAGGGTGTCACGTGTGTGAAGGCCGGGCCTTTGCTTTAATCCTCTGTTACTCTCTGCCTAGGGCAGCCTTTCACTGAGGCAGCAGCTCAGTTTTGGCTTTGGGGACCTGCCTGTCTCTGCCCACCAATGCTGGGGTTACAGGCATGCACTGCCACACCTAGCTATTTATGTAGGGTGCTTAAGAGTCCAACTCAGTTCCCCATGCCTGCAGAGCAAGTACTCGTATCTGTGAATCAGATTTTTTAAGGGTGCTGCTGAGACCTAGGGTCTGCCAAGAGACCTTGCAAGTTTGGGGTCAGTTGACTGAAATACCAGTTAGCAATGACTCGGGGAACTGTGTCCTAAAAGAGTGAGTTACACAGGACAAAGCCACCTCAGGGGTCCTGTTCTTGAAGCTGATGGAGGGTACACGTCCACTGCCTAGGAAGACCCTTTGTCAGTCTTCCCGAGGAGGCTGCCTGTATCCATTTACCTGCCTATAAGAAAAAGAAGAAATTACACAGCTCTGCCCTTGAGCGAGTGTTTGTGGGCTGGGGGACTCCCCTGAGTTCCCTTATCTTTTAGTGGTTGGTACATTAATGCTTTTTCATTCTTGTGGAGAGCATTTGAGTTCCTGTTATAACAGGTACAGTGGCTGACCTCGGGAAACCATGGGCACCAAAACCACCCCGTCCAATAGAAGAGACAAACAATAACCAAAGACTCACACAAGAGACATAGAAATCATAAACCAAGCATGTGGGGGAAGAAAATACATGATGGTATTATCTTGGGCTCTGCCAGGAATGGCCACGAGATGTGTCAAGGAAGGCTGGGTGGCAGTGTGGCCGGGAGGAATTGCCTGTCAGGGGACCCAGCTCACATCAGAGCATGGAGCCCTGGTTGCAGAAGTGCAGAGAGAAAGGCACTTGTCTCAGATGCTGGTAACACTCTCCCGGAGGGTAGATGCCCTGCTGTGAGCTAGACTCCAACCCTGAGGGACACAGAGGAAGAAGCCCTCGCTCTGCTTGTGGTAGCTGCAAGGAAGGGGTGACAGGGACTTCCCAGGGAAAGTGACATTTTTCTCTGGGTTTTAAAGAGTGAGCCAAGTTCCACAGTTGGGAAGAAGCAAGGCTTTGTTGGTAGTGGAAGCAGCAGCCATGTCCAGGAAAAGGAAGGGAGTCTGGGGCCCATGTAAAGCCTTGGCGGGCACGAGTCAGCTTGTGGTAGACATTCTTGGGGCTGCTGCTGTTTCACAGTGTATGGGGGCAGACATCTCAGTGTGCAGCTGGCAAGGCAGAGGAAGGCCTGAGGTAAGGTGCTCTCCTCTCTGTGTGCAGGGAAGAGGATGGTGCACTATTTGTTCCCAGATGGGAAGGAAATGGCAGAAGAATATGACGAGAAGACCAGTGAACTCCTTGGTAAGTGTGGGCCAGGGATGGGGAGGGGTGGGAGGGCTCAGCAGCTGGGGGTGGGGGGTGAGACTGAAATAAGTTGAATGCGTCTGGCCTTAGGCTTAAGGTGGGATCTCAGCATGCAGTGTGCATGGTAGGAAAATGGAGGTCGTTGGGGGCAAGACTGTCTCTGAGAACTGTGAACGTCAGAAGCCCAGTGGAGTTGTTTACCTGGTATAGCCTGTCCCCCACCTCCAGACAAATGAGAGGACCAGTGAGCCTCTCGCTCAGGACGAGAGCGTTATAGAAACAACTGGAAAAGCGTATCACAGAGGAGGCTGTGTAGAAGGGGGCGGAAGGAAGGCAAGGCTTGCACTTCTAGCTTTTTGCTGGCTTGTTCTTTTGCTTCCTGAAGCCACACCACAAGGGCAGGCATCAGAGGTGGCAAGCTCTGACCTTGCCTCCTAGACGTCACCATGACACCGTATTAAATATGACCCTCATCTTGAAGACGGATGAGAACTGGGTGGGAGTGGTGTGTTTGAGGCTCCGTCGCTTTTGTTCCTGCAGGTTCCCCCTCCTTCCAAGTAGGCTCATAAGTAGTAGCCCCAGCTCGGATTTCAGGGGATTATTTGATTTGCCCGGTCTGTTCCCAGGTACGAACGGCAGCAGTAACTGACTTCCCAGAGCTGGTGACCAGCTCTGTGACCCAGGGCCCAAAGCTGGCCGCCACGAGAGCTGGTCTCTTTATTAAGTTGCACCTGAAATGCTAAGACCAGTGACAGAATCACGGGCTGGGATATTTTCATGTCTTTATTCTTGACTTTCATTTCTTCCTGGGGTCTGATCGACAGGTAGTATTGGTGAGGGAATTTCGTTTTCCCTTCTCCTGGCAGCTCATAAATGTCTCCAGCTGACAGCGTGGGTTATACTGGTTTGCATATTCTCTCATGCTCCAGTCTTACGGTGTGTGTGCCCTGCGCATGCTCAGTTGCAGTCAAAGTATTGAGCCTTACTTATTATGAGCTTCTTGGGCTCCAGTCCCAATTGGTTTAGTCTGGCGCTATTAAAAAATCTTGATGTGTTTAGCATATGACACTGATTCGTTGGAAAGCAATACAGTAGTAATATCCTCACAATGCATTGTAATTTATAGTGCTCCCGGGGGGTGACAGCCTTGGAATGCCAGACAGGGGAGACCTTATGAAAGCAGAGGTCACGTGAGCTAGCCACAGCCACCACCACCACCACCACCATTCGCCCACCCGTCCAGCCACAGCTCCTGCCCGGACCTGCACATCAGTTCTTTTTTTCCATACAGCAAAGAAAGCAGGCAGAGCTGCCAAGGCTACAGAAGCACACAGACAAACCCGGCCCTTGCCGTGGTTGGTGTGATATTACAATGAAGAACAAGACTGCCTGCCCGCTCTGCTGTCCTGCATCTCCTTCAGTTCTGGTGGTGGCGGGTTTGGCTAGACCTTCAAAGTTCCTTCGCTTTAGCAGCAAGGATGGAGGAGGGCTACAGTTCACCATTTGGCTGCTTAACCTAACGATGACATTTGCACGTTAACCGGGCTTCATGCCAGGGGCTCCACATGGATCACCTCCGCTGACATCTTCCTTAAAGCCCCACGATGTAGACACTGTTGGCCCCCATTTCTCAGTGGAGGAAGTAGGCTCAGAGGAGGTGAGTGCCACGCTGAGAACCCCAAAGCCAGATGGTATCTGAGCCAGCCTGGAGCTTGGCCCTGACCCCGTGGCGTAGTGGCAGAGCTGGAGTGTTTAAATCCTGCTCACTTTGGTTGGCTTTCTTTTCTCAAGATGTGCCTCTCCTCTGCAGCCTGGGGCTTCCTGTGCATCCTGGGCAGGGCCAGCCCTCCCAAAAGAGCCTCCTAGAGCTGAGGTTAAAGTGTGCAGGCCCAGCCCTGAGACCCGTTTATTACTTTCTATCTCCCCTAGCCTTCACCTAGCTATCTTGCAAAAATACTCTCCAATATTAGTTCTTGTTTGTTTGTTTGTTTGTTTTTGAGATAGGGTCTCTATGCATTGCCTAAGCTAGCCTTAAACTCCTGGGCTCAAGTGGCCCTCTGGCCTCCTTTCCCAAGTAGCTGGGACTGCAGGCACATGCTATAAAGCCTGGTTACTGATGTATAAATATCATCTCGGGGCCGGAGCTAGCTCTGTGCTTGCACATACTGTGAAGTAAAATGTGGATATGGTTTCCGTGGCAGTAAGTAAAATGGTTTCCATTTTTTTCCCCCAGCTAATATACAAATTTGATAATTGGTCAACAGGTTTTCTATTAGAAAAAAAAAGCTCAGAAAATAATTTACAGAGGGGCACTTGCTGGTAGGTGTGCATCTGTCTGGGAAGAAGTTCCTCCAGCCGATGTTAATAAGCATGTTAGTGTCATCTTTTTTTTCTACCCTCCCGGGGCTGTTCATTCCCACCCCCCACAATGAACGCTGTATGTATTCATAGAGGAAAGAGCTGAAGGGCCTTGTAACAATGATCGGAACATCAAACCAACCCCCAGAAGAACACAGCATGTCCAGGGGGCCACGGCTGAAGGGCAGACCGTCCCCCGGCGATTACATTTGGATTACCTCTTAATCTGCTTTGGTATTTGACCGCCAGCCTAACCACCACAGGCCGCATTCGGAGGATATTGAGCACTTTCATCCCCAGGCACTTGAGCGCCTTTATAAATGACCCACTCGAATCCCTCCAGCCTCCTCAGGGATGGGCCAGGCAGCTGTTTAATAGCCACGGAGCAGTGTTGCAGTGTTTTAGGGCAGAAAAGAAGAATCCTGCATCCAGTTTAAGCTGCAGGGAGTATTTAGAAAGGGGAATGTAATTATCCGTATTGGAAGTGGGCCAGGCCTCGGAGCTTTGGGGAAAGAGGCCTTTAGGATCTCCACTTCCCAGCCCACCTGAAAGATGGGGCTGCTTTCAGCAGTCTGGGGCGTCAGCCTGCTTCCTGCTGACTTGGGAAAGGCCCCCAGGCACTGTCTCCTTCATCCATCCTGCCATCAGACCCTTACAGGGTCATTGGAAGTCTCCTTTCCAAAGACTGGCCCTGACTCAGTCCAGAAGAGAGGACCGAGTCCCAGGGAGCTGCCTTGTACACACCAGTTTGGGTTTAACGTAAAATCAAATCAGGACGACAGCAGGTGGAGCAGTCCTGCCTGCCTCAGGAGCTGTCCTTGAGTTCGGGAACAAAGACGGGACCAGAAAGCCCAAGACTGTGTGTGCACGTGCACATGCGTGCCCGAACCATGGAACAAGTAAGGAGTTCAGAATCTTTCATTAGATCTTTCCGCTTGAAAGACTGGAAAGGAAACTTAAGTGTCACATTCTTACATAGATGTGATTCCCCAGGGCGTTTTACAAAAAGTGAGAGCCAAGAACACCAAGCTGCCGTGGCCCGAGGAACATTGAAAGGAGAGAGAAGAGAGCCAGCGGGTCTGTGCTTTCCCCTTCTTAGGGCACGTTTCTGAGGAAGACTGAGTTGGCCTTCCTTAAAGAGGAGGACCAGGTGGGAAGTCCGGCAGTGATTCTTGCCTCTAGGGCCCATACTGGTGATGTTCCCAGGACAAAGAGTGTAACAGAGCCCATGCTTTTCCAGCCCAGGTATATAAAAATTCATCATATTGCCCCTTCAGATAACCAAACCTGGCCTTTAAATACAGAAATAGAAGCTGGGTATGGAGAGGGCCACCTTTAGTCCCAGTATCCAGAAGGCAGAGGCAGAATGATCTCTGTGAATTTGAGGCTAGCCTTGTCTAAATAGCATGTTCTAGGACAACCAAGACTACATAGAGACCCTGTCTCAAAACAAAACAAAATAAAACAAACAAACAAACAAACAAACAAAAAACCCCACAAAAGACAAAGCAGCGCTTGAGGAAGCCATTTGGAATGTCACATCTGTGTAGAGTACTTGGAGCCTGTAGTTTATCTCTTTATTGATGACTGAATTCTGGACATGGGGTAATAAGACCCAAATTATCTTTGTCTATTTTAAGACAGGATTTTGTTATCTAGCCCAGGATAGCATATAATCTCCATCCTACCAGCCTAAGTGTGCATGTGTAGCTCTGTGATCTGTAGACCTGGATCTTAACTGTCACGTTTGGATCTCATTGTTCCTCAGTAATTCTACCCGGTCCCTGGAGAGCAGAGGTGAAGGAAGGGGGCAGGTGAGCAAGAAACGCCTTCCTCTCAATAAACAATAAAAATAGAGCTGTTAGACTAGCTGTGTCCTAAGTGACTGCCTCCTTAGGCCAGTGATGACTATGCTCTGCCCTTCAGTGTCGCCAGGGTGACACAAGGCCAGTCTGAGTGGTCTCAGCCAGGCGATGGTGATGCACACCTTTGATCTCAGGACTTGGGAGGCAGAGGCAGGCAAATCTGTGAGTTCACAGCCTGCATTCTCTACACAGTGAGTTCTAGAACTTTCAGAGTTACATAGTAAGACTCCATCTTAAAGACACCAAATGGTGCATGGGTGGTTGTGTCCTGCCCTGTGAGCTGTCATCTGATACTACTGTCAGTGTGTCTGGGGGAACCTACTTTCCCGCCTCATTTTTCTATATGCAGCTGCTGCTGGACTCCCCTGGCCCTTCTTCTGAGTGCTGAGGGTCAAACCCATTGCCTCATGCATGCTAGGTGCAGGCTCTACCACTAAGCTGCACCCCAGGCTACAGAGCATTTTATACATGGCTTGAGGATCCAGGGTGATCTTTGCTCTCATGGGGAGTAGGTTTCATCATCATGTCATGGTGAGCTGCTCCTAGGAGGTGTCTGTTACTTGTTTGTAGCTGTGACAGAGACCCCAGAGGCTGGCTTCCAGTTGACTGAGGTATTACCGTGGCTAGGTTTGCATATACTCCTGGTCACAGTCCATTCACTTAAGGAAGTATTTGTGAGTGTAAGAAGTTGCCTAGAAAGCATATTTCCAAGTTTTACTCTTCCTTATTAATTTTCATTATAAACTTGCAGATGTGTTTCTAGGGAGAATCTTGGCCCTGAGATGTAATAAAACCACAGTGCAGAGTGCAGCAGACCTTATAAAAAGCCCACATTCAAGGGAAAATTCTAAGTTTACATCAGGCTTCTGTGTTCGGCTTTTGTGCTCACAGTGGTGAGCATGAGCAGGATTGCCCCAGCTGATGAAAAGTCCCCAGGCCCGATGCTGCCCCACCCCCGAAACGGCTGTGGCCCCACCAGGCCTTTCAGAGTTTCTCAGCTCCTAGAAGCGGCTACAGGAGGCTGCAGGAGTTCAGCGCTGACTGCTCAGCTCTTGCAGCAGGACGCCCAAACTCCACAGCCCCCATCTTCTTAACAGAGCAGGAATGGAAGGGTGGAGGGTGGAGGGAGGAGGGAGAGGGTGGAGGGCAGAGGGTACGCCTCAGCAGAGCCCCTCTGCCACTGGCAGGTGACACTGCAGCCACCAGCATAGCACTCAGTGGGGCTCATTCCCAGTGCTGCTGACCGGACTCCCGTCTGGATTTATGACTTCCATAAAATATGTGCCTTAGTTTAAAAGACAACAACAAAAACTAGACCTGGTAGCACAGGTCTGTAAACCCAGCACCCATGATGCTAAGCCAGGAAGATCGCAGTAAGATCAGTGGTAGTCTAGGCTACCGAATGATTTTCATCAAAAGCAAACCTAAAGGGGTGTAGGGCAGAGGCTAAAAACAATATCCTCAACAACAAAAGAACCCTTTCACAAATATCTGCCTTATAAAATCTGGGAAAGTGAAAATCATTATTTGCATTATCAAGTTATAAATGTAAGGATCTATTATTATTTTATAAAAAACTCCACATTTACAATCAGCCCATTGTAGGCTGATATTTTTGTGCACTGTGTATAAGGTTGTCCTTGTGTTATTTAAATACTGATTTCTCTGCCCTCATGTCTTGTTTCAATCTGGACGCAGCATTGAAATGTGTACACCAAGAACCTCCTGTCTCAAGTCTGTGTAAGCAGTTCTTACCATCTATTCTCTGCCTTGTCAGTAAATGCCCATCACCCAGTGGCTGGGCAGGAGGGAGAATAGGGTGGGATGTCTGCCAACCAGACGAAGGAGAGAAAGGAGAGAGAGGGGGAGATTCAGATCGGCTGGAGGGAGGATTTGAAGCCATGAAGAAGGGGTCTGGAGAGAGATCATGGAAACACTCCTGGAGCCCAGAGAGCGAGAGCAGTAATCATATACAAATACCGTGGGGTGGGGTGGGGTGGGAGGCCACAGGTTAGCAATGCGGTTACTGCTGACCTGAGGGTGATGCGCAGTTCTTGGTAAAGCAATATGGTTGTCAGAGCTATTCACTTGTTTACATTTATATTAAAAACAATTCATCCATTTAAAATGTAGTGTACAAATGCAGACCAAGCACATAAAACAAGCATAACCAAATCTACAGCATCCAGTGTATGCCAAAGACTTTATGTGTTAATTGCGATGCTGGAGGTCAGTCCTAGTACTTGGGAAAACTGTCAGTGAGTCCCACTCCAGCCTGAGACTGCATTTATTTATTTATTTATTTTGAAACCAGAACATTTATGACTGATTGAAATCCTTAAGATGAACTGGATGCTGCAACAGCTGCCCTCTTGGGTTTCGGTGTTGTTCCCTCACGGAATCCATGTCTGAATCTGCGGTAGACAATCTTTAGGTGCCTCATCCGACCAGTCCCGGTAGTGTTTCGTCTCTTAGCCTTGGCACTCCAGTTATACTTCCTCTTGCGCTTGGCAGGGTAGCCACACTTGCCACAAGTCAACTTCTGAAGGTGGTAGGCCTTGGAGCCACAGCGGCGGCACAACATGTGCGCCTTGTTGTGACACTTACCAAAGGATGATGTTCCCTTCATCATCTTGCTTCTACCGGCAAGGTCAAAGAGACCAGAAGAGCCCAAGACTGCATTTAAATACAACTTCGGTGCTATTGGGATTTTTGTTGTTGGTCGTTGTTTTAAGGCAGATGTACCTAAAATAAGTGAATGTCTTTATTTGGACTTTATGAATCATGAAGCAAAAACAGCTTTCACTCAATTCATTTTTTTTCTTTGCATGGCATTCTAGGGGGGGTGGGGGTGGGAAATGCACCCAAAGGTGAGTGTGCGGGTTCAAGGATGTGCTGGTGTGTGGGTGTGTGGGTGCAAGGGTGTGTTGGTGTGGAGGTATGCAGGCACACTCTGAAATCCAAGCACCTGAGGCCAAGACACAAGGAATAGTTTGACAACAGCCTTGGCTATCTAGTACGACTGTGTCTCAGGAAATAACAGCAAAGCACAACTAGACTTCCGTCTGGAGGCCTAGACATCATGTTTCCAGAAATGGCTGTGATCGCCTCTTTGCCTTCTTCCGGGTGTCACACCCCATGGTTGCTCTCAGGGCTTCATCCCCGGTCCAGTTGTGTGCCTGCCTTGGAAATGGACTTTGCAAGTTACATGCTGCTGAAATGCCCCATGTGATTTCCTAAGGTTTGTGATGATTCCTGGCTCAGATACACAAGGCCCAGCATTGAGACCAAAGCCTGGGCTTCTCCCGTTCCAGTTATCCAACGTCAGCTTTGGCAGCAGCGAGCTTTAATCCATTGCTTGTTTCTCTCTGCAGTGAGGAAGTGGCGTGTGAAAAATGCCCTGGGAGCCTTGGGCCAGTGGCAGCTTGAAGTGGGAGAGCCAGTGCCCTCAGGAGCTGGGAGCCTGGGATCCGAGCTCATCAAAGAAAGTAATGCCAATGTATGTCTGTTTGTCCAGGGTCTTACGGGGATTGGGAGGAGGCTCCTGACCCCTAAGGGCAGGGTCTATAATTTGTTCACCTTATATATACTATGCCCACCTAGCCACAGTAGGTTTGTGTGTGCATCTGAAGGGTATGTCACAGCCACGGCAGCTGCTTCAGGTGGGGGGCCATGAAGAAGAGCAGAGGCACTTCCTGTCTGACTCTGGGAGGGGTTTAGGGATGGGGAGGAGCCAAGCCTTTGTCCCTTTCTCCGTGAATGGTCCTTGATAGGCTGGGCATCCTACCACAAGCCTATAATCCCGGCACTGGGGAGGTGGAGGCTGGAGAGCTGAAAGGCTGCGGTCATCTTCCTACACAGTGAGTCCAAGGCCAACCTGGGCTGATTTGCTTTTCATAGCCCATCTTCATGCGCAAGGACACCAAAACAAGTTTCCAGTGGCGGATTCGAAATCTCCCCTACCCGAAGGATGTGTATAGTGTGTCTGTGGCCCAGAAGGAGCGCTGTGTCATTGTTAGAACAACAAACAAAAAGTGAGTAGGGTGGTGGGCTCCTGTTTACTGTGTGCGAGAGGAGTGGATCGGAGTAGTGAGCGCTCAGGCTGCTCTGTATCTGGGAGGCAGGTGCTCAGAGTAACCAGCTAACTGTGCGGCTCCATCGAGGCAGCAGAACTCAGCCAGTGTCTGATTTCCTAGGTGTCATATGCTGGGCCTCACAAGACTGTTGTCGAACAACGAGTGAGGAGTAAGCACAAAGCCGTCACTTGAGGTCTCTGGAAGTTTACTCTAAGGTTGCTATGTCCTTGGTCTGGTGAGCTTGGCTTGGTGACATCACTGCATTGGCAGGGAGTCACGTCCTGGAAGGTACACCTGCCTGCCTTGGTGGCAATTTGAGACTTTAAGTCTCAGACAATGAGGTAGTAAACCCCCGTCCCTCCCCAGACTGAGAGAAAGTGGGCAGATGTTGGGCTCTCAGAAATCTCTGCAATGGTGTTTCAGATTCTCTCTGTGGTCTGCTGGGTGGAGGCAGTGGGTGGTCAGGTTTGAGAGGAGATGACTGGGGTGGGATCACACTTTGTGTCTGCGGCTCTGGCTCATCACAGTGGAAGAGCCTGGCAAGAATCTGTTTCAGCCTGAGTGAGAAAGAGGGTGTGGCCACCTCCAGCCTGGGGCTTCATTTTGTTTCTGTTTTATCTTCTCATCCACAAGCTGCCAAACTGGCCAGCTTGATGCTTGGGTACAGAGCCTAGCCCCATGGGCCACTGTATCATTTACCACGCCCCCCTTCAGGTGGTGTGGTAGGTACAGTCTCCGTTCCCCTAAGAGGCCTGCCTATAGGGAAGTGGGGAGTGTGGTGGGGGGGAACCTCCACCCACCTCCAGCGCAGCCCTGAGTCCTGTCTTCCTCTTAGCACCCCACACCCTGTCATTTTGGCAGGGTTAAAGGGACAAGGGAAAGGGTAGAGATGAATGAATTAATTTCAGGATTATTGCTGTACACACAGCCAGCAGCCCCTGTAGTGGACCTTGTCTATAAATATAAAGTCATAATAATAAGGGTTTACGTTTATAAAGTGTGCTGAAGTCCTAAGATAAAAGGCCGTTTATTCCCGTTATTGTTCTCATCATTAACAGGAGTCAGTGCCTAAAGTGGAATTTAGCAATTTCAGACAACAGAGAAATTGCCTGTAGGAAAACAAACTCCATGCTTCAGCAAGCATTCCCTGGCGGAAGAGGCCCTGGGTCCAAACTGGGAACAAAAGTGCTTCTGATAGCACTTGAATCTGCAGCTTAGCACTTTGTGGAGCTGGCTGCTGCCTCCTTTTCGTCCCCCAGAGGTCACTGTCGAATACAGATATCAGACAGAAATGTGATTACAAGCGAGTGCTACAAGAAAGGCTAGCTAGCTCACCAAAAAAATTCATCTGTGAGCAGATCCTCTGGGCCCCATCTCCTGCACACATATATCGTATATACCGTAGGTGGCGCTGTTGGCCAGGGGCTCTGTAGCTAGTGGGGCATTCCACCATCCAGTGGCACCCAGTGGCGGGGACTGGGGACACTGCTGAGATGCGGGTGGAGGCAAGGCAGGATGGGAGTGCTATCCTGGAAGGAGGGCTTCCCACACAGGGGAATGGTATTTTAGGGCTCGCTTGAAATTGAGTTTCTGAGCCCTAACCAGGCTCAGCCCTGCCCCCTGCAGACCCATCGGATAGGAAGCTAGAGAGGTGGCCAGATATAACCTATACTTTCAACAAAGCACAACAGTGTTTATATGTGTGGGGTCTGATTTTTTTCAGAATACTTTTAAAATCTCTTTCCTGGTCATCATATCATCCACAGCAGACATGCAGTATATGAATAGATGTAGAAAGGCATGTAAGAAGTCGGTACCAGCCGGGCGTGGTGGCGCACGCCTTTAATCCCAGCACTCGGGAGGCAGAGGCAGGTGGATTTCTGAGTTCGAGGCCAGCCTGGTCTACAAAGTGAGTTCCAGGACAGCCAGGGCTACACAGAGAAACCCTGTCTCAAAAACCAAAAAAAAAAAAAAAAAAAAAGTCGGTGCCGTGTGACGTGTGCAGAGAAGACTGTGGCCTTCTTGCTGAGCACCTGGGCATCTGTAGCACACCCCGCCATGGTACTTTCCTTCCCCTGGTGCTGCGCCCTCATTTTAGTATTCCAGCATGCAGCTCCCAGCCAAAGCTGCAGCTGCCTTGCTGGTATCTGCCTGGCCCCTGGAGACTGTGGTTAGCCACTTGTTTAAAGAAGTGATTTCAGGGTCCTGTGGTGGTCCTCAGCCTCAGTATCGATAGGATGGGCTGGGGAAGGAAGGAACTGTTTCTACATGATTCTGGTGTGATACATCTGGTCCCAAGGAAGCTGGCAGCTGTTAAGGGGAAAGATGGAGTATGCTGGACTAGGAAGATGCTGGCTTAAATCTAGCCTGTGCCATGTGACTGTAGTATTTAGGCCAGCTTCTCACTTAGGAGAACGGTGCTTATACTACCTCAAGGATTGTTTGAGGAGTTTGACAATATCAGATACCTGCATGCTCCCTGGCCTGTGGTCAAGGTGCCAAAGCATGGGATCTGAAGAAAGCCTGGCTAAGTGCACTCACTGTATGATGATGATGCTGTGACAGCCCTAAAAGGCAGGACTCAGTGGTCAGACTCACTTGAGTGTGGGCCTGTACATTGTGACTCTGGGAGTGGCAGGAAATAGGGCTGCAATGTGCTCGGGACAGGAAGTAGGCTGAAGCCCTCTCTGGTTACCCGCCAAGCCCGTGTGCAGGCTGGAGGAGCGTGGGGTAGCTCGCGTGGACCTTTCCTCAGCAGCCCCGCTCCTGCCTCAGCCCTCCCTCAAGGATGTTCACTGAGCCTGCAAAGGGAAGGGACGGGTGAGGGGTCACAGGGAATACAAGCAAAGCAGGACGAGAAGGCACTCTGACTTTGGCTGAAGCACAGTGGGTTCCTCTCATCCAGGCCCTGGGGACAGTTCAAGTTCAGTTATTGTTGCAGCAAACCCTGAGTAGGTGAGGTGGGGTGGCTGTGCATGGGGGAATCCGGAAGGTACTGCACTTTAAGGAGTTGTTTAACCTCACCCAGTGTTTGTGCTGCTGGCACTGGCTGCCTCCGCTTCCCAGACTTGTGGCAGGGGTAGGGTGAGGAAGGGGGCAAGGTCCCCGGGATCCTGAGGTTGCCCGGGATGAGGACAAACCTTGGGCTGCTTCTCCTTCATTGGCCCCTCCTGGGAGTGGGTGTGGGAGGCGCTTCTCTGTTGGTTCTGCTTTCTGTGTATATTTGCCAGGAAGATGTTAACACTTCCTACCCGGCCTTTGTGTTCACCTAATCTCTGCTGTTTAACCTTTGACCCTCTGCTATTATCAGCGTCTGCCACCTTTGCTGGCCAGACCAGGGCCCCAGGAAAAGCCCTCGCTCGGCCTGTTGGCTAGGAAGAGGATGAAGCAGGCATTCCACCCTGTTGCAGGCAGATGGATGGCCTTTCCCTGGGGCAGAGCTTTGGGAAGGAAAGCAACTTGCAGTACCATTAGGGTCCCCGCCCCCACTCCTTTTGAACTGTCAGTCTTTAAGTAAACATTCTTTTCCTGCGTTGGGTCCCAGCACCTTGGTGGGGAGAGGGGAACCTGGGAAGAGACCCCCCCCCCCAAGCCTCTTCTGAACTGAGGGATTTGGGCAGGGAGGACAGGCCAGAAGTGCTGCATTGATGTCAACTCTCTGAGTCCCTGGGGCATCAGGGCTTTTGAAGTGGACTCAGTGTAGCTGTCACCACAAGGGCCAGGACCCTCTGAAGTATTGAAAGCCATTCTCTCCGGGCCCAGCTCTTGAGTCTGTTGTACCTGCTGCCTAAGGCGTTTCCCTCCTCGGCCCACACAGCCTCTCCCTCTGCAAAAAAGGGACCCCTTGTCCAAGTGAAGGCTCCAGCAGCCCCTGGCCAGTGCCCAGCCCACACAGCCACCACAGAGACTGCCAAATGAGGCTGTTTGAGAGGAAGGGCCTATCCTTAGGCTCTGGTCTAATAAGTGTGTGGGGAAATCTCCAACCTCCCACCAGCCTCCCCCATCCCCACCCCACCCTGACTCCTACAGCACTGACAACTGACCAGGGCAGCAGCAGCAGCGCCTCACCCGGCTCGCTCGGCTGCATTTCCTCCAGGGAAGCCTGGGATCTGCGCTTCTCTGGTTGGTTTTGGCTTTACTCTACTGTACTGAGGGCAGGAAAAGGGTCCAGGTCTGGGATCCAGGGTCCTTTAGCGTCATAGCTCCTCTCCCTGGGGAGTTAGATGGCTCTGTGCACTGTGTTCTCCCTCTGAGAAGGCTCCCTGAGGCTTGGGGTGCTCTTTGTGTAGTTGGGAGTTCCCGCCCTGCATGGGGAGCCCCTCTGCCCCTGGTTCTGCTCACCATTGGCTCTGAGGCCACTACCATTCTTTTAGAACCTCAGACTCAACCAGGCCTTTCCTCAGGCTCTCCCTGTTTCCTCTCGAGCTTTACAGAAAACGGGGGAGAGGTGTGGAAGGCCTAGTGTCTCCCAACTGTTGGGGTCGCTGTGCTGGTTCCCCAGCAGCCTCTTGTGTCCCCACAGGTACTACAAGAAGTTCTCCATCCCTGACTTAGACAGACACCAGCTTCCTCTAGAGGATTCTGCGTTGAGCTTTGCGCACGCCAACTGCACCCTGATAATCTCTGTAAGTTTTGCCCAGGCTTGGCATCAAGAAGAGGTTTCTCATCCCTCACCCACGTCCCAGAATCCAAGCATCCCAAACCCCGAGTGTGCTTGTTAGAGAACCAACATCTCCTATTCATCTGGGGGTGCAAGAGGAGACCAAGGGAGAGCCACACCCCAAAGCTCACGAGGTGGGGCCGTGGTGGTAATCACAGGCCTTAAGTTGTCACCTTGGGTCTGCCCCTCCCCAGCCACAGGAGCTGAGGAAGTCCTTCAGACCAGCACGCCTAGGTTTCCTCCCATACAAGGAGGCTCATGGAGAGCCAGAGTGAGAGTGTGGAGGGAGACTCGAGTAAGTGAGTTATGGCTTCTCCCTGGTTCCCTCCACAGTATCAGAAGCCAAAGGAGGTCATGGCGACTGAGTCGGAGTTACAGAAGGAGTTAAAGAAGGTAAAGACGGCCCACAGCAGTGCCGGGGACTGTAAGACGCAGTAGCTGTCCTGAGCCTTGCACCTCTGGTGCGGAGGAAACTGTGAGACTTCCGGCATGGGTTTTATGGCGCGGGCAGCCTCTTCTCTTCTAAGAACTACAGAGTCCCTAGAACTGGCTCTTGGGGAACAGCTTGCTCCCACCTGTGGCTCTGGTCCTGAGTAAAGTCATTTGCAGTTGCTCTAGAAGGACTGACTGCCCCTTTCTCTACTTCTGGGTATTGCCCGTCCCTGGATACCCTGCCTTCTTAGGGAAGATGGTGGTGTGACAACCCACCCCACCTCCCATCCTGGGGACCTTCCAGCTAACGGGGGAGCAGAGTGGGAACAGGCTGGGCATCTTGGAACTCCTGTGTGCTGGCTTGCCTTATATAAGAGACTCAGGAAAAACTCCTCTGAGGCCAGGGTGGGCAAAGGGGACGTTTAAACATCCAGCTAGCTTGGAAACAGCACAGAACGCTAAGACACTGTGGTTAAAAGAACACGGTTGCCGTACTGTCAAAGGTGTGTGTGATAGGACAGAGGCGAAATGTCACCATAGCTCAACAGCCGAGAGTCCTCCGACAGTTCCTTGTCTACACCCTGGGGAGGTTCTTGGGGACATAGAGCCATAGTTTTGTCCTTTCCCTGTACACTGCCTTCCTGGACCCACTTAGAATGACCTAACCACCAAAGAACCAGATTTGTCAACAATTAAATTTTATTTTTATAAAAATTACAATGGTAGCATGTTTCCCATAGCAGGACTGAGGAACAGCTAGCCCGGAACCCCAAGCTGACAGGCGTTTTTTGTCCTTCCTTCGTTTCAAAGCAAAGCAGACTGGTACCTCAGGCAAGAGCCCAGCTCCAAGATGTTGGCCAAAGTTACCATCTGACTGAGGAGGCGGCTGAGACCAGCACAAGTTCTAGCAACTGCATCTCTTTCTGTCCGGGATGGTGAGAGCCCTCATCTCACTCTGTAGGCTGCAGTAGTGCTGGGAAGGGCTCAGGAGAAGGCCTGACCCTACTATAAACACCTAAGTTCAGGTACATTCTCCTAAGAGCACAGGAGGGCCCATGTCAGAGTCGGCCCAGTGTCCAGGACTCAGTGCTTCAGGTGCCAGGGCATGGTGGCCAGAGACCTAGGAGCTCACTCAGCAGGGCTGGGAAGAAGAGTGAGGTATCCCCTCACCTGCCAGGCAGGAGAGGTCCCTGAGTAGCTGACTTGCCCAGCCCCTAAGCAGGGCTGCTCTGTCATGGGTTCTGAAAGTCTAAGACGTGGAGGTTGTAAGACAGCGCAGCATAGAGATGCCTGGTGGTGAACCGCAGGCAGTACACAGGGCTGCTGAGTGGGGTCGACGTCAACGAGAAGGCCTGCAAGGGAGACACAGGATGAGAACCTCTCAAGTGGGAGATGGGGTGCCCTTGCCCCACTCTTACCCAGCCTACTCCCCCCAAGAGACACCGTCTTGCAAAGGAGGCTGGGACACAGGAGGCTGGGACTCTCTCTTTACCTACGTGGCCTTTCACTGTGAACACTGAAGGCTTCTAAGGTTCACTATTACTGTCCACTGAATGGTTACATCCCAGATTGGCACCTCTGTGCCCAGCCACCTTCCCGGGGATATTCTTGACATATGCAGTGGCCCAGGGAGGAGTTCAGACCAGTGAAACAGAATGACGACAGCCGGCTTTAGGTACACCTTGGGCTCGTCACCCGCTCTCAGATGCAACCCACAATGAATCTTGCCATCCCAGAGGCATACATTAGGCGGGACACTTACATGCAGGCAAGCCCGCTGGCGTCGGTCCCACAGCCGCACAAGACCATAGTAGGAGGAGCCTGTGGCCAGCAGGTGGTTACCGTCTGTCTGTAGGCAGTAGAAGGTACTGTCATGAGGCTCCTCCCACTCCATGACACATTTCCTGTCCAGGAAGAGAGAGTGATACAGATAGGTTTGGATGCCCTCCACCTAACCCAGCTCAGGGATAGAGACTGGTTAGGGACCCCTAATGGGCTCAAGTGATGTGAAGCCTGACTCAACCAAACCTAACGGAGCCTTGGGCCACCGAGGCAGCACATCCTCATCTGTATTTCCCAGCAGACAACCTGACGGAGGACCCGTTGTAGAGGCTCTAAGAAATGTCTGCTTTTTCAGTCTCCCTGGCCACAGTGACCAGAGCTGCCGAAGGGTAGGGAATCTGACCTTGATATGGCCTTGCTGACACGGAGTCTCTGTGCCCTGGGCTGACTCAAAACTAAAAAGAGCCTGCACCCATGCCAGGCTCCTGTGTGTCTCCCCCTCTCCCTCCCAGCACACTCACCGTGTACTTGTGCGGAGGTCCCAATAGCGAACATAGGTGTCATAACCACAGGACAGCAGTGTAGAGGGGGACTCATACATGACATCTAGCACCCCAGCCCCTGGGGGGAAGTCACTGCCCAGATGTGTGATCAGCTGCCCACTGGAAGAAAAAAGGAGGGTAGCCGGTGAAAGGTGTCCACCTGGGTGCTCCTGAAGAGGAGGGCTCAGGGAAGATATGGCAAGCCACTGGACCTCCAAATAGCAACATGGCCCACCCCTCCCCCAACCCCCCAGTCCCAAGCCAAAGCCTCAGTGGGGCAATGCGGCAGCCGTCCTCCATCACACCTGCATGCCGGCTGCCTGCTCCCTCTGGGGCAATGAATGGGTCTTGCTGAAGGGGTCGGCCCCCCTCAGAAGCACACACTTGGTTACTTTATACTCCTTGATCTGGCAGGTCATGCAGTTCTGAGCTGTCTGAGTCCAGTGCCTTAATTCTTGCCTGTAATCTCGGGCTCAAACCTTATTGGGGATAAAGACCACACAAAGGGAGAGAGGAGAGTCCTAGGAAATGTTAAAACAAGTAAACACCTTTGTGTCCAGGGACAGAAATAGCTGAGAAAGCAGCTTAGTGCGCTGGTCCCTGGTGTTCTCGGTCTCTGGCCCCCAGCCCAGGGCTAACACGCCTCTATGATCACAGCCCCCAGCCTGCTGGGCTCCAGCCTGCTCCCCCACCCGTACCCCGCCCGGTGGCCGAGAACTGATTACTGAGAAGAACAATTTCTTTGTGACTGTGTAATTCCCTCCGTGACCGCGGCAGTGGGCAGACCTCTCACCCCATGCCAGACCCCTAGCAACCACGTAGGGGGGCCTCTTGGCCCTAGCAACTGCCCCTCAACATCAAGTGCACCCGCTAATCCTTGTGGCCAGGGGACGGGTCGATGTATTGAGCTTCTGCAGAATGTCTGGGGGGACGATGGAGGAGAGGCACCCTCTAGGCCTAACGCCTCAGCCTCCTTTTTAAGGTATGACAGGAGAAACAAGGCCATAGACACATTACAGGACCGCTCAGGTAAGAGGCCTGAGCAGTTGTCAGCAAAAGGCTTGAAACAGGCGAGGCTGCCAGCCATGTGTCTAAAGATAGACGAGCTCCATGCTGTCCCCATCAATCAGACTCTTACCCAGCCTACTCCCCCCAAGAGACACCGTCTTGCAAAGGAGGCTGGGACTCTCTCTTTACCTACGTGGCCTTTCACTGTGAACACTGAAGGCTTCTAAGGTTCACTATTACTGTCCACTGAATGGTTACATCCCAGATTGGCACCTCTGTGCCCAGCCACCTTCCCGGGGATATTCTTGACATATGCAGTGGCCCAGTGTTGGCCTGAGGAGATAAAGACAGGCTTGTAGCAGGGCGGTGGTGGCACACACCTTTGATCCCAGCACTCAAGGGGCCGAGGCAGGTGGATATGAGTTCGATGCTAGCCTGGGCTACAAAATGAGTTCCAGGAAGCCAGGGCTCTCACACAAAGAAACCCTGTCTTGAAAAAAACAACACACAACTAAAACAAAACAATCAGGCTGTCTTCCAGTGACTGGGGTAGACATTTTCTCCCCAGGTCAATGTCTGATAGAGACCCTGGGCCTTGCTCCCAGAGAGGCCCTGCCTTTCTAGACCAACCACCAACCACCTTGGCCATGGGAGGTGGGAGGAGTCTCTGTCTCTGGGTGCACTTGGGTTTGTGTACACCAGGGGGAGCTGCTGCGCTCCACACGTCTCCCTTTCCTGACTGTGGGCCTGCCCACTCCATTAGTAGAGCTGTAAGGAATGACTGAGGAACTCTCCCCTTTAATCTGTGGAAGTAATTTCATGTTTGTTTGAAATAGAAGATGAAAGACTTGGGGTAGGGTGGAGTCTAGTGGAGCCCCATCTGCCCACCCTGTTGCTGGGTTCTGAGAGAATGAGACCTGGGCATCCACTGCTAGTGGGGTTAGCAACGAGAGGGGGCACATCCACATTGAACCACTAATCTGGATCCTGCCCACTGCCCAAGAAGCCCCCAGTACAGCACAGCCCGAAGGGCCTGGGGGACCCTTGGCCTAGCCTGAGAAGTGTCTGCTTTCCTTTCTCTAGGACTCTCAAGTGGCCACACACACTTTAAACCACCAATAAAAAGATACACTTTCTTTGGCCTTGAGGCTCAGGACCCTCAAGGCTCTGTTGTAAAGCACTGCAAGGTTAAGTTCAGAGCATCAACTGACACACCAGGCTCTGGGAAATGGCCTGTCTCTTCTAATAGTGGCCCAGCGGTGCCACGGGAGCCCTGCTGGGACTTTGATTTGGGAAAACAAACAGAAATGGCACCATGGGCCCTTCAGGTTCCCACCCCAGGCCCAATTTCCTTAGAAAGCTGTAGTGCTGTGGTGCTGAGGGAGAGACTGGTCAACAATAGCCCAGCAGCCTGTGTCTCTGTCCCCTCCTGCGCTGCTGTTCTCACTGCAAGTGTGTTCTTGTAAAAACGATTAGATTGCAATTTGTATAACGTGGTGACCCCCAAATTCAGACATTTCACCCCTTTTCTCTGGAAAGAATGTTAAGAATGCGACTCAGCTTCTCACTGTAGGGGGCAAAGGGGGGCGGTGTGCGCAGAGCCTTGGCTGTCCCACAACTTGTGTGGGAACAGGGCTGCAGCTCAGAGCCCCAGGCCAAGTCAGGAGCACAAACTGGGCTTGTCACTATAGAGTCAGACAACAAAACCCCTTCTCTTCCAGCTCTGTGGACAAAGCCGAGGTCTCCAGGAGCTGCTGCAGGCTGGGGACCCCCACACCCTAGCCTCCCGAGTCTGACTTCAGCAATTCTCTCTCCACCCAGGGAAAGATAAAGACAGATGGGGTGGCCCACAGGGTGAGCCTGGTGGATGAATGACACAGGCCAAGTATGCCTGCTGAAGGAGCCCTCTTCCCTGGCACAGCCGCTGTAGCTGTCTCTGTGAGGCTCTAGTACCTGGGCAGGAAGAAGCAAGCTAAGTGGGACCATCTCCCTGAGGAGTCTCTCAGAACAGAAGGCAGGGCTCCTGGCCCTGGCTCACCCTGCTGACGAGGAGAAAGAGAAATTTAATAATGTATTGCCATTAACCACTGTGGCCCAGTTGACGGAGGCATTTCCCTGCCCCAAGGCTGGACCCTGCAAAATCTAAACACTATGCCATATTTCACTCTCGTGTGTGTGTGTGTGTGTGTGTGTGTGTGTGTGTATGGAGGGGAGGTCCTCTGTGTAGCCCTGGCTGTCCTGGAACTCACTCTGTAGATCAGGCTGACTTCTAACTCAGAGACCCACTTAGGATTTGAGGCGTGAGATGCTGCCCACGCTGCCCAGCAGCCCTGCTTCACTCTCGGCCCTGGCCCACACACTCACCACAGGCCTCTTGTACTAGAAACCCTCTGAGGCTCCCTGCCACAGTGACACGAGCTTGCGGCTCTCACATTTTCAGCTACTTGTAACATCCTGACTATGAGCGGGCTCCCTGGAGCCCGTGCATGGGCGCTGTGCTTCCCTTTGGAATAAGGACTCATCTGGCACGTGCTACCTTGAACCGGAACAGTGGTTTTGGGGGAAAGAAGCCTGGCAAGCTGACATCCTTGCTCCAAGGGCAAATGGCCTGAAGGTTACATCAGGCCCAGGATCACTAAAGAAAGTAATGGGCCCTCTTTTCTCCCTCCCTTAACAATTAACCGAGCACCTTCTATATGCAAACTATCATGCTTTAACAGAAATTACAGAGATGTGAGCTGCATATAAAGGACGTACTGTCCCTCTTTTCAGTGAGTATTCTGTCCAATGAGGGAGAGAAGTCTAAATGTATACTCACAAACAGAAAAACAACTTTCTATGAGGAAAATCAGCATTTTGGGTGAGGGGAATGAGTGATTCTTTAGTTAGTGATGGGACTGTGACAGGCAATGAGAAGGAAAGGCATTGATGGAGGTGATGAGGCTTGGGGGGGAGGGCACGTCACAGTCTCTGGCACCCAGGCCACAGGCCTGTGGAAACACAGCCCTACCTGCCATAGAGCACCGTGAGGCTTTGGGGCAGAGTAGCAGTCTCAGATCAGCCCTCGGATTATGAATAAAGAAGCCAATGCTACAGAGAAAATACCTTCAAGTTCACACATCAAGAAAACAGACCAAGAAAGCTGCAACCACAGCCTGGTAGCCTCGTGAGAGGAGTGGAGATGGCTCTGCAGGCTCAGGTGGCAGACAGCTGCCACCTCTATAGCAGCTCTAGCGGCTGAGTCCCTGTGTCTGGGAGGCACTACACTGAGTGCTTCATAGACTCTGGCTCATGGAGTCCTTAGCATGGGCCTGGGGTCTCCTAACACCACTGTACAGATGAGTAAGCCAAGGCTCAGGTTGCCCCTGGTAACCATAAGTCAAGACCATGGATTCAGGCCTGCCTGCTCTACCGCACTCTCTTGCTGGTGGCCTTCCCACCTTTCTCTCATACACACAGGACCTTAGATATCATCTGTCTAGTCCCGCAGTTGGCCTGCTCCAGTGGACACAAGGACCAGCTTCAGGCCCTCACTTGTGCTTTGTGGGCCTCTGTACCTCACGAGTGCGTAAGGGTCTGGTCCTCATTGGGAATATGTCCCAAATTTAAAAGAAATAAAAAAAATTTTCACGTGGCTCTTAGAAAGGGTTGCGGGTGCCACAGTGCACTTATAGAAGTTGGGGCAATTTCAAGGACTCAGTTATCTCTTGTCATGTAGGGTCTGGGGATCAAACTCAGGTTGTCAGGCTTGATGACAAGACACTTTCTGCCCACTGAGCACTTGCCCCAGACTCCAAATGTAACAGTGGAGCTGTAGGATAAAGAGATGATGCTGAAAGCTTTCACCCCTGCCACATCAGGTCTGAGGAGAAGACACATGGTATCTGTCACATGTATGTGTGTGAGCATGTGTGTGTGAACATGTATGTATGTGTTGAGCATGTGTGTGTGAGCATGTGTGTGAGAGCATGTGTGTTTATGAGCACATGTGTGTGAGCATGTATGTGTGTGAGCATGTATGTGTGAGAGCATGTGTGTATGAGCATGTGTGTGTGTGAGCATATATGTGTGTGAGCATGTGTGTGTGTGAGCATGTGTGTGTGAGAGGATGTATGTGTGAGCATGTGTGTGTATGAGCATGTGTGTATGAGCATGTATGTGTGAGCATGTGTGTGTGTGAGCATGTATGTGTGTGAGCATGTGTGTGTGAGAGTATGTGGGTGTGAGAGCATGTATCCCCTCTCCGGCACCCACCAGAGCACACGTGTTCAGACACACTGGCTCAAAGGCCAGGCAGCCAGGCAGCCCACTTTGTACTGCTAACAAGGCGACATAATTACAGGAAAGGGCAGCCAGGCAGATAAAAGGATACAAAATTTCAACATCTGTTGCCATAAAGGGATAAGGAGAAGTGAAACGCAAAGTATCAGTTTGGTGTCAGCAGGCAGAGAGCCAATTTCAAAGAGTTGAGGGGGACAGAGGGGACAAGAAAGCAAAACCAAGGGGGGAGAAAGAAAAAGAAATTACAGGGTTCCTTAAAGAAGTAAAGAAAAGGGAGAATGAAAAAGCTGTCAGTAATACTTTCAAAGGAGAAGGCAGGTACTTTCAAGAGGGGCAGTCCCATAATCACCCTGACTGAAGGCCAGGCCCCTGTAACGGGGTGGGGGAGAGGAAGGCCTGGGCAGACAAAGCCACATCTGGGTGGGATGGGGCATGTGTGATGTCCTTAGCATACCAGCCTGGGCTGACCATAGTTTCCATCTCCATCCATGTGACCCTGCCGTTCTGTCGTCAGCCCTGTGTTCATATCCTGTGCTCAGCACAAGCTGAAGCCACATTCCCAGATACCTGGGGTTAACCAGGTAGCCCTGGTCAGTAGGCTAGCTCAGTACTCAGTAGAAGAGGCCATGGGGACAGATCAGGGAGAGCTTCATGAGGGGACAGTATTAGTGCTGACCTGGAAGGTCTCCTTAGGCAGAGATTAGTTCTAGTATGGGGCTGCCCTGAGCAAAGCCTAGGTGGGTGGGAAACCCACTCTGCCCGTTCCCTGCAGAGAAGAGATTTGGTAGCTTCCTTCAGCAGAGGAAGAAAAGCATAACAGAGAACAGTGGTGGCCCCGGCCTCAGGGAACAGAGATAAAGGGTTTGTATAGCGACATGTGAATACACACCTGCAAGGTGGAGTATCCAGAGAGCGCAATACCTCTGAACAGTGAAGTCACCAAAAGCCCCCTACCCTGCTTCCCTACCTCACAGTCCCTAGGATGGCTTATGTCCAAGGGCTGGACCCCCTGTGAGACCTTCAGGTCTGTAGTCATAGTAGCTTACCTGTCCCTAGCCACAGGGGACCCAGAGTGCTCTGCTCTTAGGGACCAATGCTAAATGCAGCCAGCTCAAATGCCCCCTGGTAGAAAATGCAAGCCCTAAAGCAACAGCAGAGTCAGTGGTGGAAGGTCTCCACCCTCCAGTAGCTAGAGATGTGTGCACCCCTGGAGACTAGCCAAGTGCTTTGTTGAAATGCAGACAGAGGATGCAAACTCTATCTTCTCCGGGCTTCAAGCTAAGGGATGGCTTTCCCTCAGAGCCTACCTAACAAGACTACCTCAGTGGTTGGCTGTCATTAGGAGGTATTGGCAGTTGAAAATGAATACTGGGCCTGGAGACTATCAGAAATCAAGTCCTGTGCAACTCGAAGCTATGCTGTGAGAAAGAGGCCCCATCTTCCTCATTGGAAATCCCCTCTCCTTGGGCTTAACTTTACAGTGCTGTTCCAATAGAGGAAAAGGCTGAAAAGGAGATATACCAGCAACCTTGACCAGCCCCTTCCTCGCCCCTCTTCCCTGCTTGGCTCCTGAGTACCCTGAAAGGGCTGTGCTGTCCCTCTGACCACAGTGGTGGGTACCTGAGAGATGAATGTGGCAACAGCTCTAAAGGGGACACAACTGGTGTCCAGTGGGGTAGCTGCACTTCCTGGGTGTCCCAGCCCCCACCATCACCTCAGGGTAGCTCAGATGCTGAGAGCTACCCCACACCCCAAGTCAGTACACACATAAAAGGAAATTCAGGCTGTGCTCAGGTTTCGGCGGTGACAGGTTAAAAGCAAAGCATCCAGGCAGTGGCACATTCCGCCCAGCCAGCGTCCTGCCGGCAATACCACTCCACCTCGCAGATTGCCTGTCACTCAGGCTTTGGTGTTATTGAAAGATCAAACTTGGTCCTGCCTGTTCATTACCTTAATCCTGTTTTCTACACGGCTTTATTATCTGCTTGGGCTTCTTTAGGCAAGACAGCTTCAGAGCTGCCCTGGCCATCCATTTCCTCCACCAGGGCATCTCCGTACTCCCTGGCCTGCTCAGTTCTCTAAGCTGAGCACAATTCTGGATACAGGGTAGATGTCTGCTCAAGGTCTGGCTCCTCCTATGGGTGATGAGGGCAGTCTGGGGCTAGAGAAGAGGCATTACCATGTGATACTAGGGTGGCCCTGTCACAGGCAGAGCCCAGAAGGTGGCAGAGAATACAGTGACAATAATTCATTTGGTTCCAGGACAATCAGAGACCTCCGTTGTCTTGTGCCCATTCTTTTTTTTTTTTTTTTCTTTTCGGTGTGTGTGTGTGTGTGTATGTGGTTTTGAGACAGGGTTTCTCTGTGTAGCCCTGGCTGTCCTGGAACTCACTCTGTAGACCAGGCCGGCCTCGAACTCAGAAATCCGCCTGCCTCTGCCTCCCGAGTACTGGGATTAAAGGCGTGCACCACCACCACCCAGCCCTGTGCCCATACTTATTTGTGTTTGGGGTTGATGACATCTAGAGATTTTATGAAACTGGCGCTGCCCCTTAGAACACCATACTGACCCTAGTGCCTCCAAGGCAGCCACAGGCAGCTTGAAGATATCCAGTTGAGATGTTGCTAGACCATGGTGGTGTACTCAGACCACAGTCTGTGAGCCAGGCCCAGGCAGAGATGACGGTCATGAGCTACAGCTGTGTGGCTGACTGAAGCTGCTGGCACAAATGCCCATCCCAAACCACAGCCCTCCTGGCAAGACCCTCCTTGCTGTGGGGCTGGCAGTTCCCTCTACACTGGCCAGAGGCCACAGGTATTCTGGGAATTGAGGCGAGATCCTCACAAACCCTTTGGTTCTGAGGGAGAAAGCAAAGGTGCCAGGCAGTGGGGGAGGGGCATTTTTCAGGTATCCAGTAACAACGACTTCTGGAGTTGGGGACACTGAATTGCCATTTTTCAGTCCCCACCGTGGAAAGCAAAGTTCAGAGAGGTCCTAGATGAGGCTGGTAAGTGACAGTACAGTTTTGATTGGGACACTGCTGCTTCCAGCACGCAGCCCTCTGAGAGAGGGCTCCTCTTGCCTTGGCCATAATCACAAGGGGAGGACAGGTGGCAGTCGTATGGAATGAATTCATGAGAACAAATTCCACAGTGTGCAGGATGCCAACAGCCCCAGGACGTGAGACCACAGGAGCCTGAGAAGTCTGAGCTCGGCGGACAGTGGTGATGGGACCACTTATTGCCTGGACAAAAGCAGTAGATCTGAAGGGAGAGAGGCCACAGCACATCTCCCACGAGACCGACCACACTTGGACTGCTCAGTGCTCAGAGGGACTGAGACATAAACTGTAAGGTACAAATGACCCTGGAGCCAGCATGAGGTCAACTGCATAGGGCACTACTGACCCACCCTCATGTTCCTGCCTGTTAACCAAACCCTGATTCTGCAACACCTGCCTCTCTCCCTGTCAGTGCTGTTATGTCCAGGGGAGGCTGCTCTTTTCTCAAGCCACAGAGGCAAAGCACAATGGCTCCGCCGTCCTTGCCTCTTGCCAGGGTTTGGTTTAGGATGAGACATTGAACATAGTCTTGACAATTAGATGTGAGGAGAAGTCCATTCAGCATTCCTGGGAAAGGCTCTTTCACAGTAAAGTGGTCCCAGGCACATATAGGTCTTCCTTCTACTTCTACAACTGAATGTTGTCTTATGAGTTGGTAGCACTGTTGTCACCAAGCCACCATGACTACAGTGGCAGGAGAAAGCTGAGTAAGGATGGCCCTTCCAGGTCTGGAGCCACCCAACTCTGGGCTCTTGGGCATCTTTGATCATAATTCCATTCTTATTTGAACTAGATTTTCATTACTTAGAGCCCAAAGCTACATTTAACTGATGAATTCTGTTTGTGAAGAACAACTAAGGAATAAAATGGTGGGCCTGGGAAAAAGAAGACCCCAGAGGAGCAGGCACAGGTTTCCAGACAGCTGGAGGCCTGTTCTACAGGAGAGATTCAGCTTGCTTTCTGTCTGGGCGTACAGATCCAGGAAACAAATGGACCTCAATAAAGAGTGGGCATTCTGGTCCTCTGAGCTGAACAGAGAGACAGTGCAGTTTGAAAAGACTCTGAGCATCCTAACCCTGTTCTCAGATTTACCATCAGAATATACACAAATGCTCAATTAAGTGTCTTGTGTTGAGAAATCCCCTGGAGAGAGAGGCTGTGGGTCGTATGCTTCAGAAGACGACGTGAGGAGACAGGGCTAGGGAAAAAGATGAATGAGACAGGCAAGAAACAGCCTTCTTCCTGCCGTACAGTGTGATGCTCAAAGCCCAGGGCTAGCTCAAGAGTTTGAGATGTGGCACAGCTGATTAGAGGAAAAGTCAATTTAGATGAAAAATTTAAGCTTGAGCACTGAAGAGATGGCTCAACAAGAACACTGGCTGCTCTTCTAGAGAACCCAGGTTCAGCTCCCAGCATCCTCACGGCAACTCACAACCATCTGTAACCCCAGTTATGGGGGATCCCACACCTCCTTCTGGCCCCCACAGACAAATACATGTAGGCAAAACACATACACATAAATGTGAAAATTTTTCTTAACTTAAAATTTGTTCTACAGAAGACATTAAATTAAAAGGACAAAAGACAAAGTCTAGAAGATATTTGTAAATCACATATTTGACAAAAGACTAATTCTAGACTACATAAAGCTCGAAACTCAACAGTAGAAAAGCGATGTAATAGGCCAGGGACATGGGCATCACATGGGCATTTTGCTAAACAGGACACACAGGTGGCAGATGAGCAGATGAACATATGTTCAGCATCATTAGCTATCAGAAAAAAAAAATTAAAAATCATAATATCACACTAGAACAGCTAAAATTTAAAAATAGTGACAATATCAAAGCACTGGTTAAGATGTAAAGAAAACCAGATACCTGGTACCCTGTTGGTGGAGATGCAAAATAGTAAAGATGTGCTTTAAAAAGAAAAAAAGTTTGGTAAGTAAAAAAAAAAAAAAAAAAGAAAGAAAAAGAAAAAAAAAGTCTAAGCAATTGTCTTCCTTGGCATTTGCCCCAGAGAAATCAAAGTGTATGTTTACTTTAAAACCTATGCATAAATGGTCATAACAACTCATATGTCCCTTCCTGGGTGAATTCTCCAATGGAGAAACAAACTTTGGTGCATCTATGGACTATTATGGACTATACTCAGTAATAAAAAGGAGTGAGATACTGACATGTATGTATAACATGTCTATAGGTTTAATTGCAATATGCTGAGGGTTTTTTTTTTTGTTTGTTTTTAAACAAAAACAAGCCGGGCGTGGTAGCGCACTCCTTTGATCCCAGCACTTGGGAGGCAGAGGCAGGCGGATTTCTGAGGTCGAGGCCAACCTGGTCTACAGAGTGAGTTCCAGGACAGCCAGGGCTACACAGAGAAACCCTGTCTCAAAAAAAACAACCAACCAACCAACCAACAAAAATTACCTAATCTTTCAATTGTTTTGTTTTGTTTTTCTGAGACAAAGATCTGCCTGTCTCTGCCTTTCTTGTGCTGGGGTCAAAGGTCCATGCCACCATGCCTGGCATTACAAAGCTACTTTTTTTTTTAAAGAAGATTTATTTATTTTATATATGTTAGTACACTGTTGCTCTCTTCAGACACATCAGAAGAGGGTGTCAGATCACATTCCAGATGGTTATGAGCCTCCATGTGGTTGTTTGGAACTGAACTCAGGACCTCTGAAAGAGCAGTCAGTGCTTTTCACTGCTAAGCCATTTCTCCAGCCATACAAAGCTACTCTTAAAGGAAACAATCTATATGATTCCATTTAAATCATATCTTTAAAATAACAAAATTAGAGGCAGAGAGCATCTAAATGTTTGTGAGTATTAGAGACGATGCAGGTCTGACTGGGAAGGGTGTCTGACAAATCTCTATCATGACTGTGGTGGTAGGTACAGAAAAAGGCCCATGAGATCCCACTGCTGGTGCTCTGCTTCTGAAACTATGTTATATAAATGTCATACAAGCACCCCGCTGATCTCTCTGTAACATCCTATAAACATACAGTTATTTCAAAATGAAAGTTTTTGGTTGAAAAATTAACAAAACTAAAACAGACTTGCAGAGAATCAGAGAATGCATTAAGCTTGCTGACTGGAGAACTGTGAAGAAAACCTGCTTGCATTTTAATCATCCTACACAATTATTTTATGGGTTCTATAGGCCACCTTTGAAACTTTTTATGGTATAAAAATGCCCCTCTGAGGATAGAGTACACAGCCAGGAACTCTTCAGGAAAGATATATTAAACCCAAGTAGTTACTATCAATTGTCCATGAGCACACTCACCTGTTCCAGGAGATTTCAAGGGTCTCCTCAAGCTAACTTCAAATAACTCCCCCAAGAAATGCACTGCAGCTGTTGCTGGGTGGAGGTGGGATTTCTCCCGCCTCCTCTGGTACCACCAGGCCAACTGAGGCAGGGGCTGGCTAGCTAGCTCTTCCTTTGTCTCGCAGCTGCCCTAGCCTGCCCCCACTCAATGCTGCTGTGGGCTTAGGAATCTCTTACCTGTTGAGGTCCCAGATTCTCAGAGGTGAGAAGTGCCCACAACAAGCTGTTCCAGTCACAAAAGAGCTGCCAAACAAAAGGAGAACAGAGTTAGAGCTGGCTTGTCAGAACTTGTGGCGGAAATGGCTACACACTAGAAATGCTGGGCTCGTTGCCCAGGGATCATGGGGTTAAGCCAGAAAAAGAAACATTGAGAGAGCAAGAGGAAGTATCACAGAAATCTCTAAGACAACTTGGTGCGAAGAGGGGTGCAGCCTCCCAAGGCTGTCTGACTAGAGGCTGCAGAGCTTCAACCACAGATACGCCTGCTCTTTGGAGTGGGGCATGTCACCTCTGACCACAGAAGGTCGGCAGCAGACCTCTGCCTCTGCATGGGCAGCTCTGAGCCCAAGGCTGTGTGAGCTGGTGAGAATGTACCTGCGTGAGACTTGAGAGCTCAGTGCTATAAGATCCCCTAGGAGCATCCTACAGGGACTGACCAGTGACACCCCAATCAGACGGAGACTTTCCAGAAGGGTTTAAGAGTTGGGAAACCAGGCATGGTAGAGCATGCCTTTAATCCCAGCACTAAGGAGGCAGAGGCAGGTGAATCTCTTGAGTTTGAGGCCAGAACTCAGGCTAGTCTATGAAAGTGAAACCCTGTCTCACCCCCTACCCCAAATAACGCAAGACTGACAAAGTTGTACAAACACTGGACAAATAGGAAAAGCAAGTGCATCTCCAAAAGCATGTTGTAGCTTTCGGGGAGCAGGGCCAAGTAGCCAGGTCTGCCGAGGGATGAGATATGGTTAGGAAGAGTCTCAAAGAGTACCATGGACACTGCCAACAGGCAGGTGAGAAAACGCACAATTTCCAGAGTCTCTCAGAATGGCCAACGTAGGCAGTCTGAGTGGTTTCATGCTGCGGAGGCTCAGGCACTGTGGAAAGGATCGGTCTGCCGAGCCTCAATACTGGGATGAGAGCTTGAATAGCTGAGCTAGAGCAGACCTTCATCATATCATTTGGGAGGGGCGGAAGGGGAAGCCTTACGAAGCCTAATGTCAATCAGTAAGATTAAAGGCACTGGGCTGGGGATGGGCCAGGGCCCCACATGTCCTGCACCGGGGAAGGAAGACTGGATGCATTAGTGATACCTCACAACATGGGCAAGCAGCCCTTTGGCCTGCAGTGCCCAGCACCTGTACCCACCATGTCAGTGGGAGGTAGAGTTCTACAGAGAAGGGTCTGAAGAAGGCAGTGCCTTGGACAGTGCAGCTGGTGAGGAGTTAGCTAGCAGTTGCTGATGAGGGAAATGTCTGGGCAGGCACTGGCTGGTTTAAGTACCAAAACTGTAGACTAGTGCCCACCTGTCATCTCCAAACTGGAACAAGGCCAGACAAGACACCCAGGGGCTCTCGTGCCTCAAGCCAAAGCTTCCTCCAGGAATATGACAGCATCCCAATTTCCTCTTCATCTACTGCCAGCAGCCATTCTACCATAAAGTGGCAGTGCCAGGCAGCTACCGATCACCAAGGAACCAAACTACAGAGGCAGGAGGTGCTCCCCTTGCCTCCCTCCTCCACAGTTTTCTCTTCGGTGTAATCCATTAATAACTGGTAAAGCCAATTACTTTGGGTTGGAAACATAATAGCTACTTGGAAATCATTGGAGCAGGCAATTGGGCTCTCCAGACTTTTGAGGAGTTGAGGCCAGGTGAAGGGTGCCAGCACAGACACAGGCATCTCTTATGGAAGTCTCTAAGGCCTCTTGGCCACAGGCCTAAATTAGCCTCAAGGTAAATCAATAGAGAAAGCTGGAGGAGGAGCCTGGAAGCTAATCCCTGCCACTCCTGCAGCCCTGACCTCCCAGCAGGTGGGGTAGGGGCAGAGGAGGATGCAGACCCTTCCCAGGGAGGGCAAAGGAGGATGCAGACCCTTCCCAGGGAGGGCAGAGGAGGATGCAGACCCTTCCCAGAGAGGGCAAAGGAGGTTGCAGACCCTTCCCAGGGACTCCAGGCTTTTGCTTGACCTTCCCACCCACCCCTGGCCCTGACCATCTGCCACCGAGAAGGCCCCTCTCCTCCTTGATGACCTGGACAGAACACCTATAAAAGCTTCCCCAATGCTGTTCTTTCCCCTTTGCTTGGTGCTGTGAAGCTAGAATGTCTTTCTGGCAAAGAGTTTAATAACAAAGTCATGTGAACTACAGACTGCAGACAGACTGATCAATTCGGCAACAAGCCCGATCCACAGGGAATGCCTGGGCTTCAAGGAGCCGAGCTGGCTCTAGATGCAGTCCCACGCTCCTTGAACTCCTCCCCAGTGCTGTGGCCATGCTTTGTGCCTGCCTTCTTCTGCCCAGTGCCTGTGGTCATTATGAAGAATGTGGCAAAAGCCACTGACTAGCCACATCTGAAGGTAGATGCTAAAAGCCAGTGAGCCTGGTCAACCCCGTCAAGGGCTGCCATCACTCAGCACCTCCCCAGCATTGTCTAGATAGAAGTTCTGAAAGGGCGGTGGGGTGGGGTTGTGCCTCTTGGCAGTTTTATCCTCAGTTCTCTAAGCGCCACAGCCCTCTCTGATCTCCGAGATTCCCCACTAGTACTCCAGTCTAGTACAGTGCCTAGCTCAAAAGGCTCTCAGTACAGTCATGAGATTGACTAGAAAGGGCCTCCCAGAGTTTAAAGCCAATCATGCAGGTGGTCCTTCTGCCTCTTATAGGAGTATGACCCAAACCATCAAAGACTCAGACCTGAACAACATATGACAGGTATCCACGGGTGGGGGGGTGGGTAACAAGTCCCTCAGACTCCATAAGCTATACTTTCTAACCACAAAGCCCTGGCCAGAAATTAGCCTAAAGTTTCTTGTCCTTTCTCAGCCCTTGCCCAGACCCTCAACTTGGCGCTGACTATGTACCGTAGGCAAGCCTGACATCACAGAGGCCATAGGTACAAATTGGACACACAGGTATCCAATCAAGAAAGATACTAGGAAAGTTAAGGATCCTATATGCAAGACAAAGAATAGAAAGAAAATTCAGAAAAATGGAGGATGAGAAGGATCATTAACCCTTGTAGGTCTGAATGAAAATGGCCCCACAGGCTCATAGGAACTGGCACTGTTGGAAGGTGTGGCCTTGTTGGAGTAGATGCAGCCTTGTTAGAGGAAGTGTGTCACTGGGGGCGGGCTTTGACATCTCAGAAGCTCAAGCCTAGTGTGACTCATTCTCTTCCCGCTGTCTGTGCATAGGGGATGCAGAACCCCTAGCTACCTCTCCAGCTCCATGTCTGCCAGTAGGTTAAGCTACTTGACACCATGTCTCCCACCATGTCAATAACGGACCAAGCCTCTGAACTGTAAGCCACCTCCAATGAAATGTTGTCCTTTATAAGAGTTGCCATGGTCATGGTGTCCCTTCACAGCCACAGAAACTCTTGCCAAGACAACTTTGGAGTTAAGAGTTACAGACAGTTAAAAAAAACTGTCCTATGCTGGGGCTGAGAACCAAGCCCTGGCCCCCTGCAAAGGCAGCGAGTGCTTCTTAATCATGGAGTCATCTTTCCTGCCCCTTGATTTTGGTTTGGGTTTGAGAGCTGACCTGGAACTCACCAGGAAGCTCAGGGTGGCATCAAATCTGTGGTGCCCTGCTTCTGACTCTTCCGTGCTGGGATTGCAAGTACCTGCTGCCTTCTGTGCATTTCTTTAGGAGGGGATTTGAAGATATGAAGATTTTGGTATTGATTAGGGAATGGGTACTGGATCTAATCCCTCACAGATACAAGGAAATGGCTCTCATTTACTCTCTGTTTAGAGACAGGGTCTTCGTATGTGGCCCAGATCAGCCTTGAACTCTCAATCCTCCTCCTTCAGCTTCCCCAGTGTATGATGACAAGCATGCAGCAGCACACCAAACAACTGTAATTTACGGAGTACCTACTGCGTGTCAGGTGATGAGTACCTACTGCATGTCAGGTGATGAGTACCTACTGCATGTCAGGTGATGAGTACCTACTGCGTATCAGGTGTTGAGTACGTATGTTTGAGGCATTTCCCCACAGATTAAGAAGCTCAGAGAGGTAATAAAAGTGGCCTCTTCCTCAGCGGAGCAATAAGTAGCAGTATTGGAACTGGCCCTCTTAATTCTAGAATCCATTATGTCACCCCACAAACTCCCAAGAGAGATATGTTTTAAGCTGACTGTTTGGGCTCCCAGCGTGTAGTACAATGTCTAGGGAAGTCTCAAAAGCTTCTGGAAGGACGGTGGGAATGAATCAAACAAGTCGCACAAATGATTGTACCTGGGGGAGGGAGAAAAAGCCCAGCCCCAGACAGGCAGCAGAAGTGGCTGTGCTCAGCAGCTGTGCCTGAGGCTGGCCAGAGCCGCCCGGCTGGACGAGGCCCCAGCAGCCTGAGCCCAGGCGGACACACTTTGGCAAGGGAGGCCAGCAGAGCTGTCACATCATTCACCAGCATGCCCATCAAGTGTATTCAGCTCTCTTCAACCCGCACTGGCATTTTAATTACTGTTGGGTAAACTAATTTGTACAAATGAAGGCCGGGCTGCCTAATAGAATATGCAAGCTCTCTGACCTCTGACAGGCACTGACACAAGATACAAAGGAAGCCGAGGAAGGCTTTTTATCTGAGCCTTATTACTCTCTATTACTCCAATTAGTCAGGCTCCAGTGCTCCTAATTGGAGGAAAAATTGCAATTAAATCAATTTTTGATGGGCTGCAAGTGGGCTCCTGAACTGCCCTGCTTGTGAAACATTGATATTATAGCAGCAAAGGTCAAGGCCTCATAGGCACCTGGGCCCCACCCCTGATTTCCCTTGGCCCCCTCCTTAAATACTTCAAGAAAACCCCTGCCCCTCCACTGGCTTGGCCAGTAAGGATGGGAAGGAGGGAGTCATTAGAACATGTCAGGTCTCATTGCTTTGCTGCCATCTGCTAACCTCCACCATGACATCATTACAGCGTAAATCCCAAAGCATGAATACAGTGCGAAGGTCACACAAACTCACTCAGGAGGGAAAGCGGGAGCTATGGTGACAGCATTGCAGGGACAGGACCAGTGAGGTGGTCACAGGAGGTCAACACAAGTCAAGAAGGGGAAAGATGGAGGCAGGCAACAGGTGAAAGTGAGGCGCCTGAGCTGTAATCACCAGAGAAGCCTGGTCAACAAAGACACAGAGACACAGATTGTCTGGGAGAGGTCAATGGGGGTGGGCACACATGTCCACCTACAGCTAGGGAAACATCCACTGCTGGATGCGTGTCACGCCTGTGGCGGAGACTGGGCGCACACTAGCCAGCCTACTGTCTAGAGTCACATGTCTAGGAGGGGGGAGGAGGAGGGCAATGTCCAAAGAAGAAAACTCAACTTTGTTCATCAAACTAAAGGAAATAGAACGAAAAGGACTGTCTGACATTTGAGTAAAGTTTAAGGCAAATCAACATAAGTTCTGTTTCATACAGAAACTGGAATAACTACTTCAAAAAGAGAATGAAGACAAGTTCAGCCAATTTGGGCTAGCAAAATGGCAGTGCACACCTGACAACCTGAGTTCCACCCCCCTGGAACGAGCTGAGAATCTGGATGCAGTGACCCACATCTCTAATCCCAGCATTCCTATGGCGAGGTGGAGACAGGAGAATCACAGGATGCTCATGGGCCTGCCAGGGGGAAGTACACAGAACAGAAGGGATCATAGAGACCCTATCTAACATAGTGCGGGGAGAACGGACTCCCCAAAGTTGTCTTCTGACCTCTACACAGACACAAAAGACATTTGCATACTTACACACAGACACACACAACAACAATAACAACAACAACAAGAATTTTTTTAAGAAGAGATTTACCCAATTCCATGGATGGTTGGTTAATTTGAAAAGAACACACTTTGCCTTTGAAGGGTCAAGACCAAAAAATGTGAGTTAAACACAATATTCCAAAGAGTACAGGTAGATGCTTATGTGTGAGAGAAAACAGGATACAAATGGCAGGCATTACTCAAGGATTTAAAAAACAGCGGTGAGAGAGAACACGCATGCTACAATGCTAAGGAGACTGTGCTTGGCATGCAGTAATAAGCAAGTCTTCCCGTGTTTTCTTGATTATTTCAGATAGTCTTTAACAGGTGCTGGGAGTGGTGCCTCACACCTTTAATTCCAGCACTTGGGAAGCAGAGGCAAGCTGATATCTAAGTTCAAGGCCAGCCTGGTCTAAGTAGTGAGTTCCAGGACAACCAGAGCTACATGGTGAGGCTCTAGCTCAGTAACAAACAACACCTCGATGCTCTTGTCCCATCTTCTTGTTGGCCAAGAACAGGTGGACAGTATCTGCCAACAGCTGCCTCCATGCACATTAGCTGAAGCATCAGGACTGACCAATACCAAAGTCAGACAAGAAAGCCCGAGAGACATATGCGTGATAGTGCATACTTTTAATCCCAGAACTTGGTAGGGAGAGGGAGCTAGATCTCTGAGTTTATGGTCAGCCTGGTCTACACAGCAAATCCCAGATCAGGTAGGGATATATAGCCTCAAAACCAAAACAAAACAGGTCACGTGATGGAGTGGCTCCATCAGCCTCTTCTCTCCACTTGGCCCTGGCTAGCAGGAGGCTGACTCCTGCTGTCCACTGCTACAGAGGTCTGGAACAACTGTACAGTCAGGCTCACATTGATACACGCCTCTCTAGCCATGCGAGTCAGGGCAGGATGGTGTCTAGAAGGTCAGGGCTAGATAAAGTAGCCACCTCGTTTCCTGATGATCTTGGATGTATTTAACCCCTTGAAAACCAATCCTAGGCATGGTTTGACTGTCTCACAGAGGGATTGTGTGTTGAAATTTACATTCCCCTGTGAGGTGGAGAATAGAAACTTAACAAAAATAGAGTGTTGAGAGATGGGACCTTTGAAAAAAGACTAGGATCAGGTCATCAGTGTAGAGCCCCCATGATGGAATCCTGGAGGCTTCATATCACAAGACAGAGAGAGAGGGAGAGGAAGAACAGCAAGAGGAGAGGGAGAGGGGGAGGGGGAGGAGACGGAGGGACATGAGAGGGGAGGGGGGCTCGGTTCCGGTCTCTTGCTGTGTGCTTCACGCACCACCTCAGAACTCGGCTAGCATGCAGGCCGTCATCAGACATGGCCTCAACCGTTTCTGGAGCTCCCAGAGTCTCAGTCACAACGAACGTCTCTCCTTATGGAGTGACCACAGCTGAGCTACTCCTTGGTAACAGAGAGGCAAGCAAGCAAACCTGGTTTCTCCATCTGTGAGCTGGGAATAGAAGAGACCATAGGCTTGGTGCATGGATTCTCTGGGGTAAGTATGCGGCACGTATAACACAGAAGGACCCACACATGTTAGTTATTGTTATAACCAATGGGACATGTTACTAAATATGCATCACAAAGAGTAGGAAAAACCATGGAATACCTAAGAACAGCCTGACAAACCAACAGGAAATAACAAGAACAGAACCCAGAAGAGGCCCAGTGTAAAACGTTATGGAAGGAGACCAAAGAGGCGAATAAGCAACAAAACGAATTGTGTTTCTGAACAAAAAAATGTCAAAATGGCTCTATAGTTAAGAGGGCCAGTTAAGAGGGCCTGCTGCTCCTCCAGAGGACAAGCCCCAGCTCAGAGCAGCCCGTAACTCCAGCCCTAGAGAACCCAAAAGCCAGATAGTGCTGGTGCACGCCTTTAATCCCAGCATTTGGGAGGCAGAGGCAGGAGGATCTCTGTGAGTTTGAAGTCGGCCTACTCTATAGAGTTAGTTCCAAGACAGATAAGACTACACAAAGCAAACTTGAAAGAGAGAGAATCCAATGTTCTCTGTTAGCTTCCAAGGGTGTCTGCACTCTAATGCTGCACTCTAATGCATAGATACACACACAGACACATACACACACACACACACACACACACACGTACAAACACACAATTTTAAAGTTAAAAAAATTCTACAAAAAAAAAAATCGAACCCTGGGAATTATGAGAAAGATGATAAGAAAAGCAGTCACTTGAAATTGCCTGAAAGATGATTTGCTTATAGGTAAAACATTACACTAAATGTGGATTGCACTAAATGTGGATTGCACTAAATGTGGTTCTGGATCTCACACGAACCACAGGCCACAGTTCAATGCTGGACTGGATAGAGGCTCTTTCTGTGGCTGGCACTGGGAGTGGTAGAGGCTTGAGAAGAGATGTCTGTGCGGGTGGGAAGTGAAGGAAGCCCCGAGCTGATGTGTAAGGAGAGGGTAAAGCCCCCAAGTGAACATGTGTAGTTAACGATGCCCACTGGGACTGGGTAGCTATCCTCTGTTGTGTGCCAGCTGACAGTGCACAGAAGGCATGGAGCACAGCCTCAGTCCCCCTCCTCACTGTACACAGTGCATGAGGTCCCTGCAGCTGCTTAGTTGACAGTCCCAGCGCAGTGAGCACAGCCCGGCTGATTCCGGTGTTCCTGTGTGTCTGTGCTTTCTCCGTTCCCTGACATCCTAGTGAGGACTGCAGGACAAAGCCCGCAGGTTCCCAGAGCTGCTCTGACACTGTTCTCCCCTTACCTGCTTCGTAACTACACACTCCCTCCAGAAAGAGTCACAAGAAGTTTCAGGGGATGGAGCGCTGGTTCCAACGGTAAAGCGCATGCTTAAGCGTAAGGGCCTGAGTTTGATCCCCCAGCACCTGACAAAAAGCTGGGGGCAGTGATGTGCACTCGTGATCGCAGCACCTGAGAGCCAGGGACAGGAGAACCCTGAGACTCCCAGGCCGGCCTAGCCTAAACAGTGAAGTCCAGGCCAATCAGACTCTGACTCAAAGGTGACGTGTTCCTGAGGGTGACAACACAGTCTCTGATCTCCCCACAAACACACACTCATCACACACTGGAAAGCTGGAGGTGAGGGCTGACGGGAAAGCCTGTCCAGTGGTTACATGAGACCAGAGATGAGCCTGCAGCTTAGTGATCTCATCTCCACCTGAAACTAGCTTCAGGTTCAGCAGGAGACCTTAGAGGAGGCACCCAAAGCCCTCCTCTAGCTCCTGCTGTGCACATACACACTGTGCACATATACCTCACACACACACACACACACACACACAAATGTAAAAGTTAAACATTTTTAAAAGACTAGGCAAGGTGGCTTTAATGTCTTTAATCCTAATACTCAGAAGGCAGAGACAGGCAGATTTCTGTGAGTTTGAGACTAGCCTGGTCTACAGAGCAAGTTCCAGGCCATCTAGAACTACATAGTAGGATTCTATCTCAAAAAAAATAATAAACCAATAAAATAAAAATAGAATAAAACATTACAAAAGGAAAGTTCTTCAAGCAGGTGATCGGACTCTTCAGTGTGCCTGCTGAAGGCTAACCCTGAAGCCCCTCACACAAATAACCCACATGGCACTACTGCTCAAATGGTCATTATGCTATGACTAGCTTAGACAGGAGCACAAAAAAAAAAGATCTCATTTCCAGCACAAGACATTTTACCTTTCAGACAGGTCCCCTTAGCATTATGGTAGCATCGTCAAGCCTGAGTACAGGGCTGCTAACAACTATCTCCTGGCCCTGGTGGCCCACTGTCTGCTGATATTTTGAGAACTGAGCACAGACGGGCTCAGGTGTTTTCTCAGGTTTGTGGATAAACGTAAGTGGCTGTCATTTAAATGGGGGCATGGAATGAGAGGGCAACAAGAGCCACTAGGTTCAACTGTGGCTCCACAGACAAGCAAAAGGAAAGCGGAGCTTAGCGGAGAGTTGTAGAGGTAGGACAGATCCACTCAAACAGGCTTACCTGAAAGTTCCATTCTTTCTAAACAAACATCTAATAAGACACTGAGGGCTCTGACCCTCAGCTCAGTTTAGATATGGTGGTAGCACTGAGTAGCTATGAAGCCACTAGTGAAGAACAGAGCCCAAGGCCCTGTAACCTATCTTCTGGGCCACCAGGCTCAGAGCCTTGGAGTTCCAGGAGATCTACAGCGTTTTATCTGCATTCTCATTATTTCATTAAGTAGCAACCCAGGCCATCGTTTTCACATGCACATGCCAAAGAGTAACAGAAAGTTTCTTGGCAGGAACAAAGAGTAAAGAGTCCATCTACACTACCCACTGTATGGTCGGATGCCTTCCTTATCAGTGGCTTTTCAAACAAAAAAACCAAAACTATTGCAGGGCTTCAGTAGGAGGGCCTAAGGCAAGCTGTAAGAGAGTCCCACAGCACACCAAGCAAACTGTGAAAGGCGGCAAAGGGGGCTATTTGTGGATTCACAACCATGGCCTGCACCTTGACCACGGCCTTTCCATCATGACAGTGCATAGCTGGAACTGATCCAGAAACTTCCTCCCCGATGGCTAGCTCTCATAGTGCTGAAAGGACACTGGAGGAAGGCATCAATGGATGGACCTGGGAACAGGCCCTGTGTGTCGATGCTGACCTATTGGGCAACATGTGGCACAGGTACAGTAGTGGCATGACTGTTGTGGAGTAACCAGCTACCTTCTGATTGGATCCAAGGTCTGCTTCACAAGTGGGGACTCATTCCTAGCACTGTAAGTTCTGGGAAAGGCCCTTGGCTGAGGAGGTCATGGGCCCTAGAAGTGGGGCACTCATTCTTGTTGTCTGGCTAACTAGACATGTTCTCAAACTGCTTTCCAAATATTTATGGCTATCCTCGTAGGTTAGCGTTGCTCTTGGCCTTGGTGAGAGAAGCTCCTTTCCACAGCAGGCAGGGTCAAGAGCAGAGAGTAAGTGACCGTTGAGTGCTCAGCCCTCAGTGAGAGCCCACCCCCAGAAGGCAGACTCAACATTAAAGAAGAGGGGCAAACAAACCTAAGAGCCAGAAGATTAAGAGAAACTCTGTCAAGTGCTGTCCTTTGGACATGACACGGCAATTGCACTCATAAACTAAGCAGCTGCAGTTACCTAAACAAGATCAAACCAGTTAGTAATCCTGTCATGGACATGAGCGGGGCCCCAAGGTGTCACTCTTAGCTGAGAACTACTGGCAGTTGACGGCTGTGGGGAAGGGGAGGCATCTTTCTTTGAAAAACGTGGCCACAGGTAGGCTGCCCACACACATCTGGGCTTAGGTGATGAGAAGAGCTAGTGGGAAGATGCATGCCTTTAACCTTAGCATTCTGGAAGCAGAGGCGTGTGAGGCTCTGTGAGCTCAAGGCCAGCCTAGTCTACAGAGCAGTTTCTAGGCCAGGTAGGGCTACCGGTTGAGAAAGCTATCTCTAGAAAAGAAAAAGAGGAGAGTATGAAGGAGGGAGGGCACACGGGGGCTCTAAACGGGTCAAGTACATGTATGACCAAAGTATAGTGTATATGTGTATGATGTTGTAAGAGAATACATTTAGACTTTTTGAAAGATGGAGTAAAGGGGGACGTGAAGTCCTATTCTTTCTCTCATCTCGCCCCCCCCACATATGTGTGTCTGTTTACCCCCCTTCCCATGTGTGTGTGTGTTCCCCCCACACACTCTTTTCTCTCATGTGTGTGTGTGTCAGGCTTGTCTCAAAACCCCTATACTTTTTAACTTGGAGTGGTCATTGTACAACCCCTCCCCCCACTACCCTTAAGGATTATGTATATTTTGGCAAGTATCATGAGGCTGACAGGATTGAAGAGCCTGCCATGCATTATAAACTATATCCAGCAGAGCTATAGAAATAAGATTCATGAAAAAATACACACACATTTGCGCTCGCGTGCACACACACACACACAAGAGGACTCTGCTTGTAAAGGAATGCTCCACTTACAGGGGAATGTTTATCAGTAAACAACAATGTTCATTGGTAGACAAGTGCATGTTTGCTGGGGCATCCATCTTTAGGACCGCCCATTTGTAGGAGAGTGCTTACTGTTGGGGATCTGTTCTCTGCCGGAGTATGCTCCATTTGTAGGAAAGTACATGTTTGTCAAGTGCAAATCTTGGTGTGAAAATCCAACCAAGATGTACATGTCAACTCCTCTGTGCTGAGTCCTTCTACTGTCCAAACCAATTGTGACTTCTACTCCTGAAACTAGGAGAAAATCATGAGGCTGAAGAGAGAAGAGCTCCATTGGATCAAACTACATTACATGTGTTTTCAGGAAAGAGAAATTCCAAGGGACTTCCTTGTTTCCAGACCACACACCTGGACCTGGAAACATGCTCCTCCCCAGGGCTTCTGCCCCCTTGATGAGCACCAAGGAGGGGAAGCAGGGCCCTATGCTCTGCCTCTTCTGGAAGATCGAGGGTTCTCTCAGCATCTAGTTCCAAGTCCTGTAGCCTTCCAGTTACCTTCTTTTGGCCTCTAAGGAGGAGGCCTGGCTAGCCTAGGCCTGTGCCATGCCAGGACTTGATTCTTGTCTCTGCCCCTAGCCCTAAGTTGTACTAAGCCACAATTAATTAATTCTCTCTCTCTCTCTCTCTCTCTCTCTCTCTCTCTCTTTCTTTTTCATATTCAACAATCATGTCTCTACAGCCAAATTCCTTGTGCATGTCACATTAGGAAGATGGCGGGTTTTTCTGAGTTCCCCATCAATGGCATACAGGGGAAGAAATCTCTATTCACTACTAAACTAGTAATAAAGAGAGAATTTAAGTTTAAGGAATGTGACTTGTTCCTTCCAGACTTGGTTTGAGAGCTGGAAGCCAAAGTCTGAACTCAGGCAGCCTTCCTATAGTTACACTGAGAAAAGATGTCACAGGCTAATTTGATCCTTACACAAACAATGTAGCACACAGCTATTGTTCTGCCACCTTGAGTTCTCTCTTCAAAAGTGTGAGTCCTGAGTGACCTGCCATGACTTGATGTGACGCTCCCTCCTAGATGACCAAGGGGTAGTGAACTGGACCAAGCTCTATGAGCCAGCTCCTCTGTCACACTCTCTGCGACATAAGCAATGACTTGCCAGGCTGAAGAGTTCTTGGGGGCCTCATGGAATAAGCTGGTCAGCTTGGAAAAAGGAAGGAATCAAGATCCAAGAAGACACAAAGAAAGGCCCCCAGAAGGATCAAGTGGCAGGCAGCACGGTGGCCTCTAGGTACGGTCACTTCTGAAGTCTGCTGCCTTGGAGCGCATCTTAAATAAAACTCACATTAATTCGAGTTTGCTTTGAAGTCACCACTTACAACCACTTTGTCCTAACACAGAGCCTCTCTCTGCTCAGTGGCTGCTGGATATTCAACAGACTGAACATCCCAGCTAGAAATGAGCAGTGCACTTAGACAGGCATCTACTGGGCACACCACAAGTGCCTATGAACAGACACCTCTGCTATGAAATCAGTAGTTAGCAGTCTGCAACAAGCGCAGATAAAACCATCAACACAGGGTAGCCTGCAAGGTCAGAAAGAAGAGAAGAGGTTCTCTCCCACTCAGGCCCAAGAAGAGCATGCAGAAACAGACCTACCTACCTTCCCTCTCCAAAGTCTGCACACTAGCAGCTATCAAGAATGTCGCTGAAGGATGGAAGTAGTGTCCACAGATCAAAGCCCTGGGCAGAGTCCGCCTTCCTCCGAACCCTTTTCATGTACCAGGACCGACTGCTTCTGGAGTTTGCTCTCCCCTGAGGTCCTCAGCACAGAACCAGGTAATTCCCAGACAGTCTTCTGACGTGAATGAAACCACACATGGAACAATGGAGACGGCCATGGCCAGTTGTATTCATTTCTGAGGGTTTCCATTTTTTTTTTAATTAAAGGTTTAAAAACATACAGGGGCTGGAGAGATGGCTCAGCTGTTAAGAGCACAGACTGCTCTTTCAGAGGACCTGGGTTCAATTCCCAGCACCCACATGGTGGCTCACAGCTGTCTGTAACTCCAGTTTTAGGGGATCCAATGCCCTCACACACGTTTAGATATCTGAAACCAAATGACTGCAATCTTTTTTGTGACTCTTCCCCCAGCAATTGATTCCCTTGCTCCAACTTATCTTTTCCTCTTTTCCTTGACTCAGATACAAAATCAAGGGGAACGGTAAGCATACATGAACAAACTCAACTATCTCATTCATATTCTCTCTCTCTCTCTCTCTCTCTCTCTCTCTCTCTCTCTCTCTCTCTTTCTCTCTCTCTCTCTCTCTCCACACACACACACACACACACACACACACACACACACACACACACACACACACAGAGCAACTCATACCTATAACTCCAGTATTTGAGAGGCTGAGGCAGGAGGATCACCATAGGTATAAGGTCTGCTTTGGGCAATATAGTGAATTCCGGGGCAGCCTGGAGTACACACATCAATCTTGTCTCAAAAAGCAGTGGGGCAGGGAAGTAGAAGAGATGGCTCAGTGGTTAAGAATGCATACTGCCCTTCCAGAGGACCTGAGTTCAGTTATCAGCATCCATGTCTGGTGGCTCACAACCACCTATCACTCTAACGCTAAGAGAATGAAGTACCTGTGGCCTCTGCAGGTAGCCACATGCAGGTGCATATATACGCATATACACATAATTACAAATACTAAATAGTTTTAAACACATACATGCATACATACACAAGCCTAGATAAAGCTGTACTCTCAGATATAGTCTTCCCATATTCTTGCTCAGTACTTTGTCTAGAGCCTTTCTCACACATCCAGCCTGAAGGAAGGAATTTCTACTACCTGTGGCCCCTTGGTAAGCAAATAACTTGGAATATTTGATTATTTGGAAGAGCCTACCCCTTAACACTTAATTTGACTTCTTTAGAACACTGAAACAAAGGCCAAATACACCATGAACCACAAGGAATTGCTGGGGACAAGAGCAGGGACCAACTCAATGCCATGGCCACCATCGGTGCCATCAACTCCCAGTAAAAAGTAGTAAGATTTGGAGCCAGCCGGGTGTGAGCCTTCCTCATCTGTGATCTGAGATACAGACAGACATACGCACTAAATTATTCTCCTGACTCACAAGTCAGCCTCCCTTCCTGCAAGCTTCTCCAACCTGTGCCTCTCAATAACTGGGGAGGGCCAGACTCTGCAAACCAGAGTTTCCTGTGCATACATTGTTATCAGCCAAGCCAGGTGCCAAGAGAGCATGCCCAAGCCTCTACTTTCTTACCTGCTCAGTCTTCTCTCACCTCATTTCTACCCAAGTAACACAGGAACAATGCTACAGAGGAGTGGAGCATGTCTACCCTACAGTCCCACTCAACTGTTCCAGCCCAAAGCCACTAGGTGGTTGCTGGCATTCAGCCCTCCATTGCCAACTGTCTAAGGTGGACAGCTATGCTGTGGCTCAATTCCCTGGTGCTGCTATTTGGCTCCTCTTCCAGGAGAGAAAACATGGGCTTGGTCAGAGCCCTGGAAAGCGCTACACCGCTTGCTGAGTTGTCCTGGCTTTACCACCCTTCACTGAAAAGACACATGTACGGACATACTTACACACACACACACACACACACACACACACACACACATGCAGTGCTTGGTGTTCACTGGTGTCCATAGGCATGGTCCCCCACATGAGCAAACTCCACCCACACCCTGTAGACACATTGTGCCCGCAGGAGTCCCTGTGGCAATGTCACCAAGCAGTGGTGATTTTGCACCAGCCCAGGTGTTAAGCCGGCTCCTCCTCCCCTTTGGTCTGCCTGTGTCCCTGCCTTTGCCCTCCCAGGGTAAAGTGCTTTCAGGCCACACAATGAGCAGGAGGAGGAGAGACACTTCTATTGAGGAAGGCGGTTTGTTGTTTCATCCCTAAAGGGGACTGGGAGGTGGGGGGATACAAAATTTCTAATAAGCAGTTTCTGTCCTCAAAGCTAAAATGATTTTCTTTAATTGGTGGTGGGAACAGTTTATTGTGGGGTCTCTGCCCTCCCCCCCCCCAGCCTAATTGACTTACTGAAGTTTAACAGGGGCTTTCACCTGGAGAGATTGCAATTACTCCCCACGGCCCACATTCGTACCTGGGCTTTCCCCACAGGAGGCCTTTGTCCCCCTAAATACAGCAGTGACACAAATGTCCCCAGCAGCAGGGGGACGCAGGCAAGTGGTAATTTTCAGCCCAACGCAATTAGCTGAGGGCTTTTCAGTCTTGCCAGTGAATGGTGTGGAGACTGTGGCATGTGAGAACAGTGAGAGCTGGGCTGCTCTGTGCAAGCCAAACAAAAGAGGTCTCTCAATTGAGCCCCGTGGAGAGCTGGACCAGGACTGGGGGGCCAGCTGGGCCTGGGGCCTGCACAAGGGAGGAAAGGTGCTACCATCCACTGCTTCCGTGGGTACCTACGCAGTCTGCTTCAGGCAGGCTCAGAGCTCCGAGTAGTCTCCTTGTGCTTAGCACCACACTGGCACCATGAAGCAAACAGGCACCGACTGGGCAGCCTGGGCAGAGGAGGAGGTCGGTGTAGGCAGCAGCATGGTCAGAGCTTATCCACCTAGCTTTCCCGGTCAACTCAGTGTTGGAGCTCAGGCCATGATGGGGTTTTCAGAAGCACCAGAGAGTCAGGGAACTTCGCAAAAAGACTCTCCTATGAGCTGAAAACTAGGGAGACCCAAGGGGCCTCTGTGACGCCAAATTCTACCTCTGCTACCACAGTTGCTTCAATCCAGGACTGAACAGGGAAACAGCTCTCTGCTAGACAGGGGTCACAAGGCTGGGGACACAAGGCGGAACAGTATGCGGCTTGCTTGGGCATTGAAAGGTATTTGATGCCACTGTAAACCCCAATGTTGCATTATTTACCGAAAGAAGTGGTTTCTAGTTTGGTATGGCTCAACTTTTAGCACACACCTTTAAACCAAAACAATGAAGGTAAAGTTAGTTTGTAGAAGGAAGCACCTGTGTTTGAAAGTAATGTCTAATTGGGTGGCAGAAAAAGTGATGAAATTAGGAAAAGATTTGACAGACTAGGATACGTCCAACTCTCACAAGAACAGAGAAAGGGAAGCTACTTAAGAGAACAGTGCAGAGAGAGGGGTCGTGGGGGGGGGGGGGGGGGACGAGACAGGAACAAGCTAGACACAGGTGAAGACAGAATGAGGAGGAGCCAGAAGATTAGAACCGGTTGCCAGAGTTAGTTTGTGGCCAAGGAGTGCAAAAGGTCAGAGGCTGAGACAGAAGCCAGACTGATTGACTCAGGCTAGAGAGGAGTTTGCGCCAGAACAGCTGAGCTGACCAGCCAGCCAGAGCTCAGAAACCGCTAGGAAGGGTAAGCTTCTTCAGCACTTAAGTCTCAGGCTGAAAACCTTCTAGGCCTAGATTAGATTGTGCAGAGCCTAGAAGCTTCCAGGACTGGGGCCCAGTCAGCAGACGGAGGGGAGACAACAGCTTCCAAGCCAGAGAATGCCAAGGCTGGCAGACAGGCTTCAGGAGGGGTGCTGCTGCAGTGGGCAGTATGCAGACCAGACTGCAGGCTCAGCATCTAGTCCTAGGTGTCCTCCTTGTAAAAACTCAAAATTTAAAGATACGAGCAGATGAGCTGAGCTGCAGATTAACTAAGCAGGAGCAAGAGAGACAGAATGCAGGCTTCAGGTACTGACCAGGGAAACCGAAAGCAAGCAGCACAGAAGAGAACCAGTATGGCTCAAAGCCTACTGAGCCTAGGGTGCCAGTTCCACATTGTTGCCCAACCTTAGGCTAGCCTGTAACCTTCTGGGGCCTCAGGTTTCTTGTTTATAAAATGGAAACCAGTTATACTAGAACAACTTTTTTTTTTTTTTTTTTTAAACTTTAAAAAGCTAACAACACTTTTCTGGGCAGCTGAGCTTTTTGGGTTTGTTTGTTTGTTTGTTTGTTTTGCCTATTCCTGTCAGAAAAAAAAAAAAAATGACTGCTCTATCATGTGTTAACCCTGCCCCGTTCTTCCCCAGCCGGGCTGCTAGGACCTGTAGTTCTTTCTCATCCTACCTCAAGCCCTGCAGGATGAGTTTCACAGAGAAGAATCTACAAAGTGAAGAATGGCTAATGCAGGCTCCAGCAGGAGGAGATGTGAAAACAGGCCTTCCCTCCCTGTAGCCACCATCCCTGGGACCTGTACTCTTTTTCAGGGGCAGCCTAGTCCAAGCCTGCAGGAGCCACACAGCCCCGCAGGTCCATGAAGACCTGAAACCGGGCCAGCCTTCCATTCTTCTTGCTAGTCCTTGTGATCTGCCTGGAAAGGACTCCCTCAGTTACCTGGAAAGGACTCCCTCAGTTACCTGGAAAGGACTCCCTCAGTTACCTGGGACAGCAAAAGACTCTGCTCTGGAACCCATGTCTCCCACTGCCCCTGTCCAAGAGTTTCTGAGCTGGACACAGGCAGGCACGGGACGGGGAGCTTCCTTTTTAAGCAGGTACAGTCTCAGTTTGCCAAGCCGGGCTAAAGGGTCCCAGAAAATAAAATTCAAATAGGCTTGCTCTGGTCAAAGCAGCAAGCCAAGATTCATTGTTTAAAATTGAAAATAAGAGCCGGGCGTGGTGGCGCACGCCTTTAATCCCAGCACTCGGGAGGCAGAGGCAGGCGGATTTCTGAGTTCGAGGCCAGCCTGGTCTACAAAGTGAGTTCCAGGACAGCCAGGGCTACATAGAGAAACCCTGTCTCGAAAAAACAAAACAAAACAAAACAAAAAAAAAAACAAAAAATTGAAAATAATTTCAAGACAGTCAAAGAGTTCTAATCCCAACTGAAAGTGTTCAGCCTGAGACAGGACCATGAGCAGTGTAGGAGCGCGGCGAACAGCATCACCTCTGGACCCAAAGCCAGTGCTCAGCCTTGCGCATCTGTGGCCATGCCTGCTGGAGCAGCAACTGCTCACAAGCCTCAGCTTCCTTACTGGCTATGGTATGGTTTTTGGGTTTTTTTTGTTTTTGCTTTGCTTTGTTTTTACTATTTCAAGACAGAGTTTCTCCATGTAGCCCTGGCTGTCCTGGAATTGTCTCTATAGACCAGACTAGCCCTGAACTCACAGCGATCCACCTGCCTCTGCTTCCCAAGTGCTGGGATTAAAGGTGTACACCACCACTGCCAGCTGTTTCCTTCCTTGTAACTGAAAATGATAGCATTAACTATGTCTGTGGAAGGGTTAAATTTGATCATGCTCAGCCCGGTCCCTGGCATGTAGCTGCACTCCTGGTCTGCTAGTTACTCTCACACTCTCAGCACTGACTAGGCAACACGTGTCACTTGGGATTCCCAGTCACGGAAGTGGCCTGGTAATGAGAACATATATTTGTTTACCTCTTGAAGCACCAAGAGCTGGAGTTAGAAGTGAGAGCTTGTCCCTTTCTACAGGCCACTTAGAAAGTCACTGTCACCGCAGTGACAGATAGGACCAATTCAGCCTGGCCAAAGTCTTAGGAGATCCTGAGCCAAACAGGGCTTTAAGGGACAAGTTGAAATTTGAGTTGACCCTCAAGCTGACCACAGCCTCCTTAGCTATAGCCCACCCTATGTTCCCTACCACTAGCCTGCTGGCTACAAGACCAGGCCCTGGTGCCAGAAGGTGCCAGCCAGGCAGGAGGAACAGGTGGCTTTCAGATGAGACCCAGTGCTTCAGAACACACGTGGAACAAAGCTGGGGCTTGTTGCTGGTCAACCTGCCTTTGCTTGCTTTGGGCTATGGCCCAGACCTCGCGGTGGCTACGGCAGTCCTGGGAGGGGCCAGGAGCAGCCCATCTGGCCCCAGCCTCCTCCACTCCTGGGTTTCCCACTTTGTTCAGCACACAGTCCAAGCAGGCCAGGGAAAACACTGTACTCCCCAGCAAAGAAAGAGAACAGGAAAAGAGAGGAGAATGAAAGGGTTCAGGGTTTTAAGATTCTGTTAGGAGCCGGGCAGTGGTGGCAAATCCTTTTAATCCCAGCTCTCAGAGGCAGAAGCAGGCTGCTCTCTGTGAGTTTAATCCCAGCTCTCAGAGGCAGAAGCAGGCTGCTCTCTGTGAGTTTGAGCAAGGTCTACAGAGCAGGTTCCAGGCCAGCTAAGGCTACACAGAGAAACCTTGTCTCTGAAAACAAACAAACAAAATCCAAAAATAAACAGATTTTAAAAAATTGGTTCTGTATTTTTGTTGGTTCGAAAAATAATAAAAGAAAACTGTAGCCAGGTATGTATTCCACCCAAATATAATCCTTTTAACGCCAGCACTAGGGGCAGAGGCAGGCAGTGGAGCCCGAGCAGAGTCCCAAGAAGCCAAGAGGGAAGTTCTCTATCTTCTGGCAGGCAGGGGCGAAGTGCTTCTTGGGACTCAATCTGGATCCATGGGGACTACAAATCTGTACAGAGATGTAATGGGCAGGGACTACAAATCTGTACAGAGATGTAACAGGCACGCTGACGGGAACCAGGGCCTGAGCATCAGTGTTGGCGGTTGCCGTCCTCGGACTGGAGCTCTCTGGCGTGCAGGAGCCATTACTTGCCTTTGGCTTTGTTTTATTTTATTTTATTTTGTTTTTGAGACGGGGTCTCTCTACAAAGCCCTGCCTCTCACTATACAGACCAGGCTGGCTTCAAACTCACAGAAATCTGCCTGCCTCCCGCGTCTAAGTGGTGGGATCCCACCACAAAATCCTGAGATGAACTCAAGTCTCCACGTACTCACACAACACTGCTATGCTATGGCTTTCTCCACTGAATGCTCAACTCCACTGGCTAGAGCTCACTGTGTGGTTGAGTCCTGTCTCCTGTGAGTCCCACCCCCAGCCTGGGCAAGGACCCCTCCAACAGAGATTCCAAGGGAGACCTTAGCTTCCCTGTTTGCCCATTATTTCTGCCTTTGCTCTCTCCTCTCCAGCATGCACCAGGGTCCTCATGCCTGTGCCTTCCTAAGTGGCAGCCTCCTTGGACAGAATGAGGGAAGGACTCTCCTCAGGGGAACCACACTGCTGTGTGCCATCCCACCCAGCTCTAGTCTGGCTCAACCTGCTCACCACACCAACCCTTAAACCTAAGACATTACTCCAGCCCCAGCAGAGCTTTTCACCCACTTCTGAAACAGTTACAAAGCTATGGGGCTTTTGTTTGTTCTGTTTCTTTGCAAAAAGGAAAACGAGGCTGCCAAAGAGACCATCTGATCAGAAGCTTTCTCTTTCCCTCGAAGGAAGCCTCGTGGGGTGGGATAACAACTTTACAGAAGAATGAAATGGCACAAGCTAGCAGACTGTTTAGTAGGACGGACACCTGAATTCCTAGCTGGTTGGCCCACCTCATTTCAGGCTTCCATTTCTATATACCCCAAGAATATCACTGGCTGCCGGCTTGAGCAAACTCAAGTCCAAAGTTTCAAGGGAAAGCTAACTTCTCATCACCTACCTAATAGCCTGAGTGCCCTGTGTAGAAAAATTAAGGAGTTTAGGTCCTTCATGAATCCACAGGCTACCTACCAGGCAGAGATGGGAGAAGGATGCGCCAGCAAGTACAATGGCGGTGCTGACTACCTAGCGCCCAGCTCGGTTCCTGAGGTACCAGATGCATCCTCTGACCACCTTCTCTTCTCCATGGCTCTGGGGATGTAGAACCAACAGAGTATACCTTTCCTTCATCATGGGAGGATGAGGAGAGTGAAAGATGAAATGAGCTTTTAAAAAATGTTTATGTGTTTTGACTGATGTATGTGCGTGTACCATTTGTGCCTTGAGTTCAGAAGAGGACACTGGATTCCCTGGAACTGGGTTAGAGGTGGTTGTGAGCCGCCGTGTGGGTACTGGGAACTGGAACCAGGTGATCTACAAGGGCATCACAGGCATCAAACACTAAGCCAGCTCTCCAGTCCCCTCAGGGAGCTCTGAAAGCCCACATACACAGGAAACCAATGGGAAACTCCCTCAGGGATGAGGCCCTTTACCCACTCGGAAGGACTCTCATGTATTCCAACCGCTGACAGCTCAGGGAAATTACGTACACTTGTAATACAAATAAAAGCCATTTGGGTGGGGAAGAGCGTCTGGGCCTCTGAGGTCACAAGCAACAAGAGAAAGGCTTGAGACTGTGCCATGCTTCTGAGTACACATTCTCTGTCAGCAATCCCTTCTCTCGTGCTTCCCGAGAACACCGAACACCAGAGAAGCAGGATAATTTGCAGAACTTCATTAGTCACTCCTTTGACCTAGGACAGGTTTCTGGAAGCTCAGTGCACTTCAGACAGGAGTCTATGACAGCTGTGGTGTCATCGCTGATAATCTGAGTTAGGTCATCTTCCATGGACAGCTCAGGTTGCTCCTGCCTGGATGAAGGATTCTCCGTACGCCTGCAGGAACCCCTCGGCCCACTCCTTCTCTAAGTCATAAGCAGAAGATCTTGTGCATGCTGTGCAAGGAGCACTTTGTCAGACTGCCATGCTGCATCTTTATACCATCATTTGGTCCTCAATATAGAAGTCATCATGGCCACGCATAAACACAACACGGGTGCAGCTCAGTAGCGGACCACTCGCTAGACACATGCAAAGCCATGCTTCAATCCTAACACTCCTCCCCTTACAATTCAAATATAAAATCTCCCAGGAAAACAACTGTTGTGATTATTGTTGTTCCTCTGGCACCAAATTCCTTAGCTTTGGTTGCAGGTGTGAAGAACCTACCCACAGAGCTCCTTCCCTCCTTTCTTTTCTTTTTTCTTCTTTCTTTTTTTTTGTTTTTGTTTTGTTTTGTTGTTATTGTTTCTCTGTGTAGCCCTGGCTGTTCTGGAATTTATTCTATAGACCAGGCTGGCTTCTAACTTACAGACATCCACCTGCCTCTGCCTCCTAAGCACCATACCACAGCCCAGCTCCTCTCTTTCTATTGTCCTAGAGTTGAACCACTAAGCAAGCACCTTCTAGGAGACCCAACGCCCTTAACCTCTACCTTGATCCAAACTCTGCTTTAAACCCAAGGGTAATTCCTGCCTCGGTCCTTCACCCTGACTATAATTATACTTTTAAAGGGAAAAAAAATCAGCTCAGGGGATCCCCAGAGAGGTCCACTGAGCACTCTACTTGTTGTGAAGCTGAATAAGGAAATGTCCTGCACTCCAACGACTATGGACGGTTGTTCTCTCCAGGTGGATATCTCCGTGGATCTGTCCAGTTTGCCTCTCTGCTCACGGCTCTGTCCTCCACCACCTTTGCACTTACAGGCTGGGTGTGTTGGTGCCCTCTCAGGCAGACCCTGGCAAGCAACACACCCCATGGGGAGTAACAGTTGAGCCTTGGCACTCAGCCAGGAGCCATGCCGAGGATTCCTGACAGTGTCACTCCTCGGCACGCCATCTATACAGCGGCTCTCTTGCTCCCAGGCTTTTGGCAAAGCAGAAGAAAGGAAGGGAGATTTAAAAAAAAAAAGAAAAGAAAAGAAAGGAAGGGAGAAATAGGCCTTGGAAAGACTAAGAAAGGAAGGGAGAAGCAGGCCTTGGAAAGACTAAGAAAGGAAGGGAGAAGCAGGCCTTGGAAAGACTAAGGAAAGGAACAGAGGGACTGAGCACTCTTGGGGTGCCTATTTCTCAGTGAAAGAAATATCCCCCCAAACAGTGACCCGAACCCCTTCTTGGTGGGCCCCTTTGGGACTTGGTCCCCCCAAAGCCTGGAGGTTTAGCTCTATTCCCTCAACAGGCCTGGCAGAGTGACTGGCATCAGTGCCCAAAACAGTCTGAAGGATGCCAACAGCAGCACAGAGGAGCCACTGTGTTTGGACTCTGGCAGGAAGCCTTCCCAGGGCCACCTCATCTCTGCCTTCTGATCCCTATGAGCAGTGAAGACATAGCTCAGTTCTGAAAACTATGTGATTCACAACAAGGCCTCAGGCCTAGGGCTACAACCTTGCTAGCCAGGATGGTAGCCCCACCCCCACCCCCCACCCCCGCCCGGATTCTCAGAAGCTTTACCGCCTAGAGGCAGAGCAGTTCAGCTCTAACTGGGCCTCAGGCCTTCCTGAAGTGCTGTACCCTTACCTCCTGCATTTGTAACTTCTCTCCCAGCAAGGTACAGAGTCTGCCCTCTCAGCTCCTGAGACCCCCCAATGCTTCCCTCTACATCGGAGCTCTATGCCTGGAGGAGATGAGCATTGTGACTTTCAGGAGCACTCCCGCCACTCTGCCTCTTTCCTGCCTACACCTACTGCCCCTGCCTAACCACTGCAACAGTCCTGCAGCTGACTGGAGCTCTCCCTCTACCATTTTGCCTGCCCTCTGCCTCTCTGACCCTGCCCTGCCTCCTGGGATCTCACAGTCACCAGGAGGGTTCAACTCACTTGAAGCTGGCAGCCTACAGGGTAGAATTGCCTGCCCCCACCCATCTCAAGGAGTGGCTGGGAGGTGCCCGGCAAGCATGCTTTGGAGCACCCCAAGGGGCCCTTGTTTTCTAGGCACCCTGCAGTGGTCTGTGACAGACGCAGAGATGGGGGAATCTTTTGCCAGCCAGAGTTGGCATACCACACTACCTTCAAATCTGCCTCTGCCCTCTAGGGCAGAAGACCCTCCAAGAAGAAGAGGCCCTGCAAGACAAAGACCCGAGGCCCCCCAGCCTGGCCTCCCAGACCTACACAGGCCGCATTAAAATCAACACTCCGTGAACACACAAAACTGACAGGGCAGAGGGGGTACACACATTGGATACAAAGATCAGGCTCTCGAGAGATGCGGCCTGTTGGTCTCCCATGTTAGCTCCAAGTGACTAAGCGCAGGGTGGGAAATAGCTGCAGTGCCAAGGGCTCCCACCTGGGCTCTGAGTTCAGTGAACAGCCTCTACCTGGGAAAAATGCAGGCACTGTGTGTAGACCATTAATGGATGTGCTGTGCACACCGCTCCCTGAACCCCTCACTCTATCCCCCAGTGATTGCACAGGCCTGGAACACAGTGCACATGCCACCTGGTACTTCCCGCGGGCCCCTAGCACTGTGAGCAGTGGGAAGGGGCCTGACAAACACCCTGGCTTCATTGTGCCCCAGAAAGAGGGGACTAATTACTTGCCTAGACTCTGGAGTGCCCAGGGAGAGAACAGAGGCCAGTGGGGTGGAGAGGGTGGGAAATTGGGGGTTGGAGGAAAAAAAAGAGAGAGAAAGCCACAGGATATATTTCAAAGTTTCTCTAGCAATTTGGAGGCGGGGCAAGAAAGCCCTGTTCTGACGTGAAATCATACAGAGGTCAGGACTGGGTCTCCCACCCTTGTGAGAAAGTGGTGAATCAGGACGGTTTATCAAACGATCATTTTTTCCCTTTGACTGGGAGGCAGGAGCTTGGACAATTCTGCAGATGTGCTTGATGAGTTAGGGACAAAAATGGCCCTTCTTTGCCCCCCTCCCCTCCCTCTCTAAGGGCTCCCATCGGGGTTGCTTCTCCCTCCACTGCCTCCTGGGCCCTCCCCTCCCTTCTTCAGTGGTCAGCTGAGACCCCCACCCACGGCTTGCTTTTGTACTCTTGGCCTTTGGACACACTGACAGGGGCCTTTATGAGACCCCAATCAAGACCCCCATGTCACAGGTACCTAGTAGAGACACCAGACCTTTTCAAACAAGGGACAACAAGGAAAATCGGCTGGTCCATTGTCTCTTCTCTGTGCTAAGTGAGATGAAAGGGGCCCGCCACCCCCTCCCCATAGCCCGCCTGCCAATCACCTCTAGTTATTAAGGTCACAATGTGTAAATTCTTTTGACCTGCACCTAATCAAAGATGCACCGGCCCTTTCAAATCCGAATGGGCAGGAGGGGAGAGATTCCCTCCCATAAACCCAGCAAACTCCCTCAATAAAATTTCTCTCTGATTCCCTCTTGCCTCCCATCTCCACCCCCTCACTTCTCTTCATTCCGCCCTCCTCAGCACCAGCTTCAAACACAGTGACAAGCCCTGTGGAATTACTACCCAAGGGGATCCAAAGAGGACTAGAAAGTTCTTATTCAATTCTCTTTAAAGAAAAGGTTTCCTAAGAGACACAGTTGGCCAGTAAGCCCAGGACCTAGGCAGCCCTGTGGCTCCCATGCCAAATCTTTCCGAATGCCAATATGGTCCCTGGCTCTTCCTTGGGTCCTAAACCAGCCTCTCTTTCTTGCATTGGATGCCAGAATAACGTGGAGTCTGAGCCTCACCCATCCCTCATGCCACTGACAAGCTCCAGCTCAGATCTGACTCTTTAGACTGACGGGGAAATCTCATCAACCCAGAATGTACACTGCATTAATAAACAGCACTGTGTCAGCTACTGAGAAACTGACTCTGACTCTAAAAGTGAAGTCGCCCTCTCCCCTGCATTTCAGACCAAAGCATGCTTGTCTCAAGACCCCTTGTCTGGGGATGCCTTGACCCGACCAACGCTGTGTCAGAGAGGAAACAGCAAAACGACAACAACAAAAAAGTAAAAATCGTGTATCTTTGAGAAACAGTTCCAGAGGGGTTACTACTGTTCATCTCATGACATAAAAATGCCTGCAGTGGGAATAGAAGCCAAAAGCTCAACCCTAGGAAGCGAAGTCTCAACAGAAAACTTCAGTTGGCTGCCTCTATGAGGCATCCCCCTTCCATCTCTGTGGATGTCCGAGCATCTGATGTTTGTTTCTGCTCCGCTATTTGTTCTTTTACTTGAAAGCCTCACCCAAGAGTCGCATCTCCACCCAGTGCGGTCCCAACCAGGAGCTCCAGCTGCCTGCCTCACTCGGGCTTCACAATCACCTTCTTCTGGACCTCTGACTGATGCTGCCTTGCGATGCATCTGCTGCTACTCTGCATCTACTTTATTTACAACCACAGGGCAGACGGCAGAGACCAGAACCGGAACCAGTGGGAACTTGAAAGCAAACTTTCTGCAGTTAGGAAGCGAATGCTGAACTCAACGACTTATGAAAGACAAAACATGGTAACACACACACACACACAGACAGACTTCCCACCCCACACATCACTATGGAGGCCCTGCATTTCACCATTATGGTGTCCACCGAACAAGCCAGGCTGGCAGCTGGCTTATGTAAGTTGCACAGAAAGCCCTGCCCTGCACCGTGTGTGTGTGTGTGTGTGTGTGTGTGTGTGTGTGTGTGTGTGTGTGTGTGTGTGTGTATGTGTTGGGGCGCTCTCCCTTTCCCAGCTCTTAGCTTTCCTGTTTCCTTTGAGTCTTTTCCATGTTCCTTGTCTGCTGTTTATCTCTGGTCTCCTCTGGTGTAGCTCCACTGCCTTATGTCTATTGCTTCTCCTTAGGCTGAGGCCTTCCACATTTCAACCCTACATCTGAGCTTCTGGCCACCATTCCCAGCCATCTCTGGCCACTGCCACCCAGCTGCCCTTGGACACGGGAACTGGGTCTGCTCAGGTCAGAGCCCCATCACGCTCAGATTCTCAGGTCTTCACCAGCCTCTCCCTTCCACTCTCTGCAGATGGGACCGACTGTGGACTGCATCCTAGCAGCAAGCCTCACTGCTGTGTGCAGACCTCTCCACCCCACCACTTCAATCCACTCAGAATGGCCTCAAGCGCCTTGTTTTCCCTCAGGCTAAAGTTAAATCATCTCTTCAATCCATTCCCAATGTGGCCCTCAAATTCCCCTCCAGGGAGTCAACCTTGCCCAACCTGAACCCCAGGCCTACTTTTGGTCTTCCCCGTCCTTTTCTATGCCTTTGCCCACACTCGAACCCTTGCCTGAATGCCCTTCTGTAATGTAAGCAGGGGCACCAGGTTAGTCCCACTTCAAACTCCACAGCATCCGCGAAGCGCATCTTCAACAAGACAACCGACTGTTCTTCTCAGTTGCTTGCAGACTACTCCAGCTTCTGGTGACATTCACAGTGATATACATACAGCAGGCCACAGAGCTGTGGATACGCATGCCCCTTAATACTGCTATAACGTCTTGAGAGGTAAAAACTGGCTGGCTCTTCTCTTAGGCTTCGTACATGACATGAGACATATGACCCCAGCAAAGCAACGTTCCACACTTCTAGAAGATGGGCTACCAGAGGATCACATGACAGAGAAAAATGGTTCTGAGTTTATAGTTCTTTATTTCTATTTCCTTTTTTTCTTCTTCATAAAAGGGTCCAAGTGGAGACTGAGAAAAGAACTCACTGAATAAAGTATTTTCTAAACAAACACGAGGACCTGTGTTGTGTAAATTCCAGGCACTGTGACACATGTGTAACCACAATACCAGGAGGATTGAGACAGGTAGATCCCGGGGGGCCTGCTTGTCAAAACTGCTCTGATTCCCAACCAGGTGAAAAGCAATATAGGAAGACTCCCAGCACTGGCTCCGACCTTCATGCACGCATGCGTGAGCGCTCATACCTACACAGCGTGCTCTCTCTCTCTCTTTCTCTCTCTCTCTCACACACACACACACGTCCCAGGAACAAAGAAAGGCTCTTGGGGAGGGGGATAACAATTTTCTGAAACTGAAATATGATACACAATTCTAAAAATGTATAAAGAGTCCAGGGAGCTGTACATTTAAAGTGAGTATATTTAACTGGGCATGGTGGTTCACACCTTTAACCCAATACCTGGGAAGCAGAGGCTGGAGAATCTCTGTGAGTCTGAGGCAGCCTAGTCTACATAGCGAGTTCCAGGACAGTCAGGACCAAATGGAAAGACCCTGACTCCTTAAAGAACCATCTCACTGTGGTTTATTATGAACTATTGAGTGTTCATACTTCAGCCACCATCTTGTTTGTGACACGGTCTCTCAATAGCCTAAAGCTCACCAACTAGGCCAGACTAGCTGCCAGTTAGCCAGCCCAAGTGACCCTCCTGCTCCCCCTCCTCCCTGCTGGTGTTCCGAGAATGAGCTACAACACAGTTCTGTTTCTTCCTTTCCCTGGCCTCCCTCTCTCCCTTTCCCCCTCCCTTTCTTCAAACACGTGTTCTGAAGATCAAACACAGGTTCAAACCAACTGAGCTCTATCTTCGGCCCTGTGGCTATTTTAAACATTTTAATCTTGTGTGTGTGTTTGTGTGTGTGCCATGGTTGGCACACGTATGCCACAGCACGAACGTGGAAGTCAGAGGACAGCATATAGAAGTCAGTTTTCTCTGCTATGTGAGTTCCAGGGGTAGCCTCAGGACACCAGGATGGATGGCCAGCACCTTTACCCACTGGGTCTTCTTGCTGGCCCCAGCCCTGTGACTTTTAATTCTTTCTCATTGCAGGAGAATCTCTGAGATTCTCTCCTGCAATGACATTGTTGGTTGTTTTGGTGTTGGCACACCCACTGGTACCCCGTGGATCGTTACCAGGCTCCTTGGACATCATTCATATTTTTTATTTGTACTAAAAACTATGAAAAAGGAAATATACAGAAAACAATTTCCTGGGCCAGCGACTCTTGGCCTTTCCTCCCCGCCTTCCATTCCCCCTTCCTTGTCAGCACCTCAGATGAGCTTCACTAAGGAGAGTCACAAACCAGGTCACACACTAACTGAAAATGTCCTCGCTGGGAAAAGGAGCAAAAGAGCAAGAGAAAGCTTAGAAAAGAGGTAAGGGTGACCTGGCAAGATGGCTCAGTGGATGAGGGGGCTTGCCACCAAGTCTGATGACTCAACTCCATCCCCAGAACCTGTATGGTAGAAGGTCAAAACCAACTGTCACAAGTTGTCCTATTACCCCTACATATGCAGCACACAAAAATTAATTAGTTAAAGGGAAAAGAGGCAAGAATATTGGATAGTGTGCTTTAACAGAGCCCTCCAGAGGCAGAGAGACCTCTGCTATAGCAATAACCATGCGTTTTTTTTTGTTTTGTTTTTTGTTTTTTTATACAAGACAGGAAGGAGAACAGCCTCCCCCTCCCCACCCCCCGCCACTTCCCAAAAGGTCATAATCTGAAATTTTCAGAGAGAAATTTCTCATAGTTAAAAAAAGTATTAGAGAGGTGCAAGGTCAGCTGACAGCAGCCCCTTTACAGAATGGGTCTGGAGGAAGAGCCAAATAAATTGACTTTTTATGGTGCATAAATACATTCTTTTTTGTCATATTGCATGGAAATTCTAGTCAGCACAGAAAAATTCAGAGCCAATACAAACCTGTGTCATTCACAGCATCTTTATAGGCAGCTCCCATTACCATTTGGTACTGATAAATACACGAGGGCACACTCTCTCTCCTTCAGGGTGTGAGGAGAATGTCTCAAGCCTTGGGCCTCAGGTCACAACTGCCCAATGGAACAACATAATCCTAAAACCCACGGAGATTCACAAACACAGCAAACGATTATATCAGCAGAATTCCTACTCTCGGGCCCTAAGCTTATGACCAAACGGAGCCTATTCTGACCTTAGAGAAGGGCTCCACGGCAGATGACTGGCTCCATGGATAGCCAGCGGGAGGGCATAGGGACTAGCACTCAGCAAAGGTAGCAGTGATGACAAGGGCAAGTAGAGGCCCCCTTAGAAAAAGAAATGTGAAACGAAATGGAGCACAAAGAAGCCAAGACTTCGAAAGTGAAATACGAAAGTGAAATCTGCCTGAAACGGCCCGAGGACCACCTCACTGCAGAAGGACACCCTTCCCGAACACAGTCTGCTCCTGAGCCAGCCATAGCCCCACTGCTACCTTTTTTACTCCCAGTCCTCAGTCCACTTATGGAAGTCAGCTCTATTGGCTCAAGAAACTAAAAGCATCTTTCATGAAGATCCCTATTTTGACTGATCTGAGTGTTACAGCTAACAGGTGGAGAAATCGTCTTAAATATATGAGCATTATCATGACAGGGCCACTGGAATGGGTCAGTGCCGTAAGTCAGGCAGGGCTAGAAACTTCCGCTCCACCATCAGGTTACTCTTTAGCCTTGACAGATCAAACCCCAAGCCGAAGCAAGCTACAGAGATCAGTTGTGTCTCCAAGCCAAAGGTCTTCACAGTGAGGGACCAAAGCTGCCCTGCCCGAGCCTCTGCTGGCTGAGCCCCAGATTAATCACCACTAGGCAAGAGCTGAGCACCAGCCTGCAATCTGAGCCGGGCACCACCTGCAGAGGGGTCTGCCCAGCACCCCCTTCACTCCCTTCGGGCAGAACCCCAGGGCATGAAGGTGTCCACCTGCTGGCAAGGCTACCTGGGACAGGCATAGGTGACATTTAGTTATCTCCCATTGACAGGTACGTCATGGACAATTTGATTGCTTAGTGAGATAGGGAGAGATAGGTATTGACTCACACAGTGAAGTCAGTGCTCCAAGAAAAAGAAAATCCACAGCGTCTCAACAGAGAAAGTCCAGTGTCTTTCTCATTCCTGTCCAAAGAAGAAATCCAGCTGAGACCAGCAGTGGGGGAGGATGTGTGCCTTGGGCAGAGATTGCACATTCTTGCTACTTACGGAGGAAGAGCAGACTGAGGGTAAGGGACGACACACAGGGATGTCTTTCCAAAGCATCCCTTGCACTGCCCAATAGTTTGGTGAAAGGAAGATTCAATACAAATGCTGTCCCTTGAAGGTGAGAAGCACTTGCCCTGAGTTCCTAGATCTGTAAGAACAGTTCCCTCAGTCAGCTTTTCCAGCACAGATGCATAAGCTGGTGACTGAGGGTGGAGGACACACAGCCATCTAGCTGTGTGAGCAGGTGCTTTTAAGGGTCACATTGTAAATTCTTTGCAGATGGTAACCTGTGTGTAAACGCATCAAGATGCTAAAAAGATGAAAGGAGGAAAAGATGGCAGGGAGAGTCACATCTCACAAACACTGCTCCCAGGTCCAAAGGCACAGAGGCTTCCTGCCCACCTGCCCATGGCCCAAGGGAACCAAGTGTGGAAGAAGAGGTTAGACTCGGATTGAAATATGTTCCTTCAAGGGCAAAGAAAAGTACAGGTCAGGGGAGAGGTGCTGGAGTCTTGTGAGCACCTTCATCTGAGGCCTGACTGTCACAGCTTGTACCGCCGCCACAGCTTCATCCTCAACAACTCCCTTTGAACCTCCGGCCACAACCCAGAGTTAGGACAGAGCAGTGGCTACAATTACACACTTGCTTGGGGAAGGGGGTGGGTGCTGCATGTGACAGGCCATGAAAGGTCCCAGCCTATAAAACAGCCTGGAAAACAAACCCTTAATTTAAATGTTAATGAAAGTGCTCTGGAGACATCAGAGGCTTCCTGGCTGCTCAGAGAACAGCTACACAGGTCTCTGAATTTATGGCTCCCCTTTCCCCTCCCACCTCCCTCTCTGCCTCATCACCCACTGAAGTTTAAAGAGAAGGGGGGAAAAAGAAAGAAAAAGGTAGAAAGAAGGGAAAATGGGGGAAACCCACCCTAATTTTGACACTGAGGCATGCTTCTACCTTGGCATATGTGCTAAGTGACCCCCTGTCAGTAGAACGTGATCAAAGGGCAATACAGGTGAGCCCTCTGTACACCGGAGATGAACAGAGGACACAGAAAAGATGGTAGAGGTGGACTTCAGGTAGCAGGCGGTACAGACAGTAGGACAGAGGCCACTGATCCCTCCATCCGCTCTTCATTTTATTTTTCACTGACACTTCAGAGCTGCACAGATCTACAGGGCAGCATAATAATCGGGTGTGTTCATACATGTATAACCATCAAGCCGGATCATCTCCACATGTTAGAAACCTGCTGATGCCAAGGCCTAGTGGCAGAGGCAGGGGCATTTCTGAGTCTGAGGCAGCCTGGTCTACACAGGAGTTCTAGGACAGCCAGGCCTACCCTGTGAAACCCTGCCTTAAACAATAAAATGTAACTTCCGACATTTCCAGTTTATTTTGAAACATATTGTAAACCACCTTGGACTCCTGTTACTTCTCTGCTGTGACTCCAGTGATACTAGAGCTCTTTCCTCCCTCTGTTTGTGTGACAGAGAATTTACCACATTTCACTGCCTACCCATCTGACCCCCCTGTCAGTCTGTTTCATCTAGTTCGTGGTGTGTTCTCTAGGGACAACAAGATCATAACTCTTTGTTATTTAGTTTTTCTGAGGCTGGGTCTCCCTGTATAGCTCTGGCTATCCTGGAGCTAACTTTGTAAATTAGGCTCACCATAAACTCTCAAGAGATCCACTTGCCTCTGTAAACCACACACCCAGTGGTAACAGCAATTCTTACCTAGTACCTGGAAATGGAATGAAAGAGCAGATGAGTAAGAGAAGGAAGGGAGGCTGGAATGGAAAGGGAGATATCAGAGACAGAAAGAGACCAGGGGACTAGAGAAACAGCTCAGTGGGTAAAAGAGTACAGACTGCTTTAGAGGATCTATTCCCAGCATCCATGCCAGGTGGCTCACTACACACACACACACACACACACACACACACACACACACACACACACACAAAATACCTGATTAAAAATAAATCTAAAAGAAGAAATACCAATACTGACACTGCAGTAGCCCATTTCCTGCTGTGGTATTTAAGTCGGTTCATGACAAAGGAGTCAACCACACTAAAAATGGGTTCTAAGCCAGCAGGCATCACATCCAACACATGAGCCTCTGTGTGCCATCCTACCCTGAGGAATGGCTGAAATTCAGTTTTAGGAACTGAAACCATCCCTAGTGTTTGGTTCTTGCTACTGATGGCTATGACCCGTTGAGAGGCTTGAATTGGCATAGACAGTGACCCCCCCACCCCCACCCCCCCACCCGCCCCACCCCCAGATAAAGAGCACAGCACGATGGTTCTGCAGGACCTGACCCAATGCAATGCCCCCAGCACACAGATCACCGATGCCTGACAACTTGAGCACATTCTGAGCGGAATCAGTGGGCCCACCTAGGATTGCTCAAAGCGTCCATTCTTCTCCACGTATTGCAACTCCTCTCCAAGCCACAGCAGCCCCTTGCCATCTGCTGACTTTGTATAAACTCCTACTCTCATCGTCAAGAGACGTCATATGCAGGACACTCCCTCCAGTGTCTGCTGGCTCTCTTCAGGACAAGGAGACATTCTTGCCTCGTTTAGCACTAAGCCTTCTTTCCTCTGCCCCTACTCTAGGATAGAAGAAAGAGACAGAAAGATCCTTAAGCCACTGTGGTCCACCTGAGCCGTTAGGAGGACTGGTTAAAAGACGAAGCACCACGGTCATTTGCTCCTCTTTCTTCAGGTTATCGAGGCTGAAGAGCCCCTTCATGTACAGCACTTCATCACCAACCAGAAAACTGAAACGCACAGATGGACGGACTCCTGAAACCCACAGACGGATGGACTCCTTATATCTGACTCTTCTTCCCTACAAAGCAGTGAGTTACGATGCCCAGGGCCAGAAAACAGCAACATCATAAAGAACCAATGAAACCCATGCTGAAACTGCCTCTTTTTTCAACTCCCAAACCTGTCAGAGTACACTCCACATGCAATTAACCATTGGTAAAGAAAGATGTACTTCAGCAGGTTGGTGGCGACATCTACCACACACAGCACATAGCAAACCCTGTAGCTGTTGGAACAAACACCCTGCTCTCCCAGTACCAGCATCCACGGCCAAGCAGTGTCCAGGGCTGGCTTTCCTTCCAGCCTTACCCTCACCTCTGGGAGAAATGAAGCAAGAAGGAACAGCTTCTCCATCAAACCCCCCAGAGGCCACAACTCACTTTACAAACTTGAATTGGTACATTTCATGCAGACTTGGACTAATCCCCCACAAAACAAACAGGCCGCCACAGTGCACAAAATGGTATTGTATATTTAATAACACGGCCAAGTCAAGTCTCTACACCTATACCACTCATATATTTCCCTGATGACAGAAGCAGGAGAGAAGGGATTAAAACCCAAGAGTGTGGGGAAACCTTTCTGGCCACAGGCGCTCACACGGCAGTGGTGGTGTCCACAGAGGCAAGGGCTCTCTCTCCCAGTGCCTTTTTTTCACTTCGGGGAAGTAGGCATGGTGTCTGCAGAGAAAAAGAGAGCTACAAGATGTTCTCCCTTCTCCTTCCAGGCAGACATAAGATTCATTTCATCACAGGCCCCAAGTGTAGGATGGAGGCATCCAGACAACCAAAGCCCTAAGTGTCTGCACACTCCTGGAATGGCAGAATCATGTACCTAAGTGAGCCCAGGTCTCTCTCATAGGTGGCCTTCCTCACCATGCCCTATGTCAATTCTGGACACCAACGAGTGTTTTCAGGTTCTCAAAGAGCCTTTCAAGGGGCCTGGAACTGGAGCAAGTGCATGCTGGGATTGAGCCTGGGACCTCTGGAAGAGCAGCCAGGGCTCTTACCTGCTAAGCTATCTCTCCAGTCTACTTTTAATGGGGAATAAAATCTTGTAAATAGTATTGTATAGGGGTGGATATGGTGGTACAGGCCTTTAATCCCAGTATTGGGAGACAGAAATAGGTGTACCTCTGTGAGTTTGAGGTCAGCCTGGTCTCCATAGTGAGTTCCAGGATAGCCAGAAATAAATACTGAGACCCTGCCTCAAAAACACCAAATATAAAATTTAAAATAAAGGGGGAAAAGAGCTTTGTATTTACTAACTTCATTCAGGTAAAAATTATTATTTAAATAGTAATAAATATATTAATCTGTATTAACTCATAGGAAGGTATTAAGAATTCACAGTGACCTTAGAAGCTATATCTGAGACCATGTATAATGTGTTTCTAGGGCTGGAGAGAGGTGGCTCAGAGGTTAAGAGCACTAACTGCTCTTCCAGAGGTCCTAAGTTCAATTCCTCAATTCCTAGCAACCACATGGTAGCTTACAACTACCTGTAATAGGTTCTGATGCCCTCTTCTGTTGTGTCTGAAGTCAGTGAATATATATATATATACACACACACACACACATATATATATATATATATATATACATATACATATATACATATATATGAGTATATGTGTGTATGGATATATGTAATTATGACTATATATATTAAAAAATTTTTTTAAATTATTTGTCTGCCACACAACCGTGGAAGACATAGACCATTTTGTTTCAAGAACATTGTGTGCCTTCTTTATGTCCTCTTGTTCACCCAACAGAGACAGGTGGGAAACTCTTATATGGAGCAGGGCCTTATTTCATAAGAGCTGAGTCTTGACAAAAGGGTAAGAAGGGTGGGTAGGCTCGCAGGAAGCAAAGGGAAAAGCCCTTGCCTGCCTGCCGCCTGCCTCTGAAGCCTGCTGTTGCTTTTAGTTTTTGTTTTGTTTTGGTTTGTTTGTTTGTTTGAGTAAACATAGCTTTGAGATATGTGGGGGCCAGGAGGGCGGTGCTCACCTTTTACCTCAGCACTTGAGAGGCAGAAGCAGACAGAACTCTGAGTTCAAGGCTGGTCTGGTCTACACAGTGAGTTCCAGGACAGATTACACAGAAAAAGCCTGTCTCAAAAATAAAAAATAAAACAAATATATCCTTGAGCACATAACTGGTATTAAATATCACCTCTGCAATTGTTTGCAAATTAAAAATTCAAAGTCACAGAAACAAAAGGTGATACTTAGAGCCGGGTCAGAATCCCTGCTTTCTCTTGGTCAGAAGCACCTCATATTAAGCCTGGAGTTTTGGGGCCCATATTTTATGCTAAAAGTTCCTGGGTACAGATACATGAAAAGAACTGGAAACTTAGAAACAAAGAACATCAACAACAAAGTGCACAGGACTGACTGTTTAACAGGAGAAAGACGCTCACTGAGAAGGAAGCAGCGAGGAAGGGAAGCGAAGCGCTTGTCCTCAGAGGACAGTGGCTGCTCAACAACCCCTCACGTTGCCAACTCAGTGACTGACAAACACATTCAGCAGGAACAGTGGCAGGGAGGTGACAGAAGGCAGCCAGTGAGGATCACTTCAAAGGAAGAGGACAGGGAAGAGGGATTCCCATGGAGACACCACCTCAAGCAAACTACAAAAGAACCATGCACCTCCTGGGAGGCAGAAGGCATGGGGAAGCCCAAGCTTGGAAGCACTAAGCACTAAGCACTAAGCACATGCTGCACTAGGTAAGACGCTGAGGGAGTGCCTCGAAGCTGAGAGCTTTCTTTCTTTTTTTTTTTTTTTTTTTTTTAAGTTTTGTTTCAAGACAGGGTTTCTCTGTGTAGCCTTGGCAGTCCTGAAACTTGCTCTGTACACCAGGCTGGCCTCGAACTCACAGATATCTGCCTGCCTCTGCCTCCCAATGCAGGGATTAAAGGTATGTGCTTCCACTACCAGGCTTAGAGAATTTTGGGTTTTTTTTTTTTTTTTTTTTTGGTGTGTTTTTATTTATTTATTTTTTTTTTTTTTTAAGACTCAAAGTCATGGACAAAGTGGAGAGACATGGATCTAATAATACAGTATAGAGATCCTAGCCCATATATTTCGAAGTACCAAAAAAAAAAGGGGGCAATAAAACCCTAGCACATGCCCTAGATGGCTAGTGTGAAGTCAGAATGCCCAACACAAGCTTTTTTAGAAGAGAATTCAACTTTAGTTCTATCCCTGGGACCTACATGGTGAAAGGGCAGAAATCATTCCTGAAGGTTGTCCTCTGCCTTCTACATGTGCAACCAAGGCACAAAGGCATGCGAGCGTGCACACGCACACACATACAAATAAATGAAAGAACGAATGCAAGTTTTTTAAGCTAGAGTCTGCAGGCGTGGTGGCTCACACCTTGAATCTCAGACCTGGGGAGGCACATGTAGACAGATCTCTGTGAGCACCAGGCCAGCTACAGAGTGAGACGCTGTCTCAGAAACAAAATAAACAAAAACAGAGTTTAAGACATCGTTTGTGAAATTAAGGAAAAAGCCATATCAAATAACTCGACAGTTAACACTAAACAGTCAACCAACACGGGGCAAAAGAGTCATCCAGGGCAAGGAAAATATAGCAAGGGAACTGAAGGAGATGTGAGGAGAGCAGAAAAGGACCCAGAAAGGCCGCACAGAGAGAGTGCTGCACAGAGTGTGGTACGTACACCACAGTAACGCAAGTATCAGAAAGTCACACTCTTACTCATGGTCCAAGTTATGGCCAAAACCCTCAACTTGCCTTACTGTCATCTCAAATCAAATTCCTTTCTCAACTTCTCTTACTGACCCCGTCTGTACTCGGTATTACTGACCCCGTCTGTACTCGGTATTACGTGGTCTTTTCTCTTGAGAAGTAACCCAGCGCTCTCCAGAGGATGCGGATAGAGTAGAAGACTCTAAGGCTGCGGTGCAGGGGAGAGCCTGTCCACACCTCCATGTACTGAGTGCACGGACAATCTCTAGCCCAGAGCCCCTTCACCAACAAGCTGCTCCTGTCCCCTGATGCCAGCACATTTGTCACTCACTTCTCTCTAGTCCCACACACATGAGCCTGGCTGACAGGCTTTCAGAAAGGTGGCATTAGGGAGAAACTGCCAAGGAGACAAAGCTGGCTGGCTCCAGTCCCCCCCCCCCCCCCAGAGCTCCCCATACACACTCATCTTCCTTCTGGTCACTGGTTGTCTCTTTCCTAAGATGCTGGAATGATTCGTTCTGAAAAGTGACAGGTTTATAGGTTAGCCGACACCTCTGCTCTGTGGAATTTTAATTAACTTCTCCCATCGTCAATATGCTAAGGAACGGGGTCTCCATTCTCTAAGGTCAGCAATGTGTTTCAGGTCCTGCTATATCAGCCGTCAAATTGAAGAATTAATGACGTGGCTAATCGGCTCTAATTCTTAGGAAGAAAGAAATTGAAAGGGAGTTGTGGAAGAGAGCAAGAGGAGAGCTACAGGCTCCATGAAGTGAGGAGAAAGAGGCTGAAGGGGGCTGAGCAAAAGGGGCACCAACCTGTTTATAAAAACAAGTGACTGAGGTGGTGGAGGTGGCAGCCCTCTAACTTTCCCAATTACACTCAGGTGAGATGAGAGAGGCATCAGGGAAGAGCAGGAAGACAGACTCTACTAACTTCTAAGATAGTTCAAGTATAGAAAAGTCTCTAAATGCCCCTGGAAGGAGAGAGGCCCTCCTTGGTTCAGGATAGCCCAGACAGGGGCTGGAGCGATGCTTCATCAGCTAAGAGCACTGACTGCACTTCTAAAGGACCTAGGTTTGATCCCCAGCAGCCACATGGTGGCTACAGCCATCTGAGCTCCAGTCCCAGGGCATCCAACACCCCCTGGTGGCCTCTAGGGACAGTGTATATATATGATGCACAGATGTGTGTGTGTGTGTGTGTGTGTGTACACATACATGCAAAACACCCATACACACAAAGCAATAGAAAATCTTTTAAAAGCCTGGATACAAAGCACATGATGCACTGAATGACACTGTCTACATGAAACTCAACAGTAGGTACCGTGACCATATGCCAATAAAATGTTTTTTAATAACAATTAATAGCCAAGAAAGCAGCAATTTTTCCAATACAGGATTTCTCTGTGTCACTCTGGCTGTCCTGGAACTGCAGACGAGGATGGCCTCAAACTCACAGAGAAGATCTGCCTGCTGCTGCCTCCTGAGTGCCGGGATCAAAGGCGTGCACCACTCACTACCTGGCCAGTTTTACTTTTTTATTTTGATTTTGCATACTTTGCTTTGTTTTTGACTCAGGGTCTTACTCTGTGTCCTAGGCTGGCTGATGCTTATAGCCCAAACTGGCCTTAAATACATGGGTAATGTTTCCTGCCTCAGCCTCCCAGCTACAGGGATTACAGGCATGAGCCAACACACCTGGCTAGTTAAAGCAGAAGAAATAACTGCATTTTGGCGTAATCCTGGCCATTGGGAAGCTGAGGCAGGAAGCTCTAGCTCATGGCCAGTCTGGGCTGCATAATCAGTTCTGGACAAGCCCTAGCTACACAGCAAGACTTATTTTGAGTCTGGTTTTAGGGGTTTGTTTGTTTGTTTGTTTGTAGAGTTGGGGACTGGAGAGATGGGGAGAGATGCTCTCCCAGAGAACCTGTGTTTGACTCTTGTCACCCACATGGTGGCTCAAAACCATCTGTAACTACAGTGCCAGATTCAGCACCCTCTCTGGTCTCCAGAGAACCAGGCGCATGGATAGGAGCATGCAGGCCGAACTACCACAGACATAAAATAATAAAACTGAGCTGCCCTTCCACAAAGTTGCCACTGTTTCTGCTCCTCTCCATATATGGATGCGGCCCAGTTGGCAGGCCCCAAACCTCGCCTCCTCTCCTGATACCCAGAGCCTGTAAGGGATACACCAGAAGACATTTTCAGGGAACAAAGCAGAGGTGAGTCACAACAGCAGGCTAGCTGCTGCCATTGCCTCTCAGGTATACTGAGAAGCCTTGGCTTTGGAGCAACCCCAGAGGACATCTGCTCCAGAAAGGTAACACTGCCCTTAGCTATAGCCAGTATGTAGCTTCCTCTTAACATTTCTGGTCAGATGTTTAGGAAAGGTTATCTCAATTCCAAAGTATAGTGAAAGACCCAAAGACTTAAAGTCTCTGGAGAATGTTTAAATCCCCAGGAGAGTGGTTCATAACAACCTAGAATACACTAGTGAAAAAACTTCTAGCTTATCTGACCTAATAACATGAAACCATTCTTGAATGAGATTAAAAACCAAACATGTCTCCCTTACCTGAGTAATGGGCTGATAGCAATGGACCAGACTCGGTCTTCAGTCTGGATGGTGTGTAAGCACTGCCCCAGCCGGCCCGAGGCCAGAGGCCATACCTGGAAACAGGAGAGGAAATGAGCATGTTGGCATTGCCTGGGCTGAGGAGGCAGAAGTGTACATCATGTGGGAAGAGTGTGACTGAGGCACTGGGGAACGGAGAATCCTTTCTGTCCTGAAGACAGAGAGAGCCAGGGTCTGAGCAGAGGGGCCTCTTCAGCTTCTGGTTCAGCTGCCACAGAGACAGGCCTTGCTTCCTGCCCCAACCACCAACCTTTATCCTGCGGGTCCCTCTTCCTCCCAGGCTATGAGAGGTTACAGAGCCCTGAGTGAGATTCAACTGAGGAAATGCAGATGGAAGCCTCCTGCCTCTCTCAGAAACTTCCTTGTTTGTGAATCTTCCCTTCTCCTATCTTTCACCAAAACTTTACTTTAGGCACATAGAGAGCGGCGGGAAGACCAAGGCGCAGTGTAGGGGGAGACATGTATACTATTAGAGGAGTAAGAAGAAAACTGCAAAACAAGGAGAGAATGGGAACAAGACTTCAAAGTGAGAGGGGGTGTTGCTGTTTGTTTGTTCATAATGCCCAGGATCCAAAGGTATTTGCGTCAGCAGGGAATTTTAGCACCTAGTGTCACCTAAAGTAGCAGAAAAGCTTAACTCTTTTAAGCTTCCATATCTCCACAGGTTAAAAATATTGCTTGGAGCCCACTATCTGGGCCCTATCAGTCAGGAATGCACATTAGCAGGCACTCTGGGCTTAACTCTAATCAACACTCCCAGGCCTCTCAGCACTCAGTGCATTTAGAAATCTCCCATTAACACCAGGCTCCCCCGCACCTCACCCTACCCCAGATGACACACACACAGGGACATAAGCCTCTAACCAAACAGAAGGGAGACCTCCAATGTACAGGGCTCTCCCCAGAGCAGCCACAGAGGGATCCCTTGGCAGCTAGAGGGATCAGTGACCTCTCAAGGTCCCCGCAGAGCTATAAGGGGAACACACCACACTCAGGCAGGGCCTTAGATGGAAGAACTTAAGGAAACATTCCTTCAGTGTAAGGGGCAGAGGGGCAGTGATGGAATGGGGGTGGTCTTGCCTTCTTAGGATCACATGGTATCTCTTCCCTATAAAAGGAGAGAGTGTTTCTCAGAGTTTGTGGGTATGATGCAGTGGGGGTGGGGTAAGAGTAGGGGGAACTTTCCCCAAAACTAAGAAAAGAAATTTAACGAGAATATTCTGGATGAGAAGGGAACCAAAAAAAAAACCACCAACAACAAAACCACCGCCGAGGGCAGATATCTCAGTATTTCCTGTAAGCCCAGGATTCTAGCATCTGCCTTGTCCTTAGCAGCCAAACCCTTCGGTAATAACCAGATACCCTTCTGGTTTCTTCCTTTAGACTGCCCAGCTTGGAAGAGACCTTTGCCTTTGCCTTTGCCTTTTCTGAACTCCCTCAGAGTCGGGTTCGCGCTTGTGTGGTGAAGAGGGCACTCCTGATTTACAAATTCTCCAGGACAGCCTAAACCTGTGTTCTAGTAGCTTCCGTGGAGACAGCTGGTAGTAACTGAGAGCACTCAAACTACAGACTAATGTTCCTGATCTTTAGGAGTGAATCAGGAAGTACACTGCCAATTCCAAGAATCAGTTAGGAGTGGCAGCCTGTCTCGTAGCACAGCATTCTGTGGCAACAAGAGTGTCCTGGCACCTGAGCGACAGGAGTTGACATAATAAACATGTGGTCAGATCTTTACTATCAGTGAAACAGACTCATCCCAGAAAACACTCAGCGAACATACACATTTATACAGCCCTTTTAGAAGGCAAACCAGAGGTGGCAAGTCGTTCCTATCATGATCTTTGACTCAGGAACTCTTAAGTATGAGAATTCATTTTAAAAAGATTCTAAAACAAAACCCAAGTGATAAGATATTTGTGGAAGCCTATTATTACAGAACAAGCATGTTGTCTTGGAATCTGACTCGTCTGGGTTTGTGACTTACTATATTTGCTTAGAGATGTTGCCTAACTTCTTGGTCTCAGTTTCAGCTCATGGAATGGAGGACATGCCTATGTCTCAGGACCATGGTATAAAAAAGGGAGGGTAAATACCAAGAGGTAGCACAATCAATGCACAGAATTTAGCAGACTTAAGAAAGGATTCTTATTCCCAGGTTCTTGTATTCAGGAATAAACCAGATGCAAATGTCCATCTACTAGAGAAAGCTAAGTTCCTTTTGAAGCCACTGAAGATGGCACGAGGGCTGGAGATACAGCTCAATTGGTAGAGTGTTTGCCTAGCATGCTCACAACACTGGCTTTGATCTCTAGCATCACATAGTTTGGGTGTGGTAGCACACAGGTAATCCCAGCGTTCCACAGGTGAGGCAAGAGCAGAAGGTTAAGGTGACTCTTAAACTACATCGTAACTTCAAGGACAACTATTTAAATAGAAATAACAAAAACGGTTGTAAGAAAAAAGAAAAAAAAGGTTATAGAGAAGATAGCACAGAGTATACTGTGTATCTAAAATATATTACAATTATGCAAAGGAAGATATTTACCCAATAAGATAAAATAAGAAAATGAATAAAGTGCTTAGCATAGTTCCTGGTTACAGTCTACATTGCTAGAAAATCATCCTAGCAGGCATGTGGTATACGTATCTATAATCTCAAGAGGCAGAAAATTACAAGTTCAAGGTTAGTCCATGCTACACAGCCAGACACTGTTTCAAAACAGAAAGAGAGGTGGGTCTGAGGTTTTAGAAAAGAACCTAAGGCTATTGTTTATCTGAATCAACCGTAGCACCAAACCACCTTCAAAGCACAAGCTTATCCCCACAAAGGCTGCTGCTCCTAGCTGTAAACAGAGACTACAAAGACCCATGGCTTCACAATTGCTCATTATAGGACTGTTGGGAGCGCAGACCTAACCAAGGCGTTTACAGCACCCTCTTCAGACTCAGGGAATACTCTGGAAGATGGCAAAGGAAGAATGTTAAGAGTCAGAAGGTGGGGGGCGGGGCTTCAAATGCTACTGGCTAAGCACAACTTGGACTCATAGTAACTGTTGCTACTGTGATGCTGGGCCCTCCTAACAGTCAGTGATGAAGGAAGAAGGTTATGGGCACCTTAGTGCTGCATTTATTGGCAACTAACAGACTGCATAGTGCCCTGTTACACACCTGCTTATAAAGACAGCCCTGTTAAACTTTGGGACACTAATAAGAACAAGAGCTAGCAAATATACTGAAGAGATCTGTAAGGAAGATGGGGGCAGAGAGAGTGGGGGGGAACAACATAGGGCCAGGGGAACAGGATGCATTAGAAACTTGCATGGAATCATCAAGGAACGAAAGTTACTTAAAAACAAACCCTTCAGGGATTACACCTGTCTGTGCCACCCCAGCACTGGGACTAGAGACAAATGCCACTGTCCCCAGAAGTGAGCACTGACAACCCAAACCAGCTAGCAAGCACTTGACTGAGCCCTTTCTCTAGCCTGCGCTTACTACTGAGCAGTTTGGCCAGTTAAAGCCAGAATCTTTGCAAGGAATGCTACAAAGTCATTGATTAAACAACAATTCCATGTGAATATGGGATAGGAAGAGGAAAGAGCGGGTGACAGGAAGCCTCGCTCACTCACTCGCTCGCTGTAAGCTCGGCACTTGACAATGAAGACATGGGACATCGTTGGCTACCTGAGACCCTGTCTCAAAATAAAATCACAAACTGCTCATCCCCCTCTGGCGTCCTCTGCCAGCATGCATTTTCTCTAAATATAAAATATAAGGCAGAAAATTCCAAAAGGGGGAGAAATGTTCATAAACAGCAGGGAACCTATTTAGCTGTTGTCTTCATATAAATCAGCGACATGAAAGAGCAGTCACTAGAGGGTACACTGAGTCAGAGTTAGTGATAAAAGCTGCAACTTCACTCTCCTGAGCTCTTTCTGCGGCTTAGAGGCCCATTTGCTGATATGAATAGGCATTTTGCTACAGTGGAGCCTCTAGGTCCTAGAAAAGAGTTAACAACAAGCCCTGCTGAGGTCTTCTGCAATGTTCCCCCTGCAGCCCCAAAGCCTGTCTCCTGGCTAGGCCTGCTGTACCCAAGACTAGATAGAAATTGTCTTCTCTGTCCCAGAAGCAGCAACACTTGACACAGCCTGGATGACTGGATCCACAACTCGAGAATGACAAGTGCTTATCAGTTTCATCTTTCATGTCCTGGTGGATATCTGTGGATCAGGTGACCTGGTACTGATGCCACTACCAACAGCCCTGTCCTCTCCACTGCCTGCTGGCCACATCACTCTCCAGAGAGTCAGTAAAAACATGTTTTAATTACCAGACTGATTGCTTATAAACAAGGTGGTGAAAAATTAACTTCTCCAAACAGAGAGCAAGCAAGAGGAGGGAGATTTGAAAATAAAATATTGGGGTTAGAGCTCAACCCACAAACTTGAGGAAAGCCAACTCAGGGAAGAGAAGCTAGCCAGGCCCTGTGCTTTTGCATTCACACCACATTTCCAGAGAGTGGCACACATCCCAGCTGCTGGCCACTCCTCCCCACCGCAGTCCCGCTGGCAGGAGCACAGCCTGGCATGGCAAGCTTATGCAAAGGCACATAGTGAGGTCTTTATTGTGTCTCTTCTCCCTGTCCTCACCCAGTGCTCTCAAGCAATCCTGGGGCTCCAGGCTCTATCCACCCTCTCTTACCCCAGGCCCTAAAGATGGGAGGAAATAACAGTATGTGTGATGTGTGGTGCGGGGGGGGGGGGGGGTGATTGGGAGGGGGGGGACTCACCTTGGCTGTCCTGTCCCGGGAGCCACTCACAATGATGCCACCTTTACAGTCCACACAGTTCACCTCCTGCTCGTGAGCCGAGTACTTGACAGTGAAGGTGCTGTGGATCTTGTGAACACCGATCTTCCCGTCTCTACAAGAGAATAAAGAGCCCGCCCCGAGAGTTAACTTATAGAAAGAGGGCAAGCCTACTGAACCGGCAGCCCATGCATGGGTCCAGTGATGTCTGGATTTACCAAACGTTCTGTAACTTGGCTCACAAGGAGCTGAGCTTTTACACAGTTACTTCTTCAGCACACTTGAGGCTAACAGAGCTGAGAGAGAAAATAAACTTCCCTTAGAGAATAGCAAACCTGCTCCACTTGGCATTAAAGGCTCTTCCTGTTTTCTTCTCTGGCTAACCTGTTATCAGCTTTTGGAAAATCTCTGCTTTAAGTGTATAAAAAAAAAAAAAAAAAAAAAAAAAGCACAAAGCCAGAGGCAGCCCCGGCCAATGCCTGGAGCACACCAAGGAAGAGGTGAGAGACCTCTAGCACTCACCCTCCTGCACTGACGATGTGGGAGTTGGCCAGCACAAAGTGACAGACGTCCTCATCATGCCCAGAGAAGACTCTGAAGGGCCGTCGGTTTAAGCTTGCACCATCCGGGCGGAACTGGTAGGCCAGGATGAAATTAGCCTGCGATAGGTACAGAGAAGCATCCTGTAGCTGCATCCAAGGCATCTGACTGGAGAGGGGAACAAAACAAACAAGGAAGTGTAGCCACTGCCTGCACTTCTTACAGACAGGCAGGGCTAAAAGAAGATGTCAGCTGAGGACCAGGGGAAGCTGAAGGAGACTCCCGACCAGGTAATGTGACCTCTGCGTTCTGGCTAAGTCCAACTTAAGTTTTAAGACTCTGAGACTCCAATATGTACACACTGCTCAACAGATCAAGTAAGGTGTGACCAAGAAAAGACAAGTTTTGAGAAATCCCATTCCCTTGTTATTGGACCAAAGACATATTTACAAGTGAAAAAAAAAATCTAGCCATTTAGGAAAGTATGCAAACCTGCTCAAGAGATGCCTAGATCCTCCCGAGGAGAGGGACATTTCTGTACTGGAGGTAAAACAGAATAACTCCAAAGTAGTTCACTGCAGCTCGGGGCTAAAAAGAGCTCAGCTCTCAACAGTGAGAGAGAAAGGCCACAGGACAGACATGGGACTAAAGCCTTTGCTGGGTAGAGTGGCATGCACTCCTGAGTGCTGACCTAGGAGGGACAGGAGCTCCAGGCCATCTGCAGATACATAGATGTAACGGGTAAGGCCGTTCATTATAGGAGGGGCTGTGGACAAAGTGGGGAGAAGATGGGGACAGGGAGATGAGGGAACAGAAGGAGAGGAAAGAGAAGGGCGCTCAGCTAGGCTCCCTGGTGCGGCCTAAGCCCCTTCCCCAAGACAGACATCCTCCAGCCTCTACCCTACCTAACAGTCCTGGAGCTACCAAGTCTCAAGAAATACAAAGGGAAAGCGACCTCTCCCCATCCATGTACAGACACCATCTCCCACTGCCAAGCTGGTCTGAGCAAACGGGCCTGTGTTTCTTCCCCAAGCGTCACGGGAATGTGGAAAGCTCTGCAATTGACTTGCCGGGCCATTAAATGCAGCTCGGACTTTGTAGTAACTAAGCCTCTACTCATGCGGTTTTCACAAGTGTGTGCATATATTATACAGAATATGTGGGGAGCGCACATAGATGCCTACATTCTTATTCATCATTCACATTCCTCTTCAACATCTTTTCCACAGTTATGTAGATCACTCAAATGGGCAGCAAACAGAGAAAGCTGGATTGTACTTACAACCATGTGGTAGGCAGACATTCACCTAGGACAAGAAATCAGGTTCATGCCAGGTGAACAGTGGTAATCCTGGGGCAGCCTGGTAACTGTTCTGTTTATTTGCCAGTCTGCCTTAAATTAGTGCCCTAAAAGACAACCCAGGAGCAAAAGCTTGATAGTGAAATGTCCTTTGATGTTAAAAGGCACAAATGGCGAGGTATGGCACTAGCCTGTAGTCCTAGCACTAAGGAGGCTAAAGTGTCAGGACAGCAAGTTTAGGTCAATCTGAGCTACAGAGAGGAGCTGTTCTTTAAGAAAACCTCCACTAGGTACAGATGGAAACCAGACGGTAAAGCCTTTCACCATAAAAATCTGTCTTTCTCTTTCATAACTTCTCTATCATAACACCCCCACATAATTCACAGCAACTGACTTCAGGCAAACCACTGGAAACAATGCACACAAGGTAAAGGGTCAGCTTGATAGTCTGAATGAGAACGACCCCGTAGACTCACAGATGAGCCTTTAATCCCAGCACTCAGGAGGCAGAGGCAGGTGAATTTCTAAGTTTGAGGCCAGCCTGGTCTACAAAGTGAGTTCCAGGACAGCCAGGGCTACACAGAGAAACCTTGTCTCAAAAAAAAAAAAAAAAAAAAAAAAAGCCAAAAGCTCAGCCTAGGTTCTGTGTGTGTGTGTGTGTGACCTGTTGTCTGTGGATCAGTATGTAATGTTCTCAGCTGCTGACCCAGTACCATGTCTACCTGCTTCCTGCCATGATGATCATGGACTAACCCTCTGAAACTGTAGGCAAGCCCCCAGTTAAGTGAAACTCTTTTGTGAGTGTTGCCTTAGTCATGGCATCTTTTCACAGCAATAGAACAGTACCTAAGACAGTCACCAAAGGTAGCCGCGTACCTTTTCTATCAGCAAAGGGACAGGTCAGCCAGAATGAAAAGTTACAAAGCTCCTAATACACTAAAATCAACCAACAAGAAGCTCTTTTTGGGTAATGTGCTAAATAGTAATTATGAAATGCTTTGGTACTGACGAAGCATAAGTGTGGTTTAACAACTTTAGTAAAATTAATAAAATCTTCACGGCACTGGGCTATGGCGGCAGCCCAGTGGGGAAGGCCCTTGCTGTACAAGCCTCAAGGTTGATTTCAAATTCCTAGCACCTGTGTAGAGAACCAGCTGCTTCTACACAAGACCTGTGACCACAGCACTGTGCAGTGAGGACTAGAGACAGGAGGGCCACAGACCTGTGACCACAGCACTGTGCAGTGAGGACTAGAGACAGGAGGGCCACAGACCTGTGACCACAGCACTGTACAGTGAGGAGTAGAGACAGGAGGGCCACAGACCTGTGACCACAGCACTGTGCAGTGAGGACTAGAGACAGGAGGGCCACAGACCTGTGACCACAGCACTGTACAGTGAGGAGTAGAGACAGGAGGGTCTCAAGACCTGATGGCTATCAGCCTCGCTCTAGTCAGAGACCCTTTTCAAGAGATTTTGACAGAGGATGATAGAGTAGATCACCCAGAGTCCTCTTTTGGCCTGTAGGCACTGTTTTGCATACCCACACATGTGACATACACCGCAGAGACACACTGACACTCTTTCTACGTCCTACTTCACATATGCCTAATATCTCATCTTGCCTTTCTTTAAAAATGCCATTTTCTTTCTTTACTTTGTATGTGCACAAACGTTTGCACATGCATGTCACAGCACACACGTGGCACTCATGCACTAACTCTCGGGCGTTTCTTCTTTCCATGTGGATCTCAGGGAACAGACGCACATTGTCAGGCTTTCCTCCTGAGCATCTTCCAGCCCCCAACTTTGCCCTCTACCAAATTAAAGAAACAGGACTGGAGGTGTGGCTCAGTGTAAAGCCCCCCTGCCAGACATGGCCGAGGTCCTGGGCTTGAGCCCCAGCACCGTGACACCCCCCCGCCCCCCCATGAAGAGTTTAACAGAATCCAAGAGGAGAATTAACTTCCTAGAGATCATAGCAAGAGCAGCACACGCCTGTGATCAAGGCATTTGGGAGGCGGAGGCAGAAGATTTCTAAGGCCAGCCTGGTCTATAGAATGTTCCAGGGATATACAGAGAAACGGTTTCAAAACAAACAAAAAGAAAGAAAAAGAGGGAAAAGAAAAAAAAATTGAGATAGGACTCCCCTAAGTTTCTCAGGTTGGCTCTTTAGCTCAGACAAGCTTTGAAATTGAGATCCTCCTGCCTCATATTGTCCAGCCCCCAGAGTGCACTTTTTTATAATCTTTGTTGAGCTGTGTAAGCACGCCATCCTGCTGGACTCACTAGTAGTTACCATGCCAGAGACAGCCCCAATGATCTAATTTCATATTTTCTACTATGCTCTTTGGTCTTGGGAAGCCTTAAAAGAATCACAAAATAAGGCTAAATGATGGCTTAGAGGTTAGCAGCACGTGCTGCTCTTTCAAAGGATCTGGGTTCAAGTCCCAGCACCCACATGGTGGCTCACGATTGTCTGGAACTCCAGTTCCAGGAGATCTGATGCCCTTTGGAACGTCCTCAAGTACACACTGTGAAGAGACATACACAGAAACAAAATATTTTCAAGCCAGGCTTAGTGGTGCGCATTTTTAATCCCAGAACTTGGGAGGCAGAAGTAGGTGGATCTGTTAGTTGAAGAACAGCCGGGTCTACAGAGTAAATTGGGGATAGCCAGAGCTACATAGTGAGACTCCATCTTAAAACAACAGCAAAAATACACATGAAATAAAAACAAATAAACATTTTTAAACAAGCAAGAAGCTGCTTACCTATATCTCCACTTCAGTAGAATCCGATCTCGGCATCGCCCCAGCCGCCAGTTCTGAGACAGTTTCACGCGCTCCTTTACTGGAATGCTGGCCATGCTATGTGCAAAGAGAAGGAAGAACTCGTCACTGCAGCTCATTAGCAATAAAGGAGGAGTCGAGGGACTTACTGGATCAGGACTCGGAAACATGCAGAATGGAATCAAATATACACTAAAGGGATTATGAGATCAGGAACTAACCACTCCTACCTCCATACGTGGCTAATCAAGAAATCCAAGCAGACGTCTGTCCTTTAAACTATTAGAAGAAGTGTCTACAGTGATGTCGAAACGGTCTAGTGAAAAGCAGGACAAGAAAGTGCTAGAGCCACTGAGACAGCTCCCTGGGTAAGACACACTGGCCACAAAGGCCTTGGTAGAAAGGGAGAACTGACTGCCAAAGGCCGTCCTTTGACCTATACCCGCGTGTCACGCATGCACCTGCCCACATACATGCACATTGTGAGCACACACAGTAACGATATGGCATGAGACCAACGCACTGCCTCCTGAGACGGTGACATAATCACAAACCATTCCTTTTAATTTTCAAGTACTGACGCTCCTAGATATCCATCTTGTAAAACCTCTGGATAGCCTACCTCATGCCAAACACAGAAAGTTTATCTATAATAATTAAGCACAGAACATCTATAATATAAAGCTATTAGAATAAACTATATAAACCCATCTAACTGGACCAAAAAAATAAAAACAACAAAAGGAGGCATGTGTCTGTCAGGGGATAGGCAATGTTCTTAGGATAGAGAGAGCAAAAACATAAAAGAACCCCAGCCGGGCGTGGTGGCGCACGCCTTTAATCCCAGCACTCGGGAGGCAGAGGCAGGCGGATTTCTGAGTTCGAGGCCAGCCTGGTCTACAGAGTGAGTTCCAGGACAGCCAGGGCTACACAGAGAAACCCTGTCTCGAAAAACCAAAAAAAAAAAAAAAAAAAAAAAAGAAAAAAGCTAATGAATTAGACCTTATAAAAATTAAGAATTATCCCACAAAATGAACATAACAAGCCAGAGTCTGGGAGAAAATATTACATGTATGAATATATTGAAATTTCATATAAATTTATATATATGTGTGTGTGTATACATGTACATACACACACACACACACACATCAAAGGACTTGGACTCAGACTGCATTTCTCTTCCTGTGCCTAGGCTGGCCCTGGTCCATCCTGCCTCAGCCTCCCAAGTGCTGGGATTGCAAGCAGGCACCACCACGCTCAGACTGTGCATCCTTATATTTTAAAAGACCAGTAAGGAAGTTTCCTATTTGATGGGGAAAGAACAACGGCGCAGCCATTAGCAGAAGGCCCAGCAGGGGTTATTTTATATTGTTATGGGTCTGAGAGCTTCTGCCTACATTCATGTATATGTACCATGTATATATCTGGTGCCTGAAAAGGCCAGAAGAGGACATGAGATCCCCTGGACCTGGGGTTCTAGACACTTGTAAGCCACCATATGGTTGCTGGGAACCAAACCCAGGTCCTCCGCAAATGCTCTTAACAGCAGAACCATCTCTCTGCCTGCCACAACTTAAAATATATATATATACATATATATAGATATAGATATAGATATAGATATAGAATGAAGGCAGCATTACACATGCTGTCTTTCATTCACATGAATGTGTGAAAAGGGCCAATTAACCAAACATGGGGGGAAACCCCTCATAATGACAAATGACCAACAAAGCAGAGCTGCAGACTGTCTGGAAAGGAGCACATGGAACCTCCCGAGGTTTTATGTCCTGCATCTGGATCCTGAAGGGCTTTGGGCATATCTACCAAACAGGCAAAAACTGGCCCAGATGTGGTGCTACAGGCCTCAGGAAGCTGAAGAAGGAGATCATGAGTTCAAGGGCACCTCATCCACACAGCAGACCAGCCTGAGATACACAGAGACACTGTCTCAGGAAGACAAGAGCGGGGGCCATCCAGAAGACTCAGAGAGAGGCTCTCGCCACCAACCCTGGACCTGAGTTCTATCCCCAGGGCACACATGGTACAAGGAGAGAACTGACTCTCACAATTTGTCTCTGTTCTCCACCATGTGATACACACACACATTAAATGTGCTATTTTTTTTCTTTTAGAAAACAATAAAACTTGCCATCAACAAATTTCAAATGATCAAGTTTAAATTTGAGCACTTTACTCAAAATCATAATTCAAAGCCACTGTGCATAATTTTTAAGAAAACACATAAACTGATATAATCAAGGGTTTGCATGTGTGCTCTAGTATGGCGTGTATTAGTACTAAAATGCACGAGGAAACAAATATGGCCAAATAATTATGAGATCTAGACAATGAATATGTGAGCATTCATTGTATAATTCTCTTCTATATGTTTTAAACTTTTCATTACAAAAATGTTGACTGAGCACTGGCTACCTGGAAGAAAGAGGCAGGGGCCACGGCAGCCAGAAAATGGCAGAGTTTGGGATGCAGAGACAGCGAAAAGTTCAAAGGCCTTTTGAGAGTACATCTTTAGACAGAGTTTTGAAATCATGGGCAAGAATCTGAAATTTCCATTTTAGGTGCCTGTGTATCTGTGTCTCCATGGCTTCACAGACATAACTCTACAAGGTTTACTGCTTGGGACACGCAGTGATGCCTACTGTGCCTACCTAGAAATTCACTGACAAGAGAGAGACATACATACATTTCTCTTTGTCTCTACTTACACCTTCATTTACACCAACACTAAAAACCAGCAAGCAAAAGTCACTTTCAAGAGTCTAATGAACACACGTTGAAAAAGATGGCTTGGGTAGAAAGTTATCTAAACCATTTATTTGTACAAAATAATTCTTTTTTTTAGATTTATTGTTATTATTATTATTATTATTATAAGTACATTGTAGCTGTCTTCAGATGCACCAGAAGAGGGCGTCAGATCTCATTACGGATGGTTGTGAGCCACCATGTGGTTGCTGGGATTTGAAGTCAGGGCCTTTGGAAGAGCAGTCAATGTTCTTACCTGCTGAGCCTTCTCACCAGCCCAGAATAATCCTTTTGATTTGTAAAGTAGTGAATGTAAAGGACTGAACTTTAAAGATACAGATACATATCACAGAAAATTAACAATATAAAAATGAGTAATCCAGTGGGGCTAACCAGAGCAAGCGGGGATTGACCAGAGCGAGCAGAGGTCCTAAAATTCAATTCCCAACAACCGCATAAAGGCTCACAATTATCTGTACAGCTACAGTGTACTCGTATACATAAAATAAATAAATAAATCTTTAAAACAAAAACAAAAAAAGAGCAACCCTCACAGAGCTGTAGTAGCATTCGCCTTTAATCCCAGCACCTGGGAGGCAGAGGCAGGTGGATCTCTGAGTTCAAGGCCAGCCTGGTTTACAGAGTGAGTCCCAGGACAGCCAGGACTACACAGAAAAACTCTGTAGGGGGGGGGCATTCTAATTCTAATCAAGATTTCTTCTTCTGTTTGCCCTTTACGAAGCTCCTCTAATTTTAATTGTAATTGTAGTATCTTATTTAAGTATGAGGCATTTGTGCTTTTATATATTTCCGAATTCTTCTATAATGTAGTATATTTTTTGAAAAAAATGTATCATTTTATTTGCACACTTAGAAAAGTTGTGCACAGAAACTTAACGTTTGTGAAGCAGAACTGTTAGAGAGGGTAGCATTTTTACTTTTATGCCATTAAGACTGGCAGAGAAATAAAATAAAAGCATAGTAAAATGTTTAAAAGATTAAAGAACATTCGTCCCAGTATAAATTTATACAAAACAAATTCACAAACAACTTTGAATGCTAAATAAATAAATCGCATGTTAATAGATTCAGTCGGCACCGGCTATGGCACATCAGAGCTAGGGAATTGAATTCATTCATGTGTAGTGTCGAAACCATGTGCTCATGAAACAGTCTTAGGACACAGTCTCTAAGCTGTGCTCTAGAAGACTCACTGTGGAGACAAAGCCTCCTTACGACCCAAACGCCTAAGGTTCAATGACAAAATAAATCATAGATGAAAAAATTTCAATGTAATATTTAGTAAGGGGAAAATGTCCCATAAATTATAGAAGCTTGGAGGCAGTATGGTGTGGAGCAGAGAGGGCAGCTCAGCAGTAGAATGCATGTGCATTTGTTAGGCTCTGGATTCAGTCCTTAGCATATATTAATAAAAAATAATTGATGGTGTTGACAAAACTGAACATTACCAATAAAGCGAAAGAAATAAACTGATTTAGATGGCCATCTCATATACAGTAGGAGAAATTAAAAAAAAAAGGAGGGGGGGAAGCTTATTTGGACATGATAGCACAAGCCTATGACTGTAACACTCAAAAGGCTAAGGCAGGAGAATTTATTGTGAGCCCCAAACCAGCCTGAGTCACATACTGAGTTCCAATTCACCCTCACCTAAGATTTTGTCTCATTAAAAAAAAAAAAAAGTCAATTTAAGACAGTTTAGGTAGAAGAAAATGAAACACACACACACACACACATTCCAACTAAAAGTCGAAACAAACATACGGATTATAAAGTGTGTAAGTTTGATTCTACTAACTTTTAAATGCTAACAGAGGTGGGAACAAGAGACTGAAAGGTAAGTAACAGAGAAGCTAACATTGCAAACACAGTTTCATCTCTTAAAACCTTTAGGGAACTGATAAAAATCTATCAAAACAACACTCTGTCTCTCATATCCAGCCATCCATGTCCAAGAGCCCGAGAACAGTCACGTGGGGTTCACTCAATGAAACACTGAGAAAAACATTGCTGAACGCTCGCATACAGAAATGTACCTTAAAACAAGTATTAAACACTGCCTCCCCGCTATAAAGTAGGAAAACCTGACAAGATTTTGACTTCATAAGCATATGGGTTTGGTTACACATTGCTGGCACTGTCTTTCTGATCTCCAGTTTCCACTGCGAGCACTGTATCACAAACAGGTAACTCAAATGTGAGAGACGTTTGACTGTGCGTGGGCCGGACGCAGCCTGAATGCTTGCCTGTGGGAGTGCGGCGCACAAACGCTTTGGAATCGACCATGTGCGACCTCTAGAAACGACAAATGTGAGGGATCAAAACACAGAGACAACTGTGGGACACTGAACAATAACTTAAGACTAAGTAAGAATACTATATAAAATTCCGTTTCTATAGATAACAGGTCAGAAAGATGGATATTAATGGTCCTTTAGGACACAAGCACGTTTCTTTACTATACATGAGGTGAACGGCTCAGAGAAGCACAGAAAGCAGACAGAGAACAGGAAATGCCTCCAGTGTGTACCAGGTAACTGCAGGTCACTTTCCATCTATTCCTACACCTATGAAATAAGAATAATATCTCACACAGGGCCAGAGATGGCTTGAGGAAAAGCGCTTGCCACACAAGCCCAATGCCCCGAATTTGATCCCCAGAACCCACAATGAAGGAAAGCACCAACTCCCAAAGTTGTTCCCTGATCTTATCTAACTGCCTCAGTGTTCACACGAATCATACACGTACAATTTAATAACAAAACAAAATACTAAATATAATTCACACACGTGATATTCCAAAGATGACACATAAAGCAAACATAATTTATAAAGTGATATAATTTATAAATCACCACAGAGACATTATTTTCTTATAAACACAAATATATCTACTAGCTAATAGTATTAGTGATGTCACCACTAAATCTAAACTAGTAATTACTTATTTTCTTCTAATCAATGCCTCCTCTATTATCAAACAATTTATCTTGTAGGCTGAAGGCTATCAGGATGGGCGCGGATATGTTAACACTAAACTATTTTACTGAACTCTCCTATCGGGCACATGTGGTCCACGGTAGGGAGAGAGGCCTGAGGACAGGAAAGGAGCTGACCCAGAACTGAAAAGGCACACACCATTCTGCCAACACTTCCCCGCAGACGCCCCTCCCCACGCCAGAGACGGGAGTTCGCAGTTACCCCTCTCCTAAGCTAGGTCTAGATTAACAGGCACAGGTAAGCTGCTGCTGATGAATCAACACAGTTCCTCACTAGCATAAAGATGCTTGTCCCTCTGCCTGGTCGCTTAACAGCGACTTGGTGACACTTTAGTGAGGAGCATGACACTCCCCCGAGGACTCTCTGCACCAAGAAACTTTCAAAGTTGGCCTTTAAAGACTGCAACTATACGGCCATCTTCTCTTGAGGTGAACGCTGTGGTCCTTCACCTCACCTCCAGCTTTTACAAGGGCATTCCACGTGGCTCGGGCTCGGAAAAGCACCACTTTGTTAAAGGCGACTTAACTTTCGCCCCCTTCACCAGCCGCTGGTTGCTAAACTGTATCTTAATTAGTATTGGCTTCCGTACATGAAAAATGAGGCTCCCCACACCCCAATAATCTGCTCTCTCTGAGACCTGTTATCCATTCAAAGAGAGGGTAGAACCAAGCAGAAAAGTACTTGAGAGGGCAGAGGCTGGTGTGCCTTAGAAATCAACAAAGGCCTGGCTCTCACCCGGCCTCTGGCTAACCATTTCTCCCAGTTACTGATATAAAGTCAGGGTGCTCCCTCAAAGAACATGATTAGTGCCCTGTAAATAAATCTCCCTGTGGCTGTTAATGCAAGGAAAAATCTCTAACTTGGCCCATGGGCCTGGCTGAACTGCCATTTTCCCAGCCTCCTTCCCTCGCCTCAGGCTAATTTCTTCACTCACTCCTCCATCTCAGCTTTCAGGCACTTAGTCACCATCAGAGTTTGACTGCATTCCTGGGTGCACGGACTATTTTAAACAAAACAATACAGCATGCACCCACTGTAAGCTACCTGCCCTCTTAATATCTTGGCAAGTGAGTCCAAGAGGACAGAAATAATCTAGGACATTCCTAGACCGATCCTTCACTTCCCTCTCCAATCTCACACCAAAACCCAAAAACAAATAAAGAAACCTGCTCTAAAAAATAATGGCTCTCTCTGTGTGTGTCCATGTGGGGTGCATGTGTGTGTGTGCATGTGTGTATATCTGCACATGTGTGTCCCTGTGTGCGTTTACACGTGCATGTATACATGTGCATGTATGTATGTCTCTTTGTGTGTTTGTGTACATGTGCACATTTGCATGTGTGTGTGTGTATGTGTGTGTGTATGTGTGTGTGTGTGTGTGTGTGTGTGTGTGTGTGTGTGTGTAAGTCTATGGAATCTCCAGTGTTGAAGCAACATTCCCCTTGATAAACAACACTGCCTACTCAAGCAACAGGCAAGTCTGATGCTTTGGAACTTGGGAAGAACAGACAGGTATAGAAGAAGGACCCCCAATAGGCACTGAGCCAGTGAAAGGGCACAAACTGTGTAAATGGAAGTTTGGGGCATGGGTTTCCCTTAGCACATGTCTCTTCCTTGATTTCCCCGCTCTCCAGAACACAGATCTTCCTCATACTGCCTGAGCCCACACCAGTCCTAACTATCCTAAGAGTGCAAGCTGCCCAATGAGAAACTAAAATATTATAAAAGCATGTTAAATTACCCCAAAGTCTAGGGTGAAGTAAAATGGCAGGGAACACATCAACATGAGTGAAGACCATGCATGGGACAGCACAGAGCTGAGAAAGCCCTGCACCTCCCCTCAAAGGATGCCTAATGTCAACCCACTTTATCATCTCACACCCATGGTCCACACTATGCGCCTGCACGAGGCTGCTTTCACACTTAACCCCATATCCATACTACAGCGCCATGTGTAATCACTGTGGGAGTCATTGAACATCTCTTAACAGTAAAAGGTTTCACAAAACGAATTCAAAATCAAATGCATACTGAATCAGTAGTTCTGACAGATCACCCATGTTGTAGCGTGTGACTTCACTGCAGCCTCGCTGTGAACACACAACGTGCACACTTTACATCGTACACACCTTCATGGCACAATACCAATACTGACCATTGCTGCCCAAAACATCTTGGCTCAAACGGAAAAGCATTTTACATTATGAATTACCATATTTTTACTGTGTATACAAAATTTTCTGCTCTTAGAGAAACATGGTGGTTTAATCACGGAAAACAAACCCCAAATATTTTTCTACCATCATGCCTCAGCTTGTAGGTATTAAATAGTATATCTTTGGATTATATTGTATTAGACTGCTTGACTTTAAAATTGCTGTTTGAGTTGCCAACCTGAGTTTCATTTTGTAAAAGAATCATTACATTGGGCTAGGGAGATGGTGGCTTAGCTGGCAAAATTCTTTTTTTTTTGTTTTGTTTTGTTTTTTTTTTGTTTTTTGTTTTTTTCAAGACAGGGTTTCTCTGTATAGCCCTGGCTGTCCTGGAACTCACTTTGTAGACCAGGCTGGCCTCGTACTTAGAAATCCGCCTGCCTCTGCCTCCCAAGTGCTGGGATTAAAGGCGTGCGCCACCACCGCCTGGCAGCTGGCAAAATTCTTAACACCCAAGCATGAGGATCTAAGCTTAGAACTCCAGACCCATGGAAAGCCAGGCGTGGCGGTGAGTGTCCACAATGCCAGCACGGGGAGGGAGTGGCCAGCAAGGAAACTGTCTGCCTTGCTAGCTGAGAGCAGTGCAGGCTTCCTAGAACTCATAAAATCCTGGTCCTGGTTGGCAGAAACAGGTGATCTCAAGGGCTTAAGGACACCCAGTCTAGTTCAAATCCAAGTTCAGAGAAAGACCCTATCTCAAAAAGAAGAGGAGGAGGAAGGGAAGGAGGGAGGGAGGGAGGGAGGGAGGAAGGGAGGGAGGGAGGGAGAGGGGAGAAGAAGGAGAAAGAGAATAAGAAATAGAAGAGGAAGAGGAGGAGGAAGAAGGAGGAGGAGACGGAGACAGAGATGTAGTAGCAGTAGCAGTAGTAGTAGTAGTTCTGGCCTCCATGTGCTTACACAAAAGTACACCCACACACTCACCTATATATCACAAAAATGCACTCACACACATGTATATCCATCTACACAAACACACAACAAACATGAAATGAATTTCACCTTGAGATTATGGTAGAATTTTCAATAATGTCTAAAATGGTCCTAAGGTGGTGACACGTGCCAAAGCCTCGGCCGGCTGGGAAACCCCGAGATACCCTACCTGCCGAAACTCCAAATAGTCAGCCACCCCCCTAAGTCCTTCTGCAAACCCATCTCACTAGTGTGTACTTCACCTTCAACAAACGGGAAAGGGATATACAACAGAGAAGTGTTCCAAGTTTTTATTTGTATACCTATTTTATATACGTTTATACCTGGGCTTTATAAAAATTTATGAGGCAAAAAGCAATCACAAGTAGAAACAACTTAAGAAGCCCACCTACCTATAGTGCTAGCCCCGTAGTAACAGTCTACCTCTGTCCCTGACAACGTTTGCTTCTCTTCAAGAGACTCGTCACATTTACCACTAGCACCCTACCAAGCTGGGAAAGTAAACCAGGCTGGCCTTGAACTCAGGGATCCACCTGCCCCTCCTTACCCACTCAAGTGCTAAAATTAAAACCTGGTGCCTGCCGGTCTCCACTCACTAGAAGTCTCTCACTAGAAGCCTTGCCCTGCCAGCAGTTTAGGAATTTGTAAGGCCAAATCTGGACAATATTTACATGATTTGGAATTTCTACTTCATGTTTCATGCTCAATAAAATAAAGCTTGTGAAGGTCTGAAGAGATGGATCAGCAGTTAACAGCATTGACTGTTCTTCCAGAGGTCCTGAGTTCAATTCCCAGGAACCACATGGTGACTTTGGAATCCGATGCACACTTCTGGTGTGTGTTGGAAGACAGCTGCAGTACTCATATAAGTAGAAAATAAATAAAACCTTCAAAAATAAAATAAAACAAAGCTTGTGAAGAAAAAACAAAAACAACAACAACAAAAAAAAAAAACCAAACTTGGTGCCACCACATCTTGCCCATCTTGCCTTCTCAGCTCTCACTGGCCTGGGGCTCACTGATGAGGTTAGTGCACTGAACTGGGGATCTGCCTGTCTCTTACTCCCCAGCCAAAGTGACATAGCAAGACCTCAAAACAAAAAGGAAGGAAGGGAGGGAGGGAGGAAGGGAGGGAGGGAGGGAGGAAGGAAGTTAGTTTTTGTTTTGTTTTTGTTTTGTTTTTGTTTTGAATTTAAAGAGATCTCAGAAGCATGGCTCTCAGGAGGCAGAGGCAGACAGATCTCTGAGTTCAAGGCCAGCCTGGTCTACAGAGGGAGTTCCAGGACAGCCAGGGCCACACAGAGAAACCCTGTCTCAAACAAACAAAACAACAAAGACCTCTTGTTTTTGCAGAGGACACAGGTTTAGTTCCCAGCACCCACAGTGACTCACAACTGTGTATAACTCCAGTTCCAAAGAATCTGACACCCTCTTCTGCACTCAGCAGGGACCAGGCATGCATGCATACATACATACATACATACATACATGCATGCAGACATAACACCCTTATAGGTAAAAAAAATAAATAAATCTTTAAAAAATATGTAAAACTCTTCCTAGCGATACATAAGTATCCAAATTCAATGCCAAAAGTCCAAGCCGTGCAAAGTAGTTTCAGAAGCACTGGGCATAACCTCTGCTCTTCATCTGAGCTAGCTTAGCATTTGGGCCATGTTCACATCTCTCTCTCCTGTCACTGATTCATAATTGGTAAGGCACTTGTTCAATGTGTGCTCAGCAAAATGTTAACATATTAAGCATGAGAAAAATTTTACCTTCAAAATATTCTGGACAATGAAGGATAGAACAAAGTTAAACAGGTTTCTCTCTGATAGGACTTCTGATGCCTTTAATTTACCAATGGGCACTGTGATCCCCAACAGTGGATGCAGCACACAGCATTTCCGACAGTCACTTGATGACAGAATTAGCTTTCTGAGACTCCCACAATACAACTTTCAGAAAAGCTGATCTAGCACTTTCTGAGAATAAATGACAGTAAAAAAGAAGCCACTGTCTGGACACGTATGTGCGTGTTTGTAGACAGGCCTCCCCTCTGAGTCATGACTTAGGTACAGGCTGACTTTGTGATCTGGCCTTCTTTTCCCTGGACTCCCCACCTGAAATGCGAGGAATAATTACACCACTGCTTCCCAGGGTTACTTTTTATTGTTTTTAATCTTAAAACTGTGTTCCATATTAATCACCCAAAGTAGCCAGACCTTAAAGTCCCTAGGGCCCCACTACCTGGACGAAGGGACGAAGAGAACTGGACCATGAGCCACCAGCCAGCTTTCCCACCTTCAGCCTAGGCTGCTATGATACGTCAAACTGCAGGCAGGACAAGGAGGGCTGGAAGGCCCTCCCCACAACACACTGCTGCAGGGACCCCGCCCTGAGCACAGACCACCACGTCTCAATCTTGATGCATCTTTTCAGTAGAGACCTTCTAAAGGAAATCCAAAAACACGGGAGGTCAAAGCTAGAACTACAAGAAAGAAAAAGTACTAAAAGCTATTTCCTTTTTTTTTTCTAAAGAAAGGAACTCATTAAGTTCGTGAACAGGGGAAATATACTGTTCCTTTCAGTAAAATAGCTCTCCAGGAAAAGTATCTCCACGTATTTACTATAAAACAATTTAATTTCCCTGTCCCATCAGCTGCCACCTATCCCCACCCCCAAACTCCACAAGCTGTGGATTTCCTCCCATTCTTGGCAGCGTTACCAGAAGAAACATAATACCCCCTTCGGACTGCTCCCAACAGCTGCTGGGACGAGAAGGGGGAGTTAGGGATCGCCCTCAAAAGCTGCCTCTAAAATCCATCTTCCCATTCCAAACCATGGGGCCAATGAGCGTGACTTCTCTTTTTCTGATCCCTTAAAGCAAAAGGAAGGACCGGCAAGGTGGCTCAGCTAATAAGGACACTTGCCTGACACCCTGGGCTCAATCGTTAGAACACTTAGAACACGGCAGAGGGAGAAAACCAATCCCCATAGGTTGTCCTCGCAACTCCACCCACACCGTGGCATGTGCGCCCACACACACACACACACACACACACACACACACACACACACACGCGCGCGCGCGCGCACGTGCATACACAGATAAATAAGTAAATGGTAAAACCTGTTCCAGTAAAGATACCACAAAGGCAGCAGTGTCTGTCCCCTGTCAGAGATGTCTATCTCCAATACATCTGTTCTCCGTTTGCCTTAAGATTGAAGCTTCACCTCAGAAAGGCAGCGCCGCCTTCCCTAACTTGTATTTCTGGAAACAGTGTCCTACTACTTCACGAGTCTAGTATTTTTTTATGTGTTTATTTAATCTACAAAATTTTTTAATTACATTTAATGTGGGGAAGGAGGGACTTGGGAAGGAAGATAAAGAGAATGAGGTTGGCTGCCTCTGTGCCGCAGTGCATGCAGAGGCCAGAGAACAGCTTGTGGGAGCTGGTTCTCCTTCTTCCACCACGTGGGAAGGAACTGAACTCAGCTCCTCAGACTTGGCGGCAAGTGCCTTTACCCACAGAACCATCTCTTCTCTTTTCTTTTCTTTTCTTTTCTTTTTTTTTTTTTTTTTTTTTTTTTTTTTTTTTTTTTTTTTGAGACAAGGTCTCTGGCTGTTCTGGAACTCACTATGTAAACCAGGCTGGCTTTGAACTCACAAAGATCCACCTGCCTCAAGGTATGTGCCACTGTGCCTGGCAAATCCACCAGTTTCTAGGTTGCATTTCTTATCAAACTCCAATGCAATATACTTCCATTATTACATCTAATTCCCTTCAGGCCAAGAGAGATAAGCAGCAAAAATCCAGGACTTAATTCAGCAGTGACTCCTTCTTCCTGGTGTCACCACACACTATCAGGAAAAGCCCCATTACCAAGCAACAGAGAAACATGAAGTAAGCATTCAGCTGAGACCACCAACAAAGAAGTTCATGAGTGTCAACTGGGGGCAGAGGCAGTATCGCTCTTCACCAAGGAGAGACTGGACAGATCCTCCAACATCCTTCCCCAAAAGGTAACGGCTGGAGCTGAGTGAAGACCGTGAAAACTGGACAAGAGGGGAGGGAGAAAATATAATGTAAGGGATGATTTGGAATAAGGGGTAGGAGAAGGTGGCGGGATGAACTAGCTGACCCCAAATGTCTTTTCCATCTCTAACTCCTATGATTCTTTGACCTCCAATTTTGTGCTGTGAACAAGGAATGGAAAGTCAACAGACGTGGTAATGTTTTGAAAGAGCCTGGCAGTCTGCTCTTGTCATTTAATGGCCTTTACATGTATTTTTTAAGGTGTCTCCAAGCCCTGTCTTCATTTCACAGTTGTCACCTTTCTTGGCAATTTAAGCTCATGTCAAATACCGAAAAAGAAAAAGAGAGAGAAAGAATGTGCAGGCAATTAATTGTAGGCTAACGAGGGGCAGGCAGAGAGCCCATTGGGTGGCCCATTCTTCCAGGGAGGGCCATGTGGCCAGGCTGAAAAAAGTGAAAAACTGGCCCAAGGCTGAGTCAGGGCAGCCCAGCCTCTAACAAGGGCTCAATTCTTTTTCCAGATCGTCTCTTTCTGTTTGAGATGAGTGCTGCCAGAAGCCAAGAGTCATGTGCACACTTTAACTAGAAGACGGTCAGCTTGCTTCTGTGGGGTTCCATCTAAAGCCCATCCAGGCTGTAGAATAGGAACGGCCGCCTCAAAGGTGAGCCAAGCCTTCTCTTTCTCAGCCTCATCTGATGGCTGATACAGCAGAGACATTTTCTGAAAGAAAAAAAAAAACCACTTTCCGTATATAGGGAGAGGGTAATCTATTTTCTCTTTAAACCCCATAATCCATTTTTCCTCTTTATTCCTTCTCACCTTAATTTTCAAAATTTACAAAATCTGGCCTCAAGAAAAGTCAACTTTAATTTCTTCCTGTTCCATGGTTAAGAGTCAGGACCAGACACAAAGCCAATGCCAAGGTCAACGCAGAGTTAAGGGTAAGTTGTCACACAAAGGAGAGTCTTTTCTATGTCAAGTGCACTATAATAATTACTTGAAGACCCGAATGCTTTCTCAATTACCTTATACCACACCTGGCTTTCAGAAGCTCAACCCAAATTTTACTTCTGCTGAAGGATCTAGGTTTCCAAATGAATTCGCATACAGACTATGGAGTCTGTGATCCTGCCTTGAACGTTAGAGCAGTCCCCCGTGTGGTTCAAAGGCCAGGTGACTAGGGAAGGCAGGGACTATTTCATCCACGCAGCCTTGGAGGCCCTCCTTCCTTCCAGCGTGCTTCTGAAAGTAGAGCCTGCTCCACACCATTTCCTGCTTTTGCAGGTGGATTTACTGTAAGCATGTAAGCTGAACCCTCCTTTTTATTAACTCAGAAACCATTTTTTTAAAAAGTAAAAAAAAAAAAAAAAAAAAGGCCTAGGGCCGTAGAGATGGCTCAGTGGTTAAGGGCGCATGCAGCTCTTTACAGTAGATGAGTTCACTCTCTGCACCCTCATCCAGCACCAGGGAGCCGATGTCTCTGACCTCCCCAAGCATCCACACTCAAATACACAGACCCACACACACCATAATTAAAAATAAAAAATATATATTAAAAAGACAAGACAATAAGATCTTTCTAAAACAACTAAGACAACAGTCCCTTGGGGGGCTAAGGAGAGGGCGGTCCCTCCCAGGTAAGGCAGAAAGTATAAAAAAAAACCTACTAAGCTACTTTTGAGTTGCTAATTGTTTTCTAAAAACCAGCGTTTAGGTCTTAAAGACCAATCAGCAATGCCCACCACTCAGGAAAGTTCATGCGTTTCCCCCCACCGGGGTGGGGAGCACTCTTAGGTGCGACCATTTTAAAACAAACAAACACACTCTGCTTATCTGCGTCCATCTCACCACTCTGGATGTTAATCATCACTGAAATAGATACCCACATCCTCCAGCCTCAAAGAGCTCCCAAGGCTGCAGGACCGCCAAAGGAATGAGCCTGCATGCCAGGGCAAACACCTCAGGAGCTCCACTCCTGAAACCCCTATTGTTAATGCTAGGCAGATCTATCACAGGCTAATGTAAAACAGCGCCCAGGAAAACTGTCCACGGGACATTTAAAAGGCCACCCCCTTGAGAATATGTAACACTAACACAAAGAAGGGGATCAAGCTAGCTTTGGCAGAAATTGAATGTGTTCCTTAACCGGGTTTCTATGCAGATTTCCCCTTTCTTTATTCTAATTTTCGGTATCAGAGTTTACAGACAGCACCTCTGTCCCCAGCCCTCATCAGTGTGCTTCATGCACACAGCCTGCGGCACGGATGGACAGAGTGCACGGCCACTGCTCTGTGCACCCTGACTTAGTACTCGTCACATTGTGCAACTCACAAGTCTGCTGTATGAAACACTACCTTGATTTTTATTATTATAACCAAGATATTTCTATTCCCCCAGGCTTCATAAAGCTTTCAAACAAAACAAATTTGAAATCAGATGACTGATTCAAACTACCTTTTGTTTCCTCAAAAAGGGGGGGGGGGCGGGGAGGAGGGGGACGGTGGAGAAGGAAAAACCCACTTAGGCTACTTCTTAGTGTTCACTGTTTGGGCAAGGGGCCTAAAGGGAAGCAAATTATTTGTTTGTGGTTTCTAAGTGGCTCAAATGCCTTCAAGCACAAGTATAAACCATTAACCAATCAGAAGGAACCAAAGCAGCTCATCTTACTCAACAAAGCTACCATCAGTTAGGAACAGCTAACCTGAGCAGGGCTTGCCCTGGGCCGGAAGGTCAGTAAACCTTGGCAGTTAGTGTTTCTGAAAATCAGAAGGCCCTTAAAGCAGTAAGTGCAGTCCCTCTGCCCACAGGCTCTGCTGTCATGTTTGTGAAACCATTCAAGATGTCATGTGTGTGTTTGTGTGTATGTGTCCCTCCTGTCATTAGGCAGTACTTCCAAATCAAACCATGCCCACTTCTGACATAGGCAAAATAAAGGGGATACTGAATAATGAAAAGTCCTCATGGAAAGCCTTCTAGCACTGAGCACAGTCACAGCTCATTTGACAGAATGGTGGTATTCCTAGTCTTTTAGAAGATAAAACTCAGAGCCAAGTTTTGTACTGCTAACTACTTGAATGTCTGTTCTGCAGTCAGTCCAAAGCATGAACAGCCATCTTATGCAGGCAGCTATGTTCTGCACTCAGGGTGAAGGTACCCTGATGCTCTGAACGGACTAAGGTACATGGCCTTATCTCTTCAGGGATGTCAACTGCCTCTCTTGGGGTTTATGAAGTCTCTGCAGCTGTCCAGAAGGCAGGCCACACTGGTAAATGCTCTCCACCTGCTACAACAGGCATAATTTCTCCCCTCAACCCAGAAAACAGAGCAGTGACCCTTGCTCTTAATCAACTGCCACGGCAGCGCAACTCCTCTGGAAGGACAATGCTTCATGCTAGGACACACATATCTAATAACGGGAAAGCAGAACAGATACCATTTGGCAGACTCTAAGCACTTTATACTATAAATTCATTTTCATGTTATCGGTCTCGATTTCTCTCTTCTAGAATATCAGAAAGGAAAACAAAAATAAACATCGACTCTTTCATTCTCTACTGTAAGGAGCAACAGAAAGCCAAACTTTGCTTTGGTTGCCTTGAATTCCAGGCATTTTAGACAACTTCTATTATAGTTCAATATTCCTTCAATGAGTTACTCTGTCAGAGCACATGATATGTTTAAAAGAAAAAAAGGTTTTCTGAAACCTAGAACTATAGACAATGACTATATGCCATTAAGAACAGAAAGAGAAGGAAATGCACATAAAATGTTTACAAGTAAACTTTACTACAGACTACTAGAGAGGCAAACATATAATTCTGATTCTTTTCCCTTTGGGTTAAAAAGTTATTCAGATAAAAAAAAGGGGGGGAACACTCATATTTACAGGTGATAAGACTACATACACATAGAATGCAAAGGAATCATTATCAACAAATTATATTAGAATAGAATACTTTAAACAAGACAATCAAGTTAAAAACTTACTAAAGGATGACACATTAGAAAGCATGCAGAAAAAGTGCATTTCTAATAAACATAGAGCACACAGGAACAAATCAGTAATAAATAAAAAATGGTAATGTTAGAGCTTTATAGTGAAAGCCACAAAAATCCTTAAAAAGGCATAGAGTGGTTTTGGTCATGAACTGCGAACTGAACAATGATGCTGACATTTTAACACAGCAAGTATAATCTAACCCTAGCAGATATCACACTCTATCAAGGAGCAACATGCTTAAAATATTATGGAAATGTGAAGATAAGCCAGGAGAAAAATGTGAGAGTTCAGATATAAAGTGAATATACAAATGTATGTGTGTATTTAACATATAGCAATGTAAGCATTCTAAAACAAAATGGGGGGGGGGAGAATTGCTTAGCCAAAGGTGTAGCAATAACTGAGCAACCATTTAGAGAAAAATATAATAAGAGAATTTCACTCCTTACACCAAAACAAGTGCTACTGACTAAATGCCATTTAAAAAAAATAAAAAAGTTACAGAAAAACTAGTTGGCAATCAAATTTGTCAGGCTTGTGGAAAGATTATAAATTTCTCAGGTAATGGGGGGAGGAGCAGATTCTAATGAAATACAAAATTCTAATAACAATAAAATTAAAAATTGACTGGAAAATGTACCTCTATCATCAAAGATGACAGACGAGAGTCAAACATTTATGACCCAGAAAAATTCCAAATTTATAACAAAAACACCAAGACCCCAGAGACAAGGAGTAGGAAGAAACAGTCTCACAGGTGAGACAGACACATGGCAAAATATTTATCCTGGCTAGCAAGGAGCGAGGAGCGATACAAAATAACAGAGCTTTGGCTACTATCACTCACCCACTAACGATGTGGTTTAATTCTCACATCAAACGAGCTCACTCATTCTTTGCTGGTATACTGTGACCTCTGCCCATCAAAACCTTTGATCCAATAGTGGCTACCTTGAAATTTTTATTCTAAGGAGCTAATTCAAGACAAATTATGTCATGGCGTATGACATACCTCCAAATCTATTACATCATTCATTAAGCATTCATTCTGTTAGGATGGGGAAGTGGGGGGGGGGTAGTAGGGTTAGGGGGTGTGCAACTGAAAAACTTTTAAAATGGAAATAGAAGTGCATCAAATGATGATTTCTTACGGTTTTTTAAAACTTTATTATTCGCATATGTTACAACAAAGCAAGAGCATGGTGCAGTCTGAAAGCATTTATCCTGACCAGTTCTGTGACTGTTCATACACGTTCTCCCCTTCCTGTTTAACAGCCTGCGTGTTTTAGGAATGGTTTGCATCCACGGGTCTCAGATATTACTAGGTCAAACTGCCTATCTTGGATACCGCCTACCCCAAATCCAACTTGATGCCTCACACAGACATCTTTTGTGGGTCCTTCCGCCTGAATCAAGTCCTAAAATAGGTTGACAATGGAACTGAAAGGGTTTTTGTTTGTTTTTGTTTTTTTTAAGATTCTGAGTCCTTTTCTGCACATTTAATTTGATCTGAGCCCTGAAACCTAACAACCTTTGAGAGGGTGGGCAGGACGAAAGGCCACAAAAACCACGTTGGAAGACCTGGGCCTGGGCCCTAGAACCAGCAAGAGTCACCCTTCAGGGCCTGTCTGTCGCACAGGACACAGGGCAAGGAACCCAGGGAGCCAAACCTTTGGGAAAACTCATTTTAGGATGGCTAACTGTGAGTAGCCGCCCACAGGGGAGGGTGCCGACTGAGGCATGCTCTCCGGAAGTTTCCTCGGGTTGGGGAATCTTGAAGAGGGGTGACACCAGTATTCCTCGAGGGTGCTGGGGGAGGGGAGGGGTGCTGGGTGGGGGGTGGGGTGGGGAACAAGTCTGGGCTTCGGTATTCCGGGTGCCACACGGCCCCGAGCCGACCAGGCCTCGGCGCCCCGCCCTTTCCCAGGACGCTGGCCGGCCCGGGGCGGGGAGCGGGCGGGCGAGCGGGCGCTTACAGGTCGGTGCCGAGCCGCGTGAAGCCGGTGTTGAGCGAGGCCCGGGCTATCGGGCGCCAGAGCAGGTCGCAGCTGGTGAAGCGCCGCAGCCAGCGGCAGACTTGGGCCAGGCGGCCGAGGGCCCGCGTGTCGAGGTAGGAGCAGATGAGCAGCAGCAGCTCCTCGGGCAGGCGCCAGAGCGCGGGCCCCGCGGCGGGACGGGTGGCCGGCTCCACGGCCGCCGCTGCGGCATCCTCCGCCGCGTCCTCCGCGGCCGCCGCCATGGCCGTCCGGGTTCCCGGGATGCCGCCGCACGCCTGACGTCCCTGCTCCTGTCCTCTCTCCAGGCTGTCGTCCTTCCGCCGCCCGGCCCCGACCCTCCGCTCCTCCTTCCCCGGCTCTGCGCTGCCCTCATCCCGCTTCCCGGAGCTTCTCGGCCTTTCCTCCTCGCCTCCCTCGCCTTCCTGTCCCCGGTCTGCCTCAGCCGCCGGCCCCGCTGCCTTCCTCTCCCGCTGCAGGCCGGGTTTCCCTTCCGCCTCGCTTCCTCTTCCGCCGTGCCCGGTGCCCGCTTTCCCCTTCCCTTTCCCTTTCCCTTGCTTTCCCCGCGCGACCCTCGCCTCCTGCAGTTTCCTCGCCTCCCCGCCCTCGCCTTCCCTGGGCCCGCGGTTCCCGGGGGGACCCGAGCGGCCCTGGCTGCTCATGAGCGGCCGCGGGGCCGGCTCGACGCGCAGCCGAAGACGCCACCGCCTCCTCGAGAGGAGGCGACACCACGTCGGACCGGGTCACATGGGGCGGCGCGGGCCCAAGCCGAGACCCGCCCCTCACGCCTGTATTTCGGGGTGCGAACCCCAACCTGGGCATTGACATCCCCATCTTCTGGAGCACCGGGAACATCTAGTTGAAGCGTGTGTCTTCAAGACAGGATGGAGAAGCGAGCTTGATGGCTCTCGTCTATGATCCCGGCAGGAGGCTAAGGCAGGAGGATGGCCATGAGTTCAAGGCCGGCCTGGCCTACAGAGCAAGAGACTGTACAAATTAAAAAGACAGAGACAGAAAGATTGTTGAAAGGTTCACAGAAAACTCCCACCTAGGTCACAAGAGGAGCCTGTGGCTTCAGGAACTATCAAGGTTGAGCCTCTGCTCTCGAGGCCTTTTGGTCCCCTGAGGCTTCCTCTTCCCCAGGTGATGCCTTCTTTCCACAAGCCACACATACCAGATTCTTAAAAAACTGCAAGCCAGACGTTAGAAAGTTCCATTGCCCGTGGTCTCACGAAGGATGTCAACCAAGGTCCTGTAGGTGTCCCAGTATGATTCGACAGTAATGAGGGAGGTAAAACCTAGATCCTGAGCCCACAGCTCCTAAACGAAGCAGCAGCACGTGGCCAAGCAGGGGTTTTTAGTAGCCGTTACATAGGCTGAGCTGAATCTGCAAGATTACTAGGGATCTGTTTCCCATATCACCCACTGGATCCACCTGAACCAATCTAAGCTTCAGAAGTACAGACCGATGCTGTCCCACTGGGTCTGTGAGGCTATTTTAATCACAGGTGGCTTCTGTGTGTGTGAAAGGCAGGGTCTCCAGGTCTGAGTGTGCTGTAAGCATAAGTGAGACCCACAGCTGATTTTGAAGAGCTAGACAGGAAAAAGAATGTGAGTTGTCTTACATAATTCTAAACTACATATTAATTATTAGTAGTCTGGACATACTGAACTGAATTCAGTATATTTCGTATAATTGCTAGAAATCTTTGTATTCCATGTTATTTCTCTATTTGACAGCACTTAGGAAGTAAGACTTAGGAGAGCCAGGCGTGGTAGAACATGCTAATAGTCCCAGAGCTGAGGAGCCAGAGGCAGGCAGATCTCCGTGAGCTCAGGGGCCAGCCAGGGCTACATACTGAGACCCTGTCTCCAAAAGGGGGGAAAAAGGCAAAATGAGTTTCCTTTTCTTGACTCTCTATAAGAACCAAGGTGTGGTGGGACACACCTGGAATCCCAGCACTTTAGGAGGCAATGAAATCATCACAATTTAAAGGCCAGCCTGGTCTGTCTGTAGTCAGACTGTCTTGAAAACAACCCAAAAATCCATATAAAAATGATTGAGGATTTTTCTTTTGTATCTATACCTTTTAACATTTTTAAGGACCAGGAACGAGTAAGACGTTGGTTCTGAAAACCACTGGAAACCTAGCACAGAAGGGTTGCAAAAGCATCATGTAACAAGGTCAGACTGGAATCTGGAATTGCCCTAGAATTACTTTTTGATCTTAACAAAACAACAACAAAAACCCCACCTACCTTGGCCCTTTAGTGTTCTGGGTCTGTAGAGGAGATCAATGCATGCTTTACTTTGGAAGGGTAAATGACATGATCCCTGCAAAATGCTTTGAACTCCTCTAAGAAAATTCTCAGTGATAGTTACAGGTCAAATCCTGTTACAAAAACACACGTGCACACATCCCCTTAGAAAACACAACAAAGGCTTCGTGCAGAAAACAATTTCCAAATTCGAGGCCATGGTTTAGAAGAGTATTTGGGTATAATAATGGTTGGTATGTAAATGAAATGGCAAAAGGCCTATCTTCATACAACCAAAGAATCTAGCTTGTCACTTTAGAGGTCACTATGAGCTGGCTCACGTATGATACTGACTGTTAGAAGTCTGTGAAAGTAGAGGCATTGTAAATTGAAGTGATGGTATCGTTAGGTCAGCAATTATGCATTTGTGGGCTGTGAACCACTCAGACAAGAAGACAAGGATGGATATAATGCGTGGTTTCAGAACCCTATTTAAATTGACATAATTTTAACTTGTAATTCACAGAATAGTTCATCCGTGTTGATTGTACCTACTGTTTAGTAAAAGACCTAGAGGCAAAAAAAAAAAAAAATTTATATAACTAGCCCAGTAAAATGACAGGATTAAAATACACAATTAAATGAACACATCTTACCCATTATACCATATTGCTTTCATTGAGGTACAAACAAAACTATCACATAAAAATATCAGATTGCAGAGGCTGAGGGGACAGCCCTGTCACTGAAGTGTAGACCTGAGTTGATCCTCACCCCTATAATCCCAGCACTACAAAGGTAGAGACGAGGATAACTAGGGCTTAATGACCAGCCAAATTTGCAAGCTTTAGATTCAGTGAAGATCATGTCTCAGAAGTAAAGTAGAGACCAAATGAGGAAGGCATCTGACATCGACCTCTGGCCTCGGTACACACACACACCTGTGTACACACACACACCTGTGTACACACACACATGTACAGGAACATGTGCACACAGACACATAAATCAAGCCGCCAGCCAGGTGTGCTACTACATACCGATAATCACAGTACCCTTGAGGTGGAGGCAGGAGAGTTGGAGAGTTTGAATCCAACCTGGGTTACCCAGTCAGTAAATAAGTGTTTTGGGGTTTTTTTGGGTTTTTTTTTTTTTTTTTTTTTTTTGGTTTTTCAAGACAGGATTTCTCTGTGTAGCCCTGGCTGTCCTGGAACTCACTCTGTAGACCAGGCTGGCCTCGAACTCAGAAATCCGCCTGCCTCTGCCTCCCGAGTGCTGGGATTAAAGGCGTGCGCCACCACGCCCGGCAGTGTTTTGTTTTAATCCTGGGGATTGAACCCAGTGCCTCCCTCACACATGATAAGCAGGTAGTCTGTTACTGTGCTCTATCCAAAGCCCTTAATTAACTAATTAACCAAAATACCATATAAAAAACAAATGAACTGCTTAGGTAGGAATTGGTGCTTTAGGACAGGTGAGGTAGGTGGGTGAATAAAGTGCTTCTGTCTGGTCTTGAACTTAGAGACCTGCCTGCCTCTGCCTCCTGAGTGCTGGGATTAAGCATTTGTGCCATCAACGCCCAGCCATAGCCCTCTCAATGACTACATAAGGAAGACACTGGGGAATGAGTCGTTTCTAAGCATACACAAAGTAGCAAATCCACAAATCTGTTCTCAAGGCTTTGTATTCCAGTGAGCGCCTTACCCATGCACACAACAGAACAGGGATAAAGCATTAAAGCCAGGGTCCTCTCAAATCTCCTTCAGTGAGAAGAGACACACCAATATTGTAGTGTACTTGTGGCCATGAAGCAATTCTCGTATCCAAATAAAAGCTGCTTGTGGTCTATGGACGCTGCCTCTGACCTCTCAGTTAGTTAAAATGGTTTTCTGTATTGTGCAGGGCTACCTAAGGCCGGTTCCTTGGAAGTACACATCCTCCCCTCCCCCCACTATCTTCCACTTCTCATTTTTCCTCTAGTTGCTTTTAATTTTTCTCTCTCCCTCCTTCCTTCCCTCTCTCTCTTTCCTAATGCTTTTCATAATCTTTGTGCAACACTTTAAGGAACCTATAGGAACTAGTATGTTCTTGCCTAAAGCTCTCATTATGTTTCCACTTCATTTTCTTCCTTAAACTTAGTAACAATACCGGCTGATGGGGGCTGGTGAGATGGCTCAGTGGGTAAGAGCACCGGACTGCTCTTCCGAAGGTCTGGAGTTCAAATCCCAGCAACCACATGGTGGCTCACAACCATCCGTAACGAGATCTGACGCCCTCTTCTGGAGTGTCTGAAGACAGCTACAGTGTACTTACATATAATCAATAAATAAATATTAAAAAAAAAAAACAATACCGGCTAATGTAATGGCTCAGTGGATAAAGTTGCCTACCACCTACCTCCAATCCTGATAACCTGAACTGGATCTCAGAGACCTGCATGAAACAAGGAAATACTTGACCCAAAAGATTGTCCTCTGACCTCTACACACAAATCTTGTCATATGCATCCATGAACAGGCTCAAATGAACATAAGACACTAATAAATTTAGCATGCATTACATGAACTATTTATTTATTCGTTTGGTGGTGGTGGTGTGAGTGGCCCATACATGTGTGAAGGTCACAGAACAATTTTGTAGGAGTCGGTTCTCTCCTTCTACCATGTAGATCTCAGAGATGGAACCCATCATCCCCTATGCTTGGAGACAGGCACCTTTACCCACTGAGTCATATATGCAAAAGAGGGTCTTTGAGAATAATGCTAACTGTGGTTATTTTGAATTTAGCTTTTAGACTTTTCTGTATTACTTGAGTTGTTTTGTTTTGTTTACTGTAAGCATGAATCAACTTTTTTTTTAAAAATCAGTAATCTTTTTTTCTTTTCAAGACAGAGTTTTTCTATATAGCCCTGACTGTCTTGGAACTCACTCTGCTGTAGACCAGGCTAGCCTCGAACTCAGAAATTCACCTGCCTCTGCCTCCCAAGTGCTGGGAGTAAAGGTGTGTGCCACCACCACCCGGCAAAAAAAATCAGTAAATCTTTTAAAGAGAAAAATTGAGTCATGCGAGTCCAAAAACACCTTGTAAAAAAGGAGGTTAAGGAGATCTTAGTTGGACTTGTCTGTTGTTGTTTTGGTTAATTTTGTTGTTCTTGTTTTGGTTTGAGGCAGGTCTCACTGTGTAGCTCTGACGGGCCAGGAACTTGCTATATAGACCTCCTTGCCAGTACCTCAGCAGCATTCACCACCGTAATCATATAACCACCCACCATAACCACCCACTATAACCACCCACCATAACCACCCACCATAACCACCATAACCAACCACCATAACCACCATAACCACCTACCATAACCACCATAACCACCCACCATAACCACCATAACCACCATAACCACCATAACCACCATAACCACCATAACCACCCACCATAACCACCATAACCACCCACCATAACCACTCACAACCAACCACCATAACCACCATAACCACCCACCATAACCACCATAACCAACCACCATAACCACCATAACCACCCACCATAACCACCCACCATAACCACCATAACCACCATAACCACCATAACCACCATAACCAACCACCATAACCACCATAACCACCCACCATAACCACTCACAACCAACCACCATAACCACCATAACCACCCACCATAACCACCATAACCAACCACCATAACCACCATAACCACCCACCATAACCACCATAACCACCCACCATAACCACCATAACCACCCACCATAACCACCATAACCACCCACCATAACCACCCACCATAACCACCATAACCACCCACCATAACCACCATAACCACCATAACCAACCACCATAACCACCATAACCACCATAACCAACCACCATAACCACCATAACCACCCACCATAACCACCCACAACCACCCACCATAACCACCATAACCACCCACCATAACCACCATAACCAACCACCATAACCACCATAACCAGCCTGCTTACTTGGCTTTTGTTTTAGAGCTCTTTCTTTTTACCCTTCCCCGTGTGTGTGTGTGTGTGTGTGTGTGTGTGTGTGTGTGTGTGTGTCTTAGTGTTTGTACATGTAATCGTGTGTATGTGTGTATTAGTGTTTGTATGAGTACATGTAGTAGTCATGTATGTATGTGTATTAGTGTTTGTATGTGTGCATGTAGTCATGTGTGTATGTGTGCATGAGTGTGCTCATGTGTGCAGAGGCCAGAAGTAGACAACAGGTAGTTTTCCAGTTTCTCTCCATTTTGTTTTTTTTTTTTTTTGAGACAGAGTCTCTCAGTGAACCTGGAGCTCACTAAATTGACAAGATTCGCTGGTCAGCCTGTCTCTGCTTACAGATGCACACCATCCATCAACCTGACCTTTCCGTGGGTGCTGGCCACTGAACTCAGGTCTTCACGCTAGCATGACAGACATTTTGCCCACAGAGTTATCTCCCAGGCTTCTAGGGTTTTTGTTTGTTGTTTTTGAAACAGGATCTCATTATGTAATCAGAATGACCCCAAACTGGAGGTCCTCCGGCCAGTCTCCCTGCTCAACTATTGACAGGAGTTTTAACTAGGCCTTATTTATCTTTTCTAATTCCAACACTGGGAAAGTGGAGGCAGGAGAGTCAGAAATTCAAGCCCATCCTTAACTACCTGGTCGATTTGAAGCCAGCCTGGGATACATGAGACTCTTTCTTAGATGAATAAGTAAGTAAACATATCATGAAAGAACAAAATAAAGAACGAATTTGAATATTAGAAAGAAGAGGGACTGAGAAGGTGGTTCAGTGGTTTTTGTTGCTCTGACAGAGGGCCCATGTTCAGTTCTCAGCACCCACATGGTGGCCTGAACTGACTTCAGTTCCAGGGCAACCAACCCCCTCCTCTGACCCCCATGAGCGCCAGGCACACATGTAGTACACAAACACACATGCAGGCAAGATTCTCATACACATAAAATTAAAACTTTCAAATAAAAAGAAGAAGAAGAAGAAGAAGAAGAAGAAGAAGAAGAAGAGGAAGAGGAAGAGGAAGAGGAAGAGGAAGAGGAAGAGGAAGAGGAAGAGGAAGAGGAAGAGGAAGAGGAAGAGGAAGAGGAAGAGGAAGAGGAAGAGGAAGAGGAAGAAGAAGAAGAAGAAGAAGAAGAAGAAGAAGAAGAAGAAGAAGAAGAAGAAGAAGAAGAAGAACTAAGAGGCCTAGCAGTGAATGCTTTTGTAACAAGCTTCTTAGAAAGAGAGAAAATATTTAAAACGTGTTTTCAGAAATCACGAGTGGTAGCTTATATTCAGTATCCTAGCTAGGAAAGCCATTGTTGTATGAACCTGCTGTCTTTGACATATTCAAAGAGAAAACTTTTGTGTGTGGTTAGTTGGTTTGTTTGTTTGTTTTTGTTGTTGTTTTTGTTTTTGAGACAGAGTGTCTCTATGTAGCCTTGATTGGAACTATCTCAGTTGACCAGGCTGACCTCAAACTCACAGAGATCCAACTGCCTCTCCTGAATGCTGGGATTAAAGGTGTGCGCAACCACTGCCCAGCAAGAAAACATTTTTTAATTTCATGTTACTTTATCTTAAAAAGACTGGAAGGGACTATGACAAATGCTAGGAATGACCATGGAACTGTGTCTTGTTCTGTTTGCTAAGCCTTTGCACTGTGCTGTGTTTTCTTCAGTAAGTGTGTATTACATTGACAGTCACATCAAAAGGGAAAAGGCTCAAGAGGTATTTATACCTAATTGTATAATAATTCAATTGGGTTTTGTTTGTGTGTACCAGAGATCAAACTCTGGGCTCTGAGCTGCACCCCCAGCCTTTATTGTAATGTTTAGAAGTTCATTTTACAGCTCTCCCATGCAAAAGAATTCCAAATGATTTTACAGATCTTAGTCCTCTAAGAGATAGATATAGCACAAGTCCTGACTCCTGAGGTAGGTACACACTGACTTCCTTCCACAAGCACTGCCTCAGCCCGGAGATGAAGGTCACATCAACAGAGACAAGTCAGGTTAACAGTGAGCAACCTCGAGCAACCTCCTCGAGAGGAGGGGCACGGCATAGGTCGATGGAAGAGTGTTTGCCTAAGCCTAAGGCCTGGGCCCAGTCGCCAGCATTGCAGAGGAAAAGGAAAAACAGATAGTAGGTGCCTTGGTGTGTGACAATGCTGCCTCGCCTCTGTAGCCCTCCTCTTCAGATTTCACATCCAGTAATGAAGAAACACCACGCAGCTCCCAACTGAGGAACACTCTACAGCAAGCATATCTAGCCAGTACCCTACCCATCAGTGTCAAGATTATAAGAAATAAGGACGCTCTCAGAGATCATAACAGCCAAGAGGGATCAAAAGAAACGCAATGGAATAGATACAATAGGATATTCCAGACAAACTTCTGAAAAAGAAAAAAAAAAAAAAAGAGGTAAAGACGTGGTTAAAAACTAAGGAAATTTGGCCAACCATTGAGGTGCACAGTAATTTAATCCCAGCACTCAGGAGGCTGAGGCAAGAGGATCAGGACTGTAAGTAGACCCCATCTAAAGTTTCTAGTCAGCTAGAGTATAACCCTGTGTGAGAACACTCGATTTAACATGTGAGAGGCCTGGCTTCAGTGGCTAACACTGCTGCAGAACTGAAGGGGAAAACAGATCTCTCATGGTCTGGAGTCACAGTTGAGATTTCAAACATTAGTTTTCCCAAGAATCTGAAAACACCATTCCAAGGCTAGGGACATACATCAGTTGATAGACTGCTTGCCTAGTGTGCACGAGGCCCTGTGCTCCATCCCCAAGACCACAGAAACCAGGCATCTTGATGATGTAAGAAGTAACTGCAGCAGCCCTGGGAAGAGGGAGGCAGGTGGCTCAGTTCAAGGTCATCCTCAGCTCCTCGGGGAAGCTGAAGCCACCCGGGATTTGTGAGACCTTGAGAGAGAGAGAGAGAGAGAGAGAGAACAAGAGTGGGGCAGTGGTGGCGCTTGCTTGTGTTCCCAGCACTTGAGAAGCAGAGTCTGGTGGATCTCTGAGTTGGAAGCCAGTCTGGTGTATAGAATGAGTTCCAGGACTACACAGAGAATCCCTGTCTCCAAAAAAACAAAAACAAACAAGAACAGGAGCAAGCAAGAAAGGCAAACACTATTTCAAAATATAATTCTGGTTTTTTTTTTTAACCATACCTTCAGATTTTCTTGCATTTCGGAAAGAATCAATAAAATTAGCAGATTGGTAATGATAAGCATTAGATATGCCCTCATGAGCTGTTTCCCAAGAAATAAGAATTAAGGTTCAGGAAGGATACTTTCTTCAAGCATCTTTAATTCCTCTAGAAGAAAATGCCAAGTTAAATATAAAATTCTTCATCTGGGCGCGGTGGCTCGGGTCTGTTTCCCCAGCCCTTGGAAGGCTGAGGCAGGAAGAATGCTGCAGGCCTCAGGCCAGCCTGAGCTACAGTGTAAGACTCTATCTCAGTAAATTCATCAATTTAGGCATGACAGAGCAGTTGAGAAGCAGAGGTAGATGTATCTCCTAAATAACAGGCCAGCCTAGTCTACATAAAGAGTTCTATATCAGCCAGGGCTACATAGTGAGACCCCACATCAACATAAAACCAACCAAATAAATTAAGGCAAAAGTCTTACTCCTGGTTCCACAGTTATGATTGATGCAATTTAATAATGCCTAACCTAAGACATTCATAGCACTGAGTGTGCTTGCATTGTCTTCATTTATCATTTGTTAGGTTTCCATTCCTGTTTTAAATGTGAGGAAAATTGCAAGAGGCTGTTTGTTTTATGTTCATGACTCTAGTTGGCAGTCACAGATGCCAGGGCACATTCGCAGAGATCAAGGACAACTTGCAGGAGTCAGTTCTCTCCTTCCACCATGTGGGTTCCAGGAGTGGCACTCAAGTCACCAGGCCTGGCCAGCACCAGCCCCCAGGTTTACTTCAGTAAAACACATGGACATGTACTTGCATACATGTGCACACACACTAAATAAGGAGCGGGTCTGACCTTTGCATACATACATACACACACTAAATAAGGAGTGGGTGTGACTTTTGCATACATACATACACACACTAAATAAGGAGCGGGTCTGACCTTTGCATACATACATACACACACTAAATAAGGAGTGGGTGTGACTTTTGCATACATACATACACACACTAAATAAGGAGCGGGTCTGACCTTTGCATACATACATACACACACTAAATAAATAAGGAGCAGGTGTGACCTTTGAACAAAATGTAAGGTTATGCTCTTGAGTAACTGTGCAACTGCTTCTAAAATACATTTTCTCTAATGTGTGCGCAACCCACCTTCCCTACACAGCTGTTGCAAACAAAAATAGATGAGAGAGAAAAAGTGGTCTGTGTTAGAACTCAACCACAGAGGAGAAAATCAACAAGTCCCAGTGACAGTGGACTGTCCCAGGATCCATGGACTGTCCCAGTACCCATGGCTTATCCCAATGCCAGTGGACTGTCCCAGTGCCAGTGGACTGTCCCAGTGACAGTGAACTGTCCCAGTGCCAGTAGATTGTCCCAGTGCCAATGGATTGTTCCTAGTGCCAGTGGACTGACCTGGCTGGGAGGACTGCAGCTGGATCACCCTTCCCCCTTAGTCACATTAGCAGTTTCCAAGCACACAAAACTTTAACAAGACCACTGGCCCCTCACACAGCACAACAGCCATTGACAATCACCACCCTGGCTCTCCTTCCCAGCAAGAACACACTTTCTGCTAGAAGAGCCAACCAACTACAGTGAGCCAAGAACACTAAACACCATACCTGCAACAGGAGCTCACAGGTGAGGAATGGAATGGACAAACTAAAGAGCCGGATGGAAGCCTTTCTGTCCATCAGTGACCACACAGTGATCAGTCTTCAGGAGACGTTGCCTTCACTTGGCCAGGGGTGAGCCTCCACATACCGAGAACCACAGGAGTCAGGAACACTGCCCCTGGTGCTCATGCATTCCCTACATGCAAGTGAGCTGGATGGGTGAGTGGCACCACTCAGGAGGTTTCACCCAAATGGTCTCCACCTGGAGGTAGGAGAGAAGCTGCAGGATCAGGCCTCAAGCACAGAAGAGGGCAATAGATCCCATTACAGATGGTTGTGAGCCACCATGTGGTTGCTGGGAATTGAACTCAGGACCTCTGGAAGAGCAGTCAGTGCTCTTAACCGCTGAGCCATCTCTCCAGCCCCAACCAAACTCTTTAAAAATAGTAGAGATCAACTAGCACTTCCAAGTTTCCTGACTTGAGATGTAGCCATAAACAAGGCACATTGAATCAGTTTAATTGAAGGTACATAACAATAATACTTAATAATATTTTGTAGAGTTAAGAAAAAGCCAGACATGGTCGTGCATGCATTCAATCCTAGAACTTGGGGAGCAAAGGAAAACATACCTCTGTGAATTTCAGGCTAGCCAGAGCTACGTAGTAAGACCCTCTCTCTGGAAAAAAAAAGGAGGGGGGAACTAAGAGAATATTCAATGGTTTTACAACACATGTTGCTTTTTCAGAGGACCCTGGTTTGAGTCTCCACATCCACATGATGGCTCACAGCTACCCCAACTCCAGAGGCGCCAATCAATGCCCTCTTCTGCACTCACCTGTATGGAGCATGACACAGCATACACATACACATGCAGACAAAACATACTCATAAAATCAATAACCCAGGACTAAGGAACTAAGGAGGCAGTTGAATCAATCTCTCTCTCTCTCTCTTTTAAGAATTACTTATTAGCCGGGTGTGGTGGCGCATGCCTTTAATCCCAGCACTCGGGAGGCAGAGGCAGGCAGATTTCTGAGTTCGAGGCCAGCCTGGTCTACAAAGTGAGTTCCAGGACAGCCAGGGCTATACAGAGAAACCCTGTCCCAAAAAAAAAAAAAAAAAAGATTTACCTATTTATTATATGTAAGTACACTGTAGCTGTCTTCAGACACACCAGAGGAGGGCATCAGATCTCATTACAGATGGTTGTGAGCCACCATGTGGATGCTGGGATTTGAACTCAGGACCTGTGGAAGAGCAGTTAGTGATCTTAACCTCTGAGCCATCTCTCTAGCCCTCAGGGGAGTCTCTTGAGTTGGAGCCCCAGCCTGGTCTACATAAAGAGTTGCGTACACACACACACATATTAGTATAAACTATTAAGTGAAGCCTCTCAATTCAATGTCCTGTCAGCTTTCATAAGAAATCAGTGAACAATGGAATTTTATATGTATAATTATCAAGACAATCTAGGTAAGATCCATGAGATAAAAGGAAGTAACTTGGCATCATACAATTCTTTTTTTTTTTTTTTCTTTTCTTTTCTTTTTTGGTTTCACGAGACAGGGTTTTTCTGTGTAGCCCTGGTTGTCATGGAACTCAGGCTGGCCTCGAACTCAGAAATCTGCCTGTCTCTGCCTCCCAAGTGCTGGGATCAAAGGTGTGCGCCACCACGCCCGGCCATACAATTCTTAATACTGATCTAAGTATGTGTGTGTGTGTATGTACATGCTTATACCATGGCACATATGTACAAGCTGGAGGACAGCTTGCAGAACTCAGATCTCTCCTTTCACTCTGTGGGATCAAACTCAGGAAGTCAGGTTTGGTGATAAACACCTTAGCTCAAAGAGCCACCATATGTGAGCATATATTTTTTTGCAACCTACTTTTAATAAAGGCTCAACCTCTGGCCCACCATCCAGCAGAGGCAGTGGAAGAGAAGTCATTAGGATAAGGGGGAAGTGGACCTGTTCAGCAATAGTTCTTTGGGTACGAGCTTGATCTTCTTGGGCAGCAGTCCAGTCCCGTAGCAAACACCAAATACCACTCAGCAGTTGCAGACCGGTCCTCTAGGCAGGCAGACACCAGGCAGCTGTAGTTCAATCCTGAAGAAACCACCAGGCTGGCCAACCAGCCTAAGGAGAGGTCACAGAAGCAGCAAGCTGCTAGGAACTTCACAGGCAGTTCTTGGGCGAGTTTCTCTCGATAGCAGCATTACCACAAGTTGAGTTCAACAATGCTATGTAAGGTGAACCAACATACGCATGTCTTTGGCAAAGAATAGTGAAGGGAACAGACCAAACCAATGTTCAGTGCTCATCTCCCACTCTCTGTGGTCATATATACTGCTTCATCAAGCGCCCTTTCACGTGTCTCCTATATCCAAACATCCTTTCACCTGTGTCTGCTTCAGGAAAACAGTCTTCCCCGTGTTTGCTTTCACAAGACATCCTTTCCACTGTGTGCCCCAGCAAACCACCATTTGACATAACTAACTTTCCAAAGAAACTAGAAGTTTCCACTTCACGCTCATCTGCCCCATTTGATGTCTTTTTTAACTTTTGCATATTAGCCATCTATATTTATTATTCACAACAATAAGCTTTGACACCAGACATCATGGCTCAAGCCTTTACTCTCAGCACTCAGGAAGAAGAGTCCGGTAGATGTCTGTGAGTTCGAGGCTATGGTCTACAATGAGTTGAGTCTATGGCGAGCCACATAGTGAGACCCTCTCTCAAAACAAAATGAAACAAAAACCCTCAAGAAAAATCAGTTTTACCGCTAAGAGAGAATTCTAAGAGGTGAAAGGACAATTTTTAGCATATTTGAGTAAACTGAAGAGGTCGTATGAGGGAGGTGGTAACTTTGCAATGGAGAGTACCAATAGGATGGGAGGTTTGCAGGGTTAATTATCCGAAGGTAGACCAGGATTAATAGGCTGTGGGGATACTATAACTGTAGCTAGAAGGGGAAAGAACAGAATCTGTTCCACTGAGCTTAAATAAGCAATAACACACAAGGAAAAATAACTAAGCTAGGGGAAATTACTGACCTCAACTAAAAGTTAGCAGAAGTGACTCATTTGTGGAGCACAGCTTCCGGATGCTGCGGCATCGCAGTGAAGCATAAACACATGTTCAGATAAAATCCATCACACTGAGAAATCAATTTCAGTTCCTTTAAAGTGTTGGTACATACCTCACCGCCACCACCTTCCAAACACAGATGCACACATCCCATTGGAACCCAGCAGCCCCTCCAGACAGTTCTCAAAATTTGCTTCCTCACATCAGGGCAATACCAGCCGAGTTCCTTTGCCTTTCTTAGCTTTCTTTCCAAGCACAGCTTTTGTCCATTTCTGGAATTTAAGCCACCTCCGTTATTGCCGCTTCTCTGATACAGCAGAGCTTTGGGGGGATTAAGGCAGGGTTTGTTTTGTGTAGTACACGTAGATCAAGAGCTATCTGAGTTGAGAAGAATATCCTGTTTGAGTTGGGGATGGGGAATCTTTTCTTATTTTTATTTTTTATTTTTTTTTCTTGCATTGTTTTGAGCAATAATCTTTAGCAAGTGATTTTTTTTTTTTAAGAAGCCCCAAACACAGCACAAAACATTTCAAGTGATTTTTAACTCCTGAATGAGGTTAGGCTACCTGAGTGATTCTCTTCTCTTCTTTCCAGAAAGGATTAGAAACCTCCACAGAACATGCTCGCTATTAAAGTGGAGTGCTGTGCATTCATTGGCAAGAGGTGAATTGTTTTCAGATTACATGTGAAAGAGTGTCTGTGTGTGTGTGTGTGTGTTTCTTTCCCACATCAAAGACTTGGAGAGAGGCAGTTCTGAGTATTGCCAGGGATGTAAGAATTGGTGCTAAAGTGATTAGCAAAATTGCTTTTCTGCAAAAGAAGCACAAAACATTACCTAGGGATTAGAGGAGGAGAGGGCAAGATTAAAGGTGATGTTGAATTTTGGGTAGAATATCTTATCCATCTTTTTCAAATCATGTTTCAAGAATTCTGTGGCCCCTCCCTGAGGAGACCTGAACAAATCAAAGGCCTGCTTCCACAGGTTTTATGCACAGGAGCACTGACAAAGCAACATTAAGACTGTTATAAGCAGCTCTCACCCAGTGACCCACACACTTACCTTTCCCTGTGATACATTGTGACAATATTTGATTCTGTGCACATCAATGGCTCCTCCAAGCAAAGTCCCTTTCATTTGTTTCCTTTGGTTTGCACGTCTGCCTGGTGGGTTTAAATGGTATTTTATAGATTCCAGGGTTGTTGTGTCTTAGTAAATCTTGGTTCCGTTAACTCGGCATCCTTTGTGAAATATGTCTCTTACAGACAAAAAATCTTCATCCAGACTAAATGTTTTTTGGTTGGTTGGTTTTTCAAGATGTGTGTGTGTGTGTGTGTGTGTGTGTAGTAGTAGTAGTCCAGGCTATCCTGGAACTCGCTTCGTAAACCAGGCTGGCCCAGGATCTACCTGTCTCTGCCTCCAGGGTGCTGGGGTTAAAGGTGTGTGCTGTCACACACGGCTAACGCATATATTTTTGAAAGCCACTGGAAGATGAGGATACAGTGCAGGGGTAGACTGCTTGCTTGTGAAGTACAAGGCCTCGGGTTCAATGCCCACACATCGCAAACCCCCCCCCCCAACTAACGTAGAAGAGAACAACTATTCTTATGACTTCTGGTTTAGGATATTATTTTAAGGGGTATCTCTGGAATGCACCACATCATCTCCTGCCACCCTGAGTGTTCTGTAATCTTCAATGAAACCCCATGTCTTTATGAAAACCTTTCTCCTTCAGTGAGCTGCTCCTAAGTCAGACAGGCAGGAACATGCAAATATACATAAAACTCTCCTGGGAATAAACTTCTTTTTCCTCTTTTAAAACACTGTTCAAGAAAGGAAGGAAGGAAGGAAAAAAGAAAAGAGTTATCTATATGGATAGGTGTCAAGACCATAATGCTGAGTGAAATAATAAGCAAAATACGTCTGGAGCAGAGGGTACACTCTACAACATGATGTCATTTATGAGTTATCACTAAGCTCTTTAAGGATTGCAATGGAAATAAAGAACAAAAATAGGGCAATATGCACGTCAAACTCACGGTAGAGGCTGGTCCTGGGAAAGGGGCGTGACCCTCCCTGGGTTGTGATGAAAGGGACTTTTAGTCCCTTCACTAAGACTTCTTTTCTTTTAAGGGGGGGGGGGAGCCATTAAGCTAAGATGGTTCACTTAAGTCAAAGTTAGAGTACATGAAGTGTCATTGAAATTCTTGTCTAAAATACAGACAGAGGTCCAAGAGCTCATCTTTGTTCTCCTAAATTGTCCTTTAGTCGTCTTTCCCTTAGCTAGTAGACTGGGGTGTTTTTTTTTTCCCCTCAGACTCTAGCCTGTCTCATTTTCTTTCAACAAGAGGAAAAGCTGTTTCAAATTGATTAAATATTTCAAAATAGTTGTTACCTCCTGTTTCTTCCCCTCACAGTAAACTTTTTCCTCCCAAGTTCTTGGACTGTTGAGATGAAACCTGATCTCTTGTGTGTATTAGATAAAGAACAGCCACACAGCGAGTCTTGTGCAGAGCCCGTGGACGAACAAATAAATACATAAATAAACAAACAGGCGAGCAAGCGCCCAAGGCTCGGGCTGACGCTGGGCAGGGCGGACTACAAGCCGCAGTTTTAGGAGCGGGAGTTTTCTTTTTTTCATTCCGCAGACGTCGTTTCTGAAGGGTTTTGCCTATTTGACTTCTTCGCTTTGAGGAACTTGTCGAGAACAATCATTTTCGATCTGTCTTTCCCTCGGGGTCCCGTAAGGTCACTGGACATAAGATAGCTGTGAAATTTGACATTGTTCCCATTTAAATGCTTTCCCCAGCAAGTGCAAGAGTGAGGCCGCTCGCTCGGGTGTGGGGCTCGCGGCCGGGTGCTCTGAGCCTCGCCGGCCCTCCAGGCTTCAAAGCCTGCCATCCTTGATCTCCCCAAAGAATGTTTTTGAATTCTACGTCCATCTAGTGGTTGCCGGCAAAGATCTACTTGGCTTTTTCTTTCTTCCTTTTCTTTCACACTTGAGCAGTGAGATTCTGTTTGTGATGGGGGTTTTGCCCCCCTCGGTCTTTAATTCGTTCACAGGTGGTTTCAAAGTGTCTGTCCTCGGCCACTGCCTTCTATAAACAAGCAGGAATTCGCGGGCTGCCGTGGGCCCAGGCGCCCCTCTCCTCCCAGCGCCCTCCTGATCTCACTTTGAAAATAGACTGTTTTGTGGACAGTAAAGTACAGTTCCTTTTCAGAGATGAGATTAGAGGCTTGAGGGGAGTCTGGAGGGAGGGGAGTGTTTTTCTTTTTCTTCTGCTTTTTGCTTTTCTTTTTCTCACCGGAGAGCCTTTGTGTGCTGAGTCGTTTTAGCAAGCGCGAGAACTTTACTTATTTTACACTCAGTTGCGCCTTTGGTTAAGGATGACGCGGCGCGGAGCGCAAGGTGCGGGGAATTTGCTGATCCCCCCAACCCCCCCCCCCCCATTCCATCTCTGGCATCCTAAACTCGTGAGTAAAAAGATCAGGTGGTGACAGGAGCTAACAGCAGCCACGGGTCCAAAGGATCAAGTTTTCTAAGTCTAGGGAAGGATGAAGGACTTGGGTGCCTCCTCTCTCTTATCGCGCTCCCCTTTCAGTGAGACCCCAAACGTTCTCCCCAGGTTCTACATCCTGTACATGAGGTTTTAGAGGGAATGCCCTGCAGCAGCAGTTGAGGGGGTCATAGATACAGGCTGTTCCGAATTCCGTGAGGAAAAAACAAAAAAACAAAAAACAAAAACAAAAAAGAGTGTGGAGTCTCTCACTGCAGAAGTAGTTCAGAGTCAGCATGTCCTGGGCCATGATGGGCTCCAGGAATACAGACAGGCTCGGGATTATGCCTAGAAGTCTGATGCTGCTCTAACTCAGGTTTAAAACAAATCCTTTCAATAGTTAAAAATACTTTCTCTCCGAGGCCTGAAAAGAAGGCTCAGTGGTTAAAAGCACTTACTACCCTTGCAGAGAACCAGAGTTCAGATCCCAGCCCCGACCCACCCCAGCCCCCACGCACCACCCTAGGCCACACTCACCACCCCAGGCCCCACTCACCACCCCAGTCCCCACTCACCACCCCAGCCCCCACCCACCACCCTAGGCCACACTCACCACCCTAGGCCCCACTCACCACCCCAGCCCCCACTCCCACATCCACCACCCCTACGTGGGGCTGCTCACAACCCGCCTGAGCCTTTGCGTTCCTCAGGCACTCGAATTCACAAGAACATGACACACCTATACAAATTTTAATTTTTTTTAAATAAAAATGGGCAAAATCTGAAATGTTATATATATTTTTAATGAATTTATTTATTTATTGTTGCATACATTGGTCTTTTGCCTGCGTGTATGCCTCTTGATGGTGTCAGATCCCTAGAACAGGAGTTACACATAGTTGTGAGCTGCTATGTGGGTGCTGGGAATTGAACTCTGATCCTCTGGAAGATCAGCCAGTCGGTACTTTTAACCACTGAGCAATCTCTCCAGCCCCCTATATTATATTATTATATATAGCATCTTATATGTGCATCTATGTATATACATATACATTACACACATACTTTCTCTGGGTTGGGTTGTAGCTCAGTAGTAAAATGCATACATATCAATATTGAAGCCCTGAATTCAATCTCAAGCACATTTCTCTTTATGAAAGTTAATATGCTTTATTAAAATTAGTGTAAAAAAACATAAATCATAGGTGTAAATGTAGCAATGTGGCATTACCTATAAAGTCAAAAAACTGCATACAATTATCAGCAGGGATTTGATAAATGGTGAGGTGTCTGTGGAATATGTAATGATTTCAAAGAAGGCAATAATAAAAATGGGACTTAAACCAAGAACAGGGGGACGACATGGAAACCTTTAAGAAATAGTGTTGAGAAACAGTTTTTCAAACAGGAAGTTGAAAAAACACCAGGCCCCACTCACACACACAAAAAAATGTTCTGTATAAGATGATCTTGGCTGGGGGTGAAATCTCTAGTAACGTGGTTAGGCCTCATGTTCAACACCCAGTGCCAAATACATGCTATTTAATATTAATAGTTTTAGATATAAACATATAATGTATAGGGACATATGGGATTAAGGGAGACCATGTATGGACTTTCATTTTATCTATAATATTTTACAAGGAAATAAACATAAGAGTCTCATGCTATATCCATTGGACTAGCCAGGCTGTCTAAAAGACCATATTATATAACTGAAAACACCAGATTGTTTAGGGTCAGGGTTCCATTAAATGGCCCAGACTGGCCTCAACCTTTAAGTCATTGACTGAGTTGCTGAAGTTCTGGGGTCATAGGCATGTGCCACCACACCTGGATACTAACAACAACTTTTTGTTTTGGTTTGGTTTGGTTTTGGTTTTGGTTTTGGTTTTGGTTTTGGTTTTGGTTTTGGTTTTGGTTTTGGTTTTGGTTTTGGTTTTGGTTTTCAAGACAGGGTTTCTCTGTGTAGCCCTGGCTGTCCTGGAACTCACTCTGTAGACCAGGCTGGCCTCAAACTCAGAAATCCACCTACCTCTGCCTCTCAAGTGCTGGGCTTAAAGGCGTGCGCCACCACGCCTAGCTTAACAACAACTTTTCAATGACGTTCTTAAAAACCAAACAGATGGGCTAAGGGTGTAACTCAGGTGGCGGAATGCTTGCTTAGCACACTTAAGGTCCTGGGTTCAATCCCCAGCGGCCCATAAAGCGGGGCATGACAACCCCAAGGAGGCAGAAGCAGGAGCGTCAGACACTAGGAATCCTCCCTGGCTGCATAAGAACAAGGCCAGACTGAGCTACATGGGACCCTGTTCTAAATAAACAAAGAATTACACCTGCAATCCAGAACCCAGGAAACCGAAAGAGTTTGCCTTGAGTTTTAGGGCCAGCCTGGGCTACAGAGATTCTGTCTCAAAAACAAACACATAGGATAATTTGAACGAAGTAAAAATCACCATGGCCTTTGTATCAGCCAGAGTTCTGTAGAGGAACTGAGCTGATAAATTAAACCTATGTATAAGTATAAAGGGGGGTTATTAGAATGGCTTACAGGCTGTGGTCCAGCTAGTCCAACAACTGTCTACCAATGGAAAGTCCAAAACTCTAGTAGTTGTTCAGTCCACCAGGCTGAATGTCTCAGATGGTCTTCAGTATAGTCTAGAATCCAGAAGAAGTAGGTGTAGGCTTAGGTTTTTCAAAAGCTACTTTAGTAAGGGTTCTCAAATGCTTTGACTGCCCTTCCAGCCCACAGTACAAAGGTAGGAGAGAAAAGATGGGTAATGGGACAGTGAGGATGTAGACCTGTGTGGAAGTAGTCCTTTTGGGAAATTACAATCTTTGTTGTCAGGGTACTAGCAGTCCAGTTCAAAAGTGCCACCAAACACCAGTCAGCATCGTAGCATGATCCAGCAGAAACAGCCAGGCCTCCGGCGAATAGGTACAAGTCAATGGGAGCAACCAGAACAGCAGGAATGCCAGGAGGAGTTCTCTGCCATGCCTCTCAAAGTGAAGTGAAGATCAGAAAAGACACGAGACCAACGAAGGCGTTGCACAGCTAGCTACACCAGGGTACCGTCACTGTTGTCTTACACTCTCTCCAGACATCACATGTCTGCTTCAGCAAAGCATCACAGGAGTCGGCATCCCAAGACACAACCAGAAATGTCTGAGTCAGGTCGGCTCTCATGCCAGTGAACGAGTGGACTTGCCAGTGAGAGGAAGGGGGCACGGACGGGCAAAGAGCAAACACTTTCTTCTTCTGTGTCCTTTATAAAGGCCGCCACCAGAAGCTGTGGCCTCAAAAAAATCTGGATTAAAGGTGGGTCTTCCTATTTCAAATGATTTAATTAAGAAAAATCCCTCACAAGTATACCCAGCTGCTTGGGTTTTAGTTAATTCCAGATGTAGTCACCTTGACAACTCAGAATCGCCAATACAGTCTTCAATGAAGTCTTTTGTATATTAGCTTCTATGCATTCGTTTTCATTGACAAGTAAAACTGTCATATACTTATATGATGTACAATATAGTGACATGTGTGTATGTTGCAAGCTATTTGACATACGCACCACTCCGTGTACTTTTTGTGGTGAAAGTTTTTGGAATTTACTCTCTTGAAATCTCTGAGTATATAATTACAGTCCTCACATGGCTTCATCCTATCTGACTGTAATTTTATGACATTTCACCAGCAGTGCCCCGGTGTCCCCGGTAAAGCCACTATTTCACTGTTTATTTTTTAGTTCAGTGCTTTGAGATTTCACACATAAGTGAGACTTTTTGCCCCTGGCTTATTTCAGGTAATACAGTGTCTCCCAGGTACAGCTACATCAGAGACTATGCGACTTCCACTTTTTTCTTGTAATGGCTGACTAGTGTCTCATCTGGTCATCCTCTTATGGACTCTTAGGCTGACTCCACATCTGGGTTATTGTGAATAAGTGCAATACTGACCGTGGGGGGGGGGCAGATAGCTCCTAAACAGGCTGGTTTTCTTATCTTTTGGATATATGCCCAGTAGTTGGCTTTGAGATCATATTGGTGGTTCTATTTTTGTTTTTGCAAGTTTACACTCCTACCAAAGGTGTTTAAGGGTTCCAAATACATACAATCACACACACATTCACACATATACACACATATACACATTCACACACATTCCTGTCTTTCTGATAATGGCCATCCGATAGGTTGTGTGCTGGTACCTCTTTGTGGTTAATGTGCGATTCTCTAGCTCTCCGTATCTCATAGACCTGCTGGCTGATTTGAGAAATGTGTATTCCGCTCCTTCTGCAGCGTTTTAATCAGGCTATTTGTTTCCCCACTGTTGAGAAACTTGAGTTCCTTACATATTTTGGAGATTAGCCCCTTGTCAGATGTATGGTTTTCAAATATTTTCTCCCAGCTCATAGGCTGCCTCCCCTCCCCTCTGCTGATAGTTTCTTCTGCTGTGCAAAGCATTTTACTTTTTTTGGTTTGTTTAGGTTTTGGTTTGGCTTTGTTTATTACCAAGCATTTTTAAAGTTCTGTATTAGCATATATTAATGAGAGATAATGATGGATTTTGTGATATTTTCAGACATGTAGAAAATGCATTCAGAACACATTTACCATTGCCCTCCTTTCTCCCTCCCACTCCGCTCATCCCCTCCTTCTGCTCAGCTAGTCTCCCTTCTGTTTTATGTCATGTGTGTGTGAGTGTGTGGATGTGTGGGTGAGAACGTGTATGTATGTAAATATGAGTATGTGAGTGTGTATGTGAATGTGTCTGAATGTGCATATATGTGTACATGTGTATGTGAATGTGTGTGTATGCATGAGTGTGAATGTGTATCTGTGTGTGAATGTGTGTATACATGTGTGTGAATGTGTATATGTGTGAATGTGTGTGTGATTGTATGTATGTGTGTATCTGTGTGTGAATGTGTGCATACATGTACGTGAATGTGTTTATGCATGTGTATGCGGATGTGTGAGTGTATGTTGGTATGTGTGCATGAATGAGTGTGAATGTGTGCATGAGTGAATCTGTATATACAAGTGTGTGTATGAATGTGTGTGTGAATATGTATGTGAGTGTACTGTGTGGGTATATGTGCATACATGTACGGCAGAATGACTCTAATTCGGGTACATCACAGGAACGTGGTGAGGGATAATTTACAGGGTCATGGATCACTTTCCAGCTGTACACCACTGAAGAAACTGTCTTCCCCTTGTTTTTGTTTGTTCCTGAGATGTGGTATCTCATAGCCCAGGTTAGCCGCAAACTCTCTGTGCAGCTGACGATGACCTTGAGCTGCTCCCCCTGCCTCCACCTCCGAATTCCAGGACTACAGATGTTCAGCACCACGTTTTTAAGGTTTTAGCTTTGTTTCCAGGAGTTTCACCATGACACTTTCACGCACACATCCCGTTATGCTTTGCTATTTGCCCCACCTTCTCCCCACCTCCTGCCGGCCTTCCCTCCCTGGAAAACCCTGCTTTCATGCTGTGTCTTCCATACTCCAAAGCTCTTCATTTTGATGTAAGCCCTTTGTCTATTTCCCTGTTGGACCTATGCTTTTTAGTGATATAAAAGCCATCATTGTCCAGGCCGCTGTCACAGAGTCTCTGTCCTGTCATCCCAGGTCTTAAGTCTTTAATGAGTTTTGACTTGACTTTTGAGTGTGGTACGAGACGAGACTCTGACATCATTCTTCTGCATGTGCATCCAGCTTTCTCAGCATCGTTTATTAAGGAGACAGTTTTTTCTCCTCCGCGAGTTTTCCACATCTTTGACAAAAGTTACCTCAAATGTGCGGATTTATTTCTGGGCTCCTATCCTGGCTTCCACGAGTCTGTTTATATGCGAAGAGACACTGATTCCTATAGCTCTGTGACAGATTTTTGAAACCTTGTAGAATAAGGATTCCAGCTTTGTTCTTTTTATCCAAGTGCTGGCCTTGCATACATATATAAAACCTGTAGTTTACCTCCCCCCAGGTCCCTGCCCCAGAACCAGAAAGAGAAAGAAAGAAAGAAAGAAAGAAAGAAAGAAAGAAAGAAAGAAAGAAAGGAAGGAAGGAAGGAAGGAAGGAAGGAAGGAAGGAAGGAAGGAAGGAAGGGAAGGAAGGAAGAGTGAAAATCTTTCTTTCTCTCTTCACGAGTGTAGTAGTCTCCCTTCCATGTTTCCTGTAACATTTAGGACATTTCTTTCTATCTCTATGAAGTCTCATGTGGATTACATTGAATATGAAATTGCTTTTTATAGGATAGACAACTTAGCAGTACAAAGCCTTCTAAACCAGGCCCAGAATCTCTTCATCCTTTATGTCTTGTCTTTCTTCCGTTTTTGTTTTGTTGCCTGTGTGATTGTGAGTGAGGGTGCCATTCTCCAGCCCAGGTTGGCTTAGAACTCCCTCCCTCTACTGCTCTGGCTGGCCTTAGGCTCGTGGTGATCCTCCTGCCTTAGGAATAAGGTAGGAGCTGCCACACCCAACTTACTGTATCTTCAATTTCTCTCATCAATGTTGTCAATGTTCAATCTATGCTTCAATTATATATATATATATATATATATATATATTTATTATGGTAAAGTATTATTATATAAAATGTTATCATCTAACCGCTTTAAGCACTGTTCAGTAGAATTAAGTACACAGCGTTGGACAGCTGCGATCACTAGCCCTCTCCAGGACTACTTACATACCCTGCTTACATACCCATTAAACAGTAGCTCCCTTCTGCTCCTGACTTCCCAGCCCCTGTGACCACTACACTCCTCTCTGTATCCGTTGTCTATGGTCAGGTACGTATTTGAGGGGTGCCATCCAACACGTGTGTCATCTCCTGTTTGTTTCCTGTGGGTTCTTCCATGATGCAGCTCTGTCTAAATTTCACCCTTTTAGTATGACTCATATTCTGCTGTGTACATAGAGCGGACTCGGGGATAAGCCTCTCCCCCGGGAAGGATGCTGTTACGGAGATCGGTGTTCTGAGAGGGATTCATATGTGCCTTCTGCTCTCTGTGTGTACAGAGAGGAAGTGCTGGGTCACCTGTGCCATTTAATGTTCTGAGAAACAGCTTTGATGTCCCCACTGCAGGTGCACAGTTGCAGGTCTCATCACCGTGTATGAGCACTCCAGACTTACACCGAGTGTGCACCTGTGAGTTCAGAAGTCCTGAGGCGGAGGCAGGCAGACCAAGTGTTCAAGGTCGTCTTCAGCTGTATAAAGTTTTAGTGAAGCCTGGGTTACTTGAGATCCTGTTTCAAAAAGCAAAAAGAGACAGGATTTCTAATTTCTCTATACCCAAGCCAATGTTTGTTTTCTGGGAATATATACATTCGTATGTACATATATGTGTAGCTAGATAAAAATAGCTGTCCTAATGGATGTGAAATGAGGACTAGTTTGTTTTTATTGCAGTGCTGGGAATCTACCACTGAGATAAATCTATTTTTCATATCTATATTTCACCAGCCTAATTACATAGGGGTTTTTTGTTTGTTTGTTTTGTTTTATTTTGATTTTTCGAGACAGGGTTTTTCTGTGTAATACTGGCTGTCCCGGAACTCGCTCTGCAGGCAAAGCTAACCTCAGACTCACAGAGATCCACCTGCCTCTGCCTCTCAAGTGCTGGGATTAGAGGAGTGCACCACCAGGCCAATTACACAGAGTTTTTTGTTTTGTTTTGTTTTTTCAATTACATAGAGTTTTTTTGTTGTTGTTGTTTTATTTTGTTTAATTTTTATTTTTTTAACTCACTTTATATTCCAATCCTAGCCCCTCCTCCTCTCTTTCCAGTCCTACCCTTATAAATCCCTTCCCTCATTGATCCCAGACCCTCCCTACCCCCACCTTGGGTACCACTCCATCCTGGGGCATAGAGTCCCAGCAGGTCTAGGCACATCCTCTCCAACTGAGGGTCAACCATGCAGTCTAGGAAGGAGAAAGGGATCCAATGGCAAAGAACTGAGACTGAGATAGCCCCCTGAGACTGAGATAGCCCCCGTTCCACTCGTTAGGGGACCCTCAGGAACACCAAGCTGCACCGTTCTAGATCCAGCTCCTGTGTGCTCCCTGGTTGGTGGCCCAGGCTCTGTGAGCCCCGTGCTCCTAGGTTAGTTGACTCTGTGGGTCTTCTTGTGGTGTCCTTCTGTCCCTCTGACTCGCTCACTTCTATCCCTCACTCTTCTACAAGACTCCCCAAGCTCCACCTCAGTTCGGCTGTGGGTCTCTGCATCTGCCTCCATCCACTGCTGGATGAAGCCTCTCGGGAGACAGTAATGCTAGATTCCTGTCGGCAAGCGTAGCAGAGTATCTTTGATTACATAGTTTTTTAAAGAAAAAAAAAAATCCAAGCTCTGCAGAGATGGTTCCTCAGTTAAAAGAGCACTTGGTGCTCTTGAAAAAAGACCCGGGTTCAATTCCCAGCACCCACATCAGGCAGCTCACACTACTTGTAGCTCTAAGGGATCCAGCACCATCGTCTGGCCTCCTTGGATACCTGCATGCATATGATGCACATATTGTGCGTGAACGCACACACACAAAATACATTTTTAAAATATTTTTTAAAGATTTATTTATGTTATGTATATGAGTATGCTGTCTCTGTCTTCAGACACACCAGAAGAGGGCATCAGATCCCATTACAGATGGTTGTGAGCCACCATGTGGTTGCTGGGAATTGAACTCAGGACCTCTGGAAGAGGAGTCTATGCTTTTAACTTGGGAGCCATCTCTCCAGCTCCCATGAAATATGTTTAATATTTAAAATGGATCTCAGGAACCAGATGTGGAGTACATCTGCCACCTCTGCACTTGGAAAGTAAAGGCGGGAGAATCATACATTCAACGCAAGCCTGGGCTACAAGTGAGAAGCTGTCTAAAAACAAAAAGCAAATTTAAAGCGGCCTCATCTCCAGGCTGAGGATGTTGTTCCACTGGTCGCGTGTGTGCCTAGCATGCACAAGACCCACAGTCTCCAATCCAAAACTGCATAAACCAGGCATGATGGAACATGCCTGGAATCCCAGCACTTGGTAAGTGGAGGCAAGAGGATCAGAAGTTCCTGGTCATCCTCAGCTACATAGTGAGTTCAAGGCCAACCTAAGATATATAGAACCCTGCCTCAAGGAGGGGGGGGGACATAAGGCTGAGAGGACTGAAGGGGTGGTCCTGACACTACACTTAGAACCTACCCCACCTCCAACAAGCCAATGCCTCATCAGCTGAGAAATTCCTGCTCGTAAAGTTGACCGGTTGTCTGTTCGTCCTCTAGCAATTTATCTTTCACCACTGATAACCTGTGCCCTCTGCAAAGCCTTAGACCCAACCTTTGACAAAACAGTGTCATTCCCCTTTCTTAACTGACTGCCACCCTCTACATTTGTTACCTGTTGAAGACCTTCTGCCCTGCCTCAAGGCTCAGAGACTTTGCTCCATCTAAGACCCTGGCTCTGCTGCCCAGGAGTGCTCCCCTGAAGCCCCTCCAGGGACTCCAGTCCCTCTAACAAAGGGCACATTCTCACCAGGGCATCTTAGAAGACATAATACAGAAGATCCCGACAGGAATAGACCCAGATCCCCCTTCTTTCACCGCTCAGTCCTCCAGCACACCCGCCAGCTCTGCGGCTGCCCTTAGACCTAGAGCAGGAGTGAGGCCACACGGTTCACCCACAGTCTGAGACAAATCCATGTCTCCCAGCTACCTTGGTCATTGGTCTTATCTGTCCGATGTGTAGGCTTACCCTTTGCCACAGTAAAAATATCCCAGGGGCCAAATGAATCTTAACGTAGCCATTTCCACAGATGCTATCAGTAACAACTACTGAAAACTTACCTTTGTCCGGCTTGTCCTGTTCCCAACCCCACCTCCACCCCCAACCCCCGATGCCCTGGCCAGGAACCCCAACTCTGGCACTTGGACGCTGAGAACTGACCTTGTGGAACTGCTTGCAAATTCTTCAATAGCCTGTCCATGTATCCAGCACCACCGCCCAGGTAATCTGCTAGGCACTGTGGAGTTGGGCACAGAATCCGCCCCTTCCCCTCCGAATGAGCAAGCACAGGCAGCAAAGCTCCATTTCGCAGGTGCTTTTTGACCCTCTTGTTCTTGCATTAGCCTGACCGTGGGACAGCAGGGATTTCACTCTGGGCCCAACAGGAAACTAATCTTATGTCATATGGAACTACGGCAGATTGCCACATGGAACTGCACACAGAACACACCTTGCTCTTCTCCAGCCTTTTAACTTAACCACCTGCCCAAAGTCCTTGCTCCCTTGTTGCTAACTTCTGCACACAGCATCCCATCTCAAACAAGCATCTCCCCTCCAAAGATCTTAACCTTGGGATTTGAACATTCCCTTATTTCTCCATAGTTCCCTCCCTCGCCACCCCCCTTCCTTAGCATAACATCAATCCGGCCAAATGAAATAAACAAACATTTACCGAGTGAGGAAGGGGGAGGGATGGGGTAGGAGACAGCTGTGATTACTGACCCATCCTGCCCAAGCTTTCAGCTTCGCCAGGACAAACTCATAATGGCCACTAAGCAAAGTCCTTTCTCTTATTCTTTCCTAAGAACCACAATGAGCAAGTGGAATTTCAATGTTTTAAAAGGCATCGTTTGTAACCACACCAAAAAAGAAAAGGAAAATACTTAGGTGTAAATCTAACAAAATACGTACAGGATCAGAAAAATGTATAGCACTTGTGGGAGAAAGAAAAAGAAATTGAAACAAGGCCAAGTGTGGAGCTGTACTCTGTAATCTCAAGCCTGAGAGGCAGAGGCAGGAAGACTGTGAGTGAGGCCTGTCTGGTCTACAGTCTGAGCTCCACACTAGCCAGGGATATGCAACACAATGAGACTCTGACTCAGAAAGCAACAACAAAAGCAAGGAGGAAAGAAGGAAGGAAGGAAGGAAGGAGGGAGGGAGGGAGGGAGGGAGGGAGGGAGGGAGGGAGGGAGGGAGGGAGGGAGGGAAGAAAGGAAGGAAGGAGGGAGGGAGGGAGGGAGGGAGGGAGGGAGGGAGGGAGGGAGGGAAAGAAGGAAGGAAGGAAGGAAGGAAGGAAGGAAGGAAGGAAGGGAGGAAGGAAGGAAGGAAGGAAGGAAGGAAGGAAGGAAGGAAGGAAGGAAGGAAGGAAGGAAGGAAGGAAGGAAGGGGCAAAGAAAAATCTAAATAAACAGAGGATGACTGTTTGATAAGGTCAGTACTCAAGTCCAGGCTCATTTCTGTGCCACAGCAGTGAGTGATAGGGTCCTTTAAACCCCGCCCCTGAACTACATCCTCAGCCTCTGTCTTTCTTTTTAGAGTAGGTCACAATTGCTGGTTAACAATCTCAACTCCTTATTCTAAGGAGGAATGAAGTATCCACACTTTGGTCTTCCTTCTCCTTGATTTTCTTGTGTTTTACAAATTGTATCTTGGGTATTCTAAGATTCTGTGCTAATTTCCACTTATCAGTGAGTGCATATCTAGTGACTTCTTTTGTGATTGGGTTACCTCACTAAGGATGATGCCCTCCAGGTCCATCCATTTGCCCAAGAATTTCATAAATTCATTCTTTTTAATAGCTGAGTAGTACTCCATTGTGTAAATGTACCACATTTTCTGTATCCATCCTTCTGTTGAGGGGCATTGGGGTTCTTTCCAGCTTCTGGCTATTATAAATAAGGCCGCTATGAACATAGTGGAGCATGTGTTCTTATTACCAGTTGGAACATCTTCTGGGTATATGCCCAGGAGAGGTATTGCTGGATCCTCCGGTAGTACTATGTCCAATTTCCTGAGGAAATGCCAGACTGACTTCCAGAGTGGTTGTACAAGCTTGCAATCCCACCAGCAATGGAGGAGTGTTCCTCTTTCTTCACATCCTCACCAGTATCTGCTGTCACCTGAATTTTTGATCTTAGCCATTCTGACTGGTGTGAGGTGGAATCTCAGGGTTGTTGTGATTTGCATTTCCCTGATGATTAAGGAACAAAATACCCATGAAAGGAGTTACAGAGACAAAGTTTGGAGCTAAGATGAAAGGATAGACTATCCAGAGACTACCCCACCCGGGGATCCATCCCGTAATCAGCCACCAAACGCAGACACTATTGCATATGCCAGCAAGAGTTTGCTGAAGGGACCGTGATATAGCTGTCTCGTATGAGGCTATGCCAGTGCCTAGCAAATACAGAAGTGGATGCTCACAGTCATCTATAGGATGGAACACAGGGCACCCAATGGAGAAGCTAGAGAAAGTACCCAAGGAGCTGAAGGTGTCAGCAACCCTTTAAGAGGAACAACAATATGAGCTAACCAGAACCCCCAGAGCTTGTGTCTCTAGCTGCATGTGTAGCAGAAGATGACCTAATCAGCCATCATTGGGAAGAGAGGCCCCTTAGTACTGCAAACTTTATATGCCCCAATACAGGGGAATGCTAGGGCCAAGAAGTGGGAGTGGGTAGATAGGGGAGCAGGGCAGGGGGAGGATATAGGGAACTTTTGGGATAGCATTTGAAATGTAAATTAAGAAAATATCTAATAAAAATTAAAACAAAAAACAAAAAAAAACAATTTCAACTCAGGCCAGGCAGTGGTGGCACATGCCTTTAATCCCAGCACTTGGGAGGCAGAGGCAGGTGGATTTCTGAGTTCGAGGCCAGCCTGGTCTACAAAGTGAGTTCCAAGACAGCCAGGACTACACAGAGAAACCCTGTTTCGAAAAACAAAAAACAAAACAAAAACAAACAAACAAACAAATCTCAACTCAACTCTGTCCCTGAGCCAGAACCCCTGGGACTGTTGAGACTTTCCCATGCCATAGCTCAGATCTGAGCCGCAATTTTTCTCAAAGCATTGCTCCGAGGGCTGGCAGATTGGCAAGATGATAGTTCAGTGGGTAAGGCCTGCCGACCTGATTCTGATGCCTGGGACCCATATGGTAAAGCAAGAGGGCTGTTCCTCTAAGTTGTTCTCTGGTTGCCACATGTGTGCCATGGTACATGCAGGCACATGTACATGTGTGTGCACGCATGTGTGTGTGACATATATACACTAATAATTATAACAAAATGAATAAACTGCTGCAAGAAGCTCCTGTCCCTAGAGTCTTCTTAGTTTTTTCCTCCATTTTCTTTAGGGGCCTCTCTTGTCATTTTTAAGGGAGCCCTACTTTCTGCTAGCCAGTTACAAGTCTTTCGTAAATATTTACATATGTGAACCCCATATTGGCCATACGGCATCCCCCTCTTCATTCCAGCCAGAGGAACTCTCAAATTCATATGTATTTTTGAGAAACGAAGTTTTTCCCAAATGGTCTCTCCAAAGCACGGGAGCAAGGTCAGGGTCATACTTTCCTTCAGAGGTTCCAGGCAGAGGTCAGACTTCCCGCGGGTTTTCTTGCCCACATTGGTCGTTATTTCCTTAGTGTGCATGATGACGGGACACAACCTGCCTTAGCTAAAAACACTCCAGAGGTGGAGAGAGATGCTGGGCCATAAACTAACATCCCCCGGGGAGAGACAGAAACCTGCCCCACTGCTCAATAATGCAAGCCAAAGCCCCTAAGAACGCTTCCAGGGGGAGAGAGAGGAGGGCTATTTGAAAGAGGATGAGGCAGGTGTGCCGAATTCATTAGCCATTCTGAGCTCCAGAAGGGGGTGGGGGCAACCCCCACCATCTCTACTGGGAACCCTGTTTCCCCTTTTAAATCAGAAAAGAAAAGGAAGAAGGAGAAGGAGAGGGAGAGGGAGAGGGAGAGGGAGAGGGGAGGGGAAGGGGGAGAAGAGGAAGAGGAAGATGAAGAGGAAGAGGAAGAAGAAGAAAAGAAGAGGAGGAAGAGGTGGAGGAGGAGGAGGTGGAGGAGGAGGAGGAGGAGGAGGAGGAGGAGGAGGAGGAGAAGGAAAACGAACACCAACATGTCCCCAAATAGAGAATGTTTTCTTTTGTAGCTGGAAACAAACCTCACTGATGGCTTTAGCAGCTGCTTGCCAACATGGCCGGAGCAGGCACAGCTCAAACAGTTTTCTTTTCTGGAGCTCAACCCATGTACAGACGTACAGTATACTAGGTCACATTATAAACCCAGGAATAAAAGAACAAATAAACAAGTTTCAGCTTTTTCTAGGCTTCTGGGTCCAACACCAGCTAAATTCCAGTCTGAAGCAGAGAAATTTGGATTCCAAGAAGGCAGGTCTCCCGGGAGTTCAAGTCAAAAACCTCCCTCTGGTAGGAAAAGAAGATGTCATTGTAGATTAACTGGCTGAGGCTGACCAGGCCTGGGCTGCTGGGCCCAGTCTAACCGAAGCACCCTGGGTCTTGGCTGTGTAGACCCAGAAGACCGGTGGTGGGCTGGGGTAAAGCCTGCCATTGATCTTTGACCCCAGTAAATCATTTAATATGCCATGTGCCTTTGTCCACATGTTCAGTCTGCTGTGATTCAGATGGGGATTCCAGCAAGCCTGAGTGTGCCACCCATCAGGGCTAAACCCCTCCCTTCGGAGCCTCTAGGAAGATCCTTCTGGACTGTTGCTTTGCCGAGAGCTGAAGTGCGTGCGTGGAAATGCCTGAGAGCGGCTTTGCCTTGACTGAGGCACAGGAGGGCACAGATGCATTTGTTTTCAGTCACCAAAACTGTCATCAAACTTGGAAGATAGTTTTGCCTGCGTAGGAGTATCCAACCTTCAGACATCATTGTTATTTGTGAATCTTGTGGACTACATTTATAACTATCCCGGGAGGCACGTGGCCCATAAGGCCCTGCAGCGGATTGGATGCACCAGGTAGATAGAAGACGGCTGTTGAACTCCAGCCCACTTGCTAACCTTGAGTAAAAGATGGCCTGTCATACAAAATTTGGGATCACCCATTCAGGAAGACAGAGCCTCGGCTGATAGGCACCCAGCGTGTCTTAAGCCCTGGCTGTTAAGCTGGCACCCAACACACCTGTAACACACTCCTAAACATCAAGGGCAGTGGTGGGGGGCCCTGATGGAGCTTCTCAATGGTTTCTAGTCAGGACCATCAGTGTCGGGCCACAGGAGGAGACAGCACTTCATCTGGCACTGATGATGCAAAGGCAACACCAAGACCTTTACATGTGATTCATCCCATTTATTTAGTCCTAAGTATCTCCTAAAAAGCCAAAATAGACATGTCTGAATTAGAGTTTCCACTGCTGTGAAGAGGCACCATGACCAAGACAAGTCTTATAAAGGACATTTAATTGGGGCTGGCTTACAGGTTCAGAGGTTCAGTCCATTATCACCAAGGCAGGAAACATGGCAGCATCCAGACAGACAAGGCACTGGGGGAGCTGAGAGTTCTACATCTTGTTCTGAAGGCAGCCAGGAGAAGATTGTCTTCCAGGCAGCTAGGAGGGGGGATCTCAAAGCCCACCCCCACAGTGACACAACCCCTCCAACAAGGCCACACCTCCTAATAGTGCCACTTCCTGGGCCAAGCACAGTAAGATAAGTCTATGGAGGACAAAGCTATTCAAACCTCTACAAGACCAGCCAATACTCAGCTAAAAACAAAATGAAGAAGGGACAGAGAGGAGGCTCAGCTGTAAGAGTGCCTGCTAGGCAAGCGTGAAGACCTGAATTTGAGTCCCCAGCACCTAAGCAAAGAGCCAAGCTGGGCCAAGTCGGTATGCGTGATTCTGATGCTTCAGAAGGTGGAAACGGCAGGGTCTCTGGGGCCTGGCTCCAGGTTAATGAGTCAGGAACTAAGACAGCTCAGTAGTGGGACATCTGGTGTCCTCCTCAGGTCTTGCCACTCACCCGCACTCCACACCCACCCACAGACAGACAGACAGACAGACAGACAGACAGACAGACAGCACAAAGTAAAGCAAACAGGAATACTCAAGAAAGTCTACAGATTTGGATCAAAGAATAAATTACCTCCAGGGCGGGGGTGGTACACACCTTTAATCCCAACACTCAGGAGGCAGAGGCAGGAAGATCTCTGTGAGTTGGAAGCCAGCCTGGTCTACACAGTGAGTTTCAGGACAGCCACTCAGAGAAATCCTGTCTCAAAAAAAACAAAGCAAGGGGGCTGGAGAGATGGCTCAGCGGTTGGTTAAGAGCACTGACTGCTCTTCCAGAGGTCCTGAGTTCAATTCCCAGCAACCACATGGTGGCTCACAACCATCTGTAATGGGATCTGATACACTGTAAGTGTACTTACATAAAATAAACAAATAAATCTTAAAAAAACAAAAAAAAACAAAACAAAACAAAAAAACAAGACAAACATTCAGAAAGACTCGATCTGCTGACATCCTATAGGAACTGACCGGGAAAAGCCAGTGAGGAAACTGAGCTGGAGCAGTAAAGGGAGAGAGGAGAGAGAGACAGAGACAGAGACAGAGACAGAGACAGAGACAGAGAGAGACAGAGAGAGAGAGAGTGTGTGTGTGTGTTCCAGTGGCAGCAGCCCCCTGAGGTAGGTGTGGTGTGGTGACGGGTTGTCCTGGGATGTCTATTCTGTGCGCAGAGAGACCCCCATCTGTTGCTTAGCAACAGATCCCTGTTTCCTGAAACATTGCTTGATCCACAGTAGCGCCCCCTAAAGGTCAATGGGATGAAGAAGATCTCCTCACCTAGAAGATGACGGACTCAGGCTGAGTCTGAGAAACTTAGCCTCATTCCAGAGCCACCAGTTGACTTTGCCCCATCATCTCAGACTTCCAGAAACAACCACTCTCTCCTTTGGTCTTGATCTGTCTCAAGTATTTTTGTCATTATTTTTCCTTTGGAGACAAAAATCTTGACAAATAACCCTGACTGGCCTCCACTGCACAATCCTCCTGCCTCAGCCTCTTGATATTGGGACCAAAGGTGTACACACCGTGCCCAAACTACTTAACCTTCCTAAACCCTAACATTTCTCCATCTTGACTTCTTTTTCTTAGATTTGCTTTTATTTTTTATTCATGAGTGCGTGTATATATGCACATGTGTGTGTATATGTATGCACACGTGTGCGCATGCACCTTCAGAAACCAAAAGATAGCCGGGTGTGGTGGCGCACGCCTTTAATCCCAGCACTTGGGAGGCAGAGGCAGGCGGATTTCTGAGTTCGAGGCCAGCCTGGTCTACAAAGTGAGTTCCAGGACAGCCAGAGCTACGCAGAGAAACCCTGTCTCGAAAAACAAAACAAAACAAAAAAAACAGAAACCAAAAGATGTCAGCTCCCTTGGAGTGGAGCTTACACCTGTGAGCTACCTGACATGGATAAGGGAACTGAAGTCCAGTCCTCTGGAAGAACAGTGAGTGCTTTTAACTGCTTAGCCCTCTCTCCATACCCAACGTTTGACTTGTTTATATGTAAAATGGGATACAAATAATAGAATCCATACCTCACAAAGGCTTTGGGGTTAAGTCAAGTACTAACACAAATAAATCTTTTTTTGTTTTTTTTTTTTTGTTTTTGGTTTTTCAAGGGTCTCTCTGTGTAGCCCTGGCTGTCCTTGAACTAGCACTGTAGACCAGGTTGGCCTCGAACTCAGAGATGCACCTGCCCCAGCCTCCTAAGTGCTGGGACTAAAGGCACACACCACCGCCACTGACACTGCCACCTCCACCACCACCCAATTGCATGGAAATCTTGGAAAGTATTTGACACTAAGAAATTTTTTAAAAGCTGGTGAACACTTTGTACCAGGAAAGATAAAGTCAAACGTAGTCTGTCACCCCAGCCCGATGGGTAAAAGAGCTACATAATGCCCTTCCCCCCACTAGGGTAGAGACAGGCAGGCTTCTGTGACTATCTGTGGTGGCATATGCCTGCAGTCCCATCTACTTTGAAGGCTGAGATGGGAGGGCAGCTCGAATCCAGGAATTTAGGGTCAGCCTGGGCAACATAGTGAAACTCTCTCTTTTTTTTTTTTAAGGTTAACTAATTAATCAATTCACTATCAGTCACATCGGCCTTGGTCACAGCCTCTGTGGAAGAAAGGTGTTGGCTGGTAAGAGGGTGACCCAAGGGACCTCCCAGAATCCTCGTGCAGCTTTCCCCTCCCCAAACCCAACGGCTCAGGCTCCATGCGGCTTCGGCCCAGGCCATGCCGCCCGGCTGTCGGCTTCCAGTTTTCTTCCCATCCCTCCCTCCACACTTCAAACCCTGGGAAAGAAATGAGGAGCAGCACACAGACCAACAAGGCTTTTCCCGTCATTGTGTTTTTCAGCTAGACCTGAACAGACGATCGGCCCTCTCACCCCGCCCTGCTCCCTTTTTCTCTCCAGTCCTCTTTGTGGTTTTGTTGTGTGTCTCCCCCACCCCCCACCCCCACCCCACTTCAGTGTCTTCAAGCTCAGGGAAAGGCAGTCAGTCACTAGCCAGCAGCATGAAGACAGGAGAAATTGCTGTTCTCCACTTCGAAGCCAATATGACAGCAGCAAGCCTCTGGCACGGCTGTTGTGGACTTTGGCCCGGGGAAGGGCTGAGCAGCCCGCGCTCCTTCTCAGAGTCTCTGAGAAACTTCTCTGACCATCAGCACCTCAACACAGGCTGCTCTGGGACAAGTTGTGCAGAAACGTCACCCTCTTTCTCTGGCCAGGAAACTTCTGGAGTCTTCTTGGTCCCCAGGCCAGGGGCTCTCAGTCCAAGTTTGAGCAAACCTGCCCAGTCAGGCTGGAAGTCAGTGAGGGTGCCGGAGGGATTCACCTTCTCTTGCTTCAAAGCAACCTAGTGGAATTTTTTTTTCCCCACCGACTGGCAGGGCTTTAGTGGCTACAAACTTCCCTGTCCCCAGGCACTCACTGAAGAAAAGTTTCCTGGTGAGGTTGGCATGTGTGGAGATTTGAGGTGCAGAAGTGAGACAAGATTAACAAGTAGTTAAATTGAGCCATGAATCAGATTCGTCTAAACAAGTCCTCCCCCACTGCATGCCTGGCAAGTCGGCCTCCTCCCTCCGCTCCACACCAAACAGAGATTCAAAAATAACTTGTATTTATCAAGTGCCCAGTGAGTACCAGGAACTGAACACTGCCTCTCCGTTACTTACACAGGCTAATTTTTATCTTCTTAACTATGCGAGGTAGAAATTGTTTTTCTCTCGGAGGCACAGACGAGGAGAGCAATTTTCCCAAAGTCACCCAGTTAATAGGTGGCTGAACATGACTTCTAATGTTACCCTCAACACAGTAACACAGATGAATATCAGAATTGTCATACAGAGTCAAAGGAACTAGGCTGAGACAGTGAGAGGCCACCACACTCCATCTTATGTATATGAAATTATAGACCGTGCCAATTAATCTCCGTGATTACCTGGGGATGGAGTGAGGAAGGGAGATTTACAAAGAGACGTGCAAACTAATGAAATTGAATACTCAGAGTTGGGGCTGGAGAGATGGCTCAGTGGTGAAGAGCACTGGCTGCTCTTCTGGAGGTCCTGAGTTCAAATCCCAGCAACCACATAGTGGCTCACAACCATGTATAATGGGATCTGATGCCCTCTTCTGTCATTCAGGCATACATGCAGAGCACTCATATACATAAAGTACATTGAAAACATAAAAAAATGAATACTTGCCAGGCGTGGCGTGGTGGCGCACACCTTTAATCCCAGCACTCGGGAGGCAGAGGCAGGCGGATTTCTGAGTTCGAGGCCAGCCTGGTCTACAAAGTGAGTTCCAAGACAGCCAGGGCTACACAGAGAAACCCTGTCTCGAAAAACCAAAAAAAAAAAAAAAAAAAAAAAGAATACTCAAAATTGTGTACAAGGTAGTGCACTTCAAATAAATATTAATAAAACTGAGAACAAAGAATGTTAAAATTGCTGCGCCTGCATGCCTCGTCAGGTAAAGAGAGGCGCTGTCACCAAGCCTGACAACCTGACATAGACCCAGGAAACCTATATGGTAGAGAGATCAAATCCTCAATAAAGTTGCCCTCTGACCACAAGTGTCATGTGGTATCAGAGAGGGGGCAACACACACACACACACACTATGTGACTGAAAACCAAAATCCCAGCAGGGTATGGCACATACGCCTTGAGTCTCACACTTGGGTTGGCAGGGTATGACATACACACCTTTAGTCTCAGCACTTGGAATGCAGAAGCAAGTGTCTCCTTGTGAGTTTGAGTGCAACCTGGTCTACAAGGCAAGTTCCAGAGTAGCCAAGGATGCATAAATAGTCATTGTTTCAAAAAAAATTAAAGAAATAATAATAAATGAAAAGAAAGCCCTCAATTTGGGGCTGGCACAACGGCTCGTCACGTAAGTGTACTTGTTAACCTGGTGACTTGATTTTGATCCTCCAAACTCAGAAGGTGGAAGAAGAGAACCAACTCCCATACTTGTCCTCTGACCTCCACATTCACACCGTGACACACACAAAACAAAATAAACAAGTAAATAAATGCGGGGAAAAAGAAAGAAAGAAAAATAACAAAATTCTTAAAGAACGCTAAAATTTCCACTCCTAGCAGTTTCCACGAAGGAAGGCATTTCCTCTGCCCTGTTGGTACGTTGGGTCCATGGGGCCTCAGGCTCAGACTCTCAGGCTCTTGACTCTGGTCCTGGGGAAGAGCTGGCCGTACTGGCTCTTCTCACTGGAAACGCCATCAGTCAGCCTGTGGTTCTAGACATTCTTTTGTTCCACTCCCAGGCTCGCCACAGTGCCGGTGTGATGTGAGTGATGATTTACAGCAGTAGTTCTCAGCAGGTTTTTGTGGGGTGCTGGGATTAAACCCAGGACCTCACAAATGCTAAACATGTGCTCAACCCCTGGGCTCCCCCCAACCCCCAGTCCCCAGTGCTCAGCTCTTAGGCCTGGGGCTCTTTTCAGACTTTTGAAAGGTCTGTTGGTATGGGCAATATCCATTAATAGTCACAAAATCAGGGATGAAAACTGGGAACTTTTAAAGACATTTATTGTTTTCAAAACAATGCCCCCGTTACATATGACATAAATAACTTGGCTGATTTTTGTTGTTTTGAGACTGGGTCTTACTGTGTTCTAGACTGGCCTGGAATTTGCTGTGTAGCTCAGGCTGGCACGGAAGTTAAAATCTTCCTGCCTAAGCCTCCTAAGAGCTGTGATCACAGGCATGTCCCAGCATACCTGGCTAAATAACATTTTTATTAAGCATAACCCCCCCCCCCATGAGAAGAGTAGCATTGGTGTAAAATTTTTGCACTTGTATAATTTTTTATTTCTTTTTTTTTTTTTTTTTTTTTTTTTTTGGTTTTTAAAGACAGGGTTTCTCTGTATAGCCCTGGCTGTCCTGGAACTCACTTTGTAGACCAGGCTGGCCTCGAACTCAGAAATCCGCCTGCCTCTGCCTCTGGAGTGCTGGGATTAAAGGCGTGAGCCACCACGCCCAGCTTAATTTTTTAATTCTTAAACATGTTTCTCATATTTGACACACTACTGAGTCTGTCCCAATATCACATAGTATATAGATTTTGAAAAATTCCACCGTATACTTTTGGGAGAACAAATGAGAGTACACAGGCAGATAAAGTCTGAGTTTTCTTTAGTAGGTATTTCTCTGTAGACTAGGCTGGTCTGAAATTCACTCTGTAGCCCAGGCTTGCTTAGAATTCACAACAATCCCCCTGCCTCAGCCTTCCAAGAGGAAGAATTATAGACATGTGGTGGTACCATGTCCAACTTTTGCTAGTATTATTATGAAGGTTTTTATTTAATGTAGGTTGGTGTTTTGCCTACAGGTATGTCTGGGCACCACATTCATATCTGTTACCTGAAGAGGCCAGAAAAAAGTGTTGGCTCCCCTGGAACTGGAGTTACAGATGTTTGTGAAGCCACCATGTGGGAATTGAACCTAGGACCACTGGAAGAACAAACAGACAAAGTGTATCGATCGATCCAGATGGGAAACAGGTAGCTGACAGGTCCCACCCTGTCTCCCTTTGCCCAACCATTGGCTGCTGGCATCTTTACTGATGGATCAAAAAACAACTGGGGACAAGGACCTTTAGCGCTTAGACATGCAGATTCCCAATTGAATCAAAGAATTATAAACCAATTTCCAACAGTGTGTGTGTGTGTGTGTGTGTGTGTGTGTGTGTGTAAAACTCTGCACCTCACACTTGCTAGGCAAGCATGCAACTCCTGACCTACACCTAATCCCTCTGTTTCTGTAGTCTAGGTAACCTTATTGAACTGCTGAACTGTATTTGAACGTCAGCTTCTTCATCCATAAAACTGAGCACAAGATCTTGTGGGAAAGATTACTGCACACTCCAGTGAGAGAACATGTGTTTGAGAAAGCTAATAGCAAGGCTGGCTCATAACACTCGCTCTCAGCAGGTATTGTATCTCTACAGAGAGGCTAAGGGCAGAATGGCACCTCTGGTCTCACAGAGGATGAGCTTGCACTGAACAGCTCTGGCTTTGCGCATATCTCATCACTCCTCTTGTACATTTATTGTTAGGACTAATTGAAATAATATCTCTCCGTTGCCTGACACTAGCCTATGCCCTACAATGATGGTCAATAAATAGTGTTATTACTAAGCACTGTTGGCTGGGGCTGCAGAATTACTAACTCCCAGGGTATCTCTTCTCTCCAGGGATACCCTCTTAGTAGTCTGGCTAGCCTGGTCTGCATACCAAGTTCCAAGCCAGCCTGATCTACCTGGTCTTTTGTTTGTTGTTTTTGTTTGTTTGTTTTTGTTTTTTTAAAAGTAAAATAGCAAATCCTTGCACACTGAGTAACTGGTGACTTAAGTCTTGAGACAGAAGCGTCAACAAACCTACTTCCTCATTCAAACCCAGGAACCACAGCCCCGGTGCTAAATGCCAAGAGCACTTGTCACAAAGAAATCACAATACTTTTACCTGTCCTTAATTACTTCCTACCCTTCTGTTCTGTCCTAGTGTGTGGTGAGCTCGCTGTCCCACCTGAGCACAGAGCCGCGGTGTGGCTTTTGAAGAGATAAGCTGTGTCTGGGTTCTTGTAAGATCTTTGTTTCTTCAGTAAGGACTAGTGACTAAGATCATAGGGGAAGCTTAAGGCACAACGAGATGGCCGAGAGGGACAAAGAGCCTGCTATGCAAGGCTGACAACCTGAGTCCGATCCCTGAAACCCATGTATTTTGTTTCTTTTTTTGTTTTGTTTTGTTTTTTTTAAGACAGGGTTCCTCTATGTGTATGTAGCCCTGGCTGTCCTGGAACTCTGTGGGCAAGGTGGCCTAGAACTCACTGAGATCCACCTGCCTCTGCCTCCTCTGCCTCTCTGCCTCTCTCTGCCTCTCTGCCTCTGCCTGACTGGGATTAGAGATGTGTGCCACCACTGTCCAGGCCCACGTTCGGGGGGTTTTCTGTTTTGTTTTGTTGTTTTGTTTTGTTTTTAAGCAGATTCTCTCTGGCAAGATGGCCCCGTGGGCAAGGGCACTGGTTCCTAAGCTTGATGCCTGAGCTGTACCTGAGGATCTATGTGGCAGAGGTGAGAACCCGCTCCTACAAGTTGTCTTCTGATCTTCACTCTTGCACTGTGTTGTTAACACCACACAAGTGTGCACGCGCGCGCGCACACACACACACACTTAAAAAACAAACAAACTTTAAAAACGAGGTAGAGGCAAAGGGCATAGGATAGAGAAAGGAAGGAAGGAAGGAAGGAAAAGCCAGGAAAGAGGAAAAAAGAGGAGAGCTTTCTAATCCAAACCTTTAAACCCAAGTCTCAGGTGCTTGTACCATGTGACCAGAGTGCTTGCACAGCAGGAAACAGCAGATGCTGCACAGAGCTCCTCGAGGGGAGCAAGCCAATTAGGAAGCTCGCTCACTGGTATGGTTCTCTGTTGCTGGCAAGGCCCAAGACCTGAAGGACTTTAGTGCTGACTAACACCCAGGCCAGCCCAGTAAGGCTCTTGATTGAAGAGGTGCTCTTAAAAGAGTTGGGGAGCAGGAAGAAAACACAGCAGAGCTGTAGAAAGCACAGGAGAACAAAGATGGGGTGGGGTTTCAGATGCTTGGTCCCCAGCTGGTGGTGTCACTTTTGGAAATGTTGGGAGGTAGACTCCAGCAGAGCGGTGGGCCTCTAAGACGAGGTAGGTCTTTGGAAGTATATTTTCCTCAGCCACTTCCTGTCTTACCCTCTGCTTCCTGGACCACTGGGATGTGAACAGGTCTCCATGACACTCCCTCGGTCAGTTTCTGCTCTAGTCGATAAGGCTAGGCTTGAAATCTGTGAAATTATGAGCCTAGAAAAACAAGCCCCCACCCCTTCCAGACAACATGCCTTTCTGTCAAGTATTCTGGTCACGGTGATGTCCTCTCACTGGCACTGTAACTGTAAGGCGTGTAAGGCTGCCTCCGAAGCTGGAAGAAGCTGGGTGAGCCCCAGGTGCCGGAAAAGGAAGAGGTACAGAAGGAGCCCATGTGGCTCCCATGTTCAAGTGTACCTGCACACGTGTGCACATGAGGATGGCGGTCTCAGGTCAACATCAAATGTCTTCCAAATTTGGTCTTCATCGCATTTTCTGAGACAAGGTCTCAGTAAACCCGGAGTTTATTGATTCAGCTCACTGGCCAGCCAGGGAGCCCCAGGGGTCCTCCAGTCCCCACCTCCCTGGGCTGGGATTATAAACCAGCCACTCTAGAGGATTAAACTCTGATCTTCAAAATTGCCTTGCAAGCTCTTGACCAACTGAGCCAGATCCCCACCTCTTCACGGTCTGTTCTTGACCTCCGCCACCTTGAGAAAGATGAGGGACGGTGTGGGCTCCCTGTGCCACTGGCAGAGGATCTGCTCTTGGGAAAAGTGGGAGGCAGTTCTCAGCTTTCGCCCTTGCTCTGTCCACGCATGCACATGGCACCTTGTGAGCGATGGGAGAGCGTGATGGCGAGGAGACGAGAGAGGTAAGGAGCAAGCGAGACATAGGGAAGGGAAGAGCTAGACAATGAAGAGAGAGAGGGAAAAGACAAGAGACTGAGAGGATAGAGAGTGAGAAGGAAAAGGACGAGCTGAGGAGAGAGAAGAATGGAGAAACCTATTAGAAGAAAAGGTGGAACATGCTGGGACACTCATTATCAAAACACACGTGAATAAGTACAATAAAAATACAGTCAAGTCGTGTAGGAGCTGGGGCTATAGCTTAAGCACAGAGTGCTTACCTGGCTTCAAGCCCCAGTGTGACAAATGAAGAAAGAGCCCAGTGGTAAATACTTGAGGCTCAAGAACCGTGTTGTCCTTTTGGAAATAGACAACTCTGCTGCTGTATCAAGTAAGCAGACATGTGGCTGAGGTGGTCTTGAACGTCTGTCTGCTTGTCCCTCCTTTCCCAGCGCTGGGACCTCAGGTGCATGCTACCACACTTGAATGTGAGGTTCAAGGAATGGAGCCTAGGTTCTTCCATCTGTTATGTGAGCACTCTATCATCTGAGCTACACCCTCAGCCCTCACCCAACCCTTTCACACCGTGAAACACATAATCTTCTTTATTTCTCTGCTAATCATTTAAAATGGAAACACCCTTCCTAGCTTAAGGTCTATAAAAAAAAAAAAAAAACGCCAAGTGGCAGGCAGACTTGGGCTCTCTGGTCACAGCTTCTCAAACTCCAAGGGAATTAAGCTAATGTCTGAAAATCTCTTCCAATACCAGCGCCATTGATGCTGTCTCCCAACAGCAGCACAAAGTGCCTGGAAAATTCCTTCACCTTTGCAGACAGCGTGAGTTCATGTATCACTGGATCGAGAGGGGATCCGGTGCCCCTACCTGCTCATGTTACCGTTGAGGAGACTGAGCCCCATTCGCAGAGCTTCCAAATAATGGCAGTAATTACAAGACTATCAGGCAGCAGCTGGCAGAGAAGGAAGGGCACAAGGTCCGACTGAGCAGGGGGCCCCGCACGGGGGCTCTGAATTCTAGCTCATCCATCTCTTATCTGCCCCACACCCTTCTAAAACAGGCTCTCACATATACAACAGGGTCCCTCTTGTCTCCACCTCCCAATCGCTGGGCACACTCAGGAGGGACAGGAGGAGGGAACAGCACACCGTGCGGTGCTGAAGACAGACAGACACCATCACTTCTAGACAATCAGCAGGACCCAGAGCATGAAGATCTTCTGTCTGAAGTTAATAAACTCTGTCTTGCTCACAGTAAATGGTGAGAAAACACAGAGAGACTTAAACAGCAAAGCAGCAGTCAGGTTGAGTTTGGGGGAAAATCGCATTGGCAGTCGGCCAGGCCGAGGGAAGGAAGATTCCATAGGGAGAGAGCAGCTTACACAAAGGCTCGAAGGATGCGTGAACCAAGGATGGTGAGAGACGCAGTGTGACGGGTGAGGAGCAGAAGGGGCGAAGTCTGGAAGGAACACAAGGCACAGTGTCTTAAATTCCAAGCTGACTCTTGTGGACAGTGGTTCAGATGGAAGGGGACCGCCAGTGAGTTACCTGGTTGCTATTTGAGGCTCAGTCTCCTCAGAGACTCAGGGAAGGCAACAGCCATGAGAAGCCAGGGAAGTCATGGAGAAAAGCAATCAGCACTACTTGAGAGCCCAACACAAAAGACAACAAGCACTCAAAATGGCAGTTCTGGAGCCCACATGGGGTGCCTGAACAGATGTCCATGGGCCTTTGGGTCTCACAGGATTACTGCTCAAGGGACAAGATTCCAGCCTGGGATGTCTCACCTCTAATTTGAACCCTGGCAATGTTCTCAGCATCCCTTTATCCTGTGTGTGTGTGTGTGTGTGTGTGTGTGTGTGTGTGTGTGTGTGTGCACGTGCGCGTGTGCATGCATGTGTAAGGGGGAGGTTGGCTTGGTTTGGTTTTTATGGGGCAGGGTCTGATACATAACCTGGACTCAAATTCAGTTTAATCCATGGTGGTCATGAATTCCTGACCCTCCTGTCCCTACCTCCTGGAATGCTAGAGTGGCAGACATGAGCTGTCACACTCAGTAATCTCTTTGAATTTTGACACAAGGTCTTGCTCTGTAGCCTAGGCTAACCTGACACTTGCTATGTAATGTAGGCTGACCTCAAATTCACCATCTTCAGGAAAATGCTTCACGAGTTCTGTACCTCCACACTTGCTTGACCTTCTATTTCTGGTGGTTTTTTTTTTTTTTTTTGGTTTGGTTTGGTTTTTGGTTTTTTGGTTTTTGGTTTTTTCGAGACAGGGTTTCTCTGTATAGCCCTGGCTGTCCTGGAACTCACTCTATAGACCAGGCTGGCCTCGAACTCAGAAATCCGCCTGCCTCTGCCTCCTGAGTGCTGGGATTAAAGGTGTGCGCCACCACGTCCAGTGCTCCTGGGTTTCTAATACCCATTCCTGGCCCCCACCAGCACCTATAAGATGTGCACATACCCACAATCAAATGCACATACCCACAATCAAATACACTCATACAAATAATTAAAAATCAATCTCCTCAGAAAAGAAAAATAGCTGTGAGTCCACAAATCCCTTTTGGAGGTGGCTCTCTGTGAAGGTATCTACACTATGCCACCGGTGCTATGTACAGTTTTCTCTGAAGCAGAGCAAGGAGGCCAGCAGCTTCGGCTAGAAGCTGTGGGACCAACCGGCCTGTAATCCTAACACTTGGGAGGCTGAGTCCTGAGTCAGGACAAAGTGAGACACTGCCTAGAACCAAACAAACACAAATGAAAGCCAGCACTCACATTCACATGGGACAGGTGCTAGCTCATTCCGAGGGCCTGTAACTCCCAAGGACTCTCCCAATCTGGGTTTTCAATCACCACAAAGTCATCTTTTGAAAATGCTCTGTGTGTATGCAGAATATACATAATGTGTATATGTATTTTGTATGTAAGCAGCAGGAATATCATGTGTACTTGTGTTTGCAAGAATATAGGCTAGACTTTAAGTTAGCCATTTTCTCTAGCATACGGAATGGTGCCTGTTGAGAGGAAACTTGTTCTATGTTCTGATTTTTAGTTATTTTTTAGTTTGGTTTGGTTTGGTTTGGGTTGGGTTGGGTTAGGTTGGGTTGGGTTAGGTTGGGTTGGGTTTTTTTGTTTTGTTTTGTTTTGGTTTTGGTTTTTTGGGTTTTTGGGTTTTTTTGGTTTTTTGGTTTTTTTGACAAGGTTTGTCTCTGTAGTCCTGGCTGTCCTGGAACTTGTTATATAGACCAGACTAGCCTTGAATTCATAAAGTTCCACCTCCCCCGCCTCCCAAGTACTAGGACAAAAGTTGTACCCCACCTCACACAGCCTGCTTGCTTATTATTTTTTTCCTTTTGAAAAGTGTTTCAAAGCTACTTTTTAATTTCTCAATATGCCATATTTTCACAAATACATGGTGTCTTAGTCAGGGTTTCTATCCCTGCAAAAACATCATGACCAAGAAGCAAGTTGAGGAGGAAAGGGTTTATTCGGCTTACACTTCCACACTGCTGTTCATCACCAAAGGAAGTCAGGACTGGAACTCAAGCAGGGCAGGAAGCAGGAGCTAATGCAGAGGCCACGGAGGGATGTTCTTTTTTGGCTTGCTTCCCCTGGCTTGCTCAGCCTGCTCTCTTATAGAACCAAGACTGCCAGCCCAGAGATGGTCCCACCAACAAGGGGCCTTTCCCCCTTGATCACTAATTGAGAAAATACCCCACAGCTGGATCTCATGGAGGCATTTCCTCAACTGAAGCTCCTTTCTCTGTGATAACTCCAGCTGTGTCAAGTTGACACAAAACCAGCCAATACACATGGTTATTTTACTTGGCATGATCTTGGCCAGTTCATTGATGATGCCACCAGCTGGTATGACCACTGAGCTCTTCTTTCCTTTGGGGTGACTCTGCCAATGGGCCAGGTTCCGTTCAATTGCAGTCAGTATTGCTGTGTATGTTCATACAGCAATACAAAAAATTCTCCCACTTTCTGGTACCATATTTGTCCTGGAAATTGAGTATCTGCTTCTAGGGCTGTGCATGGTCATTTCTCACTAAGTTTGTCAGCCTTGGGGCTGGGTCCCTGTTCTTTGGCCAAAGGGAACATGACAGAGCTGCTGCTGCTGCTGCTGCAACTCTGTACAAATTTGCCCCAGCGACCCCAGTGAAGGGCCCTGAAGAGAAGCACTAACTGGGTGTTTCTTCTTGAGACAGAGTTCATTTGGCCAAACTGTATTCAAACTTATGATTCTGTCTCAGCCTTCTGGGTTCTATAATTACTATCATATATACCATGCCTGATGTGTGTGTGTGTGTGTCTATGTCTGTGTCCATGTGTCTGTGTGTGTGTCTGTGTGTATGTCTGTGTGTCTGTGTGTGTCCATGTGTCTATGTATGTGAGTGTCTGTGTCTGTGTGTATGTCTGTGTGTCTGTGTGTGTCCATGTGTCTATGTATGTGAGTGTCTGTGTCTGTGTGTATGTCTGTGTGTGTCCATGTGTCTGTATATATGTGTATGTGTGTATGCACAAGTGTGGGTATGTCTTTGTCTATGTGTCTGTGTATATCTGTGTGTGCCCATGTGTCTGTGTGTGTGTGTGTCTATGTCTGTGTCCATGTGTCAGTGTATCTGTCCCCATATGTACATGTGTGTAGAGGCCAGGAGCCAATATTAAGTGTCCTCTTCAGTCTCCCTTCCTGTATCTGTGAGGCAGTCTTGGCAGTACTCTGCTGGTCAGAAAGCCCCAGGTACCTCTCAACTCCTCCTCTGGAGTCCCGGGGTGCAGTGCACACACTGCACTTAGCGTCCACCTGGGTGCTTTGAATCATGTTTGCTTTTTTATGTTTATTTTTAATTGTGCGCATATGGGTGTTTTGCCTGCATGAAAGTCTGTGTGTCATATGTATGTTGCCCATGGAGGCCAGAAGAGGTATTAGGGCCCCTAGAACTGGAATTACAGACAGCTATTGGCTGCCATGTGGGTGCTATGAATGGGACCTGGGTCCTCTCAAAGACTGTGAGTGCCCTTAACGGCTGAGCCGCTGCTCCAGGCCCCTATGGGATGGGGCTTTTTGCTCAGTGGCTGAGCACATACTTAGCATACATGAGGTCCCTGTGGCTTCCAGTCTCAGGACAAAGGAAAAGAGGGGTGAATACCACATACATTATCTATTAAAACAAGTGGGACAGCATGGGTATAGGAACTTGCTGTCGAATTTCATGACCCACATTTGATCCCTGGGGCCCACATGGTAGAAGAAGAGAACCAGGGCCAGAGAGAAGGCACAGCAACTGAGAACACTTGCCCTTGCACAGGATCCGGGTTCAATTCCCAGAATCTACAAAGAAGCTCACGAGTGTGTGTAACTTGTGCTTCCGGGGGACCTGATACCCTCTTCTCATCTACACAGACACCAAGCACACACATGGCATTCATATATACATGCCGGCAAAATACTCACAAAATATATAAAATAATAAATAAAAACTGAACATGGCAGGCAGATCTCTGAGTGCAAGGCCAGCCTGGGCTACAGGGCAAGTTCCAGGACAACCAGAGCTACATAGAGAAATCCTGGAGAGAGAGAAAAAGAGAGAGAGAGAGAACTAACCCCCACAAATTGTCCTCTGACCTCCACACTTGCGTGCGTGACGGCACTCACACATCTCGTACACAATAAACAAACAAACAAATGTAAGAAAACAAACAAAAACGTGAGTCTCTACGAACCCTGCTTTTGTCTAAAGAGCTAAACCAGAGTGACCATAAGGGTCGAGTCTCCAGTGTTGCTTTTCAGCCTGTTCTTTTTAGTCTCAGAGCTGGAGCGATGAAGAAGACGGTGGCAGTCTTGATCTCCAGCCCTACTGCAGGGCTCAGGACCCTTCTGTGGCTCAGGCCTCCCAGCTGGGGCGGGCTGGGGTGGGGGATGGGGAACCCTGGCACTAGCCGCGTTCCCCACAGGGCCAGCACTGAAAGCTGCCTGTCGGTTGGTAAAGGATTTCAAGGGTCTGAGGATGAAAGAGAATATATTAACGGAAAATACCCCCAGTTTTTAACCCCACATAGTTCTAGGGCAATGCAATACAAAGGCATCAGATCCGCTTACAGACGCTGCACAATTGTCATCTTCTCTGTGACCCTGCTTGATGGCTGGGTGCGGCAGGAGTGTTGCTAGATGAGCTTTCTCTGTTTCATCTGACTTGCCTGTAACAGAAAGGGAACCGGCTCACCTTGATGAAGGGACTCAGCTGTGATCAAGGCTGGGAGTCCTGTGGTCTAGCTGGACAGTGTTTGCCTGTCTGGGTCCAGTGACCGTGTCTTTTAGAGCAGCTAGGCTTTGCTCTGACTAGAGTTATTACCCAGAGTGGAACCCACGGAATGTATTTTAAAACTCGAGGCTGAGTGTCTGTCTGCCTGTCTGTCTGTCTGTCTGTCTGTCAGTCATCAGGATGGGGCTTTCCAGCCCACTTTAGAGCTAGGGAAAGAGAGGCACACAGAAGAGAAGTACCCTGAATGAGTCTTCTTACAGAAAGAGTCCCTGAGTCAGGTAGGTGACCCAGTTATATCCTTAAAGCTCATCTCTTCCGCTCCCTCCAAACAAAATGCTTGAGGAGTCCTTCAACCCCAACTTCAAAGTCAGAGAAAAGAGAGAAGCAGTCTTTAAAGCTACTGAGTCAATAAAAGCAGCAGACGGCCAATCCACTGTTGTGCAGCAGGCTTCTGCATCCCTAGCCATTAAAAACAATGACCTGGGTGGGCAGAGTGGCACCCACTTGCAAAATCTCAGCACTTGGGAACCAGAGAAGAGGACTACCACAAATTCCAGGTCAGTCCTGACTGCAAGACCCTGTCTCAAAAGAAAAAGAAAAGAAAAGAGAAGAGAAGAGAAGAAAAGGAGGGGAAGGAAGAGGAGGAAGAGAAATAAAAAGAAAGATTGAGGAGGAGGAAGAGGAGGCAGGAAAAGGATAAGAAAGGAAAAGATGAGAACTATACTGGAGGAGGAGGAGGAAGAAGAGGAAGAAGAGAAGGAGGAGGAGGAAGAGGAGGAGGAGGAGGAAGAAGAAGAAGAGAAAAAAGGAGGAGATGGAAGAGGAGGAGGAGGAAGAGGAGGAGGAGTTGTTCAGCACTACAGCTTTGGCAGCACGACCTCTCAGGTCCCTTCTTTCTCTCTGGGCTATGCACACTGCCCAGCGTCCACCAGTCCATGCAGACCATCTTTGCCTGCAGTTTGCCTTTCTTTAATCCAGACTTCCAAGAGGGCGCTGTGAAGCCACAGGCTCTTCTCCCTGCAGAGCAGCCCGGTAGCTGGGTCTCTGCTGGTAACCAGGCCCGGTCCGCCTCTCCAGCGTCCAGCATTGTTGCTGTTTCTATTTGCTCCTTTTATTCTCCAGGTTTTCCTTGACTCTGATGTTTTTCCCCCTGCTGCACAACAAGCCCTTCTGATCTCTGTGAAAGGCAAGCCCGTGTCATTCTTCCAAATCATCATTGTATGACATGTTTTTATATGAGCCGGACAAAGGAGCTATTTGATCAGGGGGTATGGTGTGTGATTGTAAGAAATTCAGCTAGTCGGTGGTAACCATTGTTCCCCAAGCGGCTCCCTGACCCCATTCTGTTCCTGGAAAATCTCCCTGAGAGTGGCCTCTATTCATGGGGTAACCCCAGTCCCCAGCCGCTCCAGGAGCATGCTCAGTTTGGAGCGGTGTCACCGATAGCTGCCTGCAGCCAGCCTTTAACTCTTTCATCAGCATTAGATTTCCAAGCCCACAGCTGTTATCACGGCCCGGAGCTCAGAGGGTTAGAGATATAGGCATGTTCTCTGTTCTGCCTCTTATCTTGGAGAAATTTAACCTTCCTTTGAAATGGTCATTTGGAAATTACCCGTCTGTGGCTTTCAGCCAGCACAAGCCCTGCCCTCCTCCATATTCCCTTGAGGACAGGCTCCCTGGTTCTGCCAGCCCACGTGCTGGCGTGTGGTCTGGTGGCAATTCAAAACTGTTTCTGATTGCCTGAGTCAGAGGTGCAGAGCCCCTCATGATGCCTTCAGCGCCTTGGGCAAGATTGCTCTACTGGACCCCGAAAGAAGAAATACATGTGTGCTAGGATCCATATTGCTTGTTCATCCGTCCTCTTCCCTAGGGGGTGTACACTGTGCCCCACATATATAAGGAGTGCATTGCTATTGTAGGAGAGACAGCACTTTAAAAATAACAAACAAAAACATTTTCCTTAAAGGATCCTTGGTCCTGGAAACTCAACCCCTCAGGGAAATGAGGTAAGTAGTCATAGATCTCTAGAAACATCCATACCATTCTCTCTCCTTGACCGCACGCCAATAACAGAGTGTGACAGATGCCCAAACTATTCTGGTCTAACTGCTCAGTACACTAACTACCCAGTTCAATGAGTGCTTGAAGCACACAGTGATAACCGTTTTCCTATGACAAGGTCCAGCCTACCCCAGTGTATGCATCTTAGCATTGAGATTGTCCAATAGAACAATCCAGAGGCTACCTGAAGACTCTGGCGTGTGTTAAAGTCCAACAGCTTTGGGATTCCTCCTTGCCTCTGTGCTTATTCTGTAGAGACTAGGAAGAAAATGGGAGGGCCCGTTCAGGACTTCCCAAAGCCAGGGGCTGGGCAAAGCTCAGATCTGAAGCCTGCAGTCACGGCTCCCTTTGTTTCCATAAAGAAGTCAGCATCAGACTGTTGACATTTGTCTATAAGGATTATCCAGAAGCCAAGACCTCAGAGCCAATAGAAGTGGCATCTAGAACCAACCACAAGTGCAGAACCATTTCTGCCTTAGTACCCACCGGATCTTCTTCCACCAAAGCGACAGAAAGGCCTCTCTAGTCAGAGCAGTTAATCGCAGCTCCTGCCTCTGACTCTGTCTTTGGCTTCGTGAGAATGGCCCGCAATACAAAAGCTAAGATACAAAGTTACAAGGAAGGTGGATGAAGTATTAGCATCCAAAAGTACTGACTCCTGCTGTGGCATAGGGTGAATCCCAAAGACTTTATGCTAAAGGTGATTCCATCCATCTATCTGGAGTGGGTAGATCTGGACTGGGGAAAGGAGAGGGCTGAAGGACCTGCTCACAAATGGATGCTTGTTTTTAAGGGGGTGGGGGTGTTACAAGGTTACAGGATTAGATGGTGAGATGGTTACACAGCTCTGTCAATACACCAAAAAGCCCTTATATACTCAAAAGGGGTACATTTAGTGGTGTTTGGATTCTGTAGCAACAACAAAAATACAAAACCAGAAGTGAGACAGTTTGATATACTAACAATTATCCTGGAAAAAGATGTGATCATGCAAGCAGGCTCTGCGGCTACTGCAGCTATAGATGGTGAACTCTGGCATCTACCCTCACACTTTCAAGTGCACAGAGTGGCCTAGACAGCAATAAGCTCTGTGCTGTTACTAGGTGGGGCAGTGTAACAGCAGCTGCCAGATGGACATGAAGACGTGTGTGGCTTCTTTTTTCTTTTCTCAAGAAGATCACTTCTAGCCAGGTATGATGGCTTCCACCTATAACCCTGGCACCTGGGAGGCTGAGCCAGGAGGATTGCTGTGAGTTCAACGCCAGCCTGAGCCTACTTAATAAGTTCCAGATCTGCGTGAGATGCAGCGCAGACACCGTCTCAAGTGGGAGGAGAAAAATGTTGGTCTTTGACTAAGAAGCTGTCATTTAAGCACAGAGAGGGAAACTATTCATTCAAAATCACGCACTGAGCCCAGGGAGGCGAGAGGTCCCTTTTCCTGAAGATGGAAACGTCTAGATATCCATCACTTCAGGACCCAGGAGGTCCTGTAAGGACAGCAACCTTCTTTTGGTCTCCCTTACAAGGAGATGAGGACAATTTCTCTGCCTTTGGTCCCTTCTCCCAATTTCGCACCCCTGGAACTACACACAGGGATCCTGGTGATGGTGGCACACAAGTCTCACTGCTGTGGTGATTCTCTAGCTTGCGAATGGTCCCTGGCCTTCCCTTCCTCCTGACTGTTCTTGCCTGCATCCCTGGCCTCTTGGGAAGGCCTGTAAGATCAAACTGCTTCCCATGATTACACAGCTGATTGCTAACCAAAGGCAGGCTAGAATCCCATCTCAGTTCTCAAGATGGGGGTCCTTCTGATCTTCTGATGGGGGCTGGGAGTTGGTACTTGTTGCCAGGGAGACAAAAAGCGTGGGGAATGATTGATAACAGATATGGAACATTTTGTAGGTGATGAAAAATGTTTCAGAAAATGCTAACATTTACTAACAAAGTTCCCATGACCTAAAGAGGGAGGCCCAGCCGATCCTTGGTCAGTTTTGCTTTGTTATTTTTCAACTGTTCTTTAATTCTTGGTCTAGTCCGTTCCAGGGTGGGTGGTGGCAGAAACAGCAATGAACAAATGGTTCCTGATGCCTCAGTCTTCCCCAGATGAGGAACTGGGTGCATATCAGACTGGGACTCTGATCTCACCCAGCCTGCCTATGTGACACCAGACTGTGAACCATGCAGTCCCCAAACCCAGAGGCCAACAGTGTCACTGAGCTGAGGTCACAGGATGCTCTTCCATGACACAGATGGAAAAGTTCACACTTGGAGCAATCAGAGGCCAGAGAGGCGGTTCAGCAGTGAAGAGGGTCCAGGTTCGATACCCAGCCTCCACGTGGCAGCTCACAACTGTAACTCCAGTTCCAGGAGAGCCACACCCTTCTTCTGGCCTCCTCTAGCACCAGATACCCACGTGGTACACAGACATATATAGACAAAACACCTATACACATAAAAAATAAATAATTTTTAAGAGCTTGGGTTTGACAGGCCAACAGATGTATATTTAAATCCCAGCTGTACAGCTTTGGAAGGAAGAAAGTCTGTCCACTTTTCTGAATCTTTCCTCAGTTGCAAACTGGAGCTAATGGCTTATTTGGGAGAAAATATCCCCAAGAGGGTAGTAACAGCCGTAGTAGTATTGAGAGCTCAATGGAATGGATGTATAAGGGCTCAGCAGAGTTCCTAGCAGTGAGGCCTTGCAGGAAGGTAAATAGGGTCCGTAGGATGGCTCAGTGGGTGGAGGTGCTTGCCGCCAAGCCTGACAAGTTCAGTGCCTGAGACCCGCGTGAAGAGAGGAGAGAACCAAGTCCTCTTTCCGCAGTGTGCCGTGACACATGGCGCACACACAAGTAAATGTTGTATTTTAAAGAAGGCAATAGTAGCTCTTGTTGCTGCCATCTTCTCGAAAAACCACCCCCAAATCCAAACTCTGAAGACTGCGATCAGTTGCCCGGAAACCACGTTGCCAGCCTCTTCCTGAGCCCACAGTGCTGGGACTAAGCACTAAGGTCTCCACGATGGACCTCATTCACTCATGAACACGTAGGAGCGTTAACTAAACTCCAAGGCTGCCTGCAGAACTGTGGTCTGGGTAAGGCATTACAGGTGGCTATTACAAGGGAGGAATGTTCCAGAGCACAGAGCACTGCCTGGGAGACAGTGAGAGCTTGGAAAACGCACAGGAGTGTCCTGAGGCAGAGGCACATGGGAAAGCATGGAGTATGTGGAAGACAGGAGGGCATGAATCTGAATTACGAGAATCTTCCACAGAAGTGGAAGGAGGTCAGCAGGTAAAGATGAAGTCTTGCTGCAGACCCTAGAACCCACGGCAGAAGGAGAGAAGCAACTTTAAGTTGGCTTATGTGCACGCACGCGCACACACAAACATGCATGCACTCAAAAATAGATGATAGAGGTAGATAGATACATGATACAGATAAATGATAGATAAATAGACAGACAGACAGACAGACAGATGAAGCTTTTTTTTTTTTAAAGCGGAAGGTTAGTCCAGAAGGATGTTACAGTCCCATACCTGCTGAGGGATTTGACTTTTATCCTGGGGTCAGAGAGAGCAGCGTAGATCTCTAAGCATACAGGGGAATTCACATTTTCTTGGTTTTTGTTTGGAAGTTTCATTCTAGCTGCTTTGAGCACAATGATTACAGCATGAGCCCTACTTTGGGGACAGAGGATCGTGTCCCAGCCCCACCAGAGAAACAGCTCTGAAGGAGACCGCAGCCCTAGGAACGACCAGTTTCTTTTCCTCTTTGGAAAAAAAAAAAAGCTTTACATTTTTTATTTGCTTTATCTTATATATGTTTATTTTATATGTTTTGCCTGCATGTATGTCTGGGCACCACCTTCATGCCTAGTACCGGAAGAGGCCAGAAGAGGGCGTCAGATCCCAGGAGCCAGAGTTAGAGGCAGTTGTGAGATTCCCTGTAACTCTGAGAATTGAACTGGGGTCCTCTGGTCTTGGAGCCAGTGTTCTTAACCACTGACTTATCACTCCAGTCTTGGAATGTGTTTTTAATTCACCCAATTTTCATGGTGGTTCTGGGGGACTCTCAAAACTTTAGAATTTCTGCTTTAATATAGCAGCTGAGCTAAGGTCTGTCTGGGTCATTATTTCCACCATTCAAAACTAATGTGGATCTCAGACTAAAGACCTGACTTTCCTGACTGTGGGAGGGAAGGCTCTGTCCATTCATGCTTCTTTTCTTTGACTAGGTGGAACACTCCCAGCCAGAACCTCCCAGCATCGGGGTGGCCTTGTCATGGGTCACTTTCCCATTAGACTTTGCTGGGCATTATTAGCTGCAGGTATGTCACAGAGTGGAATGAGATTGGAGTCCACAGATCTGGCTTCAGATTCTGGTTTGACCCCTCAGTTAGCCTTGCTGAACTCCGATTTCCTCCTCTGCAAATGGAATGCCCACATGTCTGAGTCACAGAGAAGCAGACAGGCAGGTGTCCCTTTTCCAACCGACCCGTTTATTGTTCACAAGGCACAGCAAATGACTCTTAACAACTTGACGCTCTGGTGCTAAGGGATGCCTGTGAGGTCCCCCCACTGTGCGGGACTCAGGGATGGAACTCAGGTTGTCAGGCTTGATGGCTTACAGAGCCATCTTGCTGCCCCACGGAGCCATCTTGCTGGCCCAGGGAGCCATCTTGCTGGCCCAAGTGGTTGCCTCTTTTGCAGCTTGAGACGATCCTTCCTTCACAATTTCAGGAATAGACAATTTACTTTTTTTGTCCAGGTCTTAGAGACATCCACATAAAATGTCTTCCCGTCTTTATTAAGGTATGAATTTTTAACGATTCGCTCAGTTAAGAACTTCCTAGCTTTTCTTCGATCTAGAGAAATTCCCAGGACCACTCTCTTTGCGTGCTGGGACCGTTAGTGTGTAACGAGAGCCACCCGGACACAGACACCATGATACCACAACAGCAGACCCGATAACCGAGATGGCTAAATAACTAATGGGCAGGTAGTTCATACAGTGTGGCTACTCTGGACCAAAATGTGATTCGTGTTCTGGGCAGGACTGAGCAGGATGGCATGAGGCTTTATTACGTTACTCAAAGCTGTGTGTAATCTAAAACCTAGTAGTTAGAACTGGAGAAATGGTTCAGCGTTTAAAACGCAGGTTTGATTCCCACATGGACTCACGGCCATCCGTAACTCCAGTTCTAAGGGATCTGACACCCTTTGGCTTCCACAGGCCTCCCAGATATATGTGTGGGCAAAACACCAATCCACATCAAATAATAATTTAAAAATAAATAAAACGTGGGAATTGTCTGTTTCTAAAATGTTTCCATTTGGTACTTTTTGACCATAACAACTGATAGACTATGAGACCGTGGCTAAGGAAAGCGAGGGTACCTCATTTCTCATCCTAGATCACAAGATCCCGGGAATAAGAAGGGTCCAGGCCATGATGCCTGTTGGTAGGACCAGTCCTTCACAACCCCCACATTCTGTCACCTGTGTCCACTCTGTGGTTTGTGGGTCACATGCAGCTGAGGATAGCTATGCATGTGGCCAGTTCAAAAATTTCAAACGGATTTTAATATTATGAATGTCTGTGGGCTGGTGAGATGGCTCAGTGGGTAAGAGCACCCGACTGCTCTTCCAAAGGTCCAGAGTTCAAATCCCAGCAACCACATGGTGGCTCACAACCATCCGTAACGAGATCTGATGCCCTCTTCTGGTGTGTCTTAAGACAGCTACAGTGTACTCACATATAATAAATACATAAATCTTTAAAAAAAAAGAGAGAGATGAATGTGTGTGTGTGTCTCTCTCTCTCTCAAACGTATGCTGTATAGATGACAATGTCATATTGGAACATCTAAAGGTTGAACACACCAGCTAGAGCCAGGCCCCAAGCCAGAAGTTGTCCTGTCACTCAGCCCTCTATGACACCAGTTCAAACACAGTTGTGGGGAAAAGTATTCTCCCAGTATGGCTTGAAAAAAGTACCCTGAGAACTATAACTGAAGCCCCAAGCCACTGATGGCAGCAGCCACACTCCAGACAGGTATGAGGCTATACAGCTTTTCATTCCAGCACTCAGTAGGCAGAGGTAAATGGATCTCTGAGTGTAGGCCAGCCTAGACTATAGTGAGTTCAAATCCAGCTGGAGCTACTTAGTAAGGCCCTGTCCAAAAAAAAAAGGTTGGGGTAGGGGGAGTGCGGAGAAGGGGCTGGGAGAGGCAGTGAGGATACGGGTAAAGACCACAGTATTCTCTCTTCCTGCCCAAGCAGAGTTGGGCTTCCATCCTTCTAGGATGGCTGAGTTTAGATAGATGCTGGAGAGAGGCTAAGGAGACCATGGCATCAGAAGTTCCTGGTTAAGACTCCTTGTTAAGAATCCAAAGTTATCAACCCCTGTGTAGGAGCCCAAGTCTCCTTTGTCCCAACCCTACTCTGCTTAATTCTAAGGATCCTCCCACAGGAACTGGGAATCCCATTCAGCCTTTGGAGACCTGTCTGGGCAACTCAGTGCCAGGTAAGCACAATATTTATGTGACAAGGTTCAGTGGCTCATGGGAGGGGTCCCTGCTGGTTTCCTGACTACCAAGGTTACCTCCCAATGCTGTCTTTATACCGGGGGGGGGGGGGGGAGTCAAGCCTGACCCACTCAGTTCGCCAGTGGTTTTCTCCCTGGGGCTCATTTATGTTGTGTGAACTCTGCTGAGACCTGTGGTAAGCATTTTATACATGATATGTTCCCTTTCCGGCACCCCACCTGTGGGTAGATACCATGGTGAAGCCCACTTTACATATAAGGAGACTGAGCCTCATTGAGTAAAATAATTTTCACAAGGCCACAGGATCCAAGTAAAGAAATGAGCACTTTGGGGCTCCTTGGTCTGTTACCACAGTTTAAAACGGGGGAAAAAAAAAAAAGGCCTTACCTTGATGTTAACCAGGCCTCTCGGGCTCTAGAGTTCAACATGGCAGAAGAGCCTTTAGTCCACTATACTCAGAAATTCCTGCTCTTTGATGCTAGGTAAGCCGTTACCCTGCTAGCTAGCTCTATCACCTGTGGCCAATTGCCTATGACCTGTGGGCCTCAGTTTCCCTGTCAGTAAAAAGAGGTGGAACTGTTGCCTAGATCACAGACATGAGCCACGTGCCTGGCACTCGTTGGGCATTTGGAAAACCGAGAGTTGTCGATTCTGGCCCCCTTCCCTGATCGCCTACCGCAGGCCCCTGAGTTCCCGGCTGGCCCTTCCCTTCAGGCTAACAGCAGCCCATTACTGTAAGTGGAAGCAGCTGGGAGGCATGGGGGGTGGGAAACAGGGAGGAGAGGGGACAGCTTGAGTGACTGCAGGCCAACCCTGAAGGCCTCCTGGGGGACTTGGGCCGTGGCCACAGGTGTACCAATTACTCTCCCTGAGAAGCAAGCCTGCCTTCCCACCATCTCGGCCCTGACCTCGGTTCTGTGGGAGGCAGGGGCGGCACAACTGCCTGGTCGTTTGTCTTCAGGGTTTCATGGCCTCTCTGAGGCTTCCAAGCGCTTTGCAAGATTTCTCTCCCTCTCCAGCCCCTTCCCAGTTAAGGAGCCTCTTCTTGGCAGCTCGGGTTTCATTCCTGGGGGCTCTGTTCCAAGTGGAAGTTTCTGGTTGAGGTAATACCTAGGTGTTCGTGGTCAGAGGTTGCTCTGGGAACATTTCTGCTAGCCCAGGTGCTCTGAGGACAGCTGGGGGGAGTTTGGCTTGTCGTCCTGGAGGTGCACTCTCCTCTGGGACCCAAGAAGGTCCCTGAATGGCAAGCCCAGAACCCACCCATCCACCTCTGCTCGCTGAAGGGTCTCAGCATCATCTCCTGAGTGCCCAGAAGAGCCCTGACGAGTTCAGCCTCACCTTCTCCTCCTGCCACAGCTGTACCTCAAGAACACTGGAAGAACCTATACTGCCAAGACAAGACATGAGCAACTATTTTACAAGCTACCTTTCCCGTCTAGGTTTGCCTTCTGTGGGGGGAGGGGTTTCTATTGCTGAAAAAAAAAAAAACATATCTCTAAACCCCACATATCTCTAATTTAATATTTAGAATTATACGTATTTATTGAATGTGTGACCAGGTGCACCATGGCCCATGTAGAAGTTCGTGGACAACTTGTAGAACTTGGTTCTCCCACCACGTGGGGCCTGGAATTAAACACAGGGGTCGGGCTTGGTTACACACATCGATACCTGGCTGAGCCGGCTCACTGGTCCTCCTCTCTCTTTTCAAGCCTGGTTTATTGGCACAGGCTGGTCTCAGAGTCACTATCTGGCCAAGGATAGCCATAACTTTTTCTTTTCCCTCCTCTGCCTCCCAGCAGTGGAATTGATAGCTGTGTGCACCTTACCAAGGTGCATGCTGGGAACTGAGGCCTGAGCTGCACACATAGTAAGTAGGCAGCGCTCCACTGACTGACATACGACCTAGCCAACCCCTCCCTTTACAGACAAGACAACTAAGGTACAGAAAAGATGAAAGTTGTCAACGTCTGGTAGCACACATGTGTAACCGCACGGGGAGGTGCACCCTGACTTCACAAACCAAACCAAAAATGTTAAAAGGAAGGAAGGAGGGAAAGACGAACGTCCCTGGGACTCATCGCTACTCACTGTTAGCTCCTGTCTTCTCTGTGACCCCTTTGGCGATTCAGACAAGCAGGGTACCGGGTGCTCCAGTATGAGCTACCCGGACCATGTCGCGTGACAAGTACAGGTTTGCTAGTTTGGGAGCCCAGTAGAGACCTTGCCTCGCCGACCCCATTCCTTCCACCAGTGAGAGCAGAACTGAACTTGAGCTGAGCTGGGATTGGCTGCCTCCAGCGAAGCCAACCCGGGGCTTCCTTCTACTGTGTTCCCCTGAGCACCTTCCTCCCCAGCTCGCCTTCCTTACCCAGCCCCTCCCCTTCCTGTCTCAACCTCCTGCGCCTATCACCATTGCCTGCCTGCACGTGCCAGGTGCCAGACGGGAGCAGGCATCAAGGTCTCTCTATCCTGCTCAGCGTAGCTTACTAACTCTGCATTTCTGGTGCCTGACCATGCCATGTTAACTCAAGGCACTCAGGAAAGGGACACAAGAAGCCCTGGGTGCCAGATTTTTGTCCTTGATCTTTCTCTCCTCTCTATTTTTTTCAGACTCCAGGCAGCTCAGACTGAACCTCCCCACCTTGCGTGTGCTTTTTGGAGAGTCGGAGGGAGACGTTGTAAGATTGGTTCAGAGGAGCAAGATGTATGGGCTTACATCCCAGCCCCTTAAGAACAAGCAGGAAGAACTCCCCTGCAGACAATCAGCGCATCTGCACCTCTTGCTTCTGCTGAGGGTCCAGGCCTGAGGCAGCCACACCTGCTTGAGTAAACGCAAGGCTGAGAGAAAGGCTGGGCATCTGATGGGCACATAGAAACTTGCCCTTGATCTTTGCCAGCTGTTGGGTGACCTCAGGCCCTCGGGCTACTGAACTGTTTCCCAAGAAAGCAGCCTCCGTAGAGGCTCAGTGCATCTCCTTCTTACGGTACCAGTGAGGGTGTCAATCTGCACGCCTGACCTCAGAGCCCTTACTCAGGTGGCCCAGCTCCTCCCCCAGAATCCCTGCCCACAGAAGCCACTGGTCCAAAGAGTGGCATTCTAAAGTGCCCGCTGGACTCCCCTACTCACACAAACGTTGATGCTGACCATTCTAATCGGATCCAGGATAGTTCCATCCCCTGGTCTTGCAGGCCTATCTCTCGGGCCAGCTGTTCTCAACCTTTGGTTTGCAAGCCCTTTGGAGGTCAAACGACTTTTTCATAGGGGTCATATATCAAATATTCTGCATATCAGATATTTATATTACAATCCATAACACTAGCAAAATCACAGCTACAAGAGCAACAAAATAATTTTATGGCTGGTGGTCACCACAGCACGAGGAACTGTAAAGGGTTGCAGCATTAGGAAGGTTGAAACAGCCGGGCAGTGGTGGCTCACGCCTTTAATCCCAGCACTTGGGAGGCAGAGACAGACAGATTTCTGAGTTTGAGGCCAGCCTGGTCTACAAAGTGAATTCCAGGACAGCCAAGGCTACACAGAGAAACCCCATCTCAAAAACAAAAACAAACCCCCCCCCAAAAAAGAAAAGAAATTTCAATTACAGATACCACAAACTTAGGCTCTGTCCCCCTCCTCTCACTCAGCACAGACCCAAGCCCTTTTTAGCTCTTCAGTCATTTGGCTCATTTTTGTCTCCTGGCTCTTAGACCCTCAACTAACAAGCCGCACCTCACTTATGGGTAACCTTAAAGCCACTCTCCCTCCCTGAGCTGCTACATCACATCCCTCCACAGGAACGTCTGCTGGCAGCTCAGGATCTGAACCTCTAGCTTTCCCTTGGGAGAATCAGGACCAGTTTCAGGGAAGTGGCTGGAACCTGAGCCCAAGCCCAGCCTCCGCTGACCTGCCTGTTCTATCAGGACAGCCATCAGTAGGTCCTCCACAGTGGATTACCCACCATGAATGTTTCATGGGCTTGCTCTTAGGCACTGTGTGGAAGGCAGTGACTCCAGGGAAGGCTGTCGAAGAAACCAAAGGAGGCAGGGCAGGAGGCAAGCGAAACAGTGCAGTGTAGCACAGGTATTTGTTAGGATGGAACACAGGATTTCTTTGTGGAGGACGATGTCGTGAGATGTGATGGTGTTTGTCAAATTGAAATGGTTGAATCTGAAGCCTTTGTCCAGCATACACAAGATCAAGTGATCCATTCCAGATCTGGAAAGGAAGAAAAAGAGTGAGATAGATAGATAAATGATAAATAGACAGTAGATAGATAGATAGATAGATAGATAGATAGATAGATAGATAAATGATAAATAGTAGATAGATAGATAGATAGATAGATAGATAGATAGATAGATAGACAGATAGATATAGATAAAGGGCACACATTTAAACCCAGCAGCCAGGAAACAGAGGCAGGTAAATCTCTGTGGGTTTGAGGCCAGTGGTATACATAAAGAGTTCTAGGCCAGTTAGGGCTACATAGTGAGACCATTTCTAGAAAGAAAAGAAAGAAAGAAAGAAAGAAAGAAAGAAAGAAAGAAAGAAAGAAAGAAAGAAAGAAAGAAAGAAAGAAAGAAAGGAAGGAAGGAAGGAAGGAAAAACTGAAATTATTAAATCAGACACTGAACATAACATGGGATCCATGACAGTGGAGGTATTTAGGGACCAATGACATTTAGGGGACCACTCTGTCTTGAGTCCAGATCCCAGACATTCCCCTGAAGTCTTCCATTATGTGCCTTCAGGCAGAGGGACAGATGTAATTTGATGGTCACTGACCTGTTCTCCACACAGTTGTCCTGGGTCTCAGGACCAAGGTCTCCAGGCTGCTGGCAGATGTCATGGGTCCTCCCACCATCTCTTGCAGGCTTCAGGCTCAGGTATTTCCCAGAGAGGGGACAGGTTGCCACTCCAGAAGGGCTTTCTTCAGGCTTCTCCTGCATATCTCAGAGCAGCACCCAGGCCTGGGCTCTTGTTCTGAGCACTTCCAGTCAGGTCCTACACTTGAGCCATATGATCTTTAACCACTGGGAGCTAGGCCACGATCCCCAAATGTCAGGGCAAAGAACTATGTTCAGCAGGGGACAGTGCCTGGACAGTCCTTTCTCCTTCCACCGACAGCCAAGCAAGGAAGGACAAACAAGTGTCCCCTGAATCAGCCCAGGGCTTCCTCGTGGTTTTTGCTGAGGGATAGAGTCCAGGCCTTGCTCAGTGTCTGCCAAGCAGTGGGCGGGGGTTCACAAGTGATCAGCTCTGGGCCTGCCCAGATGGACAGTCACTTCTTAGGGTGCAGCGAGACCCAGATGGGAGGGAGAGCAACCAACAGAACCTTCTTGGCACAGCCTTCCAGAATAACATGGGACTTGGGGATCCCCCCGGAGTTCCTGCCAGCTCCCCATCTGTCTCCCCACCACTTACTCCTCCTCTCTTCTCTGCTCTCTCTGTCTTTTAATTCCCCACTCACCATCTTTACTGAAGTCCCTTGGTTGCTATGGAAACCCAATGCAACCAAGGAAGCAGAATTTGGAGGGGTTCTGAGGTTTCCAGCCCAATAGGTCCTGCTTTGATCTCCATTTGTCCAAGCTTAGGGAACATTTATCGTGCCTTCAGAAAATGGGTTTGTGGTCTCCTGTAAACAGTAGAGGCGTAAACTGTGTACCTAGGCTCACACCTATAATCCCAACATTCAGTAAACTGGGGTAAGAAGAACAGTCAACAGTTCAAGGCTAGCCTGGACTACATTGTGAATTCTAAGTCAGCCCAATCTTGTCTCAAATATGTAAGTAAATAAATAAATAAGTACGTAGGTAGCATAGCTCAGATGAGCTAGGTGGTCAGCATTCACTGTCAGCAGTGCTGTCTTAGGCAATGAGCAGGTTACACCAAGGTTCTTGCTCTTTGGGAAGGTACGGCTAGACAGAGCAGAATCTAATAAACAGAAACCAAGAAAATACCAGAGAGTGGGGAGAATAACATAGGAAATAGGACAGACCTTCATGGTGCCAGGCCTGTTGCTGGCTAGCTTTCATCGACTTGACGGAAATGCAAGACACCTAGGAAGAAGTGTAAGGCATAGCTCTCCATCACACTGCCCTTGTCTGCCTGTCTAAGGGAAATTTCCTTGATTGGCGATTGATTGATGTGAAAGTCCCAGCTCTCTGTGGGCAGTGCCGCCCTTACGCAGGTGGTCTGGAGTTGTATAAAGAAGCAAACTGAGCAAGCCTCGGGGAGCAAGCCAGTGAGCAGCACTCCTCTTGGGTCTTGGCTTCAGTTTCTGTCTCCAGGTTACTGACTTAAGCCCTTGCGTTGACTTCCCTCAATGATGGATTGGAGTCCCTAAGCCAAACAAATGCCCCTTCCAACCCCAAGCTGCTTCTAGTCCGTGTTTATCACAGCAACAAAGGAGCAAACTAGGAGGATTGTAAACCTCACTACTCGGGAGCTGAGGCAAGATTTCAAACTCAAGGTCTTGAGTGAGTTCAAGGCCAGCCTAGGCATCTTAGTAAGACTTTTTTTTCTCCCCAATAGTTGTCCTGTAACCTCCATGTGCACACCACTGTATGTAAACTCCCATTTCCAAAAATCCCAAAACAACTAAGGTGTAAACTAAAAAGCAGAAAGAGGACTTGCCCAGTCTATGTGAGGCCCGAGGCTGGATCTCAGCACTGCACAAGGGAACAAAGAAATCAGAGAGTTCTCTACTGCACCCACTCATCTCATGACCCTGTAGGACAAGCGTTCCCAGCAGGGAGGACAGCAGGCACAGAGACAGACAAACACCCACTTAGCTTGTGTGAGAAGCCGGGAAGAGACTGAAGAGGCAGGGACAGAATGCAGTGAGCGATGACAAAGGTGGCTTAGGATGCAGGATGAGACAGACCGGTCAAGGCCAGAATGCACGGGAGACTGTAGGCCATGGGCCCGGGCTGGAATCCCAGGGTGGGTTTGGTGGGACTAACACAATCCCATCTGGGGTTTGAAAATTCCAGTGACTGAGATGGTAGGGATAGAGAGAGAAGGCAACTGTGTGCCAAGGCTGCTGCTGTGTGAGAATGGAGGACAGAGGCCTGGGGAAGCCATCAGTGAGTAAAGCTCGGGTCCCCAGCGCCCATGTAAAAGCCAGCTACAGGGGTGCACACCCATGACCCCGGCACGCAGGATGGGGGTGGGGTCACGGAAACAGATTCTGGGAGCTCAGTGACCAGCAGTCCATCTCAAAGGGCAAGCCCCAGGATCAGGGAGAGGTCCTGTCTAAATGAATAAAGAAATAAGGTGGAGGTCAGATATTGGTGGCATGTCTTTATCACAGCACTTGAGAGGCAAGCGACTTTCTCTGAGTTCAAGGCTGGCTTGGTCTATATAGTGAATCACCAGACATGGTGAGACACTGTGTCAAAAGGAGAAGAAAAGAAAAGAAAAGAAGAGGAGGGGAGGGGAGGGGAGGGGAGGGGAGGGGAGGGGAGGGGAGGGGAGGGGAGGGGAGGGGAGGGGAGGGGAGGGGAGGAGGGGAGGGGAGGAGAGGAGAGAAGAGAAGAGAAGAGAAGAGAAGAGAAGAGAAGAGAAGAGAAGAGAAGAGAAGAGAAGAGAAAAGAAAAGAAAAGAAAAGAAAAGAAAAGAAAAGAAAAGAAAAAGAAAAAGTAGAGGTGGCTTGGAGCAGGGTAGTAGCCACTGACAAGCTATTGGATGGACCGGACAAGAGAATGTTCTGGAAGCGAAGCCAGCAGGACCTACTGGGTGAAGCAGAAGTCAGTTTGTGGGAAGAATCCGGGAGGCTCTGGATGAAGGATTTTTTGGTTTTGGAGACTTCCTGTCTCTGGGTTTGGTCGGTAGGGGAAGAAGAAGCTGCTAATGGACCCTTAAACTCCAGGCTCTGCCAGGGCCCCTTCTCCTGCTGCAGCAGTGCGTCCAGTCTCCTGGGGTTCCTACTATCCCACAGGCCACACTTCCTCCATCTTTGTCTGTGTTCCCTCTCCCCTCCACTCTGAGGCTTAAGACTCCAAATGGGGTCTTTACTCCTTTAGTCCCCCGCACACCCTAAGACTCCATTCTGTCTCCTGGCTTTGAGCTGTGTGTTCAACGCACAAGACTGAGACCTCACCCTGGAATTCCAGATGCAAGAAGGCTCCCTAAACATCACATGTCCAAACACAAACTCCAGAGCCTCCCTGTAAACAGGCCCCCACCTGGAATCTTCTCTGCAAACCACCTCAGCACCTCCCTGGTGGGCACTTTCAGTTGCTCAAGCCTTCCAGGCATCCCTAGCCACCTTCTCTTCCTACCCAAACCAAAGCCAAACCCACCTGCAGACCCTGCAGTTGCTACCTGCCCCTCCCCAAAACAAAACAAAAAAAAAAAACCGGACAAAAAAAAAAAAAAAACAGCAAATTCCAATCGCTTCTCACCTCTCCCAATCCACTATTATCAATCACTTAGCTTCTCTCTGTCGCTTTGTAACTGTCTCCCTTGCCCCCCACAGTCTCTCTACTTAACACACAGCAGCCAGGGCAATCTTCACATCCCTGCCTTCACATCGTGTCGCTGTGCTGTTGTAACCTCACAATGGGGTGCCACCTCACCTCCGCAAGGCTAAGCCAAAGTGGCCCCTGTATGATCTGCCCTCCGCTGGGTTCCTCGCCATCACGTGGTTATCAACTTGCTATTCCAGCCCCCTGAACACACTCCTCAGCCCCAGCTCCGGAGGTCTCCCCTAACCTTTGTTCCAGCCCCACTGATCTCTCTAGTCCCCTCTAGTTTTTGAGCTAGCTGTTCCTCTACCTGGGTGCCCCCCCCCATCTGAGAGCCTCGCCCCAACAGGTGTCTGTTCAAACACGAAGCTCTCAGCAAGGCCTTCTTTGATCACGCTGTGATCACGCTGTTTACGCCAGCCGGCACCCTTCACACTCATTGCTGTCTCTGACGCTGACGCTGTGTCTGATACGCTCTGTCCTGTTGGTTGTGCCCCCTCCTGCCTCCCTCAAGCAGCTGAGCAGAAAACAATGGGGATTTCGGGTTTTTTTGTTTTGTTTTGTTTTTAACTTCCTGCTCTGTCTCATCTGCCCAGAACAGAATCAGGCACTCAGTAAATATTTACTGAATGAATGAACAGTATCAGGAGGAGACCTACAGTCCTCAAGAGCCAGCCTAGACCTGGAAATATCCTAGCTTTGACTTCTGAGCCACCGGTTATCCATCTGGAGAGAGCGAGGTCCTTTGCACAGCGGTGTTCAAGCCCGTGCAGTGTCACAGAGAGCAGGGTGGGTGGACAGGAGCTATGGGAGAAGAGAGCCCTCACTCATTTCTTCATTCCTTCTAGCCAAGACCTGGGTTGGGTCTTTGGTGGCTTTGAAATGAAACTCAAGTTTCTGATTCAGACTTGGCATGGCTCTGCGCATCCCAGGGTCAGGATGAGCAAGGGTCTAGCCCAACCTGCTGAGGAGAGGCCTGACCACTGAGCTGGGCTTCTCCCTGTGAGGGCATCATGAGAGCGCACTAGAGACACAATGTCTGAGAGGCACTTGGAGGAGGAGTTCAAGGCTTGGAGGCCACACAATGAAGCTGATGCCAGCCCCAGGCTCCACCAGACACCATTTGATAGAAAATGGCCAAGTGAGAAAGAAGAATCCAAGCAGGACTTGGTAAGGACAGAAGGGCGAGAGCCCGAGGCAGCTTGTCTAGCTGACCCAGGGACAGAGTGGTCTGCCTTTTGGCTGAGGAGAAGCCCAGTCCTCCTCCCTTTCTGGGCCTTGCCACAGCTCCCTGCTTGTTTTCCCCAAAATAAATGGCTAAGCATATTGGGCCGGCAATAACCCCTTGAAATCAGTTGTTATCACAGTTAACAACCAGTTTGGCTTCAGTTCAGGCTGTTAACTATCAAACCACTAAGTACGGTAATGATTGATTCTTGGCCAGTTGCAGCTTGAGTGGGCTGTAAAACCCCATTAGTGAGGGCTCTGTGGAGGCAGCAACTCGAAGATAAACAAATTGCTGGGTGCTCCGGCCCTACTGCTCTCTGCTCTGCTCCCATGGGTCCCTGGCCTGGAGGCCTACTCGAATCTGCTCCTTCCCCAAGCCTCAGGCAGATTCCCACCCTCCTGCCCACCTCGCTGGCCTCTGCCCTGTAGGGCATCTCTTCCCTTTGTAGAAGGCAGGTCTGACCCTCTCTCCTGCTCACCTCTCCTACCTAGATGTGACCATACCCCAATTTCACCAGGTACCTCTGAAGATGTCCCTAGCACAGCTTTGGCCTAGCCACTGACCACCCTTGGCCCAGCCAGGCCTCACTTTGTAGCCAGGATCACAGGCGAAGAGCCTGACATTCCATCACATCCCCCCCCCACTCCCTCCCACCCTGTGGCTTTCCCCAGGAATTGCTCTCAAACAAATGACATGTGGGTAATTACTGGGCTGGGGGCTGGACAGGCGACCGTGCAGATGAAAGCGTTTCCTGGACGGTCTCTTCATTTGCATGGCATCAGAAGCTGCTCAGAAGGTGTGACTTTTCCCACAGTGAGACCCCAGCTCCTCGCACAATAAAGCCAGGCTGCTCACCCAGAATTAATTAAAGGGGGAGGGGAGCAGAGGACAAGGCACTGGGTACTGGGGACTCTGGAAGACAGCTAGCTTGAAGCCCCTTCCCCAGACTCCCTCCTGTCCCCGCCCCAACCCCAAGAACCACACTCTACCCAGAGGCCCTGGGATGAGTAGACGGGGCCTGAGGATGCCCAACCTCTTGCTTCAGGCTTTCCACTGAGCCTTGGGCTAGAACAGATCTGGAATGCCCCCAGAGCTAGGAAGCCTTTGGCTGCCTCAACCCATGCCAAGCGAGGTGCCAAAAAGGCCTACAAGGAAGAAGTTTCCAGATTGTCCTAGTAGCTGGGCTATAGGAACAGCCAGCATGGAAGGCCTGCAGTGAAGAGTGGGCCAGCTCTGGGCACAGGAGCACTGCTTCTGAGCAGCCTTTGGTATGGCGTGGTATTCATCCCATAAGCCTCTCTTCCACTCTTGCCTATATAGGCCTAGCTCTTTCTCCTGAAGGCCCAGGTCCTCCAGGTTGGCCTCTTCAAGGACAACAGTGCCTTCAGTTTTTCAGGAGCACATGAGCCTGGCACTTTCTGTTCATAGCCATGGCAAAGTTGATTCAGCCCCGTGTCAACCAGCCTAGACCCACCCCCAAACCTTTGGACACTGGGCAATTGCTCTTCAGCTTTTGAAGTCAGATTCTATAGACTCTAATCAGTCCTATGGTCTCTGTCCTGTTACCCATCCAGATTAGAGCTACAGAGCCAAGAGATCCCAACCTGTCACCCACAGAGGGCTCCAGTGTGTTCTTCATTCAGGCCCTGGGCTTGGGAAGTGTTAGCAGAACAAGGTGGTCCCCATCTAAGACCCAGGGCCAGCTCAGAATCTTTCTGTCTGCCTACCCATCTTCCCCACAAAACCCTTTCATTGGAATAAAGAGGAAAACTGGCAAGCAGGTCCTTAGATGGAGGGTGGCCTTGGACCTGCAGTTGGGACAGCACCGTGGGAAGGGGCTATTCCTGGCAGGACTCAATCTCCAGCACACATTTCTAATATGCAAGTTAAATAAGCGTTTCAGTCATTTAATAGTAACTGGTACACAACCACCTTCACTGACACCCATTCCCCTAAAGGACTGACCTAGGCCTAATCTTTTTTTTTTTTTTCTTTCTCTCTACCCCTGCCTGGGGTACAGAGTAGCCCTGGTTGGCCTGGCCAGGTGCCCTGCCAATCCTGGGATTTCAGGAGAAGTTTGCCAGACCTCCACCCCAGGAAACCCCAGAGGAACCCAGTCTTAGGTCACCAGTGGGCTTTTCCCGAGAGCTAAGAAGACAGACACCACAGCCAGTGGAATACAAAAATAGAGCCTCTCTTTTGTTTAAAAAACAAAAAAAACAAAAACAAAAAACCCAACAGCAAACAATATGCACAACTAGAAGGCAGCTCCCCAGCCCCTCCCCTTCGCTGTGCCGCCGAGCTCCCGCTGGATTCCGCGGCCGGCCGGGCGGGGAGGAGCTGGGCGAGCGCCTATCGGGGCTCCGGGGCCCAAGTCCTCTGGCTGCCGCGCAGGCTGCGCGTGAAGGGCGGGTAGTTAAGGAACTCGAAGCGCAGGCTCTGCTCGGTGGTGTGGTGGCCCCGCGGCAGGCGCTTCATGAAGTGCACCTCGCGCTGATGCTGGCGCGTCTTGGAGCCCTTGCGGGGCCGGCCCTTGCGGGTAAAGGCCATGTACCAGCCCTCGTACTTGGCGTTCTGCAGCGCCGTGTAGTTGTTCTCCAGCACGATCTCTGTGAACACGCAGTCCTTGCCTTTGCCGTTGCTCTGCAGGTAGTTGGGGGGGGGGGGGTGTGGAGAGGTGAGGGGGGCAGACGAGGTGTTATGGAGCCTCCCTCCTTGTGAGGCAGAGGGCCAGCGGCCCCAGACAGCAGGTGGGCACCCCAGCAGATGGCGAGGGGAGCCTGAGCCCGGCCCCACCCCCTACCCGGGCACCCGCTCTCTAATCCCTCACAAACCCACAGCCCACCCGGCAACTTCCTGTCCTCCTGGGCAGCAGTGACACATGGCTCTCCACGGAGGGGCTGGGCCCGAGGCAGAGGGGCCCAAAGCCTGCCTGTTCTGGCCTACTGCCCACCAATCTGGCCTGGGCTCCGGGAGTTTCTCCACCTGCCCCCCCCCCAAAAAAAAAACCCTCCAGCATCTCTGGACTTAGGATCAGCCCCCAAGACAGACACCCTATGCGGGGGAGGGGAAGCCTAGAAGGCACTCTGAGGCCCAAGCCCAGAAGCCTAGGAAGTGAGGAGCTCGAGACTCGAGAGGAGCCGTGACTAATGGGGCCATTTCAGAGCTAGGCCGAGGGGCTGGGCCTGCGGCTTACTGAACATTCCAAATGCTGGTACCATGTAATTGGACATAATAGCAAAGCAATTTGGCGATTTGTTAAAAAGATATATGGAATTTGCCATCACCACCCCCAACCCCTTCCCTAGCCTTCATCTTCATAGGTTTTACTCTCTCTGGTTGTTTCTTTCTCTCTTACTCCTTCGTCTAATCATTGGGCAAGCCCTGCGGTAACCAAGGTACCGTGCCTCTCCACCGACCTTCTTGGGATTAAAGTGTACAAGAGAGGCTCAGGCAGTCCACCCACCTCTCAAGGCCCACTTCCCTCCTGGAGCTCACCTTGGCAATTAGCTTCCCCTTCTTGTTCATGCAGATGTAGAGACCTGTCTCTGCCCCGCGAACTCGGACTCTGCTTCCAAAAGTATCGGTCTCCACAATGAGCTTCGCTGTCAGGGAAGTTATGGGATGGACAGTCAGTACGTCTATGGCCTCTATGTTCTACAGCTTTACCTCAGTGGGATCCAAGGATGTGTCCTATCCCTGGTACAGTTGCTCCAGGGGGAAGGAACAGAAAGCCCAGGGTCCAGCCCAGCTCATTTGCAATGTGTTGGATAGCCATAAGATAGTCTCTTTTCAGGACCTGAGACTCCACCTCTGGGCTTACAAAGAGTCTGAGACAAATGACAGTTTCCAGGATAAGTTTCAGAGAAATGTTTGGCTGCATCAAATCTCCGTTCCCTTAGACCCCTTTTCATGCCAGAAACTTTTGGTTTTTTTTTTAAGGTCGAAGTGCCAAGTAAAAATTAAGCTGTGTAGATTTCATAGCTATTGGAGAGAGATCTCTGAATAGCTTTCCAACTTAGAATATCGTGAGCTCCTACCCCACAGACCATTAAGGACATCCGGGAACAGTGGTGACCTCCTATCATGAAGCTAAAGGTAAAAAATATCCTGCTCTGTCCCTTCCCAGGCAGTTCTAATTACCAGCCCGGGCCAGCCTTCTCCCCTTAGGCAGCCCTGCTCTGCAAGAAGTGACAGAGCAGGGTTGGAGAAATGGCTCAGCATACTGCTCCTGTAGAGAGGACCAGCGTTCAGTTTTCAGGACCTGCATAGGGTGGTTCACAACTGCCTGAAACTCCATTTCTAGGGGATCAAATACCCTCTGTGGGCACCTGCATGAGCACACATGCACGCACGCACACGCACACACACACCACATATAGAATTTAAAATAAGAGAATCAGAGAAGAGGAGGAAGAGGGTGTTTCTCCCTACACGCTGACTTTAGCACACAGCCTTTTCTGGAACCAGACTCTGTCTGGTCCCTCTCCCTGCCTCACAATCTTGAGAGTCCAGCTCCAACACGCAGCCTCCAACAACTCATCGTCTTCTATCCTTCGCCTCCCTTATAGCAGGGTTTCTCAGGCACTGGCCAGAGCTTTCAGAGGTGGTATAAGCTTGGGCTGTGCCCTCCTCTACTTCCTGTTTGCATAGGACAGCCAACTTGCCCCAGAAGCAGGTCCTGACCACCTCTTTATATAATTGCTCTCTTAGAGGCTGTTCCTCAGAAGAGAGAGATAGCTGAATTAGATGTCAGGGCAGAAGAGACCGAATCTCCTGCCTGCCCCACTACAAAGCCCAGACCCTTTCCTCCTTGAGAAAGCAATTCTATCTTGACATGTGGCTCTCTCTATAGATAACCAATACCAGGGGTAAAGGGGGCACCAGGGCCATCAGTGAAGTCCTCACTGCCTCGCCTCTGACCGCCTATTTCACTGAGACACAAAAGTGAGACCCCAGAAGCTGAAGTCCTCAGTCTGTACCCAAGTCAGCTGGGAGGTACAACTGTACACCTCTCCTCCTGATCACCTGTCCGGGTAAACTGTTCACTCCTCTCTTGCCTGCTTTGTAGAGCAAGAAGCAATGGCTGCTCTGGGGATTGCAGCCAAGTGTCATATTGCAGAATGGGTACCTCTGCCCATTTTTTGGGTCCTAACACAGCAATTGGGTGGGACCTCTCCTCTGCTCTCTTCAGTCCATATGCCTTAATGCCTCTTTTATGGGCTTTTGGAGCCTCAGACTCAAATTTCTGCCATACAGGCAGAGACCAAGGAATCCTGAGAGCCTCGTCTGGGTCTGAAGAAAATAAGTGGGCATCTGACCCTGCTGATGCCTGAGGATCATCACTGCCAGCCTAGTTTCTCCTTCCCACCCCAAAACCCAAGGATGCTAGGCCATTTGCTCCAGTAGAGTAAACTCTGGAGGAGCCCGGCATTCTTTCCTTTTTCTTGTTGGGAAGCCCAGAAGGGCAGCAAGCAGCCAATTTGGAGGGACAAAGGGCCTGAAGGCCAGCTCTGCCAGCCCAGCGGGGGGAGCTCGGCCACCAGGCAGGCTGCCCCCACCCCCACCCAAAGAGTCCCCCCCCACTCTGGTCTCCTCTGATCAATCAGGGGAGCCTGGCCGTGTAGTTTACAGAGACTTTCCCAAGCAGGCTTTTGGAAAGCTTAACATTTTCGAACCTATTCTTCCACCCCAGTGACAGATTTATCCCAGGAAAATTATGTCTCCTCCTCTAGCTTTGAAGGGAATTCAGCTACGTCGATGCTGAAAAAAAATGCAGCGAGACATACTCGATCCCCCAAAACTGGCTCGAGAAGAGGAGAAAGTATTCAGGAAATGTTAAAAAAAGGTGAAAGAAGAGTTTTAATCGCTCTGCCAGACGCGGGGGTCTCTCCAGAGATTCGCAGAGAACAATCCTGAGCCTCTCTCTCTCTCTCTCTCTCTTTTAACATTTACAGACTTGCAACTCCTTTCAAACTCTACATCTGAAAAAGAAAAAGCCTGGTTCCTTTTCTGTTTTATATCATTCTCCATTTTTCTTCTTAGCTCTTAAAATGCCTCACCTTTTTATTACATTTTAATAGAGTTTTCCTTTCTCCTTTCATGCTCGCTTAAGTTGGTCATTATTTAAAGGTTTTTAAACTTACAATATTCCACTCTCTAAAAACAACACCAGCCACCCTGAGGGTTTTGGCTTCCTTGTGGTACATCCAAGGAGTCTGGAAATTGGTCCCATTTCAAGACAAGAATATTGAATGTTGTAGAAATCAATCAGTTCTCAGCCCCTGCCCCAGTAGCTCCCTGTACTCAGCAGCCCTACGGGGAGCCGCCAGCCGACTCAGCCCCCTGGGGTATCCACAGTGGAGCCCGGAGTCTAACTTGCAGGCCGAGCCTCCCTGTGCAATTGACCCTTCTGATCAGTTAGCAGTTATCTCCCTTTATCAAACTGGGCAAACTGGGCGAACTGGGGGAATTTCTCTACTTTCTTTTTCCCACTTTCCTTTTGTGGGTCCTGGCGACATATCCTCTTTCAAGAACTCCCCTTAAATTTGGGCCTCTCCTCTGAACCCTCTGCCTCCACCTGCAGCCGGGTAGAGGTGTGTGAAGATTGTAAGGGAGACTCCTGGATTCATTCATTTGCGGAGCAGGGAAGAGAGGGCACCTGTTAGCCTTGTCCTCCCCAGGGTACCTTCCCCACTATTCTCTCCAGCTGACCCCAAGGCACCTTTTCGTCTTAACTCCTTCCCTTCTCAGGTGGAGAGCCCGCAGGCCTTTCTGGCTGATGTAGCTGGGGCTGGCAAGGAGCGGCGAGGTCCAAGCTACCTCTCCTCTCCAGGGTCCCGGAATGCACCTTACCGAAGGGGTCTCCGTCTTCTGCCATGGCGTTGATGCGCTTGTTGGCCAGGACCTGCACGTGCTTCCCGCTGGTGCGGCTGTAGAGCTGGTAGGTCCGGATGAGGCGGCGGCTGAGCTGATCCGTCACCAGGCTCTGCTCCCTCACATGCTGTGTAAAATTAGGTGAGGACTGAACAGTTACCTTTAGGAAATTGAAAAATACACAGCACGCCATTATAACGCTACTCCGCCCAGGGGCCCCGAGTTGGTCCCCATTGCCCTTGTACCCCCCTCCCGCCGCGCCAGGCAGCCAGCGGGGACTGGGGGCATCCCCACAACATGCCGGCTCAGGCCACCAACCCCCTCGGGGAAGTCGCGCAGACCCAGCCCAGGATGGATGGATGAACCCAGGAATGAGGGAGTCTGGACCCACCTGTTGGGAAACACCCTGGGGCTCCCGGCCAGCTCGGAGCAGGGAAGTGGGCTCCCTGCCCAGCGCAGGCCCCCCGCCCGGGCCTTCCTAGAGGAGCAGGGTGCTTTTAAGTAGCGAGGCAACGCTACCCGACCCGTGACATTTATAAAGACAAATTTACGGAGCAAATGTTGAGAATGCAAAGGGCCTAGGTTAACACGATCGTTGGCCCAAACCGGCCACAGGTCTCCCCAGAGAGCAGCGGCGAGGATATTCGCTGCAACTACATCCCAACTACCCTTGACAAGGGGCACCCGCTGACTCCGGCTCCCGCCTTCCTAGGAGGCAAGGTGTGGCTACAGGTAGCCTTCCCATCCACCCGAACTGGCCAGCGCGCCTTTGAGAGTCGCTGGGCTCAAGACCCTTGGGTTCTAGTCTCTCCACTCACTCGCTGTGTGACTTTAGGCAGGACACTGTCTCTCTGTTCCTTAGATCCCTCCTCGGGGTAGTTTGGGGCTGGATTTGTAAAGTTCTTTCCAGCCCTGCTGCGCTGGCCGAAGGGTCGGTCCTCGTGTCCCTGCCCGAGAGTGTCAGCTGGGTCCCCCGCGCCCGGCCCCCGCTTCTGCGCAGCGCTCCTTACCTGGGCTTGGAGGCAGAGAACCAGCAAGTGCAACAGCCTGTGGGAGACAAAAGCGGGCAGGAAAGAGGCGCGGGGTGAGCGGAGAGGACTCGGCGGGCGCTGGCCGACGGGGACGCGGGGGCGACCGCGGTACTCACAGGCAGCTCAGCGCGGAGCGGGGGCTGCCCATGGCGCGCGGCCCCGGGAGCACCGAGAGCCCGAGCGGGGTCACGCTGTCCCACTGGAGGCCGCGGGGGGACAAGCCGAAGGTGCGGAGGCCGAGGAAGGTCGGGGTGCGGGAGGCCAGCGGCTATCCCGACGCGGCTCGGCGGGTCCCGTGGAATGTCGTGCTCGCCGCGCGCGCCGAACCCCTCTGCGCCGCTGCCGGAGCCGGTGGCCGCTGGCTGCTCAGGAGCCGGAGCAGGCGGGAGGGTAACGGGCCTGTGGGGTGGGTGGGGAGGTGGGAAGGGAGGGGGAGGGCAGGGGCGGGGGGCGCCGCACCGGCCGCGAGGGGGGAGCGCGGGGCGGGCGGCCGGAGCCCGCACCCCCGGCTGGGCGCTGGGGCCGGGTCGCCGCCCGGGGCGGGGGCGGGGCGGCCGGGGGCGGGGCGGCGGGCAGAGCAGGGATTGGGGGGTCTGGCCCAGGGGAGGGGTCTAGGGACCCGCGGGAGAGGCGGGGGCGGCTGGTGTGGGCGCCTCCCACTACCCTTGCCTGTCTCTTCCAGCGTTCCGGGGGCGGGATCGTCCAGGGATTGGGGGGCGTCTGGGACATGTTTGGTGGGGTCCCGTACGCTTGAGTCCTGCAGGACTGTTGATCTGCTTAGGGTCGGGTCTGCTTATCTCTGGCCTCCTCGAAGGTCTCTGGGTCGCCCAATGTGTGCTGCGGTCGCACGCGCCCCTCTTGGGAGCCGGCAGCTAACAGAGTGAACTGGGCCCCGGTGCTGAGCGTCCCCTTGGGCGCCGCTGGAACCCAGTGCCTTCACCTTTCTAAAAACCCAACCCCGCTGGTTTCCTGTCTCACAGTCTCCAAAGAGGCTCTGGGAGGGAGAAATACCCCTTGCCACCCCATTATCACCTTCAGCCTTGCTCCTGTCGGTCCCCATCCAACTGCACTAGTCTATAAAACTTAAGAGGAACCTTGAGGCGTCTATGTGGTAAGAGCTCAGGGGTCTCTGAAGGACCCACAGTCACTGCTTCTGAGCAATTAGCAGGGGCAAAAATAACTACGTTCAGCAACATTCAGGACACAGACCCAAGCTGCCTAGCCTTTCCCCTTCTGAGTTCCAGGTTTTCCTTGAGCAGGTACCTGGTGTCTTGTGTCACTTGGAAGAGGGAGGTGCTGCTGAGAAGGCAGAGACTTTTGTAAGCCTTTCCAAGCCCATCGCCCTATTGCTTTCTCCATAGGGCTTCTGGGGACCCTGAGCCACTATTTTGTTACCGTAGGCACAACCTGGGTAGGCAGAGATTTCCCAGGCCAGGTATTTTTGAAGACCAGGTGGCTCCGTGGATGTACCACCCAGTGCTGCCTTCATCCACAGTCTCCTCTCTACTGATCCTCTGTGCCTCCGGGGTAGAACTAGGGGTTTGAGGTGGCCCCAGAAAGTCTTTGTAGGCTAAAGAGAGGCAAGCAGGCCCTTGTCAGTCCACATCCGGTTCGGCCTGTTGCCCCCTTTTCTGCGTCCCATCTTGCAAATGCAAACACGGAGTAATATATACAAGGTCAGGGGAGTCCATCTCAGCCCTTCAAGTGCTGAGCAATATAGAGAAGAACTGGTTCCAAGGAGACAGTCTCAGCCCTCCTCAGAGTAGACTTCCCAAGCCCATAGGTGACTCTCCTCACAAATTCTGTTCCCGGCTGTTTTGATCCACCCAGACCTGGAGGTGAGGGAGGAATGTCTTACAGGCCCAAGGATTGAAGCTCAGGGCAGAGCTGGGCATCATAGCTCTGCAGGTAGTGTTGGATGGATGAATGGATGGATGGATGGATGGATGGATGGATGGATGGATGGGTGGGGGACACCTGACTGAGCCATTAGACTATCTTCCACCTTTGGTGACTTCTCAAGGAGATTTGGCTTCACCTGCCAACCGATGGTAGCTTTTATCTGTCAATGATTTGGCAGGCAATAGCTCTTTTCAGTCCCACTGGAGAGTGGGCCCATGAAGGGAGAAATGGGGTAGGGGGACTCCAGTGTCCAAGGGCCAAGCCCTTGCTTTCTCTGTTTTCACATGTTTACTTCATATGTGGAGCATAGGAGATATTCAGGAGTGTTTATTCTTGAGTGTATCAACGAGTAAATGCCTAAACAGATGGAAAGCGAAGGATGGGCTCCCCTGGAAAAGGAAGGGCCCTCTCTTCACTGTGGACACGGAAATAAGTTTGAGTCACAAGACACAGGTAGGGATCAGGAAGCGATCTGTCAGTAGATCCTGGGGTTTAGTTCCTCCCAGGTGTGTGGGTGTGTGTGTGGGGGGGGGGGGCAGAGCACCTGAGTTGTAACAGGGTTAGGGATCCTCCAGAGCTGAACCTTATTGATTCACCATCTGTGAATCAACTCCCTCACCCTCAGTGGACACCAGCGCCCCCCCCCCCCCACCACCACCACCACCACAAAGGTCCCAGGTCTGGGTTTTACTCCATTTGAACTCTGCTTCCTACTTCTGAGAGACTGAATTCTTTTACATGTGAAAACTCCCATGGATTCAGTAGAGCTTCACCTAGCTCTTCAGGATCCTTCTGGTCTCCCCAAAATTTCCTGTCTTTGGGAGGGGGGCGAGGATAGATGTGCCTCCCCCACAGTGGGCACCCAGAGCAGGCGGTGACTGACAGATGCAAATGTGCCATCAGGCTCCCGCAGGCCGCTCTCCCTCCCTCCCTGGCTAGCCTGCCTCCCGGCCAGCTCCCTCCTTCCTTTATCTTATCAAAGCCCCGTAATTACAATTGCTATTTTGTTTCCTCGAATCTGCAATCAGAGCTCCCGCGCCTAGATGAGGGAGCGCCTGTCATCCTGATCTCTGAGTGACAGCCTGGCCACCTTTCCCTGCCGCCCCCACACTCCGCAAACACAAACACACACATGCACACACTCCCTCCTGCAAACACAAACACACACACTTTGCCAACACAAACGGCCCTCTCTGCAAACATGCGGTCGCCAGGACCCAAACTCGCCCCTCAGATCCACACCCAGGCCACCATGCCTGCAGGTCACAGCCTTGCGCGCCTCCAGTGCCCAGCGTTCAAAGTGACACAGACTCTGTCAGGATGGTTCAAATGCAAATCTCTGCAACTGCGTTAGCCGCTTCGAACCAAGTCAGAAAGCTGCCGTCCTTCCTGTCTGTCCCCCTACCCCGTATCGGATTGCCCTTCTTTCAGCATTGTCCAGACACCATCCTATGCCTACACCTCGCAAGTTCTCTGAGGCCAGATAATTGGTAGCACTCCTGTTGTGTGCCGAGAGTGCAGAAAAGGGCTATCCCGAAAAGGTGTGATCTGGAAAGAAGGAAAAAACAATTCCCAGGTCTGTCTGCACGGCGCCGCAAGAGGCTGGGAAAACTCCTGAACTAGAAGGCAAATGTGGATTGGGCTCCCACTGCGGGCAGGGCTGTGCTCGACGTCCACCCCGCCAGGAAAACAGGCTAGAAATACAATGGGCGATCAGTGGAGTCACAGGGGGTACACTGATGGTGGGGGAGTATGAGCGTGGGCTAGGCGAGTGAGTTTGGAAGGTTTCCGGAGATGGCCGCACTTAACGCACGCACGCACGTAAGAAAGAGTTGGCGGCAGGAGCCGAAAGGAGGCAGGAAAAGTGAATGCCCCCAACTAACTCCTCTCCTCTAGCATGGGCGCTTCGTGTGAATGAAAACACATACGCACTCAAAACTTAAGTGACTTATTCCCTCCTATCCTGCCTTAAATTTAGCTATTAATGAGCCCACATAGAGCGGTACGACCACGAGCAGTTTTAAACACGCCCACCAGAGGGCGCCAGTTCCACCTTCCCCTCCCATTCGATCCTCTGCTAATGGCTCCTAGCCAGGGCCGTGGTGGAAACACCTGGAGATAAGGTCCCGGACTCTAGAAAAGGCACCCGCGACCCTGACCCCTGAAACACAGACAGGCATCTTTCACTTGAGTAAAAGGGAGTCTGAAAACTTACCCTTAATTCCTCGCATAGATGGGGGTACACTTGTACAGTCAGGAGGAGCCCCTACCCCATGAAGCCCAAGCGGGACACCAGCTCCTTATTTTCTTGTCTCCTGTGCTACCACACCTGGGTTAGGTACCGCTTTCTCTACTGTAGGGGACACTCTTGAAGTTAACGGCCTGAACTCAAACCAGCCCCCTACTTGTTGGTCAGCTGGTGTGAATCTCAGGCCCTGGTCTCTGTCCATCTTCAGCTTGTCTGGGGAAGTAACCTTTTGTTTGTTTGTAGGACACTGATCCCCACCCATCCCCACCCATCAACACTGCTGAACTGCTGACCCCGGGGTGCACAGTCCTCACACAAGCAACCCCTTCTTCTCTTCCCGGCATAACAGTAGCCAGGCCCAAGAACCACCTCGGTCTAGGGATAAGACAGTATGGCAGAGTGCTGGGGGCGGAGGGGGGGGGGTAACCCCTCAGCCGAGGTTCAGTCCCAGGGGCTCTTTCTGCCCCCATATGCCAGGCCACCCGGATTCTGGTTTCCCTGTCACCCAATCTGGCCAGTTCCCTCCATCTGGCCCTGGGAATCAGGTTTCTAAGGGCCCTGCTCTACTGAACCTACGTCAAAAGACCAAAGGAGCAGAGACTGGTCCCCACCCCTCCCAGGCCCTCTCCCTGGGCCGAGCCCCTCATGGGGCTCGAGATGCATTCCTCAGGTTTCTTAAACCCACTTATCTGTCCCCTGCCCATCAGCCTGAGTGCTGACAGAGGCCCAGACCCCTTGTTTGGAAGCCGATAACCTCCTGTGACGGCCCTCCCCCACCTGCAGGAACACGGAACAGGCTGGAATGAGAGGTCCCTCTGCAGCAAGGCTGAGGAACTTAGGCCTGCTTTGGCCCAAAGCCTTGGGGAATCGGATCCCACATCTCACCGGCCCGAGAGCTAGGTCAGCCTTTGTGCAGCCACAGTGCCACCTGGTGGTCCCTGGGGAAATGTCACCTCAGCATTGAAAAGGCCACACAAGGATTGCAAAACAACCGTACACCACTTTATTTAGATACTTATCAAAAAAAGTACAAAGTGTTAAAAATGTGTTCTGAACTTCATGTTCTTTTTTTTTTTTTTTTTTTGCAGTGCTGGGGACTGAATCTGGGTTAGGTGGGTCAGAAGAGGTGTTCAAAGGTCATTCCACCCCAATAGAAAAGGGAAGCCTCAGGACCCACAGCCCATCCCTCCCTCCCTCCCTCCCACCCCCTATTCTCTTCAGCGAGAAAACTATTCTTGAACTTGTCCAGGAACATACGGAGCATGGCACCTGTAGCAAGCAGTTACCTGATCTGAGAAAAGCAAGAATGAAGTCAGAGTCTTCCTCCTCACCTGCTGCCCCTAAACTTCCCAGCTCCTGCGGGAATCCCACCTCCCCAGCCCACCCTCCACCCACACACTCACCAGGGGGCTAGGGCCTGCCCCTGTGCTTCTTGGCAGGAAGGATGCCACACAGCTTAATTCCATCTTCTTCGCTCTCATCATCACTTTCTTCTTCAGAAAGGTCGTTGTTTATACAAACTGGTGGATACACATGGTTAGACAGAGCCACTCATTCAGCTGCTAGGCTGACAGGGAACCTCATCTCCCAGAGTCCCCAAGTCTAGATGGAAAAGAGCCCACCCATCTCGCTGGAGCTGGACTCCGGGGGGCAGACAGGGTACAGCAAGTTCCCAGGCCTGAAGGAGGCAGTGGGAGGCACAGAATACTGGAACCACGGCCTGAGATGCGGCACACACTGGGAGATGAGGCTGCGCTAAGTCGCGAGTGGAGAGGGCCCACGGTTCTCACCGATCTGATGCCGGCCAGTGATCCGAACAGGGCCAGAACCGGACTTGAGGCGGAAGGTGACAGGTGGCTGGAGCTGGAAATCATCCACACTGAGCTGGAAGACGAGAAGGACGGGCTGAGCCGTGCTGGCCCACCCACTTGGGAGAACAATACTATAGTTCTCAGTCCCACCAGACTCCGAGAGGAATGAACGGCTCCAACTCACCATGGGTTGGCAAGACAACCTGAGGTTGGCCACAGGAACTGCGATCTCCTGATTGTCGTGATCCCGGGCCACAACTTCCACCACATTACACTCGTCCTTGGCCCCCTCGGTAAGGCACAGCTGCAAGGCAGGCAGAACCTCAGCGTCTCAAGTGATGGAGGGCTGACACCAAAGCCATGGCGTCTTACCCTAAAATCGGCCTAGCCCCAGTGGCACCGGATGCGGGGACCAGAGGGTGGAGGAGAGGGGCGACAGGCGGAGTGTCCGCTAGCCCCCTCCACCTCCCGCATCTCCAACTCCCTCTGCGGCCCCTTACCATGTTCAACGCCAGCACGTGCTCCGTGTCATCCTCCTCCTCAACCTTGAAAGTGAAGGAGCGGGTGTGGCCGGAGAGCTCACAACCTGCAAGAGCCAGCGAGTGTCGCCTGGGTACACGCGTGGAGGGGACAGCGCGCGAGGGCGCTCCACAAACTCCGCTGTCCCCTCCACCCGGCCATGTGCCGCGGCGGGGAGACCGATCGCTTGCTCGCCCAGAACACGTGGACGGGCATCCCACTCGGGAAGAACCGGTTAGGGCGAGCGAGCGAGGAGCCTTCGGCCCACACCCACGGCGCCCAGCCGCCTTCCTCGGCCACGCCTCACCCGCCCCGTACCACTCTGCCACTCCCGCGTTCAATACCGAAGAAGAAACTGTCCATTGTGACCGGGGCCGGGACCCTCAGGCCCCCGAAGCCCCCAGCCCGAGCTCGGCTCTCTTGGTTCAAGAACGCCAAAGCAGCCGCCGCGCCGGCCGCCATGCTGAAACGGCCGTGAGAGCCCCGCCCCCCACGCCGCGCCTCAGCCCAGTTCCGGCCCCGCCCATTAAAGGAGCCGCGCTCGCCGCACGAGGCGGGGTAAGAGCCGCCGTCGCCTCTTCCACGAGGACAGGTAGCAAGGCCCCAGAAGAAATTTCCACGTGGGCTTATAGCGTCCAATCACTGAAGCCCCTTCTTGCAACCCGAAGATATATACATACACATGTTAGTGTAAACCTTTCGTATCTCCTTTTTCAGTAAACTCGGGGTACGGAGCAGCCATTTTTACTTTTCCCCTGGGATTCCTACCCACCCCGCCAAATTAGCCTCCTCTAGTATAGGCTTCCTGATCATGCTGGAGGCTTGACAGCCAAGACCTAAACTCAGATGTGGAGATCAACTACCGTTCATAGTACAACCTCCTCTCTTCTTAGGCGACCCACCCCACCCACACACACCAATATTCCTTTATCTAAGGAGATGAAGCCATGTTCCTGAGAGGAACTCTGTGACACCCCCCAACTTCACACAAATTTTACCTGTAGTAACTGAGCAACTTACTTAAAAAAACAAACAAACAAACAAAACCAAATGTACTTTTCTGAGAAAAATCTTTGCTGTGGAAGGCAGGAGGGCAGGGCTGTCTTCAATCCAGCCTACACTGAAATAGCTTCTTGATACCTAAGGGATCAAGAGATGTGATATTGGTGTGTGTGGGTGGGGTGAAAGGAGAACCCAGAGAAAAAGCAACACAGCACACATTCACTTCAAGTTTTATTGTGCCTCTTGCATGGTCTGCAGATAGGTTTACAGTTCGTTTTCTATAGGAACTGAGCTGTGATCTAAGCAATCAATGAAATGTTATTCCAACCTTAATAAATATTCATAACCATGGAAGATGGCATAGCACTTTCTCCTACAGCGATGACAGTAGTAGAGACCTGGACATGTTTGCACTCATGTCCAGATCATCATCCCAACTGATTATTGAAAGCCAACATTCAACAAAAAGCAACTTGTTCAATTCCTGATTCCGTATGAAACTCTGAGAACCCTCTGAATAAAACCTTGTAATTCTCACTGAGGCCTGCGATGGGTTCAGAACGCTAAGGAACATTAAACGGTCTTAATATCTAGTTAACAATTTTGCCCCTCACCCCAGCCTTCAAAACCAACCTTGACTTAGGTTTCACAGCACATCCTAGCAAAGGTTCGCACCCTAAGGAGGTGGCACATTTCAGCACACTCTTGGGCCTCTGGTTCTTGGGCCTCCCTGGGTCCACTCTATATAGTGCTAAACAAAAGACTACCTCACAAGCTCACACTGGAGTTCTAGAAAGGAAAATGTTTCAAGCTTCCTCTTCTCCCCCCCCCCCCCCCTCAGCTCAAAGTTCAAAAGCTATGGAGGAAAGCAAGGTAACAAAAGACTGTTGAAAATCTATGATGTTACTAGATAGCTAGCCATGATTAAAGAATAATAATCCTGCAGACACTATCTGCCAGCTTCATGCTCAAAACCCTTAAATTCACCAAATCTAAATTAAAATAACATGAAGTTTTCAGAATCTCTGATTAAAAGAAAAAGTATACATATTGTTAACATATACTTATTCTTTCTTTTAAAAATTAGATACAAACATGCAAGAATTAAAGACTGATTAAATTAAACCAGTAGTTAACAGGTCTTTGCGATTAAATGACAACTGTTCCAAGGGCAAAGGAGACCACTGGTCAGTCCCCTTATCCTTACTTGACAATGTCAGAACATTTTACATGCGGATCTGCTATGAGGGTTATTCCCAGGAGTTACTGCACTTCCCAACATATCTGAGTCATATGAAGTTAGGTGCTCATACCCCAAATAGTCATGGCCCTAACCCTATGTGGGAGGCACTTCAAAAATAAAAATTCTTAGGAAGAAAAGGACAGATGTAAAGGAAATCTACCATTCACTGATTTACATAATTCAAAGTGCCATCCTAAACCAACACCTTTCATTTTCAAAGGAAAAAAAACATAATATATAAAACAGTAAACAAAGAACAGTTGGGTTACAGCTAATCTATATACAGAGATTTACAAGTTTGTCAACTTAGGCCTTGGCCACAAACAAATGCACATTTGTCCCTAACAAAGCTCAATGGCCTGAACCAACAGTTACAGGAGACAGTTGCCCAGAACTTTACAAAAAGCAGAAAAATTGCCCAAATTGAAACTCACTAAATTTCTCATTCCAGCCATGTCTCCAAAGAACAGAGACATTTCATTCAGCACACCAAGGAGAGTAAAGAGAGTGATTGATCTTCGTTGCTCTTAGGTGAGAAATGCAACCACACTGGATGCAGAAAATAGTGCTGACTCCATTTATTTAAGAACCTCTCCCTAGAGAGCCCCACGTAAGAGGCCCTGACCCTAACACAAGACCCAAAGAGGAGCACACCGCAAGCTGCCCGGGTGGGTATGCAGCAATACTATCTTCTCCCAACCAGTGAGCATCTGACAAGGTGATGGGTGCGCTTTACAGTCATCTTTGTTTCCAATTCAACTGGCTGATCTGCTGCCGCTCCAGACACTGAACTGTGTGAAGACCTCAACCACCAACCACAAGGTGGAGTTAAGGGACTTTTGGACAGTTCACAGTACCAACAAGTGTCACAGGCTTCGACCAAGTATAACCACATCCTTTGGAAATCCTTCCATTTTTGCAATTTCAAAACAGCCTAACTTGCTGTAAAATTCCAGAATCCGTTTATCATCTGGCCTGACTTCACAGAAAGCCCCCCGGGAGCCTAGAAACAAAACAAATGTTTTAAATGTAAGTAAGTGTATCATATAGATTAGAACCATGTTTAATACAAGTAACAGCTTTATCTATTCCTAAATTTCATATTACAACTTTTATTAAACTTTTTTAAACGGGGTACATAATGGGGAACTCTGAGCTATATTCGCAGACTGACAACTTTTTTTTTTTTTTTTTTTTTTGGTTTTTCGAGGCAGGGTTTCTCTGTGTAGCCTTGGCTGTCCTGGAACTCACTTTGTAGACCAGGCTGGCCTCGAACTCAGAAATCCGCCTGCTTCTGCCTCCCGAGTGCTGGGATTAAAGGCGTGCGCCACCACGCCCGGCTGACTGACAACTTTTTAAAGTCTTTTTTGTTTTTGCTTTTGAAAAAGGGTCTCACTCTGTAGTCCTGGCTGGCCTAGAACTCACTAGGATCAGGTTGACTTTGATTTAAGAAATACCTAACTTTAAAAATATATTTATTTTATATATATATGAGTACACTGTAGCTGTCTTCAGACAGACCAGAAGTGTGCATCAGATCCCATTACAGATGGTTGTGAGCCTCCATGTGGGTGCTGGGAACTGAACTCAGATCCTCTGAAAGAGCAGTCGGTGCTCGTAACTGCTGAGCCAGCTCTGCAGCCCTTGCTTTACAATTCTTAATACTTAGCCGGCAATGAGTGAGTAAAATTCTTCCCATGAAAGAAAAGACTTAGTGGGTAGCGGCAGCTCTGCACGCCCCCTTAGTCCCAGTGCTCGGGAGGCAGAGGCAGGTGCAACTTTTGAGTTCCAGAACACCCAGGGCTACACAGAGAAACTGTCTTGAAAACAAAACAAAAACAAAAAAACAAGCCAAAAGAAAAAAGAATGAAGGGAGGGGAAAAAAGGCTGGTCTAAAAGGCAGGAACAATCTGTGACTGGGCATGCAGTGCTTTGTATATCGAAGTGTTTTACCCTGAGCTACAAAACTAGACTTCTAACTCTGAGAAACTACTGACAAACTACTCGCTTTTCTACCAGCTAAGGGCCCGTGAGTTAGATTCTCACCATGTAGCTTGGGCTAGGCCTGTTTATAACACTCTTACCTCAGATTCTCACACTCTGAGATTATGTGTACTACAATGTTCAGTCCTAAAATGTGTTCTTACAGTTTTTAAAAGACTGCCTAAAAAAATATATTCAAGAAATACCTGTGGTACATAGAGCCTAAAACATCATCTTGCCCTATACAGGTAGATTTCACCCTCCCCTCAGTATTAATGGTGAAACAAGGAATTTCTGAAGACTCCATTTAAGTAATGCAACAGAAATTGCACAAAGTTTCTTCATTACGTTAATTTCATCTTTAACCACTCATGGGCTTCTGAACAAACCAAACTATCTCATGCGCTCATTTCTCATTCAAGTGAAGTTCAAAATTAGTGTTCATATTATAAAAGGGCAGCATTTTTTCAAGGATCAATGCACACTGAACTCTTTACACCAGTTAATTCAAAGTAAATAAGCAACAAGCCAGACACAGTAGGTGCAGACCCAATCCACTTAAGTAGACAAGGCAGGAAGATAGCTTGAGCCCAAGAACCTGAGGGTAACAGAGATGCCACACCACACTACACTACACTCACACACTGAGCCCAAGAACCTGAGGGTAACAGAGATGCCACACCACACCACACTACACACACACACCCATCCCTACATGCTATAAAGGGGGAGAGGGGAATGTAACTCAAAAAAAAAAAAAAAAAAAAAAAGACCGAGCCACAGCATATACGGAGGCCAGGCCAACTCCGTGGAGCTGGTTCCTTCTGGAGACTGCTCAGGCCTGGAGTGAACATAAAAACAGCAACTTCTGTCAAGTCATTTCTCCTCTTCAGTGTTAATGTGAATTCTGGGAATCAAATTCAGGTCATCAGACTTGCCCTTTGAGAAGCAAGGGCCTATCCAATAACCTTCTTCTCCTATCCAGTGTCACTGTCATCCTCATCCCCAGCTGGCCTGGCACGTGCAGCCATACTAGTGCTGTAACACGTGAGTCAGGACTGAGAGTGAGCAGACTCGATTCTGTTTTATTTTCAATCCCAAGGCCAGTCGGTAGCCCAGGTAATCTTAGCACTCAGGAAGCTCTAACAGAAGACTATGCCAGACTGAGTGAACACATATAAGACCTTGTTGCATGCAAAAGGCTAAAACTAAATTAAACACTTTAAAAGGTATGGGGCTGGTGGGATGGGTCAGTGAGTAAAAGAACCAGCTACCAAGCCTGCCGACCTGAGTCTAATCCCCAAGACCGACATGTAAAAGCAATCAATCCCCTCACGTCCTGCATGTATGCACACACATAATAATAAAGTCTAGCCAAATGATACGGCCCCACAACTTGTGCTCACCATTGGCCTTCAGTGAAGACAGGAGGCAAGCCATCATGCTTTTGGCAACACTCGGGTCAGTCACTTTTTTATGAATATCCATTTTTATCAGAGAAGGGAAGTTGGCAAGGAAAGTTTCTGGCAAAACCTCCTGCTCTTCATGGAAACTCAACATTATTTTCTGCAAAAGAAATATTAGAAACTTTTATACTTAGAAATTTCTTGCCGGGCGTGGTGGCGCACGCCTTTAATCCCAGCACTCGGGAGGCGGAGGCAGGTGGATTTCTGAGTTCGAGGCCAGCCTGGTCTACAAAGTGAGCTCCAGGACTGCCAGGGCTATACAGAGAAACCCTGTCTCGAAAAAAAAAAAAAAAAAATTTCTTTCATGCATCAGTATTGCAGAACTCAGGAAAAGCAAAGCAATTATTTAGCAACTTTTCCAGCTTTGAGAGTATGAATTAGCTTACAAATCTACAAGGTGTTACTTATGGCCAGGTATGGTGGTGTGTCACCTTTAACCCCACTAATCAGGAATCGGAGGCAGAAAGAGCTCTCTTGAATTCAAGGCTAGCCTTGTATACACAGTGAATTCCAGATCACCTACAGATAAACAGTAAAACCCTATCTACAAAAATGAAAGAACACACAGACATAGACAAACACCCTCCAAACACACCAAGTTACCAACCAATTAAGGGGTCTGATGCCAGCAGTTATCAACACTTATTGCACAATTGTGAGGACTGTACTTCAGGATCCCAGCACCTATGGGGAAGATGCCACATCCCTCTAACCCTGCTTTGGAGAGGCTAGATACAGGGCTGCTGAGGCTTGCTGGCTTCCAACTATCTGAAAAACTGTCAACTTTAGGTTCAACCTTGCCTCAGAATATGCAGTGACAGAGGACACTCTCAATGCACAGTTCAGGCCTCCACGTATGCACATAGTTATACATGTGCACACTCATACAGACACATACAAATATAAATCACTTTTAAAAATGGCTTGTTTAATAACCCGTAATGGTTTTTCATGCCTGCATCCCCCAGATTCCTGTAGGTTTAAAGTCAGCCTGGTCGGCCATCATATGTTCCATGAATGCTGGGCTACTCAGGGAGATTCCATCTCAGAAGACAAGAAAGCCAATCTAAAGGCAGCAACAGAACACGTGCTTGCATGTGTGAAGCTGTAGATTCCATCCTCAGCAATATACAGACTTGAAAATAAAAATCTGGGCTGGTGAGATGGTTCAGTGGGTAAAAGCATCCGACTGCTCTTCTGAAGGTCCGAAGTTCAAATCCCAGCAACCACATGGTGGCTCACAACCATCCATAATGAGATCTGACTCCCTCTTCTGGAGTGTCTGAAGACAGCTACAGTGTACTTATATATAATAAAAAATAAATAAATCTTTAAAAACAAAAAGAAAAGAAAAATCTAAGAGCCAGGGTGGCGATATACACCTGTAACCCCAGCACCTTGGAGGCAGAGGCAGTGACTCTGTGAGCGCAATGCCAGTTACTTCCAGGATAGCCAGCACTACATAGTGAGACCGTCTTGAAAAATCCAGAATGAAAAAACAAACTTAAAAAAAAAAGAAAAAGAAAATCTGAGTCAGCTGTTCGAGAGGATAGGAAGCTCCTGAGTGCGTAAGGTTCAGGGTTAGCCAGGGCAATATAACATGAAATAAAATCCCATTTCCAAGAAAAGAGACAAATATTCATAGTGTACTCTGAATTAGGCACTAGACTGAAGAACGTTAGTAGGAAAACTGGTGGGTAGTTTAGAATTTGGTTATTGATAATGCCCCAGCAGCAGTTTCTTAAGCTTGAGAAATGTTGGAAATGAACAAGGGACGGATTGGAACTCTATACTGAAACTTTACCTAGAAACCTAAAAATTACAGTATTAAAAGTAACTCTTAAAAAAGTTTGTGTACCGTATCTGCCAAAGTGTGATTACAGTAACAACAGAATGAAAGAACCATGGTTTTCCTTCAAGACTTGGATCTTTTTAACTAAGCTTTAAGTTAAAGTAAGAAAAAAAGAAGCCGGGCGTGGTGGCGCATGCCTTTAATCCCAGCACTCGGGAGGCAGAGGCAGGCGGATTTCTGAGTTTGAGGCCAGCCTGGTCTACAAAGTGAGTTCCAGGACAGCCAGGGCTATACAGAGAAACCCTGTCTCGAAAAAATCAAAAAAAAAAAAAAAAAGAAAAAAAGAAGTACTGTAGGTCAGCGACACCACACTCACCTAATGTGTGCAAGGACCCAGATGTAACCCAAAGCACAGCAAAAACCAGCAGCTATGGGATGATGTGATGGATGCCAGTGCAGCGTCCACACAGGATTCAGAGGTCTCACTGGAGCTGCAGGGCTTTCTGAGCTAAAGCTGAAGATGAGGTGGATCGCCATCCCCACGCCTGGCTGCCTGGGCAAAGACATGCACCAAGAGGAGGCCAATCTCTTCTCCCAGCCCATCAAGAAATCTGATTACTTTTTTCATAAGTGCATCCCTTAAGGATGAGGTTTGGTTTTTTTTTTTTTTTTTCCTTTTGCTTATTTCTGCCAGTGCAAAAGCAGACTTGAGCTGCCAGAGCAGACTTAGTGTCATTACAGGGGCTCACTACGTTTGTCCTGATGCTGAGCTTTCCAAAAGGCCGTGGTCTTGCTTCTCATTTGTCCTTTGGAGAAAGAAGCTACAAGGGGGAGCAAGACCGGCAAGCCCAGATTGTCCCATGCATGGTGCCACATCATGTCTGCTCCTGTGTTCTAGAAACTACCGACAGCCAGGGGATGGTTACTGCACTTCAGCTGGGGTCTGGACTGATGCCCAGGGCAACCCTGCCAGGGCTACCCCAGCCTACACAAAGCTGCTCGCTCTCCCCACCAAAGTCTTTGACCATCTTTTCAAAAGCCGTATTAGAATCTCCACTCAAAAGACTCAAGACTCCAGCTGTGGCCATCAAGCAGGATTTTTATAAAAACCAAACGAAACTTAGCTGCCAAGTGATAGGTCTCACCTATCACTTGCCGTAGGTAGAGGGAGGAGGATCAGGGGCTCGTGGAAAGCCTGGACTCCATGTGACTCTGTCTCAAAAACGTAATTCAGAGCAAAGACAGCTCAGCAGTTAAAAGCTCTTGCTGTTTTTCATTGGGTCGTGAGGATCCACATCACAGCTCACAGCCATGTGATTTCAGTTCTAGATCTGATGGCCAAAGGGAATACCAGGTACACACTTGGTATACAGGCATACACACAAACAAAACACTTATACAGACAAACTTAAAAAATTAAAACAAAACAAATAAGCACCAATATTGTAACTGAGTGCATCACATGAAATAAAACATGTTAGTCCATTAGTCCACACAAAGCCATAAATTCAATCCCAATCAGCATAAAACTAAAAGAGAAAATAAAGCACTGCAGGCTGGGTGTTGTGTGGCGGCCACGCCTTTCCGCGCTCAGGAGGCCAGCCTGGACTACAAGAGCTTTTCTTTTTTTTTTAAAAAAAAAGGCAGTTTCCCTGGTCAATCTGGCTGGCCTGAAACTTGCTACGCAGGCCAGGCTGGCCTCAAACCTGCTTCTGCTTCCTGAATGCTGGACAAAAGGTATGTACCATCACATTTGGTGATTTTTAAATTATCATAATTCTAAAGCAGTGAGTTACCTCAGCCTCTGAGAGCTCTTTGTCACCATTTGGCTTGGTATACTTCTCTTGCATGAAGGGAATCCAGGAAATTTTACACTTTTTAATGAAGGGGGTCACATCTACAGTGCCTAAGGCATAACCACAGATGCCATCTTCATCTTCTAGGACGAAGCAGTAATCCAGGCTGAGGGACAGCAGTCCTCCTACTAACCTGCTCAGAAGGAAGGAAGCCGGGATGAGCATGTCAACTACTAACACAGTTCACAACCAGTGACACGAGGTCCACTGCACCTCGCTTATGAACCCAACCTTTGGAATATCAGAAAATGAAAATAGACCTAACATTCGTTTTCAGATTTAAGATTAAACTGGAAATTAAAAAAAAAAATCCTTGCAGTCAACACCTCCCCTTAACCCAAAACACGTGCTCTAAGAAGTATCTATTACCCAAGCCAAACAGGTATCACATACTTGTCTCCAATAAGGTCAGGCTGGCTTTGAAAGGGGAAACCCACTCCATCATCATACATTTCTCTGCAAATCTTGTACACGGAAGCCTGAAAATATAATCTAGTTAGGCAACACACCAAGAAAAATGTCAAAAAGAATGACTATAAGCAGCTATGTGTGGTGCACATAGGAAGCTGAGGCAGGAGGATTGCAGGTTAAAGCCAAGTTGCTTAGTAGGCTACATGTTGAGTTTGAGACAGCTTTGGGTCACAAACTTGACTGTCTCAGAAAGAGAATTACAAGTTTAGAGGAAAAACTGTGGCCTATCAGAAACAAACACTACCTCAGTGGGGGTGAAGGTAGACTCATCTCCATGATATTAACAGGTAGGTACATAGCTCAGTGGCACCTAACATGTACAAGGACTACCCCTGCACTAACGGTTATTTATTGGGTCACAACTGTAAAAACCAGTCAGAAACGGTTGGGCATTCATTAATCGCGATAGAGACCTGTCATTTGTATTGCTTTAAGACCATGCACGCGTGTCCCGGTGTGGTGTGAACATGGAAGTACAGGTTCTGTAAGACCATGCACGCGTGTCCCGGTGTGGGGTGAACATGGAAGTACAGGTTCTGTAAGACCATGCACGCGTGTCCCGGTGTGGGGTAAACATGGAAGTACAAGTTCTGTAAGGTACTTGATCCCTGGGGCGCTACTCATAGGAAGCTGTGAGCTGCCTGAAGACACGGGCCGGGACTGAACTCTGGCCCTCCTTTCTGAAAAGGATACAAGTGCTCTTCGCCACTGAACCATCTCTCCAGCCTCGGAGATGAATTTGTAAATTGTGGATTTAAAAGCCAGTGAACGTTTTAAAGAGTCTCTTAGCCTTTCTTTTTTGAGGAAAGAGTCTCACTACACAGCCCAAACTTGCCTAGACTAGATCCTATAATTTCAGACTCAAGTTCTGGGATAAATCCACAAGGACCTGCTAATCTTTCACTTTTTGAAACAACAGTTCCACAATGCTTTAAACACATTACTGTCTTTAAAGCGACTTCCTTCCTTCCTTTCTTTAAACAGCTGATGGTTAGGAGTCGCCATGTGGGTGCTGGGAACTCACCCAGGTCAGTCCTCTTTAGCCACTGAGCCATCTCTGCAGTCCCTACTGGCTTTTTAAAAACAGGGTTTCACATCTTAGCTCAGGTTGTCTTAGAACTCACTAAGGCCCAAGATAGCCTTGAACTTGTACCAATTCTGCCTCAACATCTTAAATGCAGGATTACAACCCTGTGCCACTAAAACCCAGCTGTCACTTGACTTTAAATGAATACTTCTCTGCCTCCCCCAAATAACCCAGGGCACTCACTGTATATGCTATGCAAGGACACAATCAATGAATACTTGCTATTTACCTATCACCAATCCTTACTTAATTTTTAAGATTTTAAGTTTTACTTCTGTATATTTGCCTGTGTGAGTTGAGTATGTGTACCATCTGTGTGCAGGCGCCCATAGACCAGAAGACAGCTCTGGGTGCCCTGAACCAGGGTACAGGCAGCTGTAAGTTGCCATAGGGTGCTAGGAACGAGCTCGGTTTCTCTGCAAGAGCAGTAAGTGTGCATAAATAACGAGCCAGCTCTCTAGTCCAAGCTTTTTATCTTATTTTTTAAAAATTTATTTCATTTATTTAATGTGTATGAGCACACTGTTGCTGTCTTTAAGACACAACAGAGGAGGTCAGAGGATCCCATTACAGATGGTTGTGAGCCACCATATGGTCGCTGGGAATTGAACCGTGGACCTCTGGAAGAGCAGTCAGTGCTCTTAACCTCTGAGCCATCTCTCCAGCCCCCAAACTTTATTTTTTAGGCAGTGTCTTACCATTAGCTCTGGCTGGCTTTGAACTCACATGAGTTCCACCCATCTCTGACTCCCAAGTACTGAGATTAACGGCATGCACCAACACACCTGCCCACATTTTGACTTTTTAAAGTTAAGAATTAAAAGATTCGGCTCAAGTAATTAAAAGTTCTAAAGGAGGTAAATACCTTACTTAGGCTCCTCCAAATGTTCCTAAATTTAGCCCTCAATGTTTTAGGGTGGTATTTTAAGGGCTGGACATTTAGTTATAATTTCCACCTGAGGGGCTGGTGAGATGGCTCAGTGGGTAAGAGCACCCGACTGCTCTTCCGAAGGTCCAGAGTTCAAATCCCAGCAACCACATGGTGGCTCACAACCACCCGAAATGAGATCTGACGCCCTCTTCTGGTGTGTCTGAGGACAGCTGCAGTGTACTTACATATAATAAATAAATAAATCTTAAAAAAAAAAAAAAAAAAGACTAAGATCCAGGAGCTGGGGAGATGGCTCAGCTGTTAAGAGCACTGGCTGCTTAAAAAAAAAAAAAATTTCCACCTGAAATCCACCTCTCCCCACAACGTGTAACACTCAGCTGCTAGGCTTCAAGAAGGTGAAGCTAGGAGGTGAGGCTCTGTTGGACAAAGCAGAGTGTCTTTTAAAGGGTGCAGTTTAACTGACTCTTTACTCTCTGGCACTCATGGCATGAGCAGCTTTGCTCTGCTCTGCCACTGCACCATCAAGATGAGATGACATCAAACAATGGAGCTGACTAACCATAAACAGAAACCATGAACCCAACCCAGCCATCTCTATTTCTTTTTTGAGACAGTCTTCCCATGTAGCTTTGGATGCCCTGGAACACACTGTGATTAGCACAGGCCTGAGGCTCAGTGGCAGCTGAGCCTGATCCCTGATCCCATAAACACATCAGTGAAGAGTCATTTCAGACAGAAGCAAGTCTTTCTTTCAGCCATCTAGTTCAGAGGGCAGCTGTAAGCGTGCACATAACCACAGAGCAAGCTAATAAGCAAAACATACAATTACCTCATCTTTAGGGAAATAAGGTCTGATAGTATAAACTTTGGAGGTAGGAGTCAGTGGCGGTGGTTGAAAAAAGAGATCATTTGCTCCATCAATTGGCAGCAAACGCTGTAGGAAGGGAAAGAAGGAGACAGATTAGCGTTGAGAAGACACCCATTTCTTTCACTGAGTGTGCACTGCAGATTACCAACTTAACATTAACTGGCTACTGCAGGCAGACCGAAAGAAGAGGGTATGCTACACTTTACTAATATAATGTCTCTTTCCTGGGGGAGGGGTTTCAGAATAGAAATTACCCAAACTGACTTACACAGCTTTAATGGCATAGTAATAGAAATCTAATTTTATAATCAAAACAACAAAAAAACTAGTCTAATTATGACATAAATATGTTTTAAAAACCAATCTTAAATGAACCATCTTTCTATAAGATGGCGGAACAGAATGTCAGGAGGAGAGGTTTGGTCTGAAGAGGGTTATCTGTCCAGGAGACGCTTTATCCCCAAAGCAATGCGCTTCAGTTTGCTGTGCGCAGCAGAGCACCTGTTGGGGGGAGAAAAGTAGAGCACCTGAAAAATCCATGAACAAATTCCAGCAGCAAGAATGGATCTACCTTGTTCAGACTGTCACTCGCTGACAAGTTGTTTGTTTTAAGTATATTCTTTTTATTAAGTTACCAAGAAACTACCCTTAGACCCTTTGTCAATCACTTGCATAATCAGTTTTTTTTTTTTTTTTTAATTTTTTTTTGCTCATGGAGTTTCCTACGGCAGACAAGCATGCGCGCATTGTGCATTGCGGGCGCAGATTTAAATGCTGTGCGACCTGCAAAGAAACAATGTGAAGTGTAGACCTAGAGCCGCTGCGCTTCGCAGGCGCGGGGGATTGACAGCATCTCCTTCAGAAATTACTGTGAAAGAGGAGGAAAATTTGATTTAAAATCCAGCTATATAACTAAATTGAATTTGGGACTAGAAAGCCTTCGGCAGACCAATCCTTCCAGCCATCAGATGCGCAACATAAGGTTTCTCATAAAACAAAGAAAAATGTCAATTCAGTTGTGAATTCATATTGATACCTGGAACTCTCCTGCTAGACCACCTCTAAAGGCCCAGGGCTCCTGGTCTCCAATTAAGAACTGTGCTGAAGAGTGACTACGACACCCTGTTGAGATCAGATCCAAGCGGAGAACGTTACGAGAAAGGGGATTTCCTGGGGTCTCAAATGTCCAACAAACTAACACACACTGGAAATAGCTCTCTAAAAGTTCTAAACCAGGGTTTCAAGGCAAGGCTGTGATAATAATTATTTCAAAATTTATAATGGCATTTCAATACTTCTATTCCTTCTGTTAATGGAAAGCACTACCACCAATCAGTTCTACACTTTAATTATTGGAAGGAATAGTTAGGTTATCCGCAGACGTTCCTATATTCCTTATACACAGCAGTAAGTCAAAACAACTGCTTAAGTATCATGACATTTTCTAATTGTAAACTGAAGCAAAGAGACATTTTATTATCACAGCCCATGAAGGAACTGAATTAAACCTGTCTGAAGTCACATTTTACATTTTGAGGAGGGTACAGAACAGGGAAGGAGGGGGTCAATCTTGTCAGAAAACTTAAGGTTGGCAGATACTATTGACAAAAATGAAATAATAAAGATTTTGGTTTTGGTGAGCAAGGGCCATCTAAACCCAGTCAGTCAGTAATACGGTCTGAGAACCAGGGGAGAACCAACTAAACTTCTTGATTTGTCCAAAGCTAAAAGCACTTTTCTTAAAAGTATGACAATGTGTGGTTCTCTTAGGCATCTGCTAGAGCACTGCAGGTGATGGATGCAGGCAGCAATCGGCAGGCTCGAAGGCAGCCAACCTCACAGGCAATAAAGCCAACAACCAAGAGATAACTCATAGCTAATGTTTGGAAACCAAATAGAAATGACCTGCCTAGTTTTCTGACAAGATATAGCAGCGCAACATAGTTCTTTTCCATTGGAAGACAGCCTTCTACCTCCTGTTCAAGTTAACAGTCTTATCAGTACAAGATACAGTGTGCTAGTCAGACAGTCCCAAAGCAAACAAAATTTTTGTTGACAATTCGGCCCATTAAAAAGATCACATCTAGGTTTGTTATGTTTTAAGGGTAGGGTTATTTATTAAAAAACAAAGCAAAAATAAAACAAAAACAAAAACAAAAAAAACAGAACACACTCACACACACAAAAAAAAAAGAAAAAGAAAAAAGAAAAAGCGAACACAAACCCCATAAAATGTAGTATTTGTAAAATAAACATGAAATGGGTCAAAATTTAAACTACAACAAGAGGTTGCCCATTCCATTCAGTGATTTACACTATAGGTAAAACCAAATAACAAAGCAAAAAGTACAAAAACAAAAACAAACAAACAAAACAAAACAAAAAACCACCAATATATTTCTCAAACTTTAAATTCAGCCAATTTCCCCTACCCTCCACTTTGAGACTCCAACATAACTAGCACTTCCAACTAGTACAGTAAAAAGCTGCATGTACGAAGGAAGAGCTGCGTAAATGAAAACATGGTTAATGCCTGAGACGCTGCGCAAACGTGACTTCAGTTCCTATCTACTGCCCTAGATTTATTCTACCTGAGCTACCTCACAGACACAGTCTTTCAACTTAAACTAATTAATCATGACGCGCTGTGAACATCTGCCGCTGTCCATCCAATAGCAGTAGACACTTGTGCTGAGGATTCTCCCATCTGTACACAATGGGGAAGAAGATAATAGAAGTCGTTAGTCATCAAAAGTACTGCATGGCACATTGTTTAAAGGACTGAATGCCAGCTGGACTGGAGAAAGGAAGAAAATCAAAGGCGTCTAACCTTAAGTCTCTGAGATTGGTCATGATATTCTCCCTGTTATGGGTATCTGTACAGTCTCATAGGTGTGATGGTAAGTATTTAAACTACATGTTCTGAGACTGTACAACCTGGGAACATGACCCTCACTGCTGCCTAAAGCAGAAATAGCTTGAGAAGAAAAAGGAACACTATTGGATATAATAAATTTTAACTTTCAGAAGTTCTTGGATTTGGGGGGCAGGATGTGACAGTGAGGACTGAACCCTGCAGTGAAGAGTATAATATTTAAGTGATATATATATATATTCTCAAGCTCAACAGTCTCGATTTCAGGATCAAAATCCCTAGGGGACTTACAAACTTACAATGTAAATCCCTATAAGGATTAACAACTCCCTGGCAAGGAGCCTGGAAGAAGTGCTACCATCCAACTATTAATAGAGATGGTTTTCCCCACCGAGCCTAAAACGAGATTTCTGCCACCCATAATAGGTGTCTAAGATAGAGACATCTATTTTTCTCAAAGGTGCTAATTAAGGCTCCTGTGCTAATAGATATAGTACTTTCTGTGTTTTAAAATCAGTAACCAGAGATTCTTAATATTTAAGAGTCCAAAGACTTATGGACAGAGAACTAGGAATCTGAGAACTGTGTTTCAGACCATCTATTTTACTAAGACCATGAAACCCCGTTGCAGTCTTTGTGCCTACTATGAAAATGGACATGGGAGTTAGCTTTGCTGCCTGCTGTGTGCTGTACGCCCATTGCATGAAACCTGAAAATGAAATGAGGTCCCTGGAGAAACTTGGCCATGCTGGTGCTTTTGTGCCAAGTTTGGGGAATTTAAAAAAAAAAAAAAAAAAAGAGGCACACAAGAGTCCACTAGATGAAGCGGAGTTTCTAGGGGACTGTAATTTCCATCCCGTGCTAAAATCAATTAGCTGTAAAAATGTACAACGAGCAGCCACAGGAAGTAATACCAAGGAGCACCAGAATAGCCTTCCACTAAAGCTCGCATGCGCACAGGGCTGGGAGGACGGCTTCCTCTGGCCAGGCCCACCGGGAATTTCAGCAGTTGTTCCATCACCACAGCACTAATGGTATCAAGACACAGCAAGCAGCAGAAAGCTTACAGAGTCACATCTCATAGAGTTTTATCTCCAGATCAGGTCAGTGTGGGACTCAGGGTTCCATCCAGGAAGCATTCAGTCAGAGCATGTTAAAGTCAGTACTTTCTAACATATTTGCAAGATATTTATGAAATTAGCCCAAGGGAGAAAATCTATTTTGTCAATACAATTACTAAGGCTTTTAAGTTTTTCAACTATGTTCACCTTTGAGAAAAATCTAGGCAAAGAACTGAAGGAACATGGAAATTTGCCAATTCCCTAAGTGGTTTTCTCCCGTGGGATAATTTTAAAGGACAATGTCTATGGATGAGAGAGGACTACTGCTGGTGCACCTACCTAACCACTGCACAAAAGATTTCACCATAGACATGATACTCTTGATGTCCCACACATAGGAGTACATGTCATAAAGGATGGTCCTGTTGGCACAGTTGGAAAGCCGGGTGAACATCCCCATCACTAGTGCGCACATCTCTTCAAACTTGGCTGCTCGTGACCGCCATTCTTCTATCTATACAGAATTAAGAAGAAAAATGAAATGGCTCAAAAACTGTAAGTTTAACAAAATGATCTAAGAGTTATACACTGAGCTGTTGATCAGGCATACACAATTTATCTTAAACAGTAATCAATGGTTTAAACTCTAGGTGAACAATTAGTTTGTATCCCCAAACTGACAAATACCTAAAGCAGACTTGCCTCCACTTCTAACTAGAACATCAAACAAAGGAAGTGAGGTACCAGATGTATAAAACTCGCCCATTATTTTAAAGAACATACTCTAATTATGGTCACGTTTATGCCAGTTACAATTACTTCCATTTAAAAATCTCAAGGATTGCCGGTCGGTGGTGGCGCACGCCTTTAGTCCCAGCACTTAAGAGGCAGAGGCAGGCGGATTTTTGAGTTCAAGGCCAGCCTGGTCTACAGAATGAGTTCCAGGACAGCCAGGGTTACACAGAGAGACCCTGTCTCAAAAAACTAAAAAAACCTAAAAAAAGAAAACAAAAACAAAACACCTCAAGGATTGGGGCTGGAGAGATGGCTCAGTGGTTAAGAGCACTGACTGCTCTTCCAGAGGTTCTGAGTTCAATTCCCAGCAACCACATGGTGGCTCACACCCATCCGTAATGGGATCTGGTGTGTCTGAAGACAGCTACAGTGCACTTACATAAAATAAATAAATCTAAAAAAAAAAAATCTCAAGGATTGCTGTTTTGAGACAGGGTCTCCTATAATCCAGGCTGGTCAAACCCCTGATGTAGTGGAAAACTACACTGAATGCCTGGATCCCCCTGATCTATCCTCAAAGGGCCAGAACCACCACAGCAGGCAGGCACTAGCACACTGCTGCTTTGTGGCAGGTACGGTGGCTCACACAACCCTAACACTTGGGAACCTGAGCAGACAGAACCGCTGGGCATCGGAGGTCATCTGGAACTACCTACCAGTCTGTCTCAGTCTAACTCCAAGGGATCCAAGGCCTCTGGGGAAACATGTCTAATGTATGAGTGAGTACACATGCGCACACATACACACACACACCAGGACACTCTGCCCACATCATTAATCTCACCACTTGGAAGGTGAAGGCAGGTAGATATCTTGTAGTTCCAGGACAGCCAGGGCTACAAGAGAAGCCCTGTCTTGAAATACCAAAACACCCAAACAAAACGAAAACCAAAAAAACCTAGAAACAAAAACCCAACAACATCAACTAAACAAACAACCAACCACTTCCAAATGTTTCTAAGACACTGTGAACAACCCTCCATTCCCAGCACCGTGAGGAGCCACTGACGGACAACGAGCACACTTACTTTTTCCGAGTCTTTCCCTTTGCAGTTGACACTGACAACACTGCTGTTTGCTCGAAGCCACTGGAATTCCCGTAGCATCTGTGCTCCTTTGGGCCCGTGCTCATAAGGAAGGTAGAACAGGTCAGCGAGTAACTGCAAGTCCTCCAGAGTCACAGGCTCTGCGGTGTACAGAGGCTTTTCATTTGGACCTGGCACAAACTGCTCCTTGTGTGTTTGCTCATCTGTCTGCATAGGAGCCACGTCAGGAATGCAGTCTTCCTGCATGGACATCTCTGGGGATTTGGACTCAGCCATGCTCTCCTTATCCGTGTCCATTGGTCTCAACTCCTCCGCCATCTTAGCTTCAACAATCTCAGTTAATATCTGGTTGTCATTCTTGTGCTCTGCTTCTTCTTGCTTTTCGACCACCATATCCATGGGTTCCTCATCTGGCTGTTTCTTTTCCTCTTCCTTGGTCAGAGCTGAGGGTTCACCACTCAAAGCTGCTCCCTGGCTCATAATGGGCTCCTGGTAAACTGTTGTAACTACAGTTGTGGCATTTAAAGAGGGTGCAGCAACTAAGGGAGTCCCATCAACTACACTTGTCTTAGCTCCACTGTGTGCAACTTGCCTACCTACAACCGGGAGAGAAAGAAACAAAGGCAATCAAAGCTAGAAACAAACAAATTGGACTTATTAGAGTATTTTGGGATGCTTGCCCTCCACCCAGGCCAGGAAGACAACCCAAAGGGTTAAGAGGCTCCCCACCAAGCCCAATGACATGAGTGTGAGCCACAGGATTGGCATGGAAAGAACTGACTTTTAAAAACTGTGCCATAGTGTGTACACACTTGTGTGTGCACATAATAAATCAATAAACTTAATTAAAAATTGTTTGAAGCCGGGCGTGGTGGCGCACGCCTTTAATCCCAGCACTTGGGAGGCAGAGGCAGGCGGATTTCTGAGTTCAAGGCCAGCCTGGTCTACAAAGTGAGTGCCAGGACAGCCAGGGCTACACAGAGAAACCCTGTCTCGAAAAACCAAAAAAAAAAAAAAAAAAAAAAATTGTTTGAAGCCAGGCAGTGGTAGCGCATGCCTTTAATCTTAGCACTTGGGAGGCAGAGGCAGGCAGATTTCTGAGTTTGAGGCCAGCCTGGTCTACAGAGTTGAGTTCTAGGACAGCCAGGGATACACAGAGAAACCCTGTCTTGAAAAATAAAAACAGGGACTGGAGAGATGGCTCAGAGGTTAAGAGCACTGACTGCTCTTCCAGAGGTCCTGAGTTCAATTCCCAGCAACCACATGGTGGCTCACAACCATCTGTAATGGGATCTGATGCCCTCTTCTGGTGCGTCTGAAGACATCTACAGTATGCTCATCATATATATATATAATAAAATCTTAAAAAAAAAAAAGAAAAACAACAACAAAAAGTGGACATGGTGGCACACCCTTCTGCATACTGTGGACAGGCATAGAGGCACATGCTATTAATATCAGCAACTCAAGATGCAGAACAGAATCTCCCTGAGTTCAAGGTTAGCCTACAGTGAGTCTCCAGGACAAGTGGCTACAAAGTGAGACCCTGTCTCAAAATGAAAGTAGGTGTACTGGGGGCTGGTGAGATGGCTCAGTGGGTAAGAGCACCCGACTGCTCTTCCGAAGGTCCAGAGTTCAAATCCCAGCAACCACATGGTGGCTCACAACCATCCGCAACCAGATCTGGCACCCTCTTTTGGAATGTCTGAAGACAGCTACAGTGTACTTACATATAATAAATAAATCTTTAAAAAAAAAAAAAAAAAAAGAAAAGAAAGTAGGTGTACTGTGTTTGCAGAGAACCAGAGTTTAGCTCCCAGCACCCATATCAGGCAGCTGACAACTACATCTAACTCTAACTCCAGCAGAACCCACTGCCTATAAGAGCACACTCATTCATTCATGCTTGTGTGCACGCTGGTACCCTCAGAGCCCGGGAGGGTGTCCCATCTCCTCAAACTGAGGTTAGAGATGATTGTGCGTTGACATGTGTACAGGGAACTGAACCCAGGACCTCTGTCTGCCAAGAGCAGGAAGTGCTCTTAACTACTATGCCATTAAAGCCTAATTACTCGTGCGGAGCACAGTGTAAACACCTGTTATTTCCAGCACTGTTGCAGGCCAGACAAGGACCACATAGCAAAGTCAAAACCTTGCCTCAAAAGAAGTTAACAGTTACCTAGAAAACCCAGATTCCGCTCCCAAAAACCACATGAAAGCTCACAAGCATGTGTAACTCCAGTTCCAAAGGCTCCAACACCCCTTTCTAGCCTCCACTGGCACTGGATACACATGCTGTACAGACATACATGCAAGCACAAGACTCAAACACATTAAAAAAATTTTAAAGAGCTGGCCATGGTAATACATGCCTAAAGTCCCAGCACTGGGGAGGCAAGGCAGGAGGAGTAGGAAGGACTCCAGGACATCTGTGGCTCCACAGCAAGTTCTAAGCCAACCTGGGCTACATGCCAGCTTTAAAACACACAAAACACACAAAACCTCAATTACACTTTGCTTAGTGGATCTAAAGTAAGGGGCATGACTGTACTTTTGTGACAACTCTGTAATCCAATCCCCTGATAAAAGGCCTGTGTAGCAGAACAGGTAGGTCTACTATATTCCAAGAACAAAGGAAACCGAGGCAAGGGAATCTGTTGAGTTAGAGGCTAGCCTGGAGTACAGAGTGAAGTCCAGGTAAACAGAGAAACCCTGTCTCAAAGCAAAACAAAAATTCAAGTTCTTCTTGGGTTACATGTCAAATTAGAGGCCAATCTGGAATACATGAAACCATATCAAAAAGCAAAGTCCCAAGGTGGACAGTTTCTGAGGAATGACACCCAGGCCCAACCCTCGGGCACCTGCATACACAAGCAAATGTGCACCTGCACAACCACTCATACACACACACACACACGTATGTATACTTAAGTGACTATAAAATCCAAAATAAAACATAAACCCAGAACTAGTGGACTAAAATGGAGTTAAATGAGTATTTCACCCTGGCAGCAGCCCGCCCTCCCCAGCCTAACTCACTGCTGTACTGATGAGGGACGCCGAACTCCTGCAGCCACTCAGTTAAGGCCAGCTTTAAAGCCACCTGTGGGCTGTAGAGAACATCAGTCTCAATGTCTTCGTCACTGCCTTCGTTTTCTAACTTTATCTGTATTGACACAGTACTGTCTTCACTGTCAGCTGTGAGGGGAAAAAAGCACAAAAATAGTTTTTATTAGAAAACCTCCTCGTAAGTGAAGATGGATGCCTACGTTTCACTTGTAGTAAGCTCAGAGCAGCAAAACACAAACAAATCTCAAATATAAAAACACAACCCAAATATAGCTGTCTCTTGTGAGACGATGCCGGGGCCTAGCAAACACAGGAGTGGATGTTCACAGTCAGCTATTGGATGTATCACAGGGCTCCCAATGGAGAAGCTAGAGAAAGTACCCAAGGAGCTAAAGGGATCTGCAACCCTATTGTTGGAACAACATGATGTACTAACCAGAACCCCGGAGCTCTTGTCTCTAGCTGCATATGTATCGAAAGATGGCCTAGTTGGCCATCAATGGAAAGAGAGGCCCATTGGACTTGCAAACTTTATATGCCCCAATATAGGGGAATGCCAGGGCCAAAAGAATGGGAATGGGTGGGTAGGGAAGTGGGGGGCGCTATGGGGGACTTTTGGGATAGCATTGAAAATGTAATTGAGGAAAATATGTAATAAAAATATCAAAAATTAAAAAAAAAAAAAACCCACAAATATCAGATCTTCCAATAACCACCTACAAAGTCACTTACCTGCTTAAGGTTCCAACTAAAATAAGTATGTTAGAATCATTAGAAAAATTGGTTATACATGTTCACCTAATACCAATAAGGAGATGGCAAGGTTAAATAAAAACATTACACTAACCTTTACATAAAGAAAACACACCTGAGTCTTCAAGCTCTTATAACATCATTGTTACAAAATCACTAAGGTATAGTCTTTTTTGTCTTTTTTTCAGGATAGGATCTCACTCTGTAAGGTCTCACCGGTTGTCCCTGAACTATGGATATGTAGACCAGGCTGGTCTCTAACTCAGACATCTGCCTGCCTGCCTCTATTTCTGAGTGCGGGACTACCCACAGACTGGGCATAAGGCCATACAATTCTGAGTGGACAGGCCTAAGTCAGCTTGGCATTCAGAAACTCTAGCGAGAAGCACATCTGAGTTTGGCTAATCTAACATCTATCATGTAAATGTTATCATGCTCTGTCTTAAAATATGTAGGAGTTAAACACCATACATGCACATTATACTCCTAATTGTGTCTCTTATTGGAGTTAAACAGCAATGACCAAGCCATTAAAGGCCTCAACTCAATGAAAAATTGCAAGGGCACAGACTATAGCTACATACATACACCATGTGTCATGACAGAAAGGACTCCTACCCCAAATGTCATCAGTAACCCTGCCTCAGACTAACTTCAAATTTTTAAGAATTGTATTTATCACTATGTGTACCCAGTGTCTGTGGGCACACACGGATGCCTTGGCACACACATGGAGACCAGAGGGTAACTTTGTCAAGTTCCTTCTTCCTTCCATTCTGTGGTTCCAGGCACGGAATTTCAGGTTGCTAGCTCACACAAGTAGCATCTTTAACCCTGCTCTAACTTTCAAATGTTTATGACCAGTATTTTTCACTGAGCCCCTACACAGCAACTCTCCTTATACTTAATCCAGCTCAACTGCCTGTCAGCTGTTTGCCAACACTGCAAGTTCTCTCTCTTCCTGCTACCATACTGCAGACAGGCATCATAGCATGACAGACACTACAGACACCTGCATGTCTTCCTGAACTGACTGTTTTTTCAAGAGTGGTACACTTAATTCTTCCTACTCAACACCCAGGAAGGTGCACCTGGCACACAGTATCATTAAATGCATGTCGATACACAGTCAACATTCTCACTTTTAACTCTAATTAGTAACTTGTGCAAGGGCATCAGTCTTTTTCGGTTATGTATGGAGGTAAGAGATGAAGACACACTGTAACGAAGGCTGTACTGAGACACAGAGCAACAGTGCTTCCAAGCCCCAGTCCACCACCAACCCCCGGTACTTACTCATCACCACATCCTTCCTCACTCCGTTCATGTTTGACTTGTACCAAGTGGCAAGGGTGTGTATGGCAACGTAGTTAGCTTCAAATTCACAATTTGGATTGGTTAGTACTCCCTTTAGCCGTGGGATGAGCTCTGTGGATCTTCCTTTGTAGGGGCCCAGAAACAGCCTCTTCTGGTCATAATCATTAGCGTGAATGTTATCCCAGATCACTGGCGCTCTCCTAATGATCTTAGAAACTTCTTCAATAGATTCCACTGGAATTTCTTTTGAAACAACTTTTGGACCTAGAAATAATTTATTGAAAGAACTTATTTACGAAACTTCCTATGCGGTTCTTAACATGCACTGCAGCAGGGCTGGCGAGCAGGCTCAGTGGCTGAGAGCAATTGCTACCCTTGCAGAGAGCGTGGGTTAGATTCCCAGCACGCACATGGCAACTCCTCAGGATCCTTGATTCCAACTCCAGGGAATCTGTGCCTTCTAACGCCCATGGGCACCAAGCATGCACACAGATGCACGCAGGTAAAATAAACGTGAAAATAAATAGATCTTCCAAGGCGAGTTTGACAACCTGAGTTCAAGCTCCATGATCTACAGGGTAGATGGAGAGAACCAAGTCTCACAAGTTGTCTTTGGCCTGTGCACAAGCGTGCACACACAGACATCAAATGAAAAGAGGAGTTGGTGAGATGGCTCAGTGGTTAAGAACACTGGCTGCTTTTCCAGAGACCCTGAGTTCAATTCCCAGGAACCACATGGTGGCTCACAACCATTTATAAAGGTATCTAATGCCCTCTTCTGGCATGTGGTGTACATTCAGCCAAGCGTTCAAACATTAAAATTAAAAACTGTAATGAGATGAAATACGCTGGGAAGGTTAGTAGCATGGCTCAGTATATAAAAGCGCCTGCCCACCAAGCCGACGACCAGCACCCTAATGGCAGACGGTTTCAGCTCCCATAGAGTGCTCTCTAACCTACATACATATCCCACGGCAGGGGTCAGGGAATGGAGGGTCCACACAGTCTCTCTCATGTGTAATGAAAGATTTAAATACGACCTGGGCTCAGGAGATGGCTCGGCTGGTTAAGGAGAGAGATGGTGTCAGAAGTTGTTCCCTGACCACCACACGTGTACCCTGACACATGTAATCACACATACACCACTTACAGAAACTGAGCAATAAAGTAATTGAAAGTACATAAGCAGCTTTGTTTTCTTCATGTACACAATTTCAAAGTTCCTCTCTCCACCAACCTCGTTTCTGAAGCAATGGAGATTAAACCCAGGGTTTCACATGTAGTAAGCTGATAGCTACACTGCTAAACTCTATCCCATCTCCCCTGCCTCCCTTCTCTTCAGTTATGTATAAGGTTGTATTCAGTCTAATAATCCTCCTGCTCCAGCCTCCCAAGTGTAGAACAACCACTGTGTACCACACCTCACCCAGCTGCTCAATTTTTCTTTTAAATTTTTTTTTCTTTTTTAAGTCAGTCTCTTCTGTGCAGCCCTGGCTGTCCTGAAACTCACTATGTGGACCAAGCTGGTCTTGAAATCACAAAGATCCATCGGCCTCTGCTTTCCAAATTTTGGGATTAAAGGTATGTGCCACTATGGCTTGCTCCATTTTTCTTGCTGAAATAATAACACAGCAACATATCCTTTAACTCATTTTATAAAACAGAAGTTTCCTAAGAGTCCAGTGACACAGCTAAATAGTTAAGAGTTGCCAAAATAGACGATGCCCTGGGTTGGATCCACAGCATCACAGAAACTGGGTGAAACTGGGTGCATTGGACATAGCTGCATTCCCAGTACTTGGGAAGTAAGAATTGTTAAATTCAAGGTCATCCTTGGCTACACAGAAAATGCAAGACCCTGTCTCAAAAGATAATACTTTTATATTTACCCAATAAAAAGAGACCAGTTTCTCTAATCCCTGGTAATGGAAGCTTTACGACAGATTCCTAAGGACTTACCTGTCCAAAGCACCTCAATTCCGGGTAGAAGCTTCTCACCCACAGTCCTCAAGTAAGGAGACTGAGGTACATTTGGGTAACAGAAAGTGCCACAGTATTCTGAACATACAAGGGGAGAAAGATAAATCAGGACTGCAGTGCTCATTTGTAACTGGGCAAAATGCTTACAAATTCTGTATTATTTTTATTCAAACAATAAAGGGTTCTGTATCATACATGAAAGGAGTAAACTTAAGCAGATGTTACATATGATCAGACATTCAAACTGGGTGGTGTGCCTGCCTGTAAACTCAACTCCAGAGCCCAAGATAGGAAGTTCCCATTGTGCCAGTCTAGACTCAGCAGCGGTGTTACTGAGCAGCCTTTGTTACATGGAGCCTCTTTCTCTTTTCTTTGGGGAACAGGGGATGTAAGCAGCCCACACTAGCCTTGGCCTGGCAGGGCTTCACTGCCCTGCTCCCCAGCACTCAGGTTACTGACATCATCTCCATGCCCAGTTTCCAGAAACAAACCAAACCAAAGAGAACCTTCCTGTGATGTGGCAATTTCTGGTTTCTTTGGAGACCCAGTTAGGTCATAATGATATTTTGCTGTGGCAGACAGGTGAAAGGATGTTTTGCTGAAGCAGACACGATTGAGAGGTGTTTTTGGATACATGATATTTAGAAAGAATATAAATAGGACCCCACAGGCTGTGGAGGAAGCCATCGCATTGGTTCCCTTTGCTTTGGTTTGACAGTCTTTGTGGACACTCATATACTGGCTAGCCTGGCATCAAGTTGCTGATCTTCACTCACTGCAACTTCACAGAATAACTCGCCAAAGAACTAAAGATATTCTGGCAGCTTCTGGCAGAGCCCGGAGGTTTATTCTGGATCGAGATGCCAAAGCTGATGCTGATTCGTGTGCGGGTGTCAGGCAAGCAGACTGATTTGGGTTGGTGTTTGCTAGAAGACTGGACTGCTGACAACGAAGATTGTAATCGCCCCAAAGAACTACTTCTAAACAGGTCCACAACCCGCTTTACCCTGTTAACTTGGGTGGTGGGCTAGGAGGGAGCCTGGCATGTTTGAGAACCCTTATTAAGGGCTGGAGAGATGGCTCAGCAGTTAAGAGCATTGACTGCTCTTCCAGAGGTCCTGAGTTCAAATCCCAGCAACCACATGTGGCTTACAAACATCTGTAAAGGGATCTGATGTCCCCTTCTGGTGTGTCTGAAGGCAGCTATAGTGTACTTATATATAATGAATACATAAATCTTTAAAAACAAAGAAACAAAAAACCAAAACAAAACACACCAACCTCTTATTAAAGTAGGTTTTGAAAAAGCTAAGCCCACAATCCCTATGTACCACAGCCTTACTCAGCTTTGGGAACCTGTATCTTAAAAATAAACAAAACCAGGGCTGGAGAGATGACTCAGTTGTTAAGAGCGCTGACTGAAGCCAGGCAGTGGTGGCGCATGCCTTTAATCCCAGCCCTTGGGAGGCAGAGGCAGGCGAATTTCTGAGTTCGAGGACAGCCTGGTCTACAAAGTGAGTTCCAGGACATCCAGGGGAACACAGAGAAACCCTGTCTCAAAAAAAAAAAAAAAAAAAAAAAAAAAGAGCGCTGACTGCTCTTCCAAAGGTCCCGAGTTCAAATCCCAGCAACCACATGGTGGCTCACAACCATCCATAACAAAATCTGATGCCCTCTCTGGAGTATCTGAGGACAGCTACAGTGTACTTACATATAATAAATAAATAAATTGTTAAACAAAATCCTGATGTTTTCAGTAGTACCAAGCAATCTTTATGATCTCAGTCATTAGAAAGTTATTTCAGAAAATTTTACAAAACTTTAATTTTAAAGAAACTATTAAGCCTGGCATGTGGTCTATGCATCTGTACGCACATCTGTATCCATCCCAGACACACTTGGGAGAATGAGGCAGGTTGGTGTTCAAAAGTCTGAGGCTAGCCTGTGATCCATGAGACCAAAATCTAATACCCCCACCAAAAAGAATTCTGACTAGGGCTGGTGAGATGGCTCAGTGGGTAAGAGCACCCGACTGCTCTTCCGAAGGTCCAGAGTTCAAATCCCAGCAACCACATGGTGGCTCACAACCATCTGTAACGAGATCTGGCGCCCTCTTCTGGAGTGTCTGTAGACAGCTACAGTGTACTTACATATAATAAATAAATAAATCTTAAAAAAAAAAAAAAGAATTCTGACTGAATTATGTCTTACAACTAACATTCTCCCTGAACAAGAGAGGAAAGTGAACAAGGTTTGTGGAGGTGACCTGTGAGAGGTGACTGAAGAAGACTGAACCTCTTTCAGTGGGAGAGAGCTAGTTATGTAGTACAGCTGCTGCACTTTCTAGGCTCCATGAGAGTGGGAGGAGTGAGAACGGGAGAGACCAGAGCCATGGGCAGAAAGAGGAACAAGTAGGAGGGAGTGAGACAGGACTAAGGTAAAAGCAAGAGAATTTGACGTGTTCAAGCTTTTATTTCAATACTATTTCCTGTAACACTGACAATGTAATGTTTACATACTTCTAGAAAACTAAGTGCACAAAACATCTCCAACTTATTTCTTTGGTATTATAAGGTCCTAATTTTTTCCTATGTAAGATTTTGAGAAATGTCTTCTAAAAGCATTCCTCCTTTCATTCACAAAGAACAGGATGCAATAGGTCCAGCACAAGGGTCCTTTCTAAGTTATCTCCAGACTAACTAAACCCAAAGTTATTCTATATAATACCTGTAGGACAGAAGAGGAAGGTTTCTGGCTCTCCCAGGTACTGATAAATTTCATTGGTGATGGAAACTTGTGCATGTGCAAAAGAACTGAACACCTCCTTGTCTGCTGCACACATATTATGGTCAATATCATCAAAAAGCAAAGCAAACGACCTGCAGCCAAACTGAGAGACCTGAGAAAAGAAAACCAACATGATCATTAGCTTATCTCAAGAGGGAAAAATTCTTTTAAGAATATTTACTAATGGTTATCTGAAAAGCAAATATTTTACTTGGTATAAAAAAAGCATATCTGATCTTTTTATATTTTCAGTGGCAACCACTCTAAGTTAATATAGCTGGTGTTTGGGACCCAGTTTTAATTTTGGACTGGACTGTATGATTAATGCTTATACAAAGCAGCAAATCAATGAGGGGGTGGTGGTGCATAACTTTAATCCCAGCACTCGGGAGGCAGTGGATTTCTGAGTTCAAGGCCAGCCTGGTCTACAGAGTCAGTTCCAGGACAGCCAGGGCTACACAGAGAAACCCTGTCTCGAAAAACCAAATAAATAAATAAATAGACAGACAAATGCTTCTCTACCCAAAACTTGAGTTCCTTTTAACATCATAAAGCAAAACGACGACGCCACCCCCCAAAACAAACAAAACAAACAAAACCCCTCCACTTCAATATTGAGTCAAGAAAATAAAAAAGAATTACCTGGTCCAATTTGCGTTTCAATGTGGATACCTCCTTGGGGTTAGAGAAAGTGATATCCAGTCCTGGCGAGATAGCATAGATGAATTCTATCTCGTATTCTCGGGCGGCAGAGATCAGAGTCATGAGTTGCTCTAGAGAACAGAGTCCATAATTTTAGAAAGCAACAGGAACACTAAAACTTTACTTTGTAACTGAAGAAATCATTTCTTCCATTCACAGCAAAGGAAAAGTTCTTTCATTTTAGAAGTTAAAATGTATAAAGTATCACATTCCTGTAATGTATTTTAGTACACCCTGGTAATCTCAGAAATTGGGCACTTGAAGCAGGAAGATCAAGTCAAGACCAGCCTCAAAAACATAGCAAACAAATTCAAGGGCCAACCTGGGCTATATAGTGATGTCTCAAAATAACAAAGAGAAAAAAAAATCTATCTAATGTGGTAACAGGCCATACAAAATGGCACAAGCTTAAAGTAACCGATCACACCAGGAGAAAAGAACAAATCTCACAAGCCCAACATGTTGGCTCACACCCAAAATCAGAGCACTCAAGAGGCTGAAGCAGGAGACTGAGTTTAAGTCAGCCTAGGCTACACACTGAAGTGAATTCCAGGCAGGCTTGGATTATAAAGTAAGACCGACATTGAACACACACACAGAAGTTCACAAAGAGAACTTCTCCCCTCATTTTCAAAGTTTCTTACCCTCAAGGGACAAACAAGTTTAATATGGTAGAGCATGGTTTTTTTAATTGTTTTTAAAATGCTGCAATTAAAGGTGTGTGCCACCCCACCGTGCCTGCGGTACTTTGAATAAGTAATGGCCCCACAGGCTCATGTTTGAATTCTTGGTTTGGTCCCTGGTTGGTGGAACTGTCTGGGAAGAATTAGGGGATATGGTCTTGTTTCAAAGCCTGTATACCTCCAGTTGATCCCTGAGACTCAAGCTCGTGAATCTAGATGTGATCTCACAGCTACTGCTCCAGCTTGCCTGCCTGCTGCCACGTTCCCTGTGGACATGGACTCTAACCCTCTAGAACATTCTTTTATAAGTTGCCATGATCACCATGGTTTGTCATAGCAACCGAAAACTAAGACAATGCCTCAAATTAATTATACAAAAAAATCTCCATTACTTAAACCTGAAGAGTCCGTTAAATTTGCACTCAAAGCAATTGCCTTACTTCTTTGTCCAAATCCTATCCTGGCTTCCTTCAGTATTTTGCCTACTACTTTGTTTGCGTCTACTAGTGGACGTTTAGTACCACTCTTCAAATCTCTCTCTAGCTCACAGACTAATTACCAGATAAAACTACTCATAAAATACAATGTCTAGTAAGTGTAGTGTTAACTACCTTAAACTACCTCTCCCATTCAGAGATCAAATTTGAACTCACACAGTTGTCACCAAGCCAGCAAGATAGCTAAGGATAAAAGTACTTGCCACATAGTCTGACAGACAGAACTCAATCCCTGGAACCTTCAGTTGGGAAGAGAAAACCAACTCCATACTCACTCAAGCACCTGCCTGCACAGGTGTGCAAATTCAGGTGGCTGCAAACACACACTCGAGAGCATGCGCGCACGCGCACGCGCGCACACACACACACACACACACACACGCACACACAGAGATTACCAGCTTCTTCCACTGAATACATCTCTCGCCAAAACATCCTATGTTTGTAGTCATCTTTTGGAGCATACAAGTATGTATTTAATTCCCATTTCTGAAGCCTTTAGAGAAAAAAAGACATATGCATAAGTAGGCAGCAATAGTAGCCTGGCTCCTAACCTCAATTTTTACTACTTTTTGTGTACCTCTATCTCATGACAAAGTAATATTCTACTTATCAATGGAATCTTAACAAATTAAGTATTACCAAGTATGTCAACCTGTCAAATCTTGAACAATTTAGCTCTGAATAAAGCAGGCAAAGCCCCTTTAATTCTCTTCAATTTCCCCATGAAAAGTTTGAAAACCACTAGGCTAGGCAAAGCTGTAAAGACTGAAAGAAAGTGACTCCTAGGCTAACAACAGGCTTCTCAGTGTCTCAGAGCCCCCTCTGCTTCACATAACCCAACTCACCTTCTAAAGAGCTCTTTTCTCTGCTCCATAACCCAAGGTCTTCCATAAAACCCTAGAGTTTTATAAGAAAAATAAAAATTTTCTCAGGTTTCAAAATGGGGTCCAGTTTTACTGAAAAAAAAAAAATTACAAAACACAGAATCCCTTCCCCAAAAAATGAAGAGGTGCTGATAATGTGGTGTGTACTGGGGAAACAGCCAGGCCACCAAAGGCTCTGGGTCTGAAGCCCAGCACCGTCTTATAGAAGTGCACAGAATACACCAGGATCTGAAAACCATTTAGTGAAACATGGTTTATCTGAGATCAATTATTCCCTCACTGCTCATATACATTTTTGTATTTCCTGCAATGACATTTATTATATATAACCAGGGTTTTGTCTCACTATGGAGCCCTGCATGGCCTACAACTTTCCAGGCTGCCCTGAAATTTGCAGCAAATCCTGCACAGGGAACATCACAATGCACAGCACGGGGCCGCTATTAAGATCCCAAACTTACCTTCTTTACTGACTGAAATAAGGACCAGAGAGTGCTTATTCTTTCTGAGGATACGATGCAGTGACAGAGCACTGGCATAGTATTCACAAGACCCCACATTCCCAGTTACTCACCTAAGAAAACACACATAATTTGTTTTCAATGCTGGAACATATCAGGCATGCACTCTCACTGAAGGAGACTTTAAAGAGTAACTCTGTCTTACAACCGGAGATTAAGCAGAGTAAACCGAAGTATTAACACTGAAGAGGATAACAGGCATCGTGGCCCTGCCCGTGGTCCCAGTATAGAAAAGGCCAAGGCAGAAGTAGTTTGAAGCCAGTCCAGGCTATGTATTTCCAGGCTAACCTAAGCTGCAGTATGAGACCCTGTCTCAAAAAAACTAAAAAAGGCAGCTTAATTACTTCTAGAGGGATGACTTTAAGAGCTAAACAAGATAATAAGATCAAATAATTAGAAAAAGGTGTGCGAGACCCCACCTACCTAAATACCCAACTTTGCAATAGAGCTGCTCTTTAATGGAAGCTGGTTTAGAACTTGTAGCCATCTGCCACCTCTGTTTCTAAGTGCTGAAACTCCAGGTGTGAATCATCACACTTGGCTATGATCACCTTTTTAAAAAGTTCCTACAACAAAGGAGATCAGTGAATGAATAAAGGAGGTGCGGGTGCAATCACACTCACAGCCCCAACAGTGGCACCGAACCCTCCTCAGCAGTAAACCTTCAAGCCCTCAATTCCACGGCCAAATATGAAATGAAGTTAGGGACAGAACTGACTTCCTAGTGTCCAGTGCAGGAAACAAACTTCTCTTTTTGGTACAGCTATTTCTGCACTTAAATGAAAACTGCAAATACTTAAAATACTAAAACACCAACTGATGAGCAAAGCGGCACTGAAGCTCCCGAGCGCACTCGACCACCGCACAGCCTACCTAACCTCGCCCTCAACCTGCCTCAGCCTCATCACTAGTAAGAGGCAAGATCTCAGCAGCACCATGGAGATGGTCACAGCCAGCACTCTAGGAACTGAGAGAGCAGGGCAGATAAAGGTGTGGGCCAACCCTGACAACCCCGGGAAGGACGGCATGGTGGAAAGAGAATGGCTCCTTCCAACTGCCTCTGATCTGCACAGGCTGCTGTGCTTCCTATCATGCCCACCTCCCTACAAAATACTCCCATCTTAGGCAGATCATCTGCACCCCCAAAAGAATGACATCTAAGCATCATCAAGCCCAGTGAATCTCTCTAGTTTCTCTGCTTCTTTTTCTTGTGAGACAATGTTTCTCTCTGTGCAGCCCTGGTTGCACTGGAACTTGCTCTGTAGACCACGCTGGCCTCAAAAATCCACAAACATCTGATTTTGCCTCTGTTTCAGGGCACTAAGATCAAGGGTGTAAGCCACCATCCAATGAGAGCTGTTTTAATATACTTTAAAGAAGATTCACTTGTAGTACTACCAAGAGAAGGCACAGTAAGCGACCTCCTTTCACTTCTTGTTGCTAAAACAAGATCTTACTTTGTTGCCAGGGCTGGCCTCCCAACCCTAGATTACAGACTGTCAACACCCACGGCTAGTTCTGAATTCTCTGTATTCCCCCAGAATTCTCTTCCTCCCCTTCCCCATCCTAGGATCTTAGACAATACAATAAAGACTCTTGTATGACAAGATGGCCTCAAACTGAATGCCATGACACACTGGGATAGTGTAGGGAAATTTACAACAAAAAGCAACAGCAAGCCGGGCGTGGTGGCGCATGCCTTTAATCCCAGCACTCGGGAGGCAGAGGCAGGCGGATTTCTGAGTTCAAGGCCAGCCTGGTCTACGAAGTGAGTGCCAGGAAGCCAGGGCTACACAGAGAAACCCTGTCTCGAAAAACCAAAAAAAAAAAAAAGCAACAGCAAAAACTTACACCTAAAGTAGGATGGTGGTCTGTAATCCCAGACACTCCAGAGGGCAGGAAAATAACAAGTTTAAGGTCGTTCTGTGCTTCAGCCAGCTCCTGGATCACCTAGGCTACAGGAGACCCTGCCCACAAATAGGACTTCCATCTTTTCTCATTTACAGAAGATTGCCGAGCCTAACAACAGGCAGGCACTCTGTATAACCCGTTTCAGACCCATGGTTTCTGTCAGAAATAAAACTGTGATGTCTTTAAAAAAAAAAAAATCCACTTTTTTCCCCCCTAAAAATGCCTGTACTTCAGCAAGCCCAGTATGTATAACACACAAAGCACTCATGTTTTCATAAATCTGGGCTCCGGGAACAACCGTGCTCCCCCAAATTTTGCCCCGCTGTTCCATGTCTTCCTGCCAAGAATGTTCTCCCTCCAATTAACCTTTCTCAACCACCAGACCGACCTCGGTCTTCCACGACAGTGGAAAAGCTGGTGCGCTCAACCAGGAGGTGAGCCTGACTTTATCCCTTTTGGTTTAAGTATTAGTCTTTAAAATGTTTTGGTTTTTTTTTTTTCTTTTTAAATAAGATTGTATTTATTTAACATACAAGTACACGGTGGCTGTCTTCAGACACACCAGAAGAGGGCATCGGATCCCATTACAGATGGTCGTGAGCCACCATGGATGTGGTTGCTGGGAATTGAACTCAGGACCTCTGGAACAGCTCTTAATCGCTGAGCCATCTCTTCAGTCCTGAGTATTAGTTTTTATATTCTCCAGTAAAATAAATAAATAAACAAATAATAATAATAATAATAATAATAATAATAAAGAGAGAAAAACTAGAAAATGTTGAGTTTGCCACTAAAAACAAAACAAAAATCAAACAAACAAAAAAAGCCATAAGAAAACTCAAATTACGGTGTGCTTAGGGAAGAACTAAGCTTCCCTGAGCTCGGTATCTACCCATTCTATTTCAGAAATTGTAATTAAGATCTTCCGGCATCTTCCCTCACTATCAAAACGCCCTCGTCCTTTTCAACTGTAAATGAGAAGACAGAAATTAAATGAAGACTTTCACTGAATTCTAACTCCACATCACAGATACTATGCTCTGTGATATGATATACTGGTATTTACACACACTCCCAAGTCAAAAAAACAGCAATTGTTAAAGGATGATACTTTTCTGGGCTGCAAGTGAGTCTTAAGAGGTGAAGGAGGCTTCCTGGCTAACAAAAAAATAAATAAAAATAAAAACAAAACAATTTTCTAAGCCTCAAGGAATTTGTAATATTATAAGCTGACTGCGCTCCTTCACGCGTAAAAACATGCCTGTGAGGGCTGATTCCCCCCCCCCCCTTACAAGGATGGGGGCGGGGGATGGGAGGGCTGCACAAATTTCAATTAAAAGCAGGCATCTCTGCAGACTAAGATCCCAAGGTACAAAGAAGTGAAGCCCACAGCCGGACCACAGGCTCCTTCCTTGCCACCGCCTCCTCCTCCGACAAATCTGTGTGGCTCTAAGCCAGAGGAGGGTGGGGTCAGGCTCCTCCATAGCCCGGAGTCTCCGAAGCCGTGACATACCGGAAGGTAAAGAAGTATGCCCACCGTCTGTCTCCTCGCGTCCTCCCCCTAACCCCCCGTGAGCAAGGACGGACGCCTCCCGTCCTGGGGGCGGGGAGCTGCGGGGAAAGTCACCAGCACGCCCCTCCCGGGGACGGAGGCTGAACACCGACGCGGGGCTGGAAGGCCAACTCACCTTCCACGACACCGCACAGGAACCTGCGGGCCCCTCCGGCCGCCCCGACCACGGCCGCCGCCCCGGCTCCCGATGGGTTATCTTCTCCGGGGGCCGGAGCTACCGACGGCTCCAACGACGCCCCCGAGGCGGCGGCAGGGTTGGCGTTGCGCTCGCTCTCCCGCTCCTCCAGCGCCGCCTGGCTCTCCTTCTGCACCATCCTCCTGCCGCCGGCCACCGCTCCCCTTCGGCCTCGGTCCGTTGGGCCACAGGCCCGGAGCCCTGCAAAGGGGCCGCGGCTCCGAACGCGCGCCTCCGGGGCTCCTTCCCCTCCCCCTCCGCCCTTCCCCCTTCCTCTCGGCGGGGGCCCGGAGTGCCCGGATGAGAAGGGCGGCGGCACCGGCTCGAGCCCTTTGTCAGCCGCTGCCTCCGCCCGCGCTGGGAACCGGGAGCCTAAGCGGAGGGCGAGGCCGCCGCCGCGTCTCCACGGAAGGAGAGCCGAGGAGGCGCCTTCGCTCGTCCTCCACGCCCGCCGCCCTCCGGACAGCCCGGCGTCTCCGGCTCTCTTCCCCCACCGGAGTCCCTAAGCAGCTCCAGCCGCTGCCTCTGCCGCCCGCTTCCTGTTTATCCGCACTGCGCCTGCGCCACAGACCGGCTCAGACCGGTCCCCAGCCCGGCTCCCCCGCCTTTCCTTGGGATCAGCCCATTACGCTTTATTTGCTAGGGGAGAAAAAGGACAAAGGGCGCCGTGAACACCGCGGAGGTGTGCGGCGGTGGGACGTACCATTCTGGCTCTCCACCCTCCGGGATGAGCGCCACACTCTAGATCGGACCATTACCCCACCCGGAGGAGGGGAACATGGGAGAATGCGGCCGGCCGGGGAGTTTGGGAGGAAGGAGGGGGAGGGCGGAAAGGAGGTGTTTACCCTCTCAGTGCGCAGGCGCCGGGACGATGCTTCTGGTTCTTAAAGTGGTAGGAGACACTGACCTACTTTGGAGATTGTTGTACCAGTTTGGCTCATCGAGGCTGCCTGACCCACGTCTGCTTCTGTGAAGACACCATGCCAAGGAGCTCAGCTCACGCCTCTGTCCTGACTCATTGTTTCTTCTATCCCGTCTTCGGAGTTAACCGTGTTTTAAATTGAGCAGTCAACTGTTTATTGAGTTTGCCTCATCCTGGGCTGTTGGGACCATTATGACCTCATAATATGGTTAAAACCTGCTGTTACGTCTCTGCCTGAGTGAGCCCTACGTTTGTTTTGGGAGAGGCTGTGATATGAAATTCATCAGGCTAAGTGTGGAGAAGAAAGACTGCGTTCCAAGCACAGGGAAAACAAACGTCTAATAAAAGTAGAAGAGAGTGGAAGGCGAGTTTGTTATGACGATGGAGAGTGTGCGGTGTGCGTAAGGGACATGACCCTTTTAGCCTTAGCATCAGCATTTCCAAGGAAACCCTGCCTCTTAAGGGCTTGCCTCCTGTAGTCTCTCAGAGTACACTTGACGTTTCATCTGCCAGCGCCCGGCATGGTGGCGCACGCCTTTAATCCCAGCACTCGGGAGGCAGAGGCAGGCGGATTTCTGAGTTCCAGGCCAGCCTGGTCTACAAAGTGAGTTCCAGGATAGCCAGGGCTATACAGAGAAACCCTGTCTCAAAAAGACAAAAAAAAAAAAAAAAAAAAAAAAAAAAAATCTGCCCTGTTTGGGAAACCTCTCATGTTCAATGTTAAGAAAGCAGTCAAACTATTGCATATGCCAGAAAGATTTTGCTGAAGGAACCCTGTTATAGCTGTCTTGTATGAGGCTATGCCAGTGCCTGGCAAATACAGAAGGATGCTTACAGTCTATAAAATGGAATAGCCCTCAACGGAGAAGCTAGAGAAAGCACCCAAGGAGCTGAAGGGGTCTGCAACCCTATAGGTGGAACAACAATATGAACTAACCAGTACCCCCTGGAGCTCGTGTCTCTAGCTGCATGTGTAGCAGAAGATGGCCTAGCCGGCCATCACTGGGAAGAGAGGCCCCTTGGTATTGCAAACTTTATATGCCCCAGTACAGAGGAATGCCAGGGCCAAAAAGCGGGAGTGTGGGAGTGGGTGGGTAGGGGAGCAGGACAGAGGGAGGGTATAGGGAACTTTCGGGATAGAATTTGAAATATATATAAAGAAAATATCTAACAAATAAAAAAGAAAGAAAGAAAGTTAAATAAAAATAAAAAGTAGTCTTTTTTTTTAATACTTCGTCGCAGTAGCCCACCTTGTAGCTCCAGGGACGTTGCAGGGGTGCACATTACAGGCGAGAACTTCCTTGCCAGGTTTATGCAGTGTTGGGTATCCAACCCAGGGCCTTGTACGTGTTATACAAACACTCCAGGGATTTGGTGGCCTTATTTATTTTGTGTGGGTTCACAGGCCATGGCCCATGTGGCAGTCAGAGGACAACTTGAGGAAGTCAGTTCTCTTCCCTTTGTGGATCCTGGAGATCAAACTCAGGTTGTCAGGCTCAAGCTGGGCGAGCCCCTTTATTGCCAGCCCCATTTAAGACTTTTTTGTTTTTAATGTGTGTGTGTGTGTGTGTGTGTCTGTGTCTGTGTCTGTGTCTGTGTCACGCTTGCTGGGGGTGGGGCAGCAGAAGAGGCAGTTGCCAGCCACTGAAGGTGTTTGTTGGGAACTGAACTCAAGTCCTTTGGACGAGAGCAGTACCTTCTCTTTTCCCTTCCAGCCTCCCATGCAGGTACTCTGACCAGTTCTCTCCATAGTTAGAGAGGGAACACTGAGTAATTTCACACTCTTTGCTCCTCCCCTCTCTGCCTCTGCCTTCATGGTGCTTGCTGTATAGGGATGCCCCGCCTATGTCCAGCTTGTTTCCTTCTGTTCTGTTTGTTTCTTCCATTTCCCTTTTTGAGACAGTTTCTCTTTAAGGAGCTCTGGGGTAGTGTGAAATCATCCCTGTCAGCCACCATTGCCAGCTGAAGAACATCTATTTTCCCTTCAGTGTGGAAACCAAACCCAAGGCCTCGTAAATGCTAGGTAAACACTCTACTCCTTTAGCTACATCCCAAACCTGAAAGGTGGGAATTTTTGTTTGTTGTTTTTGAGACAGGCTTTCTCTGTGGAGTCCTTGCTGGCCTGGAACTCAGAGAACCACCTACCTCTGCCTCCCAAGTGACGTACCTCTGGTTCTCGGTGGCATCTCATGCCCTCTTCTAGCCTTCCTGGGCACTTGCACACAGCAGTGCACAGACGTGTGTAACATGTGTTGGGGGGTCGGACTGGTGCTGCTTTGTATTCAAATGCTAAATACTAGCCCCCAAATCCAAGGGATCCTCAAGTAGAACAAGAGCTGCTACTGGCTCCCTAATTTAAAGCTATTGGTTAAATAAAAATGGCTACAGCCAATTGCTGGGGAGAATAGAGGTGGGCAGGGTTTCAGTTACTGGGCAGAGGGTCGCAGGTACAGGAGAGAGGGGGTTAGAAAGAGAAAAGAGAAGGAGACCTTTATGGGAGAAGATGGGTCATGAGCCCATGGCCCATGCAAGTCCTCAAGCTTGAGACACAAGCACTTCCAAATGAGCTATCTCCCACCCCTATTTGTTTTTGAGACAAGGCCTCACTCTATAGTCCTGGCTGTCCTGAAACTAAAATGTAGATGAGGCTGCCCTGAAATGTGTGAGAGTTCTTAACATGTGTACCACACCAAACCACACAGGTCTTAACTCCAAGGCCACCCTAGGCAGAGGTTTGGGTCTGAGTCTGCTCTAACTTTGTGCTACAAACTTCCCAGATAGCCTTGAGCTAGCCCACTTTGTCAGCTGAAGGAAGAACCAACCAGGGCTTTACACCCCAGGCACTGGGGGAAGCAGACACCAGAAGATCTGAGCTCTGGGTCAGCCTGAGCCACATAATGAAACTGATTCTATTAGGTATCCACTTAAGATGGGCTGTTCCCTCACAATCAGCTGTGGATCTCACCTGCTGTTTCCCTGGTAACTCTAAAACTGGCTATGTCACAAATGCCTCTCCTTAAGAGCCAAATACCAAGGCAGGTGAGTTGGCTCGTGGCATAAAGGTGCCTGGGCTCACATGGTGGAAGGAGACAGAAAAGTGACACCTGACAAGCTGTCCTCTGACCTCACACGACAGGTGTGTGTGTGTGTGTGTGTGTGTGTGTGTGTGTGTGTGTGTAAAGCCTTTTTATGGGGCTGGAGAGATGGCTCAGTGGTTAGAGCTTTGCTCTTCCGAAGTTCCTGAGTTCAAATCCCAGCAACCACATGGTGGCTCACAACCATCTGTAATGAGATTTGACACCCTCTTCTAGTGTATCTGAAGACAGCTACAATGTACTTACATATAATAAATAAAGATTTTTTTTTTTTTTTTTGGTTTTTTTGAGACAGGGTTTCTCTGTGTAGCCCTGGCTGTCCTGGAACTCACTTTGTAGACCAGGCTGGCCTCGAACTCAGAAATCTGCCTGCCTCTGCCTCCTGAGTGCTAGGATCATAGGTGTGCGCCACCACACCCGGCTTCTTTTTTTTTTTTTAAGATTATTTATTTATTATGTAAGTACACTGTAGCTGTCCTCAGATACTCCAGAAGAGGGCATCAGATTTCGTTACAGATGGTTGTGAGCCACCATGTGGTTGCTGGGATTTGAACTCGGGACTTTCAGAAGAGCAATTGGAGCTCTTAACCACTGAGCCATCTCACTAGCCCCCCCACCTTTTTTTTAAAATTTATTTATTTATTATGTTAAGTACACTGTAGCTGTCTTCAGACACTCCAGAAGAGGGCATCAGATTTCGTTATTGATGGTTGTGAGCCACCATGTGGTTGCCGGGATTTGAACTAGGGACCTTCGAAAGAGCAATTGGCGCTCTTAACCACTGAGCCATCTCGCCAGCCCAAATAAATCTTTTAAAAAGGGCTGGTGAGATGGCTCAGTGGGTAAGAGCACCCGACTGCTCTTCCGAAGGTTTGGAGTTCAAATCCCAGCAACCACAAGGTGGCTCACAACCATCTGTAACGAGATCTGACGCCCTCTTCTGGAGTGTCTGAAGACAGCTACAGTGTACTTACATATAATAAATAAATAAATACATCTTAAAAAAAAAATCTTTAAAAAAAAAAAAAAGCCTTTTTAAGGTGTAAAACACCTTATGAGAAGGCAGAAGTATCAGGACTTCGCAGAGGCCCTTTTAGGGAAAGCTGCTTTCTCCAAAAGAATGGACTGTAAGTTCTGCCTCTGGCCTTGGGTGGAACATTCCATTCCACCTGCCTCAAGAGCTAGACTGTTACATGCCATCGTCTCCTCCCTTATGAATGAATCCAGATGGAAGCTAGTCATAACTTTCAGGATCTTCTTCAGATACCAGCCCAGCCCTAAGCATGCTTGCCCGGACATAGGCTTTATCTAGGTTTCTCGGAAACCTTCCTCTCTCCCTTCCATGTAGCTCTTTGCCAACCTCCCCTGAAGAGCCTGCCAGCTTTCTTGGACCTTAACTCAAAAAGATATTGCCTTTGCTTTTCTTCACCTCTTTCCTCCCAGGACTACAGAGATTTACAACTTGCCTGCCCTGGTTTCTTTTTCTTTTTTTTTCCCTAATTAAATTCTAATAAAATGGTCCTTTAGCTTAAAATTCAAAATTAAAAGGGATGGGGATCTAATTGGGCCTAACAATCATCTGGCCATGACCACTCCTGAGGAAAACCAATTCACCTAAAGACGAAGAAGAAGGAGGAGGAGGAGGAGGAGGAGGAGGAAGAGGAGGAGGAGGAAGAGGAGGAGGAAGAGGAGGAAGAGGAGAAGAAGAAGAAGAAGAAGAAGAAGAAGAAGAAGAAGAAGAAGAAGAAGAAGAAGAAGAAGAAGAAGAAGAAAAGAAGAAGGAAGGAAGGAAGGAAGGAAGGAAGGAAGGAAGGAAGGAAGGAAGGAGAAAAATGGGGCTGGTGAGATGGCTCAGTGAGTAGGAGCACTGACTGCTTTTCTGAAGGACCCGAGTTCAAATTACATGGTGGCTCACAACCACCCTTAATGAGATCTGATGCCCTCTTCTGGTGTGTCTGAAGTCAGCTACAGTGTACTTATGTATAATAATAATAAATAAATCTTTAAAAGAAAAAGAAAAAAGGAACTCCCGGAGGAAGCTGGGCATGGTGGCGCACGCCTTTAATCCCAGCACTTGGGAGGCAGAGGCAGGTGGATGTCTGAGTTTGAGGCCAGCCTGGTCTACAGAGTGAGTTTCAGGACAGCCAGGGCTACACAGAGAAACCCTGTCTCAAAAAAAAAACCAAAAACAACAAAAAAAAGGAAATAAGGCTGGAGAGATGGCTCAGTGGTTAAGAGCACTGGCTTCTCTTCCAAGAGGTCCTGAGTTCAATTCCCAGCAACCACATGGGGTTTACAACCATCTGTAATGGAATTCAATGCCTTGATCTTATATGTCTGAAAAGAGCAACATTGTACTCATATACATAAAATAAATTTAAAAAAAAAAAAAAAGGAAAAACATCTGAAGGGTATACCCCATCCTAGGTTCTTGACTTAGGATCTGAGGATGAACTTCAGGGAGTGGGGCGTGGGGGTTGGGGGTAACAGCTCGGTATACAGTATATACCAGGCCCTGGCTTTCACACCCAGCAACCTCTCAAAACCAAACCGGTGAGATGGAAACAAACATTAACCCCACCCCCTGCTCACTCCCTGCGGATCAAAACCCAGTTTTGATCATATCTTTAATTTGAAACCAAAGAACCAAAGGAACAGCTTTCTCCGATGAGATACTCAGGAAACACAGACAACATGACCACTGGGGAAGTTAGGTATTTTCTGTGATACTGGGGACTGAAGCCCGGGCCTCCAAAGTCCTGAGTATTTACTCTAGTCCTACCAGGAGCCTTTGCTTCTTTGAAACCAACCTCTCCATTGACCTCTTCAGTGTATAGGGAGGGAGAGGGCCTGACTTCCTCCTTTGGGTGAGTCAGCACTCAATGGAGTTCCTACCATTCACCACTCCCAGTCCATACAAGCACTCAGGAAATCGGTAGGTCCTTGCCCCAGGTGGCCTGCCCTGAGTCAGTCCCTTTGATCACCTAGTCACTTAGGTAATGGCAGCCTCCCATTTGCATTTGGTGGGAACAATTTTTTTAATCGCATACAACTTGTGAATTGGTGACATGGTGTCCAAGTGGAGTCAGAGGGCCCAAGGGACAGAAGTCAGGTCATTCGGCCTGGAGGCAAGCCTGGGTCTCTCCATCCACAGCGGGCATCCCAGGGGTGGGACTCAAGTCCTTAGGCTTGACAGCTAACATCTTAACCTGCTGAGACAACTCATTGGTTGTGGACTCTCTTTAATAATGCCCAACTTGCACTTGGGCAGAGGCAGGTGGATTTCTGAGTTCGAGGCCAGCCTGGTCTACACAGTGAGTTCCAGAACAGCCAGGGCTATACAGAGAAACTCTTGTTTCGAAAAACCAAAAAAAAAAAAAAAAAAAAAGCCCAACTCTGCTTCAGTTTAGACAGGAAGGGAGGGAGGACTTCTCAAAAGGCAGCATTCTCAGAGTAACTAATTACTGTAAGTCTGAAATTTTTGATTCAGAATTTAAGAATGTAGCCGGGCAGTGGTGGCGCACGCCCTTAATCCCAGCACTCGGGAGGCAGAGACAGGTGGATTTCTGAGTTCAAGGCCAGCCTGGTCTACAGAGTGAGTTCCAGGACAGCCAGAGCTACACAGAGGAAACCCTGTGTGGGGGGTGGGGGGGGGTGGGACGACAAAAAACAAAACCAAACAAACAAACAAAAAAAAGATTTTAAGAAAGTTTGCCAGAGCTGGGTGTGGCAGAACAAGCCTGTAATCCCAGTTTTTGGAAGGTCCTTGTAGAAGGGGCAGGAGTTCAAGGTCAGCCTTGGTTACAGAGTTTGAGTCCGGCTTGGCTACAGGAGTTCCCATCTCAAACATTTAAATTTTATTTTATTTATTTTATTTTTTTTTAGATTTACTTATTTATTATATGTAAGTACGCTGTCCTCAGACACTCCAGAAGAGGGCGCCAGATCTCGTTAAGGATGGTTGTGAGCCACCATGTGGTTGCTGGGATTTGAACTCTGGACCTTTGGAAGAGCAGTCGGGTGCTCTTACCCACTGAGCCATCTCACCAGCCCCATTTAAATTTTAAAAAGGGGTGGGGTTGCTAATAAAAGATAGCTTGCCTCTATGAAAACCTGGACTGAGCTGATCAAGGAATATGAATAGTTACTGATCAGGAGGCGAACCCTGGTTACCCTGCACACAGGTCAGAGGAGAGGTTTCTGTAAGCATAGATGTGGCCACAGATTAAGAATCTAAAAAGCAGCCGGGCGCGGTGGCGCACGCCTTTGATCCCAGCACTCGGGAGGCAGAGGCAGGCGGATTTCTGAGTTCGAGGCCAGCCTGGTCTACAAAGTGAGCTCCAGGACAGCCAGAGCTATAAAGAGAAACCCTGTCTCGAAAAACCAAAAAAAAAAAAAAAGAAAGGGAGACCAGAAAGGTAGGCAAGGTAAGGTAGCTGGCTGGGTATGTGAGAGAAGATACAATGAAATATACTTATGGGAGAGGGTGGCTCAGTAAAGTACTTGCCCCTGATCTCCTGGGGTTGTAATCCTAGGCCCGAGCTGGTGGAGACAGGTGGATTTCTGGGAACGTTGGGCCAGCCAGTCTAACTTAATAGGTGAGCTGAATTTTCAGTGAGAGACCCTGCCTCAAAAAACAGGCTGGAAGAAGACACTCAAACACTGCCCTCTGGCCTCCACTGGCACATGCAGGAGCACCTACAACCCACACAGAAAACACACACACAAACAGGCACACACAAGAAAGAAGGAAAATGCCGGGCGTGGTGGCGCACGCCTTTAATCCCAACACTCGGGAGGCAGAGGCAGGCGGATTTCTGAGTTCGAGGCCAGCCTGGGCTACAGAGTGAGTTCCAGGACAGCCACGACTACACAGAGAAACCCTGTCTCGAAAAACCAAAAAAAAAAAAAGAAGGAAAATATCATAGGAAACCCTATTATTTTGTATGCTAACAACGATAACAACAAATTCTAAGAAAAAGTATTGAAGGCCATCCTTGGTTAGGAAACATTTTCTCAGAGAGAGAGAGAGAGAAAGAGAGAAAACATAAGAAAAGTTCAGACATCAATGAAGCTAAATTCTGAAAATATGTAAATGCATATATGCATTATATATCATGTGTGAGTATTTGCTTCTGTTTTTAGAATTCACATTCATGTTGAAATGAAATGGCAAAATTTTCATTTTCCAGAACGGGAATAAAATACATTTATGGCAAGGTGAGGGGAGACAACATGCTTAGCACATACAGCCTTTAGACGGACGGCATCCCACCTTTCCTGTGTCCTCTCGAGTCATGAGAGGAGATCCCTGTAGGGGCTGATTTCCAACCTGAGTTCTGGTCATGTGTCAAGTCGCGGTCACACTTGAAAAGACAAGCACTTCCTTGAGAGGTTTTTTTTGAGGGGTTTTGGGGGTTTTTTTGTTTTGGTTTGGTTTTTGTTTTTTTTTTCGAGACAGGGTTTCTCTGTATAGCCCTGGCTACCCTGGAACTCACTTTGTAGACCAGGCTGGCCTCGAACTCAGAAATCTGCCCGCCTCTGCCTCCCAAGTGCTGGGATTAAAGACATGCACCACTCTGCCTGGCTCCTTGAGAGTTTAAAGGACTGCAGGCCTGTCACCGTAGCAATTGTAGGGTAACGGTGATAAAGAGACAGAGACAGCGAGCTGTGCATAGCCATGTGTTTTATTGGATCTGGTGTCTTTCTTATTATACAAAATAGGTAGAAGAGCCCAAAATGCAAAGCAGTCAACAATGTCTGACAGGAGGCGGGGAAGTGGGGGCCTTCCCCTCAGACCCTGGCTGACTGGGAAGGGGCGCTGAATGACAAGCAGGTTTATTAATAAGCAGCAGCAGCAGCACGGCCGGATGCTGATGACAGGTTGGACCTGGATCCTATGGTCCCTGCCCTCTAGGTGAGCTCTGGAGCATCTCTGGGTAGACTAAAGAGTGGGGGAGGGGGGGTCTAGAGGATCCTAGGGCATTGTGGGGAGCCAGGCAAAGATTCGAATGGATGCCCCCACACTGGGTTCAGATGGAGTACCTGTCTTGTTCTTCCCATTCCCCTAAGGCTGCCACTAGACTCACTCCACACCTCTACATCTAGACAGGGGTCATGGAGAATCAAACAGCTGTCACCAGAACGGCTGACAGCCGGAGGGTAGGTGGGACCTTGACAGGCATCATCCAGGACACCGCTCACTCATCGTCCCCTGGCCACCACTCCCACCATAGGAGCAAGGAGGAGGGAGAGGGTTCAGGGATGGACCAGACATCTGGATCCTAAGACACTGAGGAGTGTATGGTGAATTTCTGGGACATTGCTAAGGACATAAGGCCTTCTGGGAAGACTAGAAACGCATACTCTGCTGACCCTGAGCAGCAGTCCTGTGGAACCTGGCGGTGACAGCCAACCTGGGCTCTCATAGCCTGCCCAGGCTTTCTGGTCTCCACTCCAGCAGACTCCTAGGACCTAACCACTGGCTCAGGGCCAAGATTCTTCTGCTTTCTTATTCCCCCCTCCCACAGGGCCCTCAAAGGCTAGGCTGAAAAGCCAGCCAGGGACAGGGACAAAGCATGTTCTCTGAGAAGGGAGTCTTAGAGGAAAATCTGTGGTCAGGGATGGGGAAAGCACCATAGCAGGAGACATTCCGTCTAGTGTGGTCTCTAGAGTGGGCTGGGAGGCAGAGAACCACTCGGTCGGTCCCGACACCAGGGGTAGCCTCGGCACTGGGTATCAGTCGAGAAGGAGGTGAGAGCCGTCGGGGGTTGGGAATCTGCGCGCCCCCCACCCACCCTCCAAAGACTTAGCTTGCCTACTCTCGCCACTTAGCTCAGGGACCTGGACTACTGAAGCGCCAGGAGGTTGAATCCCTACAGCCCCCAGGGTACAGGTAGGATGAGGACAGACCCGGGGGGAGAGGAGGGTTAGGTTCACCTGGACTAGGGCTACAGCATGGTCACCCCGGGACACACTAACCCCTCTCCCTGGGGAGCTAGATGACATTATCAAAGAGTTGCATGGACCTCATGATGTTCTCGTCCTGGGGTCATGGCAGGAGGGAGGCAGGCAGAGAGAGAGAGAGAGAAAGAGAAAGAAAAAGCTTGTCAGAGACACAGAGAAAGACGTTTAGTCGAAGAGGGGGACATTCAGGAATTAAGAAGAAGTTTACCTAGGGGGGATGTGAGGCGGAGAAGGGGTAAATCTGCCCTGGTCATGAGAGAACAGGATTGGGAGGTGGGGTGTGACATGAAGTTGAGGGGAGCCTTTTCCTGTTTCACGGATTTAGGTCTGAACTTTAGTTCAGGACAGAGACGTATAGAGAGTGGAGCCATACCTGTTGACAAGACTCAATGAATTCCTCAATGGTCACCACGCCGTCCTTGTTTCTGTCCATCTTCTGTAAGAAGGTGGCCAGGCAGGAGAATGGGGGGGGGCAGGAGAGAGAGAGATACTTAGGTAAGTGCCTTTCGGGGCCCTGGTGTCCTTCTGTCCACCCCAGGGCCACCAGCGCACCCTGACCTGGAAGAAGCTTTCCACATGTTCCCTTGGGGCCTCCTCCCGGAGGGCAGGGTAGGTGTACTTGCCCATCATGTCATAGATGGACTTCATGATGTCGAGCATTTCCTGTTAAGCCAAATGAGGTTTTTCCCTAAGAGCCTCTAGCCTCCAAATTTCAGGGCCAAGGGCCAAGGACAGACCTCACTCACACCTGATATCAGATCCCTTTGCACATCGCCACCCAGCGCCCCCACCCGCCACCCCTCTTGACCCCGGTGGCCCTGCACCTCCTTCGTAATACAGCCATCCTTGTTGAGGTCATATAAGTTGAAGGCCCAGTTCAGCCTATCATCTATGGTTCCCCGAAGAATCACCGACAAACCAGCCACAAAGTCCTGGAAAAAGGAGGTGGAGGGAACTTTGCCAACCCACTCTTTGGGTTTGGCATGGAAATCTTGGTCATCCTCCTCCCACCCCCCGGAAGCCCAGGGAAACAGGCTTGTTTGGCCCATCATCTCTCCTGGCTCACCTCAAAACTGACAGAGCCATCATGGTTGGTGTCAAAGGCATTGAAGAGAAAAGTAGCGTAGTTGCTGGAGTCTGTGGGACAGGAACATGGCCTTCAGGCAGGCGTACCCACTTCTCCTCGGCTCTCTCAGCCTTCAGTCTCTCAGCACCCCCATACCTCCAGAACCCTCCTCCCACCTCCCCACCCCTCCAGCCTAGGGGTGGGCAGCTGTCGCCCCCTTGGGTGTCTGTCTCCTCACCTCCTTGGGGAAAGAACTGAGAATAAATTTGCTTGAAGTTCTCCTCGTTGACAATTCCACTGGGACATTCCTGGGTGGGGACAACCAGGCTGAGCAGACACACGAACCCTACTCCCTTCCCCATCACCACCCTCAGCCTCCCATAAGGAGGGGGAAAAAAATCACCTTGCTTCTGTGGAACTTACCACAGAGTTCTGGTAAGGACTGGCAAACAGACCTCTTCCCCGTGTGTACAAATAAACACGGACTAAACCATTAGAAGCCCAGCTTGCCAATCCCAGGGCCCCCCCCCCCCCCAACCTCAGGTTAGATGTTGGGTCTCCAGGCCCCACCCATCTCCCTCTTGAAAGCAGGTAAACTTGCAGGGCAGCCCTTGCCCAGTCAGCTCCGCCCTCCACTCACGTTCTTGAAGCCTCGGTACAGGACCTGCAACTCTCTGCGTGTGAACTTGGTTTGTTCCTGGAGTTGTTCCAGACCCTCAGGCCGGTGGCACACCGTGGATAGTTCAAACTCATCCTCCACGCTGTCTGCGGGGAGTGGTAGGGGGATAGCTTTGCTTCAAGACAGGCCCCTGAGATCACTTGGGCAATCTGCAAAGTAACTAACGCATGTCCTCCACCCACCCCCACCCCCTTCTCCCTGTCCCATCTTCCACACCCGAGAGAGAGAGAGAGAGAGAGAGAGAGAGAGAGAGAGAGAGAGAACAGTTTGCCAGACTTCTAGCTAAGAACGTCGAAGAAAAAAAAAGACACTGGTCAGCTTCCAGGTCAGTTGGGGCTAAGACTATGCCTGGCTCCGGACTCAGCACTGGCCCCTGACCCCTGGTGGGGGACAATCCCTTGTTGCATCTTCTCAGTAAGAGGACAGAATGGGACCCAGGCACGCCAGAAGGTTTGAACCATTTTTGTACCAACTTAGTGCTTCCCAACCCCAATTCTGAAGGGCCCACAACCCAACCCGATCCCAAACAAACCCCGCCCATCCCAGCCATGCCCGAGCCATGCCCCGCCCAGCTCCAGCCAATCATCATTCAGACCCCAATCCCAACTCCACCCTCAGTCCCACCCTAGCTCCCAACGTCCATCCCCCCCAAGCAAGTACCCCCAACCCGCCCCAACCAGGAGAGTAAGTCACCTGGGTCCAGCGGGCGGGGTCTGTGGGGGCGGAGGGAGGCTGGGGCAGCTAATGCTGAAGGGAGCGAATTGTCACCGAGAAGCGGCAGAAGAGCAGACCAACTGCAGACACTCCCCTGGCCCCACACTCACAGGAAATCTCACAGACTTGAGTGTTTCAACACACGAACCCCAGACCCACATCAAAAGCACACCACAATGCACACAGACACTCATGATGAAATGGATTCCCCCCTTCTTGTCCAAATTAACTCTCCGTGGTGGCACCATCCGAGTGACGCAACTTTAAGTGCTCAAATAGCTGCTACTGGGCCTTTATTGCTTACAAAATTCAGTATGCTTTTATAAGCTGGGCAAGGCTCAGCGGAAGAAATGGAAGCTATAGACAAAAGGAGGTCACTACTCAATTGGGAGCCAATCAGTTGAAGATCAGGCTAGCACAGGAAAACCTCAATAGCCTGACATCTACACCTGTCACCTGTTAAGGCATACAGGTGACATACATTCCAAGGTCTAAAAACAGGGAGGCCACAGAACTGCAGACCCAACCTCACTAGCTAAGCCACCCCCATCACAGCCATGGCCGTGCTGATGCGGGCTCAGACTTTAGGCCTAACACACTAGCCCTGGCTTACCATTTTGCAGGCTAGGGATGCTCACAAGCATGCACGATCTGACTATACATTTCAGTTTGTAGCTACACCCTTCACATTCGGACCTAGCCAGTTCCCAATCCCACCACACTTCACGCACCCACCCACGCACGCACGCACGCACACACGACCCCCCGGAAGCATAGGCGAGACACTTGCTTTCACTGACTGAGGGCAGGGCTTGAGGCCCGCAGCACGGCAGCAGCTTGAGGAAACGCTGCTTCAGGGCTTTTTTACTGGGCCCTGGAGGGTGGCCTGGGAAGAGAGAAGAGCCCAGGAAGGCACGTTAACTCCCACTGCCCCTCCAGTCTCCGTTTGCCTGGCTGCTCCCCCACCAATCACAAGTCAACACTGGCTGAGATGGGGATAGGAAATGAATGAGGGATGTGTGGACGGGCAGGACAGTTGGGGCCGGGTTGCCTATTGGGTCTTATAGGCATGGAAAGTCAACTGGGGCCAGGCTTGGTCGTGCTGTATAAAGAGACATATGGCAGGCAAGAGTGTGGCAGCCTCAGTGTCTGCTAATGGCTAACTCCACTCGGGGTAATGTCTAAGGGATTGTCTGAATAGGGATTCTCTCTCTCTCTCTCTCTCTCTCTCTCTCTCTCTCTCACACACACACACACACACACACACACACACGTGCAGCACAGTAACCATTTACAATGGCAGGTGACATAGAAAGGACAATAACACTTGATGGCCTAAGCATTGTTCCAACCACAAAGTTTTACCCAATACTCTAATATACACAAATATGACCAAAGTAAAACATGATCACACATACAGAGAGCCATATAGACCACCTATCTCGTGCACAGCATGATCAAACCACATACAATATACAGGACTCTCAAGCATCATACCGCTATGTATGAGGGATCTCAAGACATAATGACCACGGTTATTAGGACTCATCTATGACATTCTGACCTAGATCTCTTTGAAGGTTAATATCTATTGTTAGTTTGATCGGACTTAGAACCATCCAGAGAGCAGGATACTGGCAGTGCATGCCTTTAATCCCAGCACTCAGGAGGCAGAGGCAGGTGGATCTCTGGGAGTTCAAGGCCAGCCTGGTCTGCAGAGTGAGTTTCAGGACAGCCAGGGCTACACAGAGAAACCTTGTCTTGAAATAACAACAACAACAAAAAGAATCTCCTAGGAGACACACCTCTGGACACTTGATAGAAGAGGAAAGACCCACCCTGAATGTGGGTGGCATCATCCCATGGGCTGGGATCCATCTCATGAATAAAAAGGGGACAGAAGAGAAGGTGGGCTGAGACCAGCAATAATGTGTGTTTCCTGACTGTGACAGCTTACTGTGACCCTCAACTACTGCACCTTCCTGACATGACACGTGGCAGCTACAACTGTCTGCCGGTCATTTCACCAGTAAGAAGCGACTAATACAGAAAACTGGTCCCAGGAGTGGGGTTGTTACCATAAACCAGGGTGGTTTGTAGGCCTTTAGAACCAGTTTATGAGAGAAGCCATGGGATAGAAAAGACCTAAGTAGGGCTTACCGGGCCATTTTAGTGAGACTGTGGCAGACAAGCGTGCCAACAGAAATGCAGACAGTGGGGCTCATGACATAGCTTAGTGGAAGAGTACCTGACATTGAGAATATATTACATGAAACTCTGAAGCTGAAACCTAAGCTGCATTGGAGCCCTCAGCACGTTGGAGAAGCCAGAGCTATGGGAAGCTGCAGGCATTTAATAGAGAAGGTCCACAAGATACTGCAAGTAACACAGAAAGGGACTACCCAAGACTTGCCCAGTGGATGCCAGCAAGACCCCCAAAACCAAACGCAGCACTGCAGAACTTCCTGTTTGCCTAACTGCTAGGCTTAAGTCTTGCTTTGGCCCAGCCTGTCCTGGGCCCACCCCCACCCCTCTTTTCAGATGAGAAGAGTTGCTCTGTACCATTCCGTACTGGAACCCCATCACTTCTTTTTACTTTACAGCTAAGAGATTGCCCCGAGTCTCAAAAGAGACTTTGGGATTTTGAACAAATTTAGAACTGTTAACATTCTAGGAAATCTTGCGCCAAGGAAAAGCTCACTAGGTAAAAGCTTAGCCACCCAAGCCTGTTGACCTGAGTTCAGCCTCTAGCTCCCAGGTAAAATGTGGGAGGTAGTGGCACACATCTGTAACCCAAATGCTCCTATGGGGAGACGGGAGGCCCAGGCAGGATAATCCCTGGGCAGCTCACAGGCCTGCTCGCCTGGAGTGTACAACAAAGCAGTAGCAGAAACCAGAGAAACCCTCACTCAACAGAGAGTGAGAATGGACTCCTGAAAGGTGACCTCTGACCTTCACATCATGGCATACGTATACATACACACGCTTAAAGAAATTTCGTGCGTGCCTGCATGTGTGCTCATACAGATGAACTAAACACATTTGCACTATGAGGTAACCAAGAGCCTTTGAAGACCAGAGATAGAAGAGTTGACAAGGCCGGGCAGTGGTGGCGCACGCCTTTGATCCCAGCACTCGGGAGGCAGAGGCAGGCAGATTTCTGAGTTTGAGGCCAGCCTGGTCTACAGAGTGAGTTTCAGGACAGCCAGGGCTACACAGAGAAACCCTGTTTTGGAAAAAAAAAAAAAAAAAAAAAAAAAAAAAAAAAAAAAAAAAAAAACAGGAAAGAAAAGAAAAGAAAAGAAAAAAGGAAAGAAAAGTTGACAAATGTGGGGTACCGCTTGGCAGGAATCTGACATTACAGCATGACAAAGAAGAAAGTTCAGGCAGGGACCTGACATTGGCCAAGGACAAGGAAGTAAGGATCTGATTTTCGGATAGAACAAAGAAGTTGGCTCAGATATCTTAATCACCCTTAGAAACATTATCATGGGGCTTTGTGTTTACTGTCTTGCTTGATTCCTCATTGTACTGTCCTTAATACCTGCATGTAATTAAAATGGTATAAAAGTGGATTGGAAAAAAAAATTAAACCTGCCTTCAGTTTCAGAATTGACTGGAGTCCTGCCGCAATGTTGTCTTGACTGTCTTTTTTTCTCCAGTGCTGGAGAACCTGTTGACAGACTGAGCTGGCTTGGACAGACAAAGAATAGACCTGTGATGACTAGGTTTAGACTCACCTAGGGAGACACACCTCTATGTGTGTCTGTGATAGTGTGAATGAGAATGGTCCCCAGAGGTTACTACCTTTGAATACTTGGGCCCCAGTTAGTGGAACTGTTTGGGAAGGATTAGGACATGTGGCCATGTTGGAGGAAGTGTGTCACTGAGGGTGGTGTCTCTCTCTCTCTCTCTCTCTCTCTCTCACACACACACACACACACACACACACCCTCCCTCTTCTCCCCGCCCCATGCCTGCTGCCTGTGGATCAGGATGTAAAGCTCTCAGCTACTACGCCCCAGCGCCATGCCTGCCTGCTTCCCACCAAGATGCAAGATGATCATGGCCCTAACCCTTGAAAATGAAGCAAGTCCCCCAATTAAATGCTTTCTCTTCACACACTCTCTCCTCACAGCACAGGAACAGAGACAGTCTCTGAAGATGTTTCTAGATGGCTTTCACAGAGGCAGGAATCCCCATCATGAATGTGAGCAGCAGTACCACCTGGGCTCGGAGCACAGATTGAATACACCTTTAAATATGAGAGATTCGGGGCTGAGCAGCAACATTTGGTTTTCTGTTTTCTGACTGGGGATGCTGTGTCCAGCTGCTTCAGGGTCCTGCGGCCACAGCTAAAGACAGATCGCTATTCTGCTCTCCCCACTCTGGTAGACTAAGTACATTGAAACTATGAGCCAATAGAAACCCTTCTTCTCTTACCTTCCGTTTGCCACAGCAATGAGAAAAGTAACGAATGCAGTTACCACATACATAGCACCCACACGCTATGACTGTCCTTCATCCACAAAGGCTTAATTTGAGCCGGGTGGTGGCGGTGGCGGCGCACGCCTTTGATCCCAGCACTTGGGAGGCAGAGGCAGGCAGATTTCTGAGTTCGAGGCCAGTCTGGTCCACAAAGTGAGTTCCAGGACAGCCAGGGCTACACAGAGAAACCATGTCTCGAAAAAACCAAAAAAACAAAAACAAAAAAGGCTTAATTTGTCCTGGCACATCTACCTGTCCCTCTTGAAATGCCCCACTCCATAGCACCCTCAATCTTCCTTCGGAGAAGCGAGGTAGGAACTTCAGTGTATGAACAGCTCTTTAAAGGTGACACAGCAAACTTTTTGTTTGTTTTTGTTTTGTTGTTGTTGTTTTTTCAAGGCAGGGTTTCTCTGAGTAGCCCTGGCTGTCCTGGAACTCACTCTGTAGACCAGGTTGGCCTCGAACTCAGAAATCCACCTGCCTCTGCTTCCCAAGTGCTGGGATTAAAGGCGTGAGCCACCACTGCCCGGCGGCACAGCAAACTTTTACATAGTGACAGCTCTTAGACAGCTGGGTGTGATAGTCCTTGCTTATAATTCTAGCACATGGGAATTGGAGGCAGGAGGATCAGGGGTTCCAGGCTAGCCCACTGGTTGTATCCTCCTCATTTCTTTCTTTTTTTTAAAAAAAAGATTTATTTACTTATTTTATATATATATATATATATATATATATATATATACACTCTATAGATGTCTTTAGATACCAGTAGAGGGTGTCAGATCTCATTACAGATGGTTGTGAGCCATCATGTGGTTGCTGGAATTTGAACTCAGAACCTTCAGAAGAGCAGTCAGTGCTCTTAACCGCTGAGCCATCTCTCCAGCCCCATCCTCCTCATTTCTACATGTGTCTATCACTGTAGCTGAGCCCCGGGAGACCCCTAACACTATTACATGTGTCTCTCAGTCGCAGTCACCTACTACTACAGATCCGCTGGAGTTGGTACCCTGACTAGGGTTATGTCATTCCTAGTGGGGTCCAATGTCCTTCAGTTACATTGGTCTTCTGTCACAGCTCTCTATGCCACACTGTCCTGCCAAGCCAGGCTCTACCCAGAAGCCCAGCCCTTGCTCCAAGGGGGCGACTGTATAAGGTTATAGCCTTCTCCCCTCCAACCCATCCCATCTCACCCAGGAGTTACTGAAAGGTAGTGGGGGAATTGATGGGCCAGGCAGGGATCGATGGTGGCCTGGCCCTTGGCCCAGGCTTCCATTAGCCTGGACTCCGGTTTCCCAAAGCTGGATTATATATACCCAGGGCCTCTGGTGGTGGTGTCAGCCACCCAGGTGGTGGGTGGCTCTCCTGGGCCCCCACCTCCCTTGCTCCCCATGTCACCTGCTTGCACGCTCCTAAGCCTCATGTGTCTCCTCTCTCACATATTCTGTGATAATGGGGTTTTCCAGACGGCCCCTTGCTCACCATCACAGTCTAAAGGGGATGTGAATTAGAGGCAAACGACTTCACCTGTAATGAGCAGCTCAGCCCAGCTCCTCAGTTGATCTGAGTCTGACTCCTTGTTTCTACCTCAATAACTGGCGAGAGGACGGAAGGTGCTCTTACTGAGCCCCAGAACAGGCAATCCCTAGACCTTCCCCCTTGTCTCTAGCTTCCTTAACATCTTTCCAGTTCTGCCAGGTGTCTATCCTACAGCCTCCTCACCCCCTTCCCTTGCCTGTCTCTAATGTCACTGAGTGACAGTGTGCCACAGATTCTTGCTGTGAAGAAGAAGGGGAGGCCGAAACTCTGGGCAGGTGGAACGTGAGTGGTTCCCTGTGCGCTGGCAATGCTATAGCTGACATGGGACAGGACAGATGGAAGCCCTAGAGACCACTCTTCGCTTACTTCAAGGAATTTGGGAGGCGAAGGGCTCTAGATAGCCAGGCTAAGATCTGATCCACTCTTGATCCCAAGTCTGGACAGAGCCACAGATTGTCACAATGCTCCCACTCTTGTGCCCCCGAATCCACTCCCACCTTATGCCCCAGTCTGGGGCTATATATCCTCTGGGAACACTGGGAACAGTTACACATTCAACCTACTACCCAAAGAAGCTGAGCCATACCATCCTGACCAGCCCTAAAACAGTAGCATCCACTATCTCACAAAGCCACAGTCTTGTCACTTCTACACGTGCAGTCGTATCTCTGTCACATACACAAACTTACACCCTGTCTCCTCTTACACATGAACACAGAGGGACACCCCACACAGTGAATAATTTACCCCCGCCGCTTCCTGAAAACCTGTCAGTACCCAGACCCCTGGTGTCACACATCCTGAGAGTCACAGTGGGACCCTGGCTCCAAAAGAGACGTATCCTAGTGTGTTCTCTTGTTTCCTTCTTTATACTAGACACTGTTTGCCAGATGGCTCCTGGTGTGCCCAGGTTCTTCTCACTCTCTCTACTGTCCCCCCCCCCCCCCGTGTCTCCCACATGCCAACCTCTCTTCCCTTTGTCATCTCCCGCGAATCCGAATCCTGTTCCCAGCATCCCCACTTGTCCTTTTTCCTCGGCGCCTCTCTCTCTCACTCACCTGTGCACTCTGCACCCGGGCATGAAGATAGCACAACCCAGTCCCCAAACAGTAACTCAGATATGCCCAGCTACCTGGGTTACCTTCCAAGGAGACAGGCTCAAAGAGGCCAAACTGTTCCAGAACCTTGACAAAAAGAACCAAGACCACAAGTACAGCCACCATTTCCAGCCCTTCCAGGGTCATGGCAGTCCTGGGGCATGGCCCCCACCTACTGATGCTCAGACAGGACACACTGCTCCACACCACTTCCCCCTCAGACTCCCCTGCTTGAGTAAGGCTGAGTAAGACTGCCCTGCAGCCTCCCTCCCTGTCTCCCGCCCCGGGTCTCCTCCCTTCCCCTCTCTCCCCGCCTCTGCCCCACACACCTCCCAGCCACAGCCTCCGCCTTTTTCCTCCTCTTCAGGCCACCTCAGTCTCTGGACCAGCATTTCCTCCACAGGCTCTCTTGGTGTGAGGAAGGTGGGCTTAGAAGAGTGACCTGCTCCTGTTGTGGAGAGCTTCCCAAGGCACTCTGTGACACAGGGACGGGACAGTGAGGGGCTGAGCTTTAAAAGGCAGGCAGGATGCAGGATGCGTTTGGACGAAACTATGAACTGTACCCAGGAAAGTAATAGATATCTGGGTAAGAATGCATTAGGAGTTCTGGGTGTTTTATAGTGTGTACATCACCTTTTAAGGGCGTCTGTGTTTGTGTGTGATGGTGTGCGTGTCACAGAGGTGTGTTTGGGAGTCTGATTGGCTTGGGTGTCTATGAAATATATATATATGTGTGTGTGTGTGTGTGTGTGTGAATCTGTGTGGGGATTTGGGAGTGTGGGGTGAGCTGTGTGTCTTAGGAGGTTTCTGGGTTGGGATCCGAGGTTGGGTAGGCACGCGTGTGCTGTACAGGGAGGCCATGGGTCTATGGTTACATTAATAGATTGACAGAGGATGGTGTGAGAACACAAGGGGAAGAGAAGAAGAGTGACCTCTTCTGCCAGAAGGACACTATCAGCATCGATTGCGGTTGTCATGGAGACCGTGAGGCGGGAAGCACTCTCTTCCCACAGGCCACAGGCAGTGAAACTGAGGCCCCGAGGAAGGGAGGATTAGGTCTCACCACAGAAGCAGGAAGAAGGCCACTGGCCCTTTTATGACCCTCCAGGAAGGGAACTTACTGAGGCTACCTCTGGGACTCTGACAACTAAAGCTCCTGGGGGTGGGGGGCTGTGTTTTCCCCCTCTTCAGGCTACAGACTCATCCTAATATGCCAAAGCCTGACCCCTCCTTGGGGAGAAGCCCAGGATAGCAGGATAGGAGGGAAATATCAGCCCTCATGGCATCATCTCCCAACGCCTTGAAGCAACGCTGAAGTCTCGCCCTTCCTGGTGTGGTGTGGGGCAGAGAGTGGGGGTGGAGAGGCCTTCAGAGCCTGCAAACCACAAGACAAGGGCCCTCGGAGTTAACACTGTTACCATGGCATTGCAACGAGCACTCACTTCTACTAGATGATGCATTACAGCTTAGGATGCTATCAAACGGAGCTCTCCCTATAAATCTTTGAAGGCATTCTCCCCTAAGCCAGAACCAGAGTAAGTTTAGGTCCAATGTCAGCGCCTCCATTTCAGCCCAGTCTGACTCTGAGCCTATCCTCTGTGGCTCCCTTCTTGAAAAGCTCCCACTTCTGTCCGGGTGGCCCTTGCAAGGCTCCCCCCACTCTGCAACTCCAGGATTATCGGGAACCAGTTATTGGGCGGGAACCAGTCCCTTTGCTCCAGTTGAAGGTCCAACTGCACTTCTACAAAGCTACCACTGGGGGTCAGTGTCTACCTCATACCCTATCGTAGCCCTGTGTGTTTACCGGCCCCAGGGACGGGGAGGAAGATAGCTGTGCCCGCTGTGCCTCAGCGCTCATCTCCCCGGTGTAGGTGGCAAGAAGAGAGTCAACTCACAAGTTGGCTGCAGTTTCTCATACCTTAGAAGTTACTGTTTCACAGATGAAAACAGTAAACATCCCATGAGCACACTCCCCCTGTCGTCCTGGCCTGTGATGCCCTTTTACCATCAAGAGAGCCCTCCGTTTCAGTCACTGTCCCACAGGTGGTCCTACCTGAATGGCCACAGACTCATCACCCTCTAATCCCATGAAGCCTTCCCTTTTCTCTACCCCAGAATCCAGAGGTGGTCCTCATCTTTCCAGGCAGCTGAATTCTCCTTCCTCTTTCAGCCCGCAGCTGACAACCCAAGTCTTTGAGCTGGGTAGGCTGTGGCAGCATATTCCTGTAACCCCAGGACACCTGCAAGTGGCTGCAGGAGGATTTGGCATTCAAAGACAGCCTTGGCTTATACAGGTCGGTTAAGGCCAATCTGGGCCACTTGAGATCATGTTGTTTTGTTTGTTTTTGTTTTGCTTTTTAAAATCCTGTTGAATCCACAAAATGCAACCCCTAACTCAATGTTATTAAGCAGAAACGGGAGAAAGGAGAGGTGGTATCAGAAGCTGAAAATGCCAGACTCCCCCGAGTTCAAATCAGTTTATAACTTGTACTCAACTGGGGGAACTCCCGACCTCCTTTATTTCACATTAAAAAAGTATTATTTGAGCTGGGCAGAGTGGCTCACTTCTTTAGTACCAGCTTTTGGGTGGCTGAGGCAGCAGATCTCCGAGTTCAAGGCCAGCCTGGTCTACAGTGAGTTCCAGGACAGCCAGGGCTACAGAGATAAACCATGTCTCAAGAACAAAAACCAAACCAAATAAAAAGAAAAATAAACCCACATTTGGGGGAAGAGTTCAGGGAACTGTCACAGCACACGTGTGGAGGTCAGCAGACAACTTGTAGGAGTCTGTCTTACCTCTAGGGTCCTGGAGCTGGAACACAGGACATGAGGTTTAGGGGGTCAACTGCCTTTGCTGGCTGAGCCATTGGTGAATGGTTTTGGTTTTTGTCTTTTTCTTTTTTGTTTTTTGAGACAGGGTTTCTCTGGAATTCACTCTATAGACCAGGCTAGCCTGAAACTCAGAGATCCTCCTGCCTGGGCCTGCTAAGGGCTGGGATTAAAGGCGTGTGAGTCACCACCATCTGGTACCTTGGTGAGTTCTTAGCTTGTACGTCTTGGAGCTTCTCACCTTACAAAGCTTTTGATGGCAGTGAGTGAACTAGAACGTGAACACTGGACACCTTCGTGAGTGCTGAATAAGCATGGATGGCCACTGTGAGTGACAGGGCGAGAGCAACAGAGCGACAGAGCGACAGAGCACTCCTCCCAGGGCTCCACAGTGTGCAGCAGCTCACAAATGGTTCAGAGTTTTTACTGTCACTATTTTTTTTTTACTGTTTTTTCCCCCCAGACATGTTCCCCCCTTTTAGATCTTATGCATATACGTATTTTTCTTTTCTTTTCTTTTCTTTTTCTTTTTTACGTATTTTTTCTAAATGTGTATCTGTGCACCACATGCACACTCCACAGTGGTGCCTGTGGAGGTCTGAAGAAGGGGTCAGATCCTCCTGGCACTAGAGTTACAGATGATTGTGAGCCATCATGGTGCTGGGAACCAAATCCAGGCCCTCTGCAAAAAACCACTGCTCTTAACTGCTGAGCCATCTCTCTAACCCCTGCTCAGGGTCTTCACATAGCCTAGCCTGGCCCCAGATTGTCCTGCCTCTGCCGAAAAAGTGCTGGGATTACAGGGGTGTTCCACCAAACTGAGCAACATTTCTACTCTGATGGCTTCTCACGGCAACCCCTTGAAGTCTACAGCAACTAGCACTGTGCACCTTGCACTGGCGAGGTAAAGAAGGTCCAGGGTGACTTTCTCAAGGCACTCAGCTGAGAGCAGCTAACTTGGAGATTGGACAAGATCTCAATGTACCCTCAACTAGATTCTAAGATGGTAAAGATGCTAAAAACCAACCAACCAAACAAACACAACAATAGCAAGAAAACTGTACTGGACTAGGCAGGCATGGTGGCACACACCTGCAATGTCAGCACTGGAAAGAGGGAGGCAGGAGTATCTCTCAAGTTCCAGGCTAGCCTGTGCCTCACAGAAGGAAACCCACTAAACACATAGCAAAGCAATGTACACAAATTGATCCCAAGGTGGAACAAGGTGAAGGAGATCCAAACGCAAGCCTGCCATTAGGTGGGGAGACAGCTCCCACTGAGAAAAACTCATTTAAAATTGTTCTGTTAGATGGCTACTATAGATAAACTGTTCTAGGCAAGCCATTAAAAGAGCTATATTGCAGCCGGGCATGGTGGCGCACACCTTTAATCCTAGCACTCGGGAGGCAGAGGCAGGCGGATTTCTGAGTTCGAGGCCAGCCTGGTCTACAAAGTGAGTTCCAGGACAGCCAGGGCTATACAGAGAAACCCTGTCTCGAAAAAAAACAAAACAAAACAAAAAAAAAGAGCTATATTGCAAATGTTTTCAGATTGGGGAATCAGGGGAAAGCCAGTCTAAACTGCTATCATGGTACTGAGGCTCAAACCCAGGGCCTTGTACGTGGTAGACAATCGTTTTACCACGGAGCCGCCAGAGTGGTAAAACTCCAGCCGCTCTATGGTAAAACTCAGTGGCTAACAGCATATACTGCTGCTGTTCCAGAGGATGTGGGTTCAGTTCCCACACCCAACAGCTCTCTGCCTCCTGTAAAGCTAGCTCCAGGAGACTTGGTGCCCTCTTCTGGCCCCTGAGGGCATCTGGACAGACATTATATATATACAGGCATCCATATTTTTTTGAAAAGTAGTTCTATTGTTGAGCTATATCCCAAACCTTTGGAGTGTTGTTTATTTTTAAAGCCATATACTCAGTCCGGGGTCATGCTGTGTAGCTCAGTGTAGCCATGTTCTTCGGCTTCCACCTTCTAGGTGCTGGAACCACACGTGCTGCTGTGTCTAACTTTAAGCTGACCACACACACCTACAAAACTAAGCACTCACGAGGCTGAAGCATGCAGATCTTGGAGTCTAAGGCCAGCTTTTACTACATAGCTCATTCCAGGCTGCCCAGTCACAGCTATATAATGAGAATCCATCTTAAAAAAAAAAAAAAAAAAAAAAAACCACAAAAAACAAAAAATGCTGGCTCAAACATCAACAGTCCACCTTAAAAAAGGGTTAGCATTTGATAAGCACATTAGTTATCAGTTATCAGTATGTATTATTTTATGTCCTGAGAGGAACTGATATTCATGAAGTGACTTTTCCCAAGAAAGTCGTTAAAATTCTGGTAAAGAATGACTTTGGCCGGGCACTTCCCAGCACTTAGGAGGCAGAGGCAGGTGGATTTCTGAGTTCGAGGCCAGCCTGGTCTACAGAGTGAGTTCCAGGACAGCCAGGGCTACTCAGAGAAACCCTGTCTCAAAAAAAAAAAAAAAAAAAAAAGGCATCATAGCACTGCCTCCTACACTGTGCTACTGGGTAGATGTGCAGACTAACAACTCTGCATCCAGGTGTCCTGCCCACGTCTTCCCTTTTCCTTCCAGTTCTCAGAGACCTTGACCCAGCCTCCCAGGAACTCCTGATTCTAAATCCACCAGGCGTCCTGGGAAGCAAGAGACCGAGCTTTGCTCCAGAGTCTCTCTTCCTCCTACAAAAACTTTTCAAGTCTTAAGAGTTCAATGAGAGGGCTGGCGGGATGGCTCAGCGGGTAAGAGCACTGACTGCTCTTCCGAAGGTCCTGAGTTCAAATCCCAGCAACCACATGGTGGCTCACAACCACCTGTAATGAGATCTGACGCCCTCTTCTGGTGCGTCTGAAGTCAGCTACAGTGTACTTATATATAATAATAAATAAACCTCTGGGCTGGAGCGAGTAGGAACTGAGCGGGTGGAGTTGACGGGAGCAAGCAGAGGTCCTAAAACTTTAATTCCCAACAACCACATGAAGGCTCACAACCATCTGTATAGCTACAGCGTACTCACATACATAAAATAAATAAATAAATAAATAAATAAATAAATAAATTTTTTTTAAAGAGTCCAATGAGAGACTGATACAGACTTGACTTGGCTTATCCATGGGCTTCAGTTGTCCAGTTTGCAGTGCCTGGGGATTAAACTCTGGGTCTATCACCTGCGAGGCAAACATGAGACCTGGGAGCTGAACCTACAGAGGTCAAACCAGGTGGTGGCACACGCACTGGGGAGGCAGAGGCAGGAGAATCTGAGTTCAAAGTCAGCCTGTTCTACAGAGTGAGTTCTAAGACAGCCAGTGATAAACAGAGAAACCCTAATGGTCTCTAAAACCCCAAGCCCGGGCTGGTGAGATGGCTCAGCGGTTAAGAGCACCGACTGCTCTTCCAAAGGTCCTGAGTTCAAATCCCAGCAACCACATGGTGGCTCACAACCATCCGTAACAAAAATCTGATGCCCTCTTCTGGAGTGTCTGAAGACAGCTACAGTGTACACACATATAATAAATAAATAAATCTTTTTTTTTTTTTTTTTGGTTTTTTTTTCGAGACAGGGTTTCTCTGTGTAGCCTTGGCTGTCCTGGAACTCACTTTGTAGACCAGGCTGGTCTCGAACGCAGAAATCCGCCTGCCTCTGCCTTCCGAGTGCTGGGATTAAAGGCGTGCACCACCACGCCCGGCTACATCTTAAAAAATGTATTAAAAAACAAAACAAAACCCCAAGCCCAAACCCAAACCAACCAAACAAAAGAACTCACAGAAGTCCACTGGCTCTGCCTCCTGGGTCCTGGGGCTAAAGGTGAGCTCTTTATCCAGCCTGAATTCTACTTTTTATTTTTCAGAATGGGCTCTCACTGTGTGTCTGTAGCCCGAATTCCCTGAGTACCCATCATGCACTTCAGGTTAGCCTCAAACTCATGACACTCCTTAGCCATGACGCTCAGACTTTTTTTCTTTTGAAGATAGGGTCTTTACATTTTTTCCTTCTTCTTAGTTGTTTCTCTGTTTAACAGTTGTGGTTGCCCTGGAACTCCCTGTCTCAGAGATCTGCCTGGCTTTGCCCCGCCCCCAAGTTCTTGGTCTCTCTATGTAGCCTTGGCTGCCTTGATACTTCTTAATATGTGACCTAAGGTAGTTTCGAACTTCCAACAATCTTCTAGCCTCAGTCCCTTGAGTGCTAAGATCACGGGTGTGTGCGGCCAGACTGTCTAGAACCATGTTTGTTTGGGTTGGTACTGGGGATTGAACTGAGGGCAGAAGAGGGCATCAGATTTTTGTTACGAATGGTTGTGAGCCACCATGTGGTTGCTGGGATTTGAACTCAGGACCTTTGGAAGAGCAGTCGGTGCTCTTAACCGCTGAGCCATCTCACCAGCCCGGGCTTGGGGTTTTAGAGACCATTAGGGTTTCTCTGTTTATCACTGGCTGTCTTAGAACTCACTCTGTAGAATAGGCTGACTTTGAACTCAGATTCTCCTGCACACTTGAGGTGAACACTCTATGACTCTGCCATATAGCCAGCTCCAGAGGGAAATCTTAATGGAATCACTTTAGGCAAAGTAAGAACTCAAGACTCAACTGTGAGGGCACTGGGCCGGTCCTTCCCAGACATCTCAGATCTCACCACAGAGATGCTGCTAGCAACCATTTACTATCCACAATTCAAGTCTGGAAAAATACTGCCTTGTGGAGGAACCCACACCCTAAGCCATCTGCTCTCCACTGTCACTCCGTCAGCAAAGACCCCAAAGCCCTTGTCTCTGCCCCCCCAGACCATTCCGTCCCCAGCTAATCAAGAAGATACTGCAGCCCCCAGCTGCATCAGGTGATTAATGACCTCCCTAGGCGTTGGGGCTATTTTGGGTCCTGGAAGTCATGCCTGCAGTGATTGAGAGCTGGCCCCGCCTGGCTCCATCCATCTGTCACTGGAGACAAGCCCAAGCAGGGGGCTTGAGGGGATACATGCTCCCCAAGAGACCTGTAAGCATGGCTCTCATTCAGCCCCAACACTCCTCCTTCTGAAGGCACATGGCGTGAAGCAGCAGCCATAGGCCCTGAACATACCGCAGGGGCTCAGGTGAAGCCCAGGTAATGAGGCAGAGAACTACAGATCCCGGAATGCCACGGGCCACGTTGTTTAGGTTTCTTTGAAGCCAGGATGAGGGGAGAATCCCAGGTTCTGTGGGCCCAGGTAGCCCTAAGGAAACCTAAGTGGAGGTGTGCGCCAACCTCAACAGCATCATGTGGAACCCACAATTCACAGCATAAATCCACAAACTTCATGCCAATGTACAACTTCATGAAAGCGAGTTATCTGACTCAGGGTTCTCAAACCAAACTCCAAAGCGTTACAACCCTGGCAATACTAGGGATGTGCAATCCAGGATGCACCACAGCGTTGGAGACACACAACTCCATCTGTCTGATCAGGCATGAACTCACTAGTGAGCTCAGCTTGTTCTAGCCTTTTTTTTTGGTGGGGGGGGACACTGATAGGTCATTGTAAGACATTCCTTCTAAACCCAAGTAACGCAATACAGGGCTGTGCCTTTCCCCAGCCCAGCCACAAGCTTCTCCCTTCCATCCCAGCGCCCTGCCCCTTTCTTGAGACTTCAATGAGCAGCCCTATCCAATGTTGTGAGCCATGCTGCCCGAAGCTTCCTTTATTCTGATGCTCTGTGAGTGAGTGGTCCTTAGCCCCTGCTATACTCTGAGCGAACTTGCCCTCTTACCCTGATGAAGTGCCAGTCCCTGCTCCCTCCGATCTCTGTGAGAAGCCCTTCTCTCCACCTCTGTAAGGCTCCAATCCCGAGCCACTCATTTTTAGAGGGGTCCTCCCTTCCCTTCCTCATACCTGGCGACAGTGACCCAGTCACCAACTGGTAGAGAGACCGAGCTGCCTGCCCCAACGGGCTCCGGCACCTGCGAGGGCAGCGGTTCATGGCTTGGCTGAGAGCACAGTGTCCAAGCTCCGCCCCCAAGGTTTCTGACTGGGGGCGGTGCCGCCCCCATTAGAGTGGGTGGTGCGAGAGGGCAAGACTGACAGGCGGAGTGTCAGACCCTGAGCCTTTCAGATGCAGGTTGCTGGCCTCCTTGGCGCACCTTTTCAGGTCATAAGCGCTCTGCACCCACCCGCAAAGCTCTTAGAGACAGGGGTGTGGCGGAGGGGCAGGGCAGGGCAGGGCGTTCGCTCCTCACTGCTTTCTCTCCAAACGTCTTCAGGATTTCTGGTAAGGAAAAGAGGTACACACGAATTTTGAAAGAAAACCTGGATGACTGAATGATAAATGACTTATTTATTTTAGATCGGGTCTTGTCTGGCACTTGCGACATGATTCAGGCTGGCCTCAAATTCATGGCAATCCTCCTGTCTCATCTTCCCAAGTGCTGGGATTACAGATGTGAGCCACTACAGATCTTATTTAGTACCCTTTATCGCTCCACTTCAACCCCTCTTCCGGCTGTTTTCCCCACCCCCATCTCCCATATTAGCACAGGGACGCTACAGGGGTGAGAGGACATAGTTGTCATGGCAACTCTCCACACTTCCTGGACCAATGGGAGAAAAAGCAGGAAGGAGGAGAAAGGACATTACATTAGCTTAGCGAACCTATTGCTGCCTCCTGGCTCCAGATTCCTTTCAAAACTATGCCTGTCTTTAGAGTTCCCTTTCTTAAAAAAAAACTCAACCATCACCTGCTGGCTCCCAGCCAACCACAACAAGTAAAAGCCCCCTCATTTAACAATCTCTGTGTAAACCCCTTTCTGGGACTTACTGCTATCAATAAAACCCTATGTAAATCCTTCTAGCACTTACAAACACTTCAAAATCCTGGGAAAGGCCATAGAAGATGTATGCTCCCATTTCTTCCACTGTGTGTGCGAAGAGTAGGGGAATGAGCCTATATTAAGAGGAGAGAGCTACCACTAAACACCACACCTTGTCTACTCGAACCCACTGGCAACAGTGCCCACGAGGAATTAGTTTCATACACAGGGCTCTTTGGCCACACGGGGGCGCTCCATCCCCAGGAACGATACTTTAATTGCAAAAGGAACAAGACTCCAGGGATCCTGGACCCAGGACCTGGGGCATGGCCAGTCAGGACCCAACTCGCAATTTCAGCTTGGACAGTTCTTTTTAGGCTTCTCTTTTTAGATGGGGTTGCTGCTGAGCGCTGATTCAGCCTTTCCCCGCTGTGCAGCATTGCCAAACAGCCCCCTCCCCAGGCAGGTAAGAATACGCGGAATTGGGGGTTACGGGGTGGGCACATCCTACTCTACCCCTACTAAGAAATAGTCTTTCCCAACTGCTTTGAGCTTGGGATAAGACTGCGATGGTCGGGGTGTATCCAAGTTGCTCCGAATAATAACTTTAAGGCCACTTTGCTGCCAGCATAATGAACCAAGATAATAGGGATACAGCCTCTTCCTCTATCCCAAATGCAACTGAGGAATCCCGCTTGCATAGGGAAGGGGGGGCGGCGGCGGCGGGAGCACGCTTCAGCACCGTGGACAACGACTCCTCCTTAGGGCTCCAATCAGAGGACTCCAGTCACAAGACAAGCCTCTCTTTACAAAGGAGAGGTCTCCATAGTGCTCTCCAGTCACGTGCAGAGCCATCTACAGCAAGGATGCTGAAGACTGGAGAACTTAAGGTTTGGGTCCAGCCTAGGCTACATAGTAAGGCCAGGACTATGCAGCAAAACACTCTCTCACCATAAATAAATCGAGTAGCCCAGCGAGGAGAATATTTCACTAAAGGGGAGAATGGTGTAGGAAGTAAACTAACTAATCGCATGTTAATGGGGGCTCTTGGACCCTTACTGCTTTCAAGGATCCTGAGTTGATGGTGGGCACAGAGCAGAATGGGATCCCACACCGCTGGTGTCCTGACATTGCCACTAAGATCATCCCAAAGTCAGTAGCCGAGACTTATTCTCAGAGCACTAGATCCTGGTCCCCTTCACTCCGTTGAGAAGGGCAAGGCTTATGGTCTTCTCCACTTGCCCATCGCTGTTTCTGTCTTAGGACAGACAGCCCCCCTCCTACTCTTGGTTGGAGTTCGTAGGCGGACTACACAACTGAGACGCACAAATATGGAAATATACAAAGGTGACAAAGTCATTTACATAAACAGAATCTACCTACCCAGCTTAGGACTCTATACACACACATAGAGACCCTCCCAAGGTGGGCCACAAAGTGACAGGGGGTAGGAGGGCTTGGGGGGAGGGGAGCCTTCCCACACTTCATAGGCCCATAGTTCCTATCTTTATTCTGAAGGAAAGCAAGAGGTGCAGATGAAGTTCTAATAGGGTTGCTGGTAATTAGAGAAGCTTTGCATGTTCCGAATGACCTGAGTAATTATCCTCCGGGGTAGAAACTAACCCAGCACTAACCAAAGACACTCTACAGGAGCCAGGGGCTAGAACCCCAGGGTGGTGGGTCTCTCTTTGGGTCCTTGAGCTTTTTGCAGGAAATAGAGGGAGCAAATGGGGGACACTAAAGAAAGACCCTTGCTAACACCAGGAAGACAGAAAGGCAAAGAGGACAGAAATGCCATTAACAGTCACGGGGGGGGGGGCACTGCAGGCATCATGCTTGAGAGCGGACAGCACCAAATGCTGAAACAACCCACAGCCCCACCACAATCACAAACACTTTGAATGAATACTCATGCCACAAGTCTTCTTAAGGGACAGAACACCACCAAGTGACACCACTCTGGTTGTCACACGCCATTTCACACAGAATCATCCAAAGCACACAGTTGAACATGTAACAGACATATGGTTAGAACAAACTTCACTAGTGCAGCCAGGGTCCTACACAACCACACTCAAAACATCTGGCAAGCCCATAAAATCGCACTGCCTCATGCAAACACACTCACCAAAGCTCAAGGCACATGGTAACCAGCTGTGGGAGGTGCACACATACATACACAGACACACAAGAACGACAGGTGCTCCCCGCACGTAACACCTCCCACTCCAGACACACTCCTAGCCCTGTGTCACACACGCCTACACCTGCTGCCTCTCTACACCTGCCCCACCTGTTCTTCCTCAGCCCCCTAGGGACCCAAAGCTTTAAATCCTAGGGTCTTGTCCCCTAGACCAGCCTGGAAGGTGCACAGGAATGGGGCAGAGTGTGCATAAGGGGCCAAGCCAGGGGCAGAGAGATGGAAGGGTCTAGGGGGATGGAGTCGGCTCACCCTCCCAGGACCCCGAGCCACCTACTCACCCGTAAGCTGGTCATAGGAGCCGTCCAAATCTCGGGATTCGGACAAACTCTCCTTTCGGCCTTGGCCCCGCATGGCCCCCGGCGCCCCGCTCCCGCCTGGGCCGTGGGAGGGGGCGCCGGGTGGCCAGGATAGGGCGCTCACACAGTGCCCCCTGGCGGCGCAGCGACCTGCTGGGGCTGGGGGCCGGGAGTAGGGGCTGGCAAGGCTTTTCTCTGGGGAGCGCCGGATTTTAGGGCCCACCTCAGAGTCCCGGGGCAGGAGCAGGATCCTTGGGCAGCAAGTGAGAGCGGAGCAGAAGGCAGAGTGGAGCTGAGAGCCGAGCCTGAGCCCAGCCGCCTCTCCTCCGCCCCCTCCCCGCGGCTGTCACTGCCGCCTCCCCCCTTAGGCGCTGCCGGGATTGGCTCCCCCTACCCCCGCCCCCCACCCTCTGCAGCTCGGAGGAGGCACCGGGTGAAGGGGTGAACTGGAAAGTGCCGGAAGGGAGAATAGCTCTCCATCTACACCACCCACAATTGCGGGGCTTCGAGAAGAGGGGGCCAGAAAAGCCCCGCTGTGAAGAAACCCCGCCTCCAATTCTCAGGCACCTCTTTCCCTCCGCCCCCCAGTCAGCCAGTCCTGCACAGCTGGGCCAGAGCCTGGGGTATGTCTGAGTCCCCGGTTCCCTCTGCTCTTCATCTCAGCCTTATTTTCTCGGTTGTTCCTCCTGCCGCGAGTTGCGTGTTCCCAATCAGCAGCCACCCTTCTCTAGCGGAATGGGGATGCAGAGCCAACCAACCCAGCCTCTGGACACGGGCTCACAGGTGGCACTGGGCACATTCGTCTATCTCAAGTTCCGGAGGGGGCCTCACTTTCTGAATGCCCTCTTCCCAGATCTGATGACTCTTCCTTCCCACCCCCCTCCCCAGGCAACTGGGAAGGCAAAAGAAAGTAGTCAGCTTTTTTGCCCCTTTCTCTTGCCCCACCCGCTGTTCCAGACTTTGTTTTCCGGGCAGATTTAGGGAGCTTCTGAACGGTTTGGTAACTGTGATACCGAAGCGAGACGAGATGTCTCCCTCATTTTCTGAAGGGAGGAACAGCCCTGCACAGCCCGGCACATGGCTCCCTCTCCCTCCACCTCATGTCTCCAGGAATGGCCTGTTGAGACCAAAGGTCACAGTTAAAATACCTCGACAGTCTTTTCAGTCAGATTTACTTTCCAAATACTTCAGTCAGTGAACTGTGGCGGGGGTTCCTGTATGAGGCTGGGACAGGCAGCTGCCTTAAGGAGGCCTGTCTCTGCGAGGAACGCTCCCAGAAACCTCCACAGAGCTGTCAGAGGCACCAGCCAAGCTGATTTCTAGACTCCAGGTTAAACGCCTTAGGTGTACAGGAAGGAACCCGCCAAGAGGTGGGCTTCTAGTCAGGAAAAAAGGAGTGCTTTGCTTAGGGCTGCTTGTCCCAGACAGAACCCAAGGGAACTGCTCCTAACATTACTCGCTTCTTTCACCCAAAGGCAAGGGAAACCACAGCTCTCTGAACTCAGCTGGCCTCTATCAAGGCCAAGAGGTCCTTTTATGACACAGGACCAACACCTGCATTAAAGAGATGACGAGGGGAAAAGACACTAACGAGACACTAAAGACACACAAATCAACTTTTAATAGCTTTGATTTGCCACCAGCTCCAGCTCCAGCTGCTCTGGGTTTATCACCATGGGAAACACTAAAACCTTGGGTCAAGTTATCCATCTGGGGACCCGTGATTAGAGATGACCCACCCCACAATGGCTTAAGATTCTACATCTATGCATGTCAGTCTGCCGACAGATTCTCTACAACGATCACACCTCTGCTCAGTCAGAACTGGCTTCCAGGGAGGGCAAGGATTCCAGAGACGGATGCTGAATGGACAGGAGCCCAGGAAGCCCCAGACCTACTCTCAGCCTCCTCAGGTCCTCACTGTGCGGTTTGCCCCTGCCAACCTGGGACTTTACAAAGCTTTAGATCGGAGGGACTTAGAGCAGCAGCTATTTCAGGGGGAGCTGTGGGGAAAACCCTACAGTGGTTCCATGGAGACCATCCAATGATAGACTCCACAGGCCAACTTCACGGAGGTTGGATGTGCCCAAGGCCCAGCTAGAATATGGCTAGACAAGATGGAGGCTGGAGGCGGGGTGCTCACCTAGCCTGTCTCTATGAACAGCACCCCACCCCCAGCAGGTTCTCTGCCAGCACCAGACCACAGCAGGAACAGATTCCTCCCCAGAGGAAATTCTTAGGCAGGCTGAATGTAAACAACAGCAGGGTGAGGGGGTGGAACGTGGAGGAGCTCATCTAGGCTCCCCCTGCAGGGGTGGGTGGGGAGGGGGAGCTGCTGGAAAGGGAACCAGCAAAGTAGGCACCTTGAGGGCTCCAGAAAACCTGTCAATGTTTATTTCACACGCACTCCTTTAAGACAGTTTAAAACAGACTAAAAAGGCAAGGCTAAAGTTGTGGGCCTATTGTGCTGACGAGTCAACGTGGGAAGGCAAGGGAAAGCGAACAGGTGCTCCTGGTGCCAAAACTAAAATCCAGAAAGGAGCGGTGGGACAGCAGAGCACCAGGCAGATCCAATCTCCAGTTTCTCAGAGGTGTCAACTTTGAATTTAAAGACAGAAAAAAGGCGCCATCCTTGACCTACTCTGTGCCAGAGCTGAGGTGCTAAGGACTGGGCAGACTGCAGTGGGGGCAGGGGCCTTGCTCAGGTTCAAAAGGAAACAGGATGTGGCATTCGCCATGACCAGCCATCATCAGCCATGACCAGCCATTGGCCTCCAGAGTGCTGGCAGCAGCCAGGGCCTGTCCAACCAGCACCTGTATAGTCAGAAGCCAGCACGTGGAACCTCAATTGGCATCGTGGGGCAGTGCCTAGGGAATGCTGCCTGGAAACGCCACACTTTTGGTTGCCTCTCCCGTTACCCTCCCATTTCTCCCCAAATAAGAGCATCCTGGGCTTGCCCCTGCTTGTCCAAGCTCACTGAAGTACGGCCTTCACCACGAGCCTCGGGGTCTGCGCTTCTCTCCAACCTTGAAGTTGGTCCCTACTCCTTGTGCTCGCCCTCCAGCCCAGGAGCCTCATGGGTAAGGCAGTCAGTGGCTCTCAGGCAGTGCAGCCTCAGGAGATGGTGGAGAACTCCTTCAGGAGGGCTTCCTGGCTGAGTGTGTGGAAGGCTAGGTTCCTCCGGACGTTGGTACTAATGGACCGAACCTGGGAAAGGGTTGGGGAAGGTGGAAGGGCAGAGAAAACAGTCCATTACAAACAGCAGAGGGCAGGCCAAGATGACGTGTTCACTGTGTTGCAGGAGAAAGACTTGTGAAGAAAGGCTGGGGGAGCCAAACTCGCAGCTCTGGAAGCTTTGTGAGGAACTCCGCAGCCTCTGCAAGGAAGCTGAGCATGGAAATAAGTGCGCGTTTTCATGAGATCCAACCGAGCGCAGAGGGAGAGAATGTGGATCTGCCTTAGCCTGCAGAGCCAGGGAGCTTTTCTTGAGTTTTTGCTTTGCTCTAAGAAAGGAAGTGGAGTCATCAGGCAGGAAGCAAAGGAGGAAACAGCAGGTAACTGCACCTCATTAAGGACCAGGAACTGGCTCCCCTGTGCCAGAGGTTCAGCCAGGAATGAGGAGAGCAGAGGCAGTGCCACGGATCCAAAAGCCAGCTCCTGTTGGGGAGGCTCGTGCTAGAATCCCAGGCCAGCCTAGGCAGGCAGGAGGACAGACAGACAGACAGACAGACAAATTCTCCTTTACAACCCTCTCCGTAAGTTAAGTCATTCTCTTATTTGTTTCTGGCACCCAGTAAATCCCCACATTGATGTGAAAATCACTATTCATCTCATTAAAACCCTGTGCCTATATGATGGCTTTCTTCTTTCTTTTTTTAAAAAGATTTATTTATGTATGTATATAAGTTCTGTAGCTCTCTTCATGCACACCAGAAGAGAGCATCAGATCCCATTACAGATGGTTGTGAGCCACATGTGGGTGCTGGGAATTGAACTCGGGGCCTCTGGAAAAGCAGTCAATGCTCTTGACCACTGAGCCATCTCTCTAGTCCCCATGATAGTTTTCTTTTTTTTTTTTTTTTGGTTTTTTCGAGACAGGGTTTCTCTGTGTAGTCCTGGCTGTCCTGGAACTCACTCTGTAGACCAGGCTGGCCTCGAACTCAGAAATCCGCCTGTCTCTGCCTCCCAAGTGCTGGGATTAAAGGCGTGCGCCACCACGCCCGGCCCCATGATAGTTTTCTTGTTCACAACTAACTCACCACAGAAAAATCCTGAGGCCTTTCATGTCAGGGTTAGAGTCGGACTGTGATCTTCTGAAATCTAGCACCTTTGCAACAACCTTGGTGCACTGTGGGAAAACTTAGCTGATGAGAGCCTGGGAAGTGAGTTTAGAGCCTCTCTATCCTGTCCCATTCAGTACCTGGGTTTGTGTCAACCGGGAGGGCAGCAAACCTACAGGAAGGCAGAGCTTTTCCTGGGGCAGCTGAGTACAGAACAGGAAAGGGGCATTCAAAAGGGAGAGGCCAGCTTGGAGCCATGCCTGGGAGAGCCAGCGTGGGTAAGAAATGCGAGTGGGTACAGATAGTGAAGCCTGCGGAGATAGAGACAGGAGGGGACTCAAGCCGGGAACCAGTCGGGGAGAGAGGAAGGATCAACTACTCTGTTCAGTTGTTCTAAGGACAGGAAAGGGGGTAATGCATCATGGCTGCCACTGGTAATACACGCCAGACCCCAGCCCAGCCCAGCTGTAGCTGTGCAAGGTTGTCTCTGTGGCTTCCAACTATCTGTCTTTCCCTGCCTCACTCCAAACTGCCTTGACAGAAAGGCTGCACAGCAAGCCCCTATAGTTTTATTAATCTTTAGCAAACTGCAGACATACCCTGGAGTCTACAGACACGGGCAGGGATTGGGTGGGATGGGGAGCTCACCAGCTCTTTGAAGAAGGCAGCCTCCTTGTGTTGCTCAGAGTAGCGCTCATATTGGTCCAGGCCATCTTGCAGCTTCAGTGTGAGTGTGTCGTAGTTGGCTCGTACTACTTCTAGTACCTGAGGGAAGTCAAGGGCCAAGCAGGGTCTCAGTCCTGGAGAATGTCTTTGGAAAGCAAGGAGGAAGGATGGCAGGGAAAAAATTTTCTGGTTTATGAGACTGTGTGTGTGTGTGTGTGTGTGTGTGTGTGTGTGTGTGTGTGTGAGAGAGAGAGAGAGAGAGAGAGAGAAAGAGAGATGTGTGTGTGTGTGAGAGAGAGAGAGAGAGAGAAGGAGAGAGAGAGACAGAGGGGGAGATGTGTGTGTGTGTGTGTGTATAGATTTCTCTGTGCAGTCCTGGAATTCACTCTGTAGACCAGGCTGGCCTTGATCCTCCTGCCTCTGACTCCTGAGTGCTTGGATTAAAGGCATGTGCCACCACTGCCTGGCTAAAGTCCCCTTCCCCCTCTTTTTTAAGATGGGGGTCTCATGTGTGAGGTTGGCCTTGAATTCTCTATCCTTTGGCCCCTGCCTCCCAAGTGCTGATAGTATAGGCATGCATCATCATGCCCAGCTTCTAGGACCACTTTTGAATCTCTTCCGTTCCCTGCCTTTCCTGACCAGACCAGCCTGGACACAAAGCCATGTATACTGTGGTTATGGTCACCACTGTCCCCGATACCGCCAGTGTACACTTAGCCTCTGCATATGGCTTCCTCTGGTCAGGTTGTCCCGGATACTGAGTATGCCTAACTGCTTCTCCCTTCCTGGAAACCATCTTTCTTCAGCTCTGGGATGTTCCTTAGCACCATCTGCCACTTGTTTTCATCTCTCAATGCCAGCCCATCATTCTTATCCACCTTCTGGAACAAACTTTTGAGTATCCAAGCACTGAGTTACAGTGGACACTGACGGGGCGAAGGGATGTGCATCTCCTCAACAGTGCTGCACTGACTTTGGTTTTTGAGACAGGGTCTGGCTATATAGTCTAGGCTGGCCTGAAACTCACTTACATGGCTCTGTTTGCTCTATAATTTTTTATCTTCCTGTCTCACCTCTTGATATCTGGGCTTATAAGTGTCTACTACCACACTTGACCCACTTGACCTGATTCTCTATGGGGTAAGGAGACAAAAGTCAAATGACTTTGGGATCCCTGGATATCTGAGGTTAATAATAAACAGTCTGAAAGCCAAACTTGATGTGACTTGAGTTTCTAAGACTCTGAATCAAACAAAAGCAAGGGTGGGGCAGGTGGGAGGCGCAGGCACTAGCCAAGTTAGTGGAGGTGGACAGGGCAGAGGAAGAGGAGGAGCAAGGAGGTCGGTCGAGGACTCTCACTTAGTCTGGTAACCTGCATGGAGGTATCTGATCTGCAGGAAAATCGTGACATTAAGGAAAACCTTGCTCATCAGGGAACTGGGAATTTAAGTGTGAGGGACTTGGCTCTGATAGAAGGCAAAGGGAGTCAGCCAGGATCAGGACACATCAGTGGGACAGAGGCCAGGCTCCCCATGTACAGCAAGGTATACCTCTGGATTGCTTTCTTTTTCAGACCAAATTTGTGGTGGGCCAGACTTTACTTGGGAGCAAATACTCTTGCCTGTCAAGTTCCTGAGGCCATAAAGGAAATGGCGAACCCTGAGAGGAGAAGCTGTGTTCGGGTTTCAAGGGGAGATGCAATGAGGACTAAGGCTTAGCCCCTTGTCCCTCCAAGCATCCAGGCTGACCAGACAGACTGTAGCCTGCTGGGTCTTGCGTAGGCTGCTTGCTCTGCTTCCAGCTCCATAAGCAAGGGGACTGGTACCCAGCAATGGCAGGCACACAAATAACCCAGCCCTCTCATGCTGTGGGCAGCATTCACGGCTGCAAGGATTGCAGCCAAGGTCTTGGCTTATGGCCAAAAAGGGGGCAAAATTCCTCCAACATGGTGCCAGGCCCTAGAAACCAGGCAAAACAGTAATATATGCTTTCCTAAGCCCTAAAATCTGGGCAGCCTCAGTGATGCCTATAATCTAACACCTTGGCTTATGTCTTCCCTGAGGAGAGGCAGGTACCAAATGATTAAAATCACACTAAAGCCAGCTGCTGAGAATCAGGTGCAGCTCAGAAGATAGCTGTTCCTCCAAGTGTATCCCCAAAGCCTCAGCCTCGGGAACTTTCTGGACCGCCTGGGTATTCTCTTTTTGCCAGGTCAGAGTGGAAGTTAAAGCTATGTGTGCTTAGAGCAGGAAAGTAGCCTGTCAGTTCTCGTAGGCTCTGCTGTCTCCTGCCATCTTCACTGTTCTTAATAGACATGCTTGGCTCAGGGCTGGGCTGGGAGCACTTAGTGACTTTCCACTGCTGCAGGAGTATCACTCTTAGTGTATCACTCTTCTTTATTATATGTGAGTACGCTCGCTGCAGCTGTCTTCAGACACTCCAGAAGAGGGAGTCAGATCTCGTTACGGATGGTTGTGAGCCACCATGTGGTTGCTGGGATTTGAACTCTGGACCTTTGGAAGAGCAGTCGGGTGCTCTTACCCACTGAGCCATCTCACCAGCCCCCTGTATCACTTTTCAAAAGGCTGGCCTTGATCTCAGACAGCCACTTGCCTCTGCCTCTCAAGTGCTGGGATGAAAGACATGTGCCACCATCACTTGGACATTAGTGTATATCTTACTTGAGCCTCAGTAGAACTTGGGCAGGCAGCAATCTTCCAAGCCTCCATGTGCCTAAAGACATTGAGCTTTTCCATAGCTTGCACCTTTGGTACTGGCTTTTTGGCAACTGCAGTAGCCCCTAGTAAGCTCTTTCTCTGTGGCTCTGTGGTACAGGCCTTAGACTTGCAATCTCCTGACTCAAGAGCCCCGAGTAGCTGGGATGAGAGGCCTGTGACACCAGGCTGAGCTCAGATCCCCTCTCAAATTATTCCAGCCAAGTGCAAATCACATACCTTTAATCCTAGCAGTGGGGAGGGAGAGACAGATAGAAACCTGTGAATCTGAGGCCAGTGTGTCTAGATTGACTTCCAGGCCAGCTAGGGCTATAGAGTTAGACCCTGTCTTAAAACACCACCATCACCACCACCACCACCATACCACCAATATCACAAATACCACATAAATAGCTATTCTCTAAATGCAGGCCCACCTTTCTTCATACACTGCTGGGTCTGTAGGTTTCCTAGATCCATACCTACAATTTAGCCCACAGTAGCTTCAGAGTAAGAAAACTACCCACTAGCCATGTTTTCTAAGGAATCTTCACAAACCACTATGACTGTGGGTAGCCAAAAAACTGAATCTGGAAAGACTCTGACAGAGTAACTGAGGCTATTATTAAGAATAACTAGGGCTGGTGAGATGGCTCAGTGGGTAAGAGCACCCGACTGCTCTTCCAAAGGTCCAGAGTTCAAATCCCAGCAACCACATGGTGGCTCACAACCATCCGTAACGAGATCTGACTCCCTCTTCTGGAGTGTCTGAAGACAGCTACAGTGTACTTACATATAATAAATAAATAAATCTTTAAAAAAAAAAAAAAGAATAACTATAGCTCTCTTGCTACAAGAATTCAGATAACGTTTGACATCTTATGTCTACGTGTGAGTGTATGTGGTCTGTGCACAGGGGTATGCAGGGGAGAATGCATGCTGGGGTGTGTGTGCACTTCCTTGAGACAGGGTCTCTGAACTTGGTGTTTTGCTGGAGGCGTACAATAGGGATCTTGTCTCTGCCCTCGCAGCACTGGGTTACAGGTGCAAGCACAGCCATGCCTGGCTTGTTCAGGACGTGTGTAAATGTCTAACTCTGTCACCCATGCATGCAGAGCACGTTCACTTGTAGTCCTTTCTCTAACCGCAACAGCTGACATCTTTGCACATCAACTCTTCTATGAAATGTAACTTGAATTTTCCTTTCTAAAATGACCTAGCAATAAAGGTTTTGAGTATCACAGGTTACCACAGATGATGGAAACACTGGCTTCCCAAACAGCTACACAGCTGCTCTGACAGTTCCAGGGTCTCAGGAGCAACCCCATTCACAGGCCAGGAGGTGCCTCTTAAGAGTCTCATGCTCGGGGCTGGTGAGATGGCTCAGTGGGTAAGAGCACCGGACTGCTCTTCCGAAGGTCCAGAGTTCAAATCCCAGCAACCACATGGTGGCTCACAACCATCCGTAACGAGATCTGGTGCCCTCTTCTGGAGTGTCTGAGGACAGCGTACTTACATATAATAAATAAATAAATCTTTAAAAAAAAAAATGCTCTGCCGACTGAGCTAGCCAGGCATTGGAAGTACCTATTTTAATTTCCCCAAAGGTACTATAGGCCTAAGGGATTCTTTATCACAAAGGAATGTTCAGATTCCAGTGGGAGATGAGACAGACAAATGGCTCCATTTCTAAGACCTTATGCCCGCTTTGCTTTACAACATCACCTCAAAAAAGCCAACTGGGAGAAAGCAACTGGGTGCCTGTTTCTCGGGTCTGGAGACAACGGCAGAGTGATTAAGAACATGAACTTCAAGTCACAGGTCTGAGTTTTGGTTCCACATTAAGTACGGATTAACTATATAAATTTCCTGTGAGTTTCTGGTCTTTTAGCCTCAGTTCTTACAAGCTATAGAGGGGTGTAGCACTACCTGCCTCATCAGGCTGATGGGACATGACAGGAGACAGTGACTTTCCAGGACCTGGCACACAGTAAATAGTTACTAATTATATAAAGAACGCTTTCTGGGGGGGGAGGGTTTGGGATGTTCTTGCTGTCCCCAGATAACCCTAACCATAAGGCAGGAGAAAGGCCTCGAAAATCCTCATTCAGCCGACAGGTTCTCTGCTAAGGACACCAGACTCTCCTATGCAGTGTAAATGCAGGATACCATCCCAAGTCAGAGTGCCTAAAACCCATGGCTGGTGTGTTAAACCTTGGTTGTGCAAGGGGACACAGGTTGTAAGAAAGGACAATTGAGGAGATAGGCTCAGAGAAGCCTGGCTGCTCACAGCACAGGTAGGTTGTGGGTTTTGTTTTGTTGTTTCACTCTTTAAAGCAAGGCCTTTGACTCGCTTTGACAAGGCTGGCATCAAACTCACAGAGATCTACCCGCCTCTGCCTCCCTAGTGCTGAAACTAAAGGCCTGTGCCACTACACCTGGCTTTGAAACAAGAAATTACTCCAGCCTGACTATCACAGTGAACAAGAAGCATCAGGCTAGCTGCAAGTTCCTTCCCATGGCTGACCTTTGAGCTGATTCTGACGAGAGAAAGCAAATGCCAATTCTTCCCCAGAATTCACGTTCACAGGTCCTGACTCAGGACAGATTATGGCTGGTGATTGAAAAGACGTTCACCCTGGCTGTTGGGCCTCTCTGCTCATGGGTACTGAAAATAAGTTTCAATCAAAAGTATTTGGGTGGGCAATCCTGCAGTTAAGAGAAGATGAAGGGCCAGAGAACTGGCTCAGTGGGTAAAGAAAGGTACCTGCCACTAAACCCCATGACCTGAACAATCCCCAGAACCTACTAAGAAGGAGAGAAGTAACTCCCGAGCTCTCCTCTGACCTCCACACGTGTGCTGGGGCATGTTCATGCCAGTTTTCTTGTTTCCTGTTTTGTTTCTGAGACATCCCTGGCCTGGAATCACACTGGTCTTCAACTCACAGAATCTGCCCACTGGCTGGAATTAAAAGTGTACGTTAACACACCCCTGGTAGTTTTCTTACTGCGTGGGGTAAAGACACTTTTATCAAATTGCACTAATTCTGGTGGGCACATAGGATGATGACTATAAGGTACCAGCCACCACGTTTGACACAGCAGTGCTTATAACTGCAGCTATTCCTCCTGTTACTTTTTTACCTGCTTGAACCTATCATTATTTTAGGGCCTGAGGTTCCCTTCCACTCCTTTCATAAACAAGCCCCTCCTACCCTCCTGATCTCTGGAAGACACCTATATCTTACAGGTTTCCCCAGGAGATATTTGCTGGCAGCCCCTCTCTCTTCTGGGGCAACAAACATGGGATCACTACCATTAATTTCCTTACTCAAAAGTGCCATATTAGTGGACGCTTCACTCTCTCAACAGAGTCAGTGTGACTGTGTGGATTTCTCATACTGCCAAACAGAGTCCAAAGAACAGTAAACACCCAACAAGCTTGTGGAATTAATTTAGTAACACCGGCTCAACTAAAAAGGCAAGGAATCTCTTGTTAGGGTCACGTGGTAAGCTCAGAATTAGCCCTGACGAGCTAACACTCAGCACTGTTCTCAGCACTGTGATCGGCTTTTGAAACCTTCAAGCCAAGTCCTGCCTTCAGGAAGCCAATAAGAAAACAGGGACTCAAGTACATTCGGAGCTAAGCAGGGTCAGGTGTGAAACAATGAATGTGCCCTAGGTTGAGATCTGCTACTCAATTCTTTGAAACAGGTTTCAAGTAGCCTCAAACTCCCCGTGTGACTGAGGCTGTCTGAACTCCTCAGTCTTTGCCTTTCAGGTGCTGGGATTACAGGTAACTCTATGCCTGGCCATACAACTGTCTTCACAGACAGGGGGATGAAGGGGCTGAAGTTTATATCCCGTGTGTGTGTGTCCACTTGCCGTGACATGTAGAGGCCAGAGGGTAATTTGTTTGAGTCCATTCTCTCCCACCATGTTAGTCCTACAGACTAACTCAGGTCCTTAGCCTTAGTAGCAAGTGTCTTTACCTGTGGCCACCGAGTGTCAAGGTCTCTTTGATCATCATTTCTTCCACTTTACGCTACTGTGACAGTTAATTCAGAATGCCACATTCTAGCATGACAGGAGCCCTAAGACAGCAGCTTCAGGGAGGGAAGGCCACTGACTTGGACAAGTCTACCCTGCCCTGACAGCTGCAGCTCCCATCCTCGCCAACTAGAAAGGCAGATTTTCATATACAAAGCATGGGGGTGGGGGAGACAGAAAGAATGGAAACGATCCTTTATTCCACAGACGTACAAACTATACTTTAAGTTTCTCAGATATCAGACGCACTCCATTCTGAAATGTCGTACTGAGGTGTGTTCTAGTTGGTGACAATTTCCACAGCAGAAATTCAACTCAAATGTGAAGTGTACTCATTAGATAACTATGCCAACAAGCTAAGCTGACACACATGGTAATCTTCGAGCAGCCAGGTTCGAATACTTGCTGAGCTATTTTTAGCACTTGTTTACATAGAACAACTAAAAGATTTGGACCTCAAAGGACAAGAGCAAACAAGGAGATCCATGAGTTCCAGGTCTAACAGTACCCAGAGGAGACTCACGCCGTCCTGCGGTCTCCCTCATTACAGACGTACGTGAGTGTGGAGGTGTCTGTGGTGGAGGCCAGAAGGCCACGTGGGTCCCTGAGAGCTGGAGATGCAGGTGGTTGTGCATCACCCCGTGATGGAACTGGAAACTGGATGCCAGTCCTCTGCATGAGCAGAGAACACTCTTAACCAGAGAGCTCTCTAGCTCAATCTTAAACTTTTTTAAAAGTTGGGTTTCTCTGTGGAGCACCGGCTGTCCTAGAACTTGCTCTGCAGACCAGGCTGGCCTCAAACTCACAGATCTGTCTGCCTCTGCATCCCAAGTGCTGGGATTAAAGGTTTTTAAAAGAATTATTTTATTATTTTGTGTGTGTAAGTGTTTGGACTGAACTGTGTAACATGTGTGTAGTACCTTTGGAGACCAGAAGAGGGCACTGAATCTCCTAGGGCTAGAAATAGGCAGTCGTGAGCCACCATGCAGGTGCTGGGAATTGAACCCAGTCTTCTGGAAAAGCAGCCATGCTTTTAACCACTGAGCCATTTTCCACCTGCCTGTGTGTGTGTGTGTGCTCATGCCTGTGTGCGTGCGTGAATGTGCCACGGCCTAAGTGTGGAGGTCAGAGGATGACTTGCAGAGTCGGCCTGAGTGTGGAAGTCAGAGGATGACTTGTAGAGTCGGCCTGAGTGTGGAGGTCAGAGGATGACTTGCAGAGTCGGCCTGAGTGTGGAGGTCAGAGGATGACTTGCAGAGTCGGCCTAAGTGTGGAGGTCAGAGGATGACTTGCAGAGTCGGCCTAAGTGTGGAGGTCAGAGGATGACTTGCAGAGTCGGCCTGAGTGTGGAGGTCAGAGGATGACTTGCAGCGTTGGCTCTCTCCTTTCATCAAACCTGCGGTTAGGTTTGGCTGTAAGCACCTTACCCACTGAGCCATCTTGTCAATCCTATGTTCCTGTTATGGCTGTGTCACACTATGCCATGTCCTTATGAATGTGGCCTAAAACAGTCACAGGATCAAAGAGATGGTTGAAAGGACAGAATACAGAATCCAAGAGCTTCATGTTTCATCTCTCTCTCTCTCTCTTTTTTTTTTTTTTTTTTTTTTTTTTTTTTTTTTTGGTTTTTTCGAGACAGGGTTTCTCCGTGTAGCCCTGGCTGTCCTGGAACTCACTTTGTAGACCAGGCTGGCCTCGAACTCAGAAATCCGCCTGCCTCTGCCTCCCAAGTGCTGGGATTAAAGGCGTGCGCCACCACGCCCGGCTCTCTCTCTCTTCTTAAGATTTATTTTATTTATATGAGCACACTGTAGCAGCTTTAGACACAGCAGAAGAGGTTATCAGCTCCCATTACAGATGGCTACGAGCCAACATGTGGTTGCTGGGAATTGAACTCAGGACCTCTGGAAGAGCAGTTAGTGCTCTTAACCGTTGAGCCATCTCTCCAGCCCCCTCAACTCTCTTCCAGACAGACAGACAGACAGACAGACAGACAGACAGACACACACACACACACACACTGTACTCATGCAGGTCAGGCAGACAAAGGGACGTCTCGGGGTGAAAAGTCCTCAGAGGGCACAGGATACAGAGCGCAGGGGATACAGAGATATCTGAATTTTGACCAATCACAACTGAGTACTATTTACCCAGACTTCAAAATCAGTACCAGGTGCCAGGTGGTGGTGGCACATGCTTTTATTCCCAGCACACAGGAGGCAGAAGCTGGCAGATCTCTGAATTCAAGGCCAGCCTGGTCTGGTGTACAGAGGTAGTTCCTGGACAGTCATGGCTACCAAAAAAAAAAAAAAAATCCAAAAAAACCCCAACAACAAACAAACGAAGAAATCCATATCAGGCAGGTTCTACTCTTCCTGGTAACACCACCACAGGGCTCCTCGCAAGCCTACCTATCTGAACATGACGAGAAGATTCAAATGGATCACACATAACCTATCTGCCTTCGTGAATGAAGTCTAACTTAAGAAACCAACCGGGCTGGTTAGATGCCTCAGGGTCCAAACCTGACAACCTGAGTTTGATCCATGGGATTTACATGTTGAAGAGAATCAATCAACTCCCTCAAGTTGTTCCAACAGTCATACACAGGCTTACCCCAAATAAACACATATAAAAAGAGAAACAGCGGGCACTAAGAGTCAAGTTACATGACGAAGGAATCAAATCACCAAGAGACGCAACAGCCCTGCATGTGTGTAGACAGTAACAGAGCTTCCACACTCTGAATGAGGCAATCCTGACAGACTGGAGGAAGAGAACATGGGACCTGCAGTTATAGCTGCAGGCTCCATCACTGCCCTTAGTAACTGACAGGACAAGCAGGCATGACCCAGCATCAACTATAAGACTACCAACTAGCTGGGCGTGGTGGCACGCGCCTTTAATCCCAACACTCGGAAGGCAGAGGCAGAAGGATTTCTGAGTTTGAGGCCAGCCTGGTCTACAAAGTGAGTTCCAGGACAGCCAGGGCTACTTGACCTAAAGGGTATTTATAGAAAAACTCTACTCAACAACAGCAGAATACATTCTTCTGAAGTGCACACAGAACATCCAACAAGACTGACCATATGCTACACCATAAGCCAAATCTCAATGCATTAAAAGAACTGGAATCACACCAAATATACTTTTTGACCACCAGGGTATTAAATAAGGAGTTAATAACAAATATATCTAGAAAATCCCCAAATAATCAAAATAAAATGACACATTTCTAAATGTCAAAAAAAAATCAGAAAATATTTTCAGCTGAATGAAAATGTAAATAGAATTTATGGGATGTTAACCACAAGGAAAACTTAGGCCACTCAACTTCTGTATTAGAAAATATCCAGGCAGTGGTGGCACATGACTTTAATCCCAGCACTCCAGGGGCAGAGATAAGCAGGTCTCTGTGAGTTTGAGGCCAGCCCAGTCTACAGAGTGAGTTCCAGGACAATGAGAGTACACAGAGAAACCCTGTCTTGAAATAAACAAACAAACAAACAAACAAAAAGGAAATAAAACATGATTTAAATAAATCACCTGTTTCTGACTTAAGTTAGAGAAAGAAAAGCAACATAAACCAAAGTGAAGAGGAGGAAGTCAGATAACCTCAGAAACCAATCAACAACAACAACAACATCAATGAGACTAAAAGCAGATTTATTGAAATTATTAATAAGATTGATAAACTTCTAGCCAGACTGGTAAGGAACAACAGAAAAAAAGGATATACTTTGCCTACATCATTATGAGAGGGGAGAGCATTTACATCCTATAGGCATATCAAAGCATTGTAGCCAGGTGTAGACATATAAACCAATAGGACTCACTTCTGAACGGACCTGCACATGCCTGGTCAACAGACTCTTTAACAATCCAAGGCATTTAAATTGATTGTCTCTTATTCACTCATTTATTACCCATTTTGTTTTCAAACTAGGCTTCATGAAAGACTGACCTCAGACTTACTCTATAGTCCAAGCTGGCCCTGATGTCCTGATCCTCCTGCCTCTGCCTTCTAAGTGCTGCGGTTACCAGTGTTTATATGCTGACACAGCAGGTTTATACACTGCTTGGGATCAAACCCATGGCTTTGAGTATGCTGACAGGCATTCTACCAACTGAACTAGATCTTTACCCCTCAAGGTATTTAAATGGGGGAAAGATCAGTTGTTAGAAGAGACAACAATGGAAGACCTGAGTATTTGCAGAGAAATGGGTGTTTATTTTTACTACACAATAAACACACACTCCTTGAAATCAATCACAGATCTAAATGTAAAAGCCTGAATTATCTGAATCATAACACTTTTACATGAGGGCTGGTAAGATGGCTGAGAGGGCCACTTGTCACTAAGTGTGAAGGCCTAAGTTCAACCCCTGGGGAACATAGTGGAAAGACAGAACTGACTCCTGCAAGTTTTTCTCTGACCTTCACATACAAGCATCCCTCCCACCTACAATAAACACATTAGCATTTTTTCACACATTAGCATTTTTCCCACACTAGCATCCTTCCCACCTACAATAAACAAATGTGGAGCAGGCTGGCTTTAGGCATCTGTCCGCCTTTGCCTGTGCTGGGATGCTGAAGTGGTCCAACACTTAAAATGTTTGACTGTCAAACCTGTGTGGATAGAGCAGTGGCCCTTAACCAAGGAAAACTTAAGTCACGTGAGCAGGCGGTTCAAACTCATAGTCCTCCCACTCTGGCAGGGTGAAACTGGGTGGGAGGCTACGGAATGGGAAAAGAAGAACCCGCAAAGTACCAAATACCAGCTACAAGTGTTCATAATGTGGGGCTTGAAAATTAAGGATACATTTTGTTGTTGTTGTTGTTGTTGTTTTTGTTTTTCGAGACAGGGTTTCTCTGTGTATCCCTGGCTGTCCTGGAACTCACTTTGTAGACCAGGCTGGCCTCAAACTCAGAAATCCACCTGCCTCTGCCTCCCGAGTGCTGGGATTAAAGGAGGGAAATTTGATTTCAAATGACACTGAAGAAACAGCAGGGGATAAACCTTTTTTTCAAGATGCCAGCAAAAAGTTTATTGTTGCTTTGCTCCCAAAGGGGAGTTTTCTGATTTTTCCCCTTTTCTTCTTTGTATATTTTGTTTCAAAAAGTTTGAAACTGAGCAGTTGGGAAAACTGTGAGTGGAGATGGAGGATCCTGAGAAACAAAAGTTGGCTGAGACAGGGAAAACAAAGGGGGCTGCTTTCCTTTCTCTTTTCTGAAAGGGCTGCAGGGTCGTGGGTGAAGACAGAAGCTCCTGGGAGGCAAGGAAATGGAGAACAGAAGGCTCAGTCTCAGTGGGCAAGGAAGTGGGTGTCTCCCACAGGAGGGCAGAGGGGAGGAAACTGCGCTGGAGGGTGGTCAGAAATGCTGAAACAGCAGGAAGTCAATCCAATGAAACAGCCCATTTCAAGAGAAGGGTTAATCACCAACCAACTGCACCACCAGAGTGCGAGGGAGGGAGGCCTGGAGTTATGACATCACTATCAGCTTTCCCACTAGTCATACAGCATATGCCTGCTAATGGTGTAGAACAAGGCTGTGACAAGACATAATGGCATCCTTTGGAAATGATAGACCTAAGGCATTTTAAAGAAGTTATGATTTCATATGAGATGGCGCACACCTTTAATCCCAGCACTTGGGAGGCAGAGGCAGACGGATTTCTGAGTTCGACGCCAGCCTGGTCTACAGAGTGAGTTCCAGGACAGCCAGGGCTACACAGAGAAACCTTGTCTCCAAAAACAGGGGGGGTGGGGGGATGGAATGCATCTTATCTGAAACAAATTCTAAAAAACCTGGCTACTAACAATAGACTTATTCCCCAAACCTGGAAGGGGCTGTAACAGTTGTATCAGAGGCTAGTCACAGTTGCAATGGTGGCGGGGAAGGATACTGAACAGAATACAGGGAAGACCTTTGCTAGGTGAAGGGCAGTGCTCTATCCATCACAAGAACAGATTCAATTTGATGATGCTACTACAGAACAATGCTGCACTGTGGCTTTAAGAGTTTGGAAAAGCCGGGCGTGGTGGTGCACACCTTTAATCCCAGCACTCAGGAGGCAGAGGCAGGCGGATTTCTGAGTTCGAGGCCAGCCTGGTCTACAAAGTGAGTTCCAGGACAGCCAGGGCTACACAGAGAAACCCTGTCTCGAAAAACCAAAAAAAAAAAAAAAAAAAAGAAACCCTGTCTCGAAAAAACAAAAAAACAAAAACAAAACAAAACACCCAAAAAAGAGCTTGGAAAAAAGTTCACCCCATTTACAAAGATCATACAAACCTCTGGAGAAGCATTCACTGATTTTCTTTTTTTTTTTTTTTTTTTTTTTTTTTTTTTTTTTTTAATTTAATTTATTTATTTATTATATGTAAGTACACTGTAGCTGTCCTCAGACACTCCAGAAGAGGGAGCCAGATCTAGTTAAGGATGGTTGTGAGCCACCATGTGGTTGCTGGGATTTGAACTCCTGACCTTCGGAAGAGCAGTCGGGTGCTCTTACCCACTGAGCCATCTCACCAGCCCCCCACTGATTTTCTTACAATGATTAATCTCAGCTGTGAACAAAGCCATATCAGACCTTGATGCAAGACAAGTGTTGATAGAGATCTTGGATTATGAAAGTGCAAATACCAATGTAAAAAGGTTATTGGACCATTGAAAGTGTGAACAGTGCTGACAAGTGAATGGAAAAGGGATATGACTGATATTGGTTCCAATGTATACATACCATGCTAATATAATAATAGGTCAAGGTATAGCACCAGGTCCCTGATACCAAAAAGCCTGGTGCTTCAAGAGACTGTGACCAAACAACTGCAAGAAATACAGTACTTGGCACTGGAAAAGTGAATTAGCTGTTTTTAGGTTCAGTGGTTTTCCTAACTCTCAAACAGAAAGAGCGCCTAGGCTTCCCTGGGTGCGTATGTGATGCGGGAAAAGGCCAAGCTCAGTTCAGGAATGCAGATCCCCAAGAGTCAAGGCCATTTCTTAGTGTCAGGAAATGGCCTTGGGGACCTGGCAGATGTGTTAAGACTAGAATGAAAGCCAACAAAAGTTTTATGTTGTCAACACAGATTTGCTTATACATCTATCGACAGGAAATGAAAAGCTGTGGATATTCTTAAAACAGATAAAGATCAGAACTGAGCAGGAGAGGTCTCCTGTAAACCTTGCCCACTGTCCTGAAAAGTTCATTGAAAATATGTTTATATTTGCACACAGCATAACTAATGCCTTAACATGAAGGAAATGTAGTGATAATTCTGGAATTTTGGTTTCTTAGAAAGATCCACAGAAATGGTTTAAGAATATGTTTCATTTTAATCCCAGGTGTGGGATGGGGGGCTGCTTCAGACTGTCGGCAGCAGCTGACTACGCTTTACCTCTGTGCTCTAGTGGAGGCATAGTTTTGCCAGCTGCAGATAGTTTCTGCGATTGTGTGATGTTTGAAATCTGGGAACTTGTCAGGGTGTATATAATGTGAGAGCCCCAAGGGTCACTCAGGGGGATTCGTTAGGGTTTGCTACTAGCCATGGTCAAAGAAGAAACAAGAAGACATTAGATTCAAGGATCTCTCTCTCTCTCCTCTTTCTTCCTCCCTCCTTACCTCCCTCCCTCCCTCTCTCCCTTCCTCCCCCCTCTCCTTCTTTCTTTCCTATCTCCTGAGAGGAAATGAAACCAGGGGAATAAAGGATTGCAAAAAGAAGAATCCACAAAGCAGCAAAACCCAGCTATAAGCAAAGAAGAAATAAGAAGAAAGTACAATCAGGCTTCTCTCTTTCTCTCCCGTATCCTTCTTTCTCTATCTAGTAATAGGAGGAGAAATGGGGTGTGTGTGTGTGTGGGGGGGGGGGGCTAGGGTGAGAAAAAGAATCCACAAAGCAGCAAAGAAGAAAAAATTAGATTCAGCGATCTCTCTCTCTCTCTCCCCACCCCCAATCCTTCTTTTTCTCCTGTCTAGTGAGAGGCGGGTGAAACAAGGGGTTGAGGAAGAGATAAAAAAGAACCCACGAAGTAGCAAAGACCAGCTACACTGGGATTAAAGGCATGCACCACCACTGTCAGGCTAAACAAATGTAATTTAAGAAAATTATAGGAGAAAATAAAAGTTGAAAACGTTTGCAACTAGGAATAGGTAAAGATGTATACAGGATGTCCTTGAACTTGTTATGTAGCAAAGAGTGACTCAGAACTCCTGACTCTTTTTTTTTTTTTTTTTTTTTTTTTGAGACAGGGTTTCTCTGTATAGCCCTGGCTGTCCTGGAACTCACTTTGTAGACAGGCTGGTCTCGTTTGTTTTTTCGAGACAGGGTTTCTCTGTGTAGCCCTGGCTGTCCTGGAACTCACTCTGTAGACCAGGCTGGTCTCGAACTCAGAAATCCACCTGCCTCTGCCTCCCAAGTGATGGGATTAAAGGCGTGTGCAGCCGCCGCCGCCGCCACCACCACCCGGCAGAACTCCTGAATCTTGCCTCTGCCTCACTGGTATTACGGCAATGAAGTGGGGGAGGCTTAAGCTGGGCATGGTGGCACATGTCTGTACTCACAGCACTTGGGAAGGGGATGCAGAAGGAGCACAGCAGTTAAAGCCAGTGCTGTCCACCCATTGAGTCCTGTCTCATCTCCAGAGACAACTATCCAAAACCAGCCACGCTGCGCATTGTGCTTCTGGGGCAGACGCAGTTTTGGAGTTTGTGTAGTCCTAGCCTGGTACAGCAAGTACTTCTGTACTCTCCACACAGAAGAGAGCGGGCAAGAGTCAGCCCAGGCAGGCACAGATTTCCTGTCTGGTACCACAGAGGCTCTGAAGCAGGGAGTCTCAGACCAAAGCAGTTCCTCCGAGTCTCCTTCAGAGGGAAGAGCGTGTTCTTTTTCCGAGTACTATAGAGCTCAAAATGGCTGAAAAAGGAAAGAAAGGAACAGAGAGGAAAAACCACACACACACACACACACACACATATGTATGTAACCCATATGCACAAAACAAACAAACAAAACAACAACAAAAACCAACCAAACCCAAGCCGGGCAGTGGTGGCACACACCTTTAATCTCAGCACTTGGGAGGCAGAGGCAGGTGGATTTCTGAGTTCGAGGCCAGCCTGGTCTACAAAGTGAGTTCCAGGACAGCCTGAGCTATACAGAGAAACCCTGTCTCGAAAAACAAAACAAAGCAAAACAAAACAAACAAACAAGGGGCTGGAGAGATGGCTCATGCTCTTCCAGAGGTCCTGAGTTCAATTCCCAGGAACCATATGGTGGCTCATAACCATCTATAATAGGATTCGATGTCCTTTTCTGGTGTATCTGAAGACAGTGACAGTATACTTACAAAAACAAATAAATAAAAATCTTTAAAAAAAAAAGGATTAAAAAAAAACCAAACAAACAAACATCAACCAAACCCAAAGCCAAGAGCCAAACAAGCAACAAGCGGCAACCGGCACAAAGCCAGCCTGTGGCTGAGTATTTGTCCTTCCACTCGGTACTTAAGTGACTTTCTATCTGAGATAACTTGATTTTCACCTAGGGAACTACCATTTACTATGACTTGCTTGGAAACAGGGCTTCTAAGGGTGGAAGCCAGCCCCTCGGCTTTCTGAGAAACTGTCTGTTTGAAAGGGAACAGCTTTCTGCCTGCATCCGCCTGTGTACAATATGCACAAGTTTGTTGTTTTGCTTTTCTTCCTCCCTCTCCATTTTCATCTCCTGTACTTCAGGAACAAACTCAATTTTAAAACCAATTTAAGCTGCCCAGGTCTCACAGTTGGTCTCTGCCTTCCAAGGCTGCTACCAATGGGCTTTCTAATGCCTTGAGACTTATTGATGTGACAGGCTGTACCTGCCCTTCAGCAAGGTGGACCAGATAATGAACCTCACAGTGGGTGATTAGTACAAGGCTGCCACTTGGGTAAAGGATTGGTGACAGTGACCTTCCTTAATTTCCCTGGGCAGCCATACCACCTCCCTTTATTTGGCTGAATCCATAGACAGCCCTGTGAAGCTTTTCTTTGTACTAATTACATGTCCAACACATTCAGACCCATGCTCTGTATACGCAAGGCACCTCATCATACCTAAGGGTGCCAAGGTAACGGAACGGAGGAAACATCAGACCTCAGCCATCAGGCCTTCTTTACATGCTGTCCAGATCCAGCCAACAGACAGACGTGTCTCAACCCCCACCTGAGGCCCCTTCCTTGGAAACATGGGCTCTGGGAGAGGAGCTGAAGAATCATCATCTGTCACCAGGCACAGCGGCACACACGGCTTCCAATCCCGGCACAGCATGTGGAAGGAGGGGGAGCCGGACGACTAGGCAGGATTTCAAGGCCAGCTTCGGTGATAGATAAGGTTTGAGGCCAGCCTTTTCTGGCTCTAACTCACCATTCTCTGTTTCCGTGTCAGGGCCTCACTTACCTCCTACCCCTAACAGAATCCTATGTGTGAGCTATGCTCAGTGTCCCTTTTAGCTGAGTGGGTTATTCAGATTGAAATGATCACATGATCACAATTGTTATGAAAATCAATATACTGTTATGGTTCCTGGAACTATTTCCAGCTGGAGAGATTGCTCAGCCGCTCTTGCAGAGGACCCAGGTTTACCTCCCAGCACCCGAATGCTGGCTCCAAACCATCTGTAACTCCAGTTCCAAGGGTCCATCCTTTTTTTTCTGGCCTCTATGGGCGACAGGACTACCCATGGTGCTCAGGCATACATACAGGCAAACTCTCATCCACACAAAGTAATAAGGGCAAGAATACTTCAGGTCAATACAACTTTAACAGAGACACGACTTTGCATAAGGGTACTTCTAGCCTCTGCTACTATTGCCAACCAGTGGCAAACCAGGCGCTTCACACATCTCTCTAAGAGGTCTTTAAAGAACTTCCTAGGAGAGATGGCAGTGGAGCTAAAACAATCTTCCCACACATCAAATGAAGGAAGGAAGTGGCTGTAGATAGCCCTCTGTAAAGACGTTAGTGCTCCTGAGCATTCCTGCTCTACCCAGAGCAACCCGAGGGAGACCCTTCAGTGCACATGAAGGAAGCAGGACTGCTCCGCTGTGATCCTGAGGATGACAAGGTCCTCAGTGCCTACTGCCACTCTCTAGCACTGTTCCTTCCACACACTGTCAAAGTGGCTTCATAGCTGCCACACTGAGGAAGACCAGACATTTATGTGGTGGTCATTTCAAAGTTCTCCTGCAGTGAAGAATCGTGTGATAGCAGCAGACACAAAGAACAAACCGCTGCACCAGGACGTGGCCTCTGCCGGTCAGCAAGCCTGGCTGTGCAACCTGACTAGACCTGAATGAAACAGACCCATCACAGAGGTTAAGAGGCTGGGTAGAGATTTAGTCAGTAGAATGCTTGGCCAGCTTGCGGAGCCCTGGGTTAGATTCCTAGTATCACAGAAAGGAGGTATGCTGGGTAGCACATTCCTTGTAATTAGGGCATGCAACAAAGTGGAGGCAGAAAAACCAGACATTCAAGGTCCTCTTTAGATACAAAGTGAATTCCTAAAGGGGTGATTAAACTTTATTTATTTATTTATTTATTGTATTTTTTCTTTCTTCCTTTTTCCTTTTTTTTTTTTTTATTTTTCTTTGTGATTAAACTTTAGTGTAAAAAAATTGTGAATATATAAAAAATCTACTGAGTGACTAAAAGTGTTCCTAAAAAGTCACCAAGCCCCTTTGGTTTGGAGAAAAGCTTTCTTAGGATATCTGTTTGGAATAAAGGGATTCATTTCATTTATGAAGTTGTCACACCACGTTGGGACCCTCTACACAGATATTTGTGGCAAGCAAACTCTACATGGATTGGTACTGTGTATCTTGTGTCTAAGACTTCTGGTCACCTCCCAGGGACAGGTCTAACCCCACAACTCTCCTGCTTCTTGCCTTCATAGCCCTGGCTTACCTGTTCCTTCAGCCTATCTGACAGACTCGAGTTGCCATACATATCTCAGCCTGACAAAACAGACACACTTAGACTCTAGAGAAAGCCGGTCTAGCTACATTTATAGCCCTGAACAAGTCAGTTCTTTGTAATGTTCTCACCTAGAAAATAATAATTATGTCTATCCCTAATATTTGATATAAAATAAGGTAAATAATCCATACAAAAGTGTTCCCTCAATAATTATAAAGTGTTCCTGTCCTCTGTGTATTTGCATCTGTTTTAAATCCAAGCTACTCCCTCTCCTACACAGGTCTCTGCTGGTAGAGCCAACTCCCTGGTCCAGCTGAGACATCCACCCCAGGAGCTGGCTTTCTGCTGTGGGCTTCTCAATACGCCTATGGGGATAGGCGGGCAGCACGCAGGAGCCACCCTTCCAGCCGACTGTGTCTTTCTTGCTAAGGGAATGAATTCAGTGAACTAACAACTCCACCCAACAAGTCAACGGAAATGCCAGGACACAAATAAAGGTGGCAAGGCAGGCAGGGTAGGACAGCTAGCGTTGGGGTCACATGTCTCCCTCAGCCAGAGTTTCCACAGCAACCCACACTCATGGCTACAGAGAGTTGTAGAAAACAATAGCTACAGGCTGTTGTAGAAAAGCACGCTGTCAAGCACAGGCAGCTGAGTTATGGCTACTGTGGGAGTCTTCCATCGTGAACATGTGCCTTCTGCCAAGGCTGCCTTGTTCTAAGAGGGGAGAACAGCACAGGGGCACCTGGGAGTTTGCTGCTCAGAGGCCGCAAGCCAAGCACCCTGTCTAAAGGGCAGAAGTGCACTGGGACATTCTTTTTAGTTTACTTTAGTTTTGTTTTGGGGGCAACAAAGTAACACTGCCCACTCTCTGTATAGACCAAGCTGGCCTTCTGCCTCTGCCTCCCAGTGCTGGGATTAAAGGTGTGCTCAACCTTGCCTGGCCAGGGAGAGTTTCTACAGCAGTGAACCATAGGAACTTCCTGCCTAGAAAATCCTGATAGGAACAACGGGCTTCATCTCTTACCATGGTAGGAACTTCACACCAAAGCACACACATCAGTCCTCTCCACTGCTCACACCCACAGAAGCTGTTACACACTCACACAACACACCAAGGGGTAGAACAACTCTGACGATGAAACATCAGGCCTGGTTCTCCTCAGGGGCCCTTCAGTTCTGAGGCTTCCACCAAGCTTTTTCTGAGAAGGTTTTCTCACACAGAGTATAAAGACACAGTGCCACACAAAGTGGGCTCCCCTCTTAGTAACATTTCATTTCCCACTGGAAATAAACTAGGCTGGGCCTGGTGGGTCAAACTTCTAATTCTAGCACCTAGGAGGCTGAGGTAAGAGTATAGTCACTAGTTCGAGGCCAGCCTGGGCTACGTGGGGAGTTCCAGGGTTGCATCAAAAAAATAAAACAAAACAAAAAACCAAAAAACCCCAAACAACAAGAAAGTGAAAAAAGGCAGGTATCATTTGGATTTCTACATACCTAGCAGTCATTTGTAGTTTTTAAGATTCATTTTTATTTTATATGTATCTGTGAGTAATGGCAAGTATATATGTGTATCCTGCACATGGCGGTGTCTGTGAGCTGCCCCGTGTGGGTTCTGATTTGCAAGAGCGGCAAGTGTTCTTAATTGCGAAGCCATTCTCCACCCTTCGCAGTTCTGTAATAGCTCTTAGGATCAGGAGAAACTGGCGTACTTACAGACTTTACTGAAGTAATACTTAGCAGCTTTCAGGCTGCTCTGCTTGTAATCATGCTTTTAAAAATGTTTATGGGCTGTCAAGATGGCTCAGCCGATATAAACACTTGCCACCAAGCCTGACCACTTGAACCCTCCACGCCTATATGGCAGAAGGGAGGGACAAACCCTGACCAAGTACACATACACGGCCCCACACAATGTGCACACATGTAGTATGGGCATACATACATGTAAAAAGTATCTTATACAACTTTATATATGGATCCAAAATTTTATATATGGATCCAAAATTCAAAGCTGTAGGTAAAGTAGAAACTTAAGAAAATAGGAATTCAAACCTCAGCAAAGACTGCTAACACAGCTGGCTCACACCTATAATCCCAGAATTTTGGAAGTTGGAGACAGGAATTTCACAAACTCATGGTCACTCTCAGTTACAAGGAAGTTAGTTCTGGGCTAACCTGGACTATATGAAACCTTGACTCAAAAAACAATGCAGGATTGTGGTGATCAGGCATACATACACTAAAAAACACTAAAAAAAACAATGCAGGATTGTGGTGATCAGGCATACATACACTAAAGAACACTAAAAAAAAAACAATGCAGGATTGTGGTGATCAGGCATACATACACTAAAAAACACTAAAAAAAAAACAATGCAGGATTGTGGTGATCAGGCATACATACACTAAAAAACACTAAAAAAAACCAATGCAGGATTGTGGTGATCAGGCATACATACACTAAAAAACACTAAAAAAAAACAATGCAGGATTGTGGTGATCAGGCATACATACACTAAAAAACACTAAAAAAAAAAACAATGCAGGATTGTGGTGATCAGGCATACATACACTAAAAAACACTAAAAAAAAACAATGCAGGATTGTGGTGATCAGGCATACATACACTAAAAAACACTAAAAAAAAAAACAATGCAGGATTGTGGTGATCAGGCATACATACACTAAAAAACACTAAAAAAAACCAATGCAGGATTGTGGTGATCAGGCATACATACACTAAAAAACACTAAAAAAAAACAATGCAGGATTGTGGTGATCAGGCATACATACACTAAAAAACACTAAAAAAAAAAAAGTAAATAAATCTAAAACAACAAATTTTGATTATGTCATAATACTAACCAGTAACAATTCCTATCATAGAAACTAGAGGGTCTGACTGCATCAGCCTAGGGTCTATAACACCGTGGGCCCCAACAGAATGTCTTTCTCCTAAGCATTCTTTCTTTGTAGGGGTGCACTGGGAAATTAAACCAGGAGTCTCCAGTATGCTAGGCAAAGCCCCACACTCTGAGCTATATCCCAACCCTTAAGATTGTCTCAGAAAATCTATAACTTTGTATGCAGAGGAATTTTTAGTAAGCTCTGGGCCACTGGGGTGAAAGTAAAGCTTCAAGATAGGTTTCTCTACCCTTAGAAACAGAAAGTAGGATGATGGTTGCCAAGGTAGCAGGCGGAGAGGAACGGGGAGTTGTTCAGAGGACAGAGCTGCAGTTCTGCAGGATGGAAATGGCTTAAAGGGCTGGGGCACAACAATGCATACATTATTAAGTAAACCGTTCCAAACCTGGGAAAGGGTTAGGATAGCAAATGTTGTTACTGCAATTTCAAAAAAAAAAAAAAAACAAAACTGTTTGTCCATCAGGCCTCACCACATGCTTGGATTCAATAGGCCCTTAATAAGTGTCTGTGACCAAATTAAAAGCAAATAATTAGGAAGAGACTCTGGATATGGTGGTGTATACGCGTAAGCACAGTAATCAGGAGCAGAGGCAGGTGGGTCTCTGTGAGTCAAACTCGTCACAGTTATGTAGTGCATGCTACAGTTTAAGCAGTGTTAAAAAGAAAAACAAATTAAAGGTGGGGCTGTATCTTGTGCACTGTGTACTCGGGTGCTGACTTCTGTGCTCAGAGACCTGGTTACAGTCTAGACGTTGGCACTGTCACGATCCCCGAGCCATCTCCTGTAGCTGCTTTGTGTAAAGAATGTTCTCCCATTATCTCTGATTGGTTAATCAAGAACTATCAGCCTATGGTTGGGCAAGAAAGGACAGGCACCTATCCGAGAGTCCCATGTTGACCAGAGGGGAAGGTGGGAAGGGAGAAGGTGTGGGGAGACCAAATGGAGGGACCAGGAGGAGAAGAAAGTCGCCAGGAGGCAGGTGATATTCCATGAGGAGTCTCCATGAGGACACACATGGAACAGAAAGAGCAAGGGCAAGACTCAGATTAAAGGTAAAGGACCGGGGGGGGGGGGGGGAACTGGAGAGATGGCTCAGCGGTTAAGAGCACTGAGACTGTTCTTCCAGAGGTCCTGAGTTCAAATCCCAGCAAAATGGTGGCTCGCAACCTCCTGTAATGAGATCTGATGCCTTCTTTTGGTGTGTCTGAAGACAGCTACAGTGTACTTATGTATAATAATAAATAAATCTTCGGGACTGAGTGAGCAGAGTTGACTGAAGCAAGTGGGCCTACCGGAGCGAGCAGAAGTCTTAAATACAATTCCCAACAACCACATGAAGGCTCACAATCATCTGTACACCTACAGCATACTCATATGCATAAAAATAAATAAATCTGTTTTTTAGAAAAAAGGTAAAGGACCACATGGCTGTGGTAGGCAGCCTAATTGAGTTGGATTATTTTTGGTGGGTGGGGTAGAAATCAGGCTGGCCTCAAACTCACAGAGTTCTGCCTGCCTCTGCCTCCCAAGTGCTGGGATTAGAGCTATTATGTCCCACAAAGCTTCAGACCGTTTTGTGACCCAAGGACATGACATTCAAAAGCTCTGGAGTTCTCCATTCTTCCTGACTCGTTCAGGTCCGAGTTTTGAGTATTATTTTCCAATTTATGCCTCTCTATTATCTAACCGTATCCTTCCTCTTTTGAGTTAAGCTCTTCTTTCCTCTCTGTCTATTGAGCACAGGACAACTGCAGAGCCCTGCAAAACAAAACAGCTGATGGTGTAACATCAGCTGTAGTCTCTCTCTTTGAAATTATCTTATTTTATACGTATGGGTGTTTTGCCTGCATATATGTACCACATGACAGCCTGCTAACCACAGAGGCCAGAAAAGGGTACAGGATCCCCTAGAACTGGAGTTACAGATAGTTGTGAGGTAAGTGTTGAACTTGGATCCTCTGGAAGAGCAGTCAGAGCCATCTCTCCAGCCCCCAAGGACTTTTCATAAACATCAGTGGGATCTGCCAGCACAGGCATGTACACCCAGGCGCCAGGAGGCCTGCAGCTTGCCTGGGCTACACAGCAAGTTAAAGAACAGTCTGAGCAAATTAGTAAGACTCTATCAAGATAAAAACTAGAAAGGGGGTCTGGGGAATGTAGCTCAATCGCAGAACACTTGCTTAACTAAATGTGTGAACCCCTGCAGTACAGGAGGAAGGGGCTTCCATTATATGCCTTCAACCCACATTTATTTAGTACAGATAAAGTAGTCCCTGAAATGTTCCAAGGAGACATAGGCTGTTTGACTCAGCTACCTATGGGAATGAAAACTGGGGCCAGGGCAGTAGTGAGGAACAGACAACTCATTAAAAGGCCAGTGGTCTGAAGCTGCTCTTTCTGTGTCCTAGGACCGCGTTCTAGAAATGAATACCAAGGAAAGTAGTCTTGAGAAAGAAAAGACTCAAAGCCCACGCAAACCTCTTCAAGTCACAAAGTTGTTCTGCTGACGTGCATTACGACAGGGTCTCACTCTACAGCCTGGGCTGACCTTGAACCACCATCCACCTGCATGCTGGGATTACAGGCATGAAGAACAGTGACATCATCGTAGATTTATCCTTTTCAAGATTCTTATTCCTTGACCAAGGAATTCCAGTTTCTACGAGGTAAGCATGAATGTTTACTACGGAGCTCCACTGGAGAGAGACAGGAGCTAAATCTCAGTTGAGGGTAGACAATAAGCCTGGAGAGTAAACTTTTCTCCAGCTGTTCTAGGAATAACTATCCTCATAGTCTCACTAGTGGTAGCACACTCCCTTTTGTTTGTTTTTGTTTGAGACAGGGTCTTGTTACGTTGCTCTGGCTGTCCTAGAATTCACCACCGTGTAGACCAGGCAGGCCTCAAATTCAGATATCTACCTGCCTCTGGTATTAAAGGAGGATACCATTACACCCAGCAGGGACTACAACAATGTTCTACAATGCCTAGTATGTATGAAACATTTAAACTTATAAAAATAAATAAATCTTCAAAAATCCTCACAAAACTAGGTGGCGATGGTGGCCTCCTGTCTCTAATGCCAGCACCTGGGAGGCTGAAGCAAGAGGATTCTGTGAGCTGAAGTCCAGCCTGGGCTACACAATGAGTCCCAGGTTAGACTAGGCTAACCCTGTATTTTTAAAAAAAGGATTTATCCCAGTACTCCACAGGCAGAGGGAGGCAGGTTTCTGTGAAGCCAGCCTGGTCTACAAATCGAATTCCAGGACAGCCAAGACTTTCACAGAGAAAAACCCTGTTTCCATCACCCAAAAAAGAATTCACAAATCTTTTCTAGGAACAAAATGGAAAGCTGGCAGGCAGAGCTAACAAAGAGCCTGTCCTGTCTGCCTAACTTATTAAATGCTATAAATCCCAGCTAATGCCTATTAACAGGCTTTAGGTTTTATCTTAGAAGTACTTTAGAATCTACTAGAGATTAAAATCCTGTTTTGTTTTGGGCCCCCCGCCCCCCAATGTAGCTGCTAACAGCTGCAGGGCCTCATGGCCCTGAAAGCCAGCTCTTTGGGAAGCTGTAAATCCTTTCGACTTTGTGACATTAGGATTAAAGTCCATGAGTAACAGGAGGGAAGAACTCCACATGTTGGAGACAGGCAAGATAGTCAAATACCTCTAACCTGACAAAATACAAGTGCACTTGCTGTTGCTACAGAGAGGAAGGGGGAGGGGGAGGGGGATCGGGAGCAGGAGGGAGGGGGGAGGCAGGGACGGGGAGGGAGGAAAAGGGCCTTCCTTTAGAAGCCTTCAGAGGCAGTTGGGGAAGAGAAACCACCGTTCTGAGAGCAGAGTGCTGGGGCAACAGTACTGTTAGAGGAGATCGAGCGCACAATAACCATGACTGCAGAGATTCCACGTGGACTTGTCACCAGTGACCCTCACTGCCCTGAATTCTGTCACAGCATGTAACTGTCACACAGTAAATAGATCACCGAGGACCCCTCCTTGTTGGCTGTGCTGGGGAATGAATCAGCACTTCATAGTGCTAGATAAACACTCACAGGCACCTATCCATCCGCAGCCCTCTTCCCTATCTTTGAATAACCTGAGTTCCTTTCCTCGCTTCTGGCTTGTGGATCCAAGGACCACTTTCTAGCATCACTTTAAACCTTGAGTGGAGGTGAAAGAGGATGAGGAGACAGCTTGTCAATTTTCCCTTTTCTGATTTTCTCATGCACCACATGGTTTTTGTCTTGTTTTGTTTTGTTTTGTTTTAAATTATCATTGGCTGGTGGCTGCTACCTCCTCCCCAGCTGCTGCATGTGGCTTTCAGGCTACCCAAAGCTTACAGTGGTAGGAGGACCATGTCCTTCCCTAGCACACAGAACAGACTACACAGAGTTCTGCAGGAAAATGACATCGACAGCTCCAACAGCAAAGGGACAGGAGTCTGCTCTGCTCCACAGGCAGAGGAAAGAGAGGATGAAAGCCAGTTACAAAGGCAGCTTGTTAAGTGTGAGGATGGAGTCACACAGCCGGCGTCACAAAAGAGAACAAATATTGAACAGGAAACAACTGACAGATCCATCAATAGAGTTCCATTCACCTGGCTGCAGAGAGCTGCTGCGGGGAGAACTGAGAAGGCTCTGTTAAAAAAAGCTTGCCTGCTGCCTCACTGGGTGAACTGAATACCTTTCAAGAACACTGGAATACATGGTCACAAATAGCTGCTAGCTGGTCCTGTCAGTTAAGAAACTCAGAAGTGCTACAAGGATGCACTGGCAAGAAAAGGAGACCAGAAAATACAAGGTTTGGAATTTATTCCTTGGCTTTTCCAACTTAGAAGAAGGATGAAATGCAAAAAAGGAGATTCAGGTATGTAAGTGTGTGTGTGTGTGTGTGTGTGTGTGTGTCTCGGGGGTCTTTGACTGAACTTAGAGGTCACCTGTTTAACTAGACTGCCTAGCTAGCAGGCTCCGAGAACCCACACACCTCTGCCTTTTTGATGCTGGAGTTACAGGCACGCCTCGCTTTTGTATGTGTGCGCTGGGGGCTGAGCTCAGGCTCCCATGCTTGGGCAGCAAGCGCTTTACCCAAATAAGACATCACCTCAGCAGCATATAAGCCTCGAAAGCCTCAAATGAAAGAGCAAGGCGGGGCATTCCTGCACTGGGAGGTAAAGGCAGGGGCCAGGAGCTGAAAGGTAGTCCTCAGCTACACAGGGAATTTAGCCATATACACAAGCTAAAATCATACACCCAACATAGGCTATATGAGCCTGGTTTTATGTCTTTTTTCTTTGTAGCAGCAGCTTTATATAAAGCTATACACTTATCAAGCTATACTCTAATAAAGACTCTTATTTAGACAGAGAGGGAGAGAGAGAGAGAGAGAGAGAGAGAGAGAGAGAGAGAGAGAGAGAGAGCTCAGATGAAACAGGACTCAACTCCATGCCATGCTGAATTCCATCTGCACTTTTACATGGTGTAGAGCTGAGCACAAGTGCAGACTGAGAAGGGGAAATCACACCAGCCTCAAGAAGACAAATGTACAAAGCTATCTGCATCCTCAACTCAAACCTGCCCAGAAATAACTGTTCAAGGCAAAGAGAACACAGTCACTAATGAAAACCCATCTCAATGAGCTCTCAATTAAAGCTCATGCTCTAATGAGCCAAATACCTTCATGTTAAGCTGAACTCAAGGTTTTCATGTGGCTGGAATTTATGTTCATTTCTAAGTTATCAGGTCTTACTTTTGTTTGGTTTGTTGGAGTTTTAAGACAAGGTGGCATGCAGTACAAGCTGTTGCTGGACTCACTGTATAACAAGGATACCTCTAACTCCTGCTTTCACCTTCCAAGTGCTGCGATTACAGGTATGCACCATCACGTGGACATGTCTGACTTTCAGAAATCACAATCACTGTGCCTGAGAGCGTGACAATGAATGTCCCATCACCTGCTCTAAGACAGCGACCCAGGAAGCTTCACCTCATACTTTATACAACTAAACAAACCCTTCAGATGGCACAAAGGAAGGAGGTATTACTAGGTTCAAAGAATCAACAAGCAATCTCGCACCAACTCTTCTCACCAGCCTGGTCTGACCACCCTACCCCTTCCTGTGCTCAAAGCTTGGTAACAGAGTCCCATTACTAGAAAGAGCTTCCTGATCCCACCAGCGAGGTCATTCTGGGGAGAGCAGTGGCTTACCTGTTCCTCCGACAGTTGAGATATGTGATTCACAGCAGCATAGGACTCAATTTTGGGATTAAAGTGATTGATGATGGCTCTGAAATAAAGAATTAACATTACTATGGTCCCACATGGAATACAGTGACAATCCAGTTAATCAGGAGTGAGCAGCCTTGGGTTTATTCCTGTCAACTTGACATAAGCTACAGTGTCAAGCCTCCAGCACATTGGCTTCTAGGCAACCCTTAATGAAATTTCTTTGATTAGTGATTATTGATGTGGGAGAGCAATGCCACCTCAGGACGGGTGGTCCTGGATAGTATAAGAAAGCATGCTGAAGGACCAGAGAGATGCCTCAATGGTCAAGACTGATTGCTGTTCTTACAAAGAACCCAGATCACACTAGCAGCCACACTGGGTAGCTCCCAACTGTCTCTAACACCAATTCTAGGGGATCCGACACCCTCTTCAGGCCCCTAAGGATGCTGCATGTGCCTGGTATACACACATAGGCAAACACACATACACAGAAATGAAGGGAAGGGGAGGGGAGGGAAGGGAAGGGAAGGGAAGGGAAGGGAAGGGAAGGGAAGGGAAGAGGGAAGGGAAGGGAAGGGAAGGGAAGGGAAGGGAAGGGAAGGGAAGGGAAGGGAAGGGAAGGGAAGGGAAGGGAAGGGAAGGGAAGGGAAGAGGGAAGGGAAGGGAAGAGGGAAGGGAAGAGGGAAGGGAAGAGGGAAGGGAAGAGGGAAGGGAAGAGGGAAGGGAAGAGGGAAGGGAAGAGGGAAGGGAAGAGGGAAGGGAAGAGGGAAGGGAAGAGGGAAGGGAAGAGGGAAGGGAAGAGGGAAGGGAAGAGGGAAGGGAAGAGGGAAGGGAAGAGGGAAGGGAAGAGGGAAGGGAAGAGGGAAGGGAAGAGGGAAGGGAAGAGGGAAGGGAAGAGGGAAGGGAAGAGGGAAGGGAAGAGGGAAGGGAAGAGGGAAGGGAAGAGGGAAGGGAAGAGGGAAGGGAAGAGGGAAGGGAAGAGGGAAGGGAAGAGGGAAGGGAAGAGGGAAGGGAAGAGGGAAGGGAAGAGGGAAGGGAAGAGGGAAGGGAAGAGGGAAGGGAAGAGGGAAGGGAAGAGGGAAGGGAAGAGGGAAGGGAAGAGGGAAGGGAAGGGAAGAGGGAAGGGAAGAGGGAAGGGAAGAGGGAAGGGAAGAGGGAAGGGAAGAGGGAAGGGAAGAGGGAAGGGAAGAGGGAAGGGAAGAGGGAAGGGAAGAGGGAAGGGAAGAGGGAAGGGAAGAGGGAAGGGAAGAGGGAAGGGAAGAGGGAAGGGAAGGGAAGGGAAGGGAAGGGAAGGGAAGGGAAGGGAAGGGAAGAGGGAAGGGAAGAGGGAAGGGAAGGGAAGAGGGAAGGGAAGGGAAGAGGGAAGGGAAGAGGGAAGGGAAGAGGGAAGGGAAGAGGGAAGGGAAGAGGGAAGGGAAGAGGGAAGGGAAGAGGGAAGGGAAGAGGGAAGGGAAGAGGGAAGGGAAGAGGGAAGGGAAGAGGGAAGGGAAGAGGGAAGGGAAGAGGGAAGGGAAGAGGGAAGGGAAGGGAAGGGAAGGGAAGGGAAGGGAAGGGAAGAGGGAAGGGAAGGGAAGAGGGAAGGGAAGAGGGAAGGGAAGAGGGAAGGGAAGAGGGAAGGGAAGAGGGAAGGGAAGAGGGAAGGGAAGAGGGAAGGGAAGAGGGAAGGGAAGGGAAGAGGGAAGGGAAGGGAAGGGAAGAGGGAAGGGAAGGGAAGGGAAGAGGGAAGGGAAGAGGGAAGGGAAGAGGGAAGGGAAGAGGGAAGGGAAGAGGGAAGGGAAGAGGGAAGGGAAGGGAAGAGGGAAGGGAAGAGGGAAGGGAAGAGGGAAGGGAAGAGGGAAGGGAAGAGGGAAGGGAAGAGGGAAGGGAAGAGGGAAGGGAAGAGGGAAGGGAAGAGGGAAGGGAAGAGGGAAGGGAAGGGAAGAGGGAAGGGAAGGGAAGGGAAGAGGGAAGGGAAGGGAAGGGAAGAGGGAAGGGAAGAGGGAAGGGAAGGGAAGAGGGAAGGGAAGAGGGAAGGGAAGAGGGAAGGGAAGAGGGAAGGGAAGAGGGAAGGGAAGAGGGAAGGGAAGAGGGAAGGGAAGGGAAGGGAAGAGGGAAGGGAAGGGAAGAGGGAAGGGAAGGGAAGGGAAGGGAAGAGGGAAGGGAAGGGAAGGGAAGAGGGAAGGGAAGGGAAGGGAAGAGGGAAGGGAAGGGAAGGGAAGAGGGAAGGGAAGGGAAGGGAAGAGGGAAGGGAAGGGAAGAAAAGAGGGAAGGGAAGGGAAGGGAAGAGGGAAGGGAAGAGGGAAGGGAAGAGGGAAGGGAAGGGAAGAGGGAAGGGAAGAAGAGGGAAGGGAAGAAAAAGAGAGAGAGAAAAGCATGCAAGTGAGCAAGCTGAGCAAGCCATGAAGACAATGCGCATGGCCTGTTTTAGCTCCGCCTCTGGTTCCTGTCTTGAGTTCCTGCTCTGATTTTGCTCTGAGGGAGTGACCTGGAATCTGTAAGATGAAATGAACCCTTTTCTCTACAAGTTGCTTCTGGCTATGGTGTTTATCACAGCATGAGAACAAGCACAACTGTCCTCTTCCTAATCATGAGGCTAAAAATTATGACCTAGAAACCAACATGGGAAGGATTTAATAACTTACAGAAGAATAGAATCAAATGCCTCTGATGTGCAAATGAACTCAGAGAAAAACATATAAAAACAAAAATCATGCTAAGATTTCCTGAGATGAAAAAGGTCCCAGGGGGTGTCCACTAGGGGGCCATGGTGCTCCAATCAGAACAAGCAGTACAGGCTAACATGTAGATAAAATACAGTCTCTGAGGAAGCTCAGCTTTATTAAAGCTGACGTTCAGTCTTTATGCTTGTTAGTATTAGTTCCAAACCATAATTTAAGTTCTATGCATTGAAACCAAAATCAGAGCTTATCACCTGATCACATCTAAGTCACCACATCTGGTTAGATTTACCTCTCAAAAAAAATCTCTGAGGGTCTGGAGAAAAAGTGCTTGTTAAGCAAACACAAGAACCTGAGTTCAGAGACCCCAGCACCAATATAAAAGTTGAGCATAGCTGTGTGCCTGAGTCCCCAAATAGTGCATGTGTTTTTGTGTGTGTGCACGCACGCATACATGTGTTCATGTAGAGACAGAGGGTTGGGTGGCTAGCCAGTGTAGTGAAACATAATGAACTCCAGATTCAGTGAGAGGAGATTGTGTTTTTAAAAACTTAGGTTCCGGGCTGGTGAGATGGCTCAGTGGGTAAGAGCACCCGACTGCTCTTCCGAAGGTCAGGAGTTCAAATCCCAGCAACCACATGGTGGCTCACAACCATCTGTAACGAGATCTGGCGCCCTCTTCTGGAGTGTCTGAAGACAGCTACAGTGTACTTACATATAATAAATAAATAAAAAAAAAGAAAAGAAAAGAGATATCCAATTGCCTTGGATATCTAGAGAAAAAAAACAAAAAACTTAGGTTCCCATGGCTACAGTAGTGTCATGAATATGAATGGTAACTACTTTGTGCTTGTTTATAAAGGCCTGCTGCACAGACGGAAACACGTCTAGTACTGTAAATGTGGCCTAGAACCGAAGGGTGAAAAGCTCAGAAGTCCCAGGGATGAACCTACTACTACAGCTACTGTCCAGCTCAAGGAATTTAATGTCACACTGCCCTACAGATCTGTATCTCTCAACCATGGCCTACTGTAGCTCTCAGACCTCATCAGAGAAGGAACTCACACTTGGTCAAGCACAGAGAATCAGGGTCAGTGGAGTGTTCAGCCACATATGGAACACATCTATATCACACCCCCTCTAGTAGGTCCAGGATCACTGTCGATGATGAATGGAAAGGCTCCAAGAGCCAGAGATCAAGGCGAAGAGAGCAAAATGCTCTCTTCTGAATCCTATCAGTCGTGTGCTCCCAGCAGCTGGAGCTGCCTGTACAAATCCAGCCATTCACCGGTGTAGCACAAGTCCCCACTCCTAACTGAGGAGTTGTGAACAGATGATGGTTTCTGGGGGAGGGAGAGGATTTTATTAAAGGATGTGGCTCCTGGTAACGTGACCATACTCTGGTAATGGCCTCACACCCAGGAGTATATGGGCAGCACAAATTGCAGTGAATGGGTTATTAAAAAAAAAAAAGAGGATTATATACACAAAGTTAGGGGTATATTAAGAAGGGGATGAGGACCTGGGAGAAGTTAGAGGGAAGAGTTGGGGGTAAATATGAATGAAGTACACTATAAAATTCTCAGAGAATTAGCAAAAATACTAAAACATCCATAGTGGAGAGGAGTTGATGGAGTAGGGAGAAACATTTTCTTCAGTGGTGTATCCAGCGGGAAGGAGCCCATGCTCCTATAAAATAGCCTTCACCCATGTTTATGTAAGCAGCCTTAACACTCAATGGGGTCACACATACCAAACAGGGCCATTAAAGTAGAAGGGGTCCATGGGGGTGAAAGCGGCGCAAGAGAAGACAACTGGGGCATGGATATTACCACAATACGTCAAATACACGAACAAAAATATCCCAATAAAATTAATTATGTTAACATATACAAATACAAATAAAAATTGTAGGTAATGTAGTCTACTGAGAAGAATGTAGATTGGTACTCTCTCTCATCCATTACAGATCTAGCGCAAGTCTTCCATCGACGGATGCAACTTCCCAGGTCTAAGATATAGCACATGGATGAAACATACCTAAGTCTTTTATGAACAATAAATAAATCCTAGTTTTTATCCAGGAGACCAGAATAGAATGACTGTTTCCATTCCTGAATTTCCTGGAGGAGTCAGGCAGTCTCTAACAACAGCTCTGTAAACCCTTTGGGCAGGAAGGGAAACAAAGTAAAGGTGTTTACTGGCAAAGATTCTTCAAAGTTTTACACTAAAATGATCTCTTTAAGGTCACCAGACTTACATTAAGAGTCTGAGAGAACACAGGGGTGACTGCCTGATGGTGCTAAGAGCTTGGAAGCTCAGGCCCCACCTTCAGAAGAGGCATAGTCCTTATTTTCAACTGTGATGATCAGGGAAAGGGTCTCCATTTTGCTTACTGGGGTTTGGTCATATCGAATGCTATTTCTCTTCACCACCAAAAAACCTGAGTCTTATTTTTCCCAGAAGGTCTAGGTAAAATAACACTATTTCTATGAACAACACATAATGAAAAAAGAAACAAAACCAAAAACAAACAAAAAACCCAAACCCAAGGACTTTAGATGTAGAGAAAGAAGCCCCCAGTTAAAATCCTGATTCCTCACTGAGCACTGTGGCACATACCTATAATCCTAGCACTCAGGAGGTTGAAGGATTTAAGGCCAGCCTGAGTAAAGGAGACTCTGTCTCAAAATACAGAGATCAGGATGAATCTCAGTGGGAAAGTATCCACCCAGCATGTGCAAGACCTTAGGTTAGATCACTTAGTAGTGGGAAAATCCTGACTCTTCTACTTATTTGCCGTAGAAATCAAGTGTAGGAAGGTGGCTTTTTCATGTTTTCCTTACCTTTTCTCTCTCTCTCTTTCTTTCTTTCTCTCTCTCTCTTTCTTTCTTTCTAAGATTTATTTATTTATTTTATGTATGTAAGTACACTGTAGCTGTACAGATGGTTGTGAGCCTTCACGTGGTTGTTGGGAATTGAATTTTTAGGACCTCTGCTTGCTCTGGTCAACCCCACTCGCTCCAGTTGGCCCCGCTCTCTCCGGAAAACTCCGTTGTTTGCTAGTCTCTGCTTGCTCCAGCCCAAAGATTTATTTATTATTATATACTGTAGCTGACTTCTGATGTACCAGAAGAGGGCGTCAGATCTCATTATGGGTGGTTGTGAGCCACCATGTGGTTGCTGGGATTTAAACTCAGGACCTTTGGAAGAGTCATCTCACCAGCCCTTTTTTCTTTTTTCTTATATACCATCTCACTAACTTGCCCCAAAGGGTAGGTAAGAAGTGAGTGTCTGTGTATGTCTGTGTGAGTATGTGTGTGTGTGTCTCTCGGAGTGTATGTGTCTGTATGCATGTGTATCTCTGTGTGTGAGTGTGTATATCTTTGTGCATGTATGTGTGTGTCTCTACGGGTATGTGTGTCTGTATGTGAGTGTGTGTGTGTGTTTTGCTGCTGATTACCAGTAAGCTAAATCCTCATCTGTTTTTTGTTTGTTTGTTTGTCTGTTTAGTTTTTCTTTTAAGCAATTTCTCCTTTCCTTGACCATCCTGGGACACAGTATACAATATACTACAGAGTGTACTCCTGAGTGTCTGGTGATTATAAGTGGGAAAAACACTGTATGCTTCTAAATACTCTGAGAAGTAGAAACCTTCAAACACACTGGCCTCCGAGAAAAGGGGAAGGCACAATTGAGTGGTGTGTGTCAGTTGATAAATGCTTTGAGGCTTAGTTATTTAATTTATACTAACTTTTCTTTTCACCTTCACAACTTCACACACACTGCCATTTCATGCAATAATAAACTTCTTACCTTATGGAGCCAATGAATCTTTAGCCCATACAATTCAATAACAAAAGCAACAAAAAAAGCAATTTCCCTTGATGCCCGTTAACAGCAGTGCATTACAAGCCTCAGAGCCTCTGCTGATTAACATTTAACAAAATACATCCGCAAATAACAATTCCTTTCAACCTTTTCACTTTGAAACATCTAAGCAAAAACTTCCTCCACTGATCTGTTGGGCACTCCTCTACGTTCTCCTCAGGCCTCGTCCATCCACGCCAGTGCCCCTCCTTACACGCCGGCCCCTGTGGCCATTCTTCTCAAGACCAAAGACCAAAATAAATAAGCAAATGCATACATTTTTAAAATTAAATGGAAAAAAGAGAATCTTAGTAGGAGAGGCATTTTGACAAATAATAATGAAAAAGCTAGGGATGTGGACATGGGGTGCAGGATAAGAAAGAGCAGGAAGAAGTGTTGGTACACTGCTTGCCCAGCATGAAAGAAGTCGTCATTCAATTCCAGTACCACATAAACTGGGTGTCTGTGATTCCAGTGCATGGGAGGTAGAGGCAGAAGGATCAGGAGTTCTACAATAAATATAAAAATAGTCAAAGTGGGCTGGTGAGATGGCTCAGTGGGTAAGAGCACCTGACTGCTCTTCCGAAGGTCCAGAGTTCAAATCCCAGCAACCACATGGTGGCTCACAACCATCCGCAACGAGATCTGGCGCCCTCTTCTGGAGTGTCTGAAGTCAGATACAGTGTACTTACATATAATAAATAAATCTTTTAAAAAAAATAGTCAAAGTAACATCAAATTACACGCACATGTGAAGAGGTCATAATGAAGCTCCTTCTGTGTAATTAACATGATACAAAAAGGAGATGGATATGGAGAAGCTAGAGAAAGAATCCAAGGAGCTAAAGAGATCTGCAACCCTGTAGGTGCAACAACATTATGAACTAACCAGTACCCCAGAGCTCTTGACTCTAGCTGCATATGTATCAAAAGATGGCCTAGTCGGCCATCACTGGAAAGAGAGGCCCATTGGACTTGCAAACTTTATATGCCCCAGTACAGGGGAACGCCAGGGCCAAGAAGTGGGAATGGGTGGGTAGGGGAGTGGGGGGAGGGTATGGGGGACTTTTGGGTTAGCATTGGAAATATAATTGAGGAAAATACGTAATAAAAAATATTTATTAAAAAAATTGAAGAAAAAAAAACAAAACAACAAAAAACAGGAGATGGATAGCCATGTTGCCAGTCAACAAGAAGAGTCAGCCATTGGCCAGGACACCTAGTTGCTTGCCTGCTTTCCTCACTGCTCCAAGCTTGTCAGGCAGCCTAGGAATCTGACTAGTGTAGGCAGTAGATCTGCTGCTGAAAGCAGTGCACTGGGAATGTGCACCACTGTCGGCAGTGTCTGAGCACCTCACGTCCTTCAACATCTGGAAAGGGCTTGAGAGCATTTTTTCTGATTTCTAAGTGGGAAACACATGTGTCAGCCAGGGACATTATCTGCCTACTGCCTTCATTTTTCAGGTGCATGAAGGGTCACAACTCACTAAACTGGAAAGAGCAGGGGATTAACGTGTATGAACCGCACAGGTACATGGCCTCTGGGTAGCTGCCTCCTCTTCCAAAACCTGTGCATGGCTCTCTAGTTGGAGAGTTGAGGCTTTCTACCTTGATGCATGGCTTCACCTGCTGGAAATTAGGCAACAGGTTATAGCTACTTTCCTTGAAAATTGAGGTGGTTTATTCTTACTCCCTGTGTTTGGTGGAGAACAAGCTGAGTTCTAGTTCTCATGCCCTCAGATCACAGATTTCAGCTGAGTAAGACACCACAGCCTTTATGCTTGGCTAAGTCGTCTCTTGCACTTCCCTGTGAGACAACAGACATGTCTTCCTGCTTTAGCAGCTAGCCTTACATTCCCCCCCACCCCAGGCTTTGCAATCAATGACTATAAAGAATTAACCACAGGATCTTTCTATAAAGGACATAAGCTACACACTCCTCTTAGACACATCCACTTTCTTAGCAAATCTTTCCCTCAATATGTGAACAGAATAAAATCTTCCTAAGGATAAATGACTCACGTGATGGACCCAACCTGCTCAGATTCTATTACTCTATAATAGAGGGTTTTCTTTCCCTCCCCATCGAAGACAAGATTTCTCTGTGTAGTTCTGGCTGTCTTGGAACTCACTCTGTACACCAGGCTGGCCTTGAACTCACAGATATGCCCCTGCCTCTGCTGGGATTAAAGGCGTGTGCCACCACCACCACCACCACATTGTCTCTAATTACAAATTTTTAGATTTTATTTTTATTTTACATGCTTATTTTGCCTGCATGTATGAATGTGTGAGTGTATTGGAGCCCCCGGAACAGAGCTACAGACAGTAGCTTACTATGTGGGTGCTGGGAACTGAACCTGGGTTCTCTGTAAGAGCAGCTGGCGCTCTTAACTGCTGAGGACTCTGCGGTTCTCAGTCTCCCTCCCAATGTCTGTCTGTCTGTCTGTTTGTCAGCATGTCAGGAACAGCTCATGGGAAATGCTCCTGAGGCTGGAGAATAAAACTATTTGACTCGGGCCCTGGGTTTCCTAGCTCTGGAAGCAAGATCTTACTTTACTCTCAGAAACATCGACTAAAGGTAAAAACACAAAACAGGTCATTTGAAATTATATGTTACATTTTTCTGTTTCTCTTAAGAAATTCTCAAGAGTGACAATCAGCTAAAATCCCGAGAAGCAACCTAATTTTAATTAATAGGAAACATTTTAACCTTTTTAAAAAAAAGATATTTATTATTATATATAAGTACACTGTAGCTGTCTCCAGATGCACCAGAAGAGGGCGTCAGATGTCATTACGGGTGATTGTGAGCCACCATGTGATTTGAACTCAGGACCTTCGGAAGAACAGTCAGTGCTCTTATCCGCTGAGCCATCTCACCAGTCCCTTGACCTTTTTTTTTTTTTTTTTTAAAGATTTATTTATTTATTATATGTAAGTACACTGTAGCTGTCTTCAGACACTCCAGAAGAGGGCACCAGATCTCGTTACGGATGGTTGTGAGCCACCATGTGGTTGCTGGGATTTGAACTCTGGACCTTCGGAAGAGCAGTCGGGTGCTCTTACCCACTGAGCCATCTCACCAGCCCCCCTTGACCTTTTGAATACAACTTGATCATGTTCCAAAAATGGATGGGACAAAAGCCTCAGATACTTTATTACTTCTTATTCTCATTAGCCCAGCCAATCTACTATTATAGAAAAAGTAAGCATGAAAAGGGAAGGAGGCAAAACAATAAGGTTATCACTTCAAAAAGGGGGGCACAGTTTTAGCAGTTTACAAACTGAGGATGGAGGAAAACCCTCAGTGGGTCAGTCCTCCACCTATGAGAAACGGGGCAGTCATCTGCACATACACCTCAGATACACCGCACATACACCTCAGATACACCGCAGATACACCGCACATACACCTCAGACACATCACGGTGCTAGTGAAGGAGGACGAGGAGCTCACTACTGTGCCAGGCAGTGGTGGTGCACACCTTTAATCCCAGCACATGGGAGGCAGAGGCAGTCATATCTGTGAGTTCGAGGCCTGCCTGGTCTACAGAATGAGTTCCAGGACAGCCAAGGAAACACAGAGAAACCCTGTCTCCAAAAGCCAAAAAAAAATCCCCAAAACAAAAAATAAACAAAAACAAAAACCAACCAACAAAACCAGACCTGTTTGTGAACAGAGGAAGAAGACAGCTGTCAAGAGCTCTGTACTACAGGAGACGTCCCAAAGTTTGTGCATAAGAGAAACGGGATGGTGGGTCATATGGATCCCATACTGAATCTCCAGGGCTCCAAGAAAAGAATGAAATGACATTAAAAGACACGAAAGAGGTTTGCTTTCTATCCCAGGGGAGCCTTTTAGAACTCCTTAGGAAAGGCAATCTCATTAAGCAAGTGAGCATTTACCATAAAGCCCACATCAGTTAGGTGAGCAGAGATGAATCTTATTACAGTGCACTGTCAGCCCTGAGCCTGCAAGTGCTAACCACCGAGACGTGGCACTGCTCTGCCCTGAATGCTCTCCACTAAGGGTGACAGAGTGCTTTGCCCTTCCTGCCAGCTCTGAAGAGGGCTGTTGTCACCTGTTTTGGCAGTGACATATTTAGAATCCTGACACAGTGGTTTCCTATAAGCCGCAGTACTGCTTCTGTGAGCAGGTGACGGCCGGCTGGAAAAAGAACCGTGCAAGGTGAGGAAGCTGGAGAGACGGAGGAGAGGAGCCAGATGGTGGTACTGCGAGGAAGGAACAGGCTGGGCTGGTAAACTAAGAATTAAGTGAAGAAGAAACTCTCAGTAAGACTGTCTCAAAGGAGAGACGTTACACTATCTGTTGTGAGCCACCTGCTTGGAAGAAGAAACAGTACCAACACCAAGGCAGCACCAGCATCAGCCTCACTAATGAGCTGGTGTCAGACACTCAGGTTTTCAACAGCCTAATCAGTACCATTGTTTAATAAACTACTGTTTACTAGAGGAAACGGCTATTTATTCTAAGCTTTACAAATGGCACCTGAACACCTTTTGGTTCTATTTTGTCCTATGAATAGTTTGGGGAGCTAAAATGAAAGCTCAAAATGGACTAAATGACAGCTGATTGTCAGAGACTCAGCTAAAGGGGAACAGTAGAAAAGTTACTGAGGAGACAAATTCAAACACCAATTAAACTCTTTCTAAAACCTTATCAAAGACCACATGTCTATTCTAAGGCTGGAATCTAGAAGCCAATAAACTTGTAACTCACTATAGAACAGACCTGACAACACTACTGGGTGACAGATGTGACACCAACTGGGTTTCAGCATGAACCGGATGCTGGAAAGCTGACTACATGTACACGCACACCAGCTTCTCCTCTCGATAGGCCCTCAACAGGGGCAAACCAGGAGCTCTGGAAGGGGACGATTTGCAGCCACGCTTTCTCCACAGCTCTTTGTTTGCAGCAGGGCCTGCAGTTCCCTTCAGTGCAGGGCAATGAGAAAAGCAGAAGCAGTGTGGTTACTACTCAGATCTAGCAGTGCTGCCCAGGAGAGGACTTAAGAGCAGAATAAATTTGGGGCCCTGTTCTTTGACAGCACCTTCAGTGATATGCAGTAAAGCAGAGGTGAGACCCAGCTCTAAACATTCATCATCATAGGGCAGGATGAAGGTCTTTAGGGGAGCAATATGGAATTCTAGTGTACGGAACTGAGGCTGGGGCACAGGGCAGGGGCTGGCTCTGGCACCACAGTGTCTCTATGGCATGGATGGCATTGTTTTATGTGCACAAAAGGCTATTAACTGTTTTCTTTCCAGTATATTAGGAATTGTGCTCCCCCACCAAAGGTGAAGCTATAAAAGGAAAAATAAACAGTGATTTGAGAACTTTGAAGAAATAACTTTTGCATTTTCTTCTCCTTCACTGCAGTACTGTTTTCTTTCTTTCTTTCTTTCTTTTTTTCTTTTTCTTTTTCTTTTTTTTTGGTTTTTCAAGACCGGGTCTCTCTGTGTAGCCCTGGCTGTCCTAGAACTCACTCTGTAGACCAGGCTGGCCTTGAACTCAGAAATCCTCCTGCCTCTGCCTCCCGAGTGCTGGGATTAAAGGCGTGTGCCACCATGCCTGGCTCTTTCTTTTTTTTTTTAATAATTGCCCTGTGTCTATGGCCTCAACCCTGCCCTGGTCTCCTTCTCTTCTCTTCTCTTCTCTTCTCTTCTCTTCTCTTCTCTTCTCTTCTCTTCTCTTCTCTTCTCTTCTCTTCTCTTCTCTTCTCATTCAGACTGTTTTGACAGATATGTGAATACCTGCCATGTGCAGGCACCATAGAAGATTCCAGATATTCAGGAGCATACAGACTCCTGGGAGAGACACACACTACAGACACAATTTCACTGGGATGTGGTGGAGTAAGACAAAGAGTAACAAGGGTTCCACAGAAGCAGAGAGCAGAAGCTCTTAACCCCTCTGTAGGGAAGGCATATGGTGTTTAAGTAGTCTAAAACCACAATTGCTTTACTCAGGCATGGAAGTATACTTTCTTACAGGGATAGAGACTCACACCTATTTTTTACTAATTACATAAGAGCAGGCTTGCTAGTAAGTCAGATTCACACATCTAATAAACAGTCAAAACTGTCCACTGAACTACACAGGCAATATGTACTTTCTTACCTAAGGTCTTACTTTAAACCTCCTCCAGCCATAAGAGCTCTGCCTATGGGGTTTTGCCCGTTCAGTGCTCATTCAGACAGTAGGGCACACCTCTAAGTGCAGCTCCAGAAGACCCAATGCATCTGGCCTCCACAGGCACCTGGACTTATGTGCAATACCTACCTACACACACACATACACACACACACACACACACACACACACACAGATGGCTCAGTGCTCAGCACACAGGGCTCTTGCTAATGCCTGAGGCCAAGTTGCACTCACATGCACCTCCTCCACTCAGATACACAGAATTTAAAATCAAAACAAATACACCCTTTTGTTGGTTTTTTGAGACAGGGTTTCTCTGGGTAGCCCTGGTTGTCCTGGAACTCACTCTGGAGACCAAGCTGGATCCACCTGCCTCTGCCTCCTAAGTGCTGGGTGTTAAGACGTGTGTCATCACACTGACTTTCTCTGGTTCTCTGTGGACTTGTAAGAGAAGATGCTTGGGAGGTAGCAAGATAGCTTAGTAGGTATGATGCTTAGTTTTGGGTTTCTTGTAATTCTTTGTTTACTATGCATATCTTGGAGTATATATGTATGTGAGGGCCAAAAGGTTACTTGAAGGAATCCATTCTCTCTATCACGTAGGTGTAGGTCCTGGGGGATCAGACTCAGGTCGTCACACTTGGTGGCAAGAGCTTTTTCTCACAGACTCATTTTGCTGGCCCTGATGGTTAGTTCTGACTGTCAACTTGCCATAGCCCAGAATCATCTGGAAAAATTCTCAGTGAGAGAATAGTTAGATTAGGTTGGCCTGTGGACAGGCTCATGAGGAATTTTTGTAATTGCGGTGACCAGACTCACTGTGAATGAGAAAATACTGGTCCCTAGGCTTGGGTCTTGGACCACATACAGGGCTGAGCGTATGTAATGCACATACTGATTCTCAGACTGTTAGGATATTTTAGGGTTGGTGCAGAGACTCATTACATAGACCTGGCTGGCTGGCAACCCACTCTGTAGACCAGGCTGACCTCAAACTCATAGGGATCTGCCCATCTCTGCCTCCCAAGTGCTAGAATTAAACTGTGCACCACCCTCCCAACTCTCTGGAGCAAATAAAACTTTTCTCTCTTAGAGTTGATTTGTCAGGATGAGTTACCACAGCAACAAAAGGCTGGAGAGATGGCTCAGTGGTTAAGAGCACTGACTGCTCTTCAGAAGGTCCTGAGTTCAATTCCAGCAACCACATGGTGGCTCACAACTATCCATAATGAGATCTGATGCCCTCTTTCTGGTGTGTCGGAAGACAGCTAGCTACAATGTATTTACATATAATAAATAAATCTAAGGAAAAAAAAGAAAAGAAAGAAAAGAAAAGAAAGAAAAGAAAGAGAAAGAAAGATAGAAGGAAGCAAGGAAAGAAGGAGAGAAGGAGAGGAGAGAAGGAGAGAAAGAGAAAAAGAAAGAAAACTATCCCAAGCAGTTAAGGGTCTTATCCCCAGGCCTGATGCCCTGGATTTGACCTCTAGAAATGATCTGGTAGCAGTAGCCCTCTGGTTTCCACTGGTGTGTCCTCCTCTCAGTAAATTTAATTTAAAAATGTAAATAAGTAGCAGGGCGGTGGTGGCGCACGCCTTTAATCCCAGCACTCGGGAGGCAGAGGCAGGCGGATTTCTGAGTTCGAGGCCAGCCTGGTCTACAAAGTGAGTTCCAGGACAGCCGGGGCTACACAGAAAAACCCTGTTCCCAAAAAACAATAAAATAAAATGAAATAAAAAAGTAAAGAAGTAAAAAATAAAGAAAAAAAAAGTAAAGAAGTATCCTTGGGAAGGTCCTCAGTGGATGACAACAGAGGAGCACTGACTCTAGAAAGGAGCCCAGCAAACATCTCACTGCTCTTGGCAGTAAGATATCTAGACACCTAAGCCAGTGTGCACCTAAGCCATGACAGCATAGAACACACAAACTGCAGGGCCTCTAGTTTACAGAAATAACAGAAACCTAGCATTTAGCCAATGAAGGTTTCCAAAGGCACTCTCTTAAAATTGCTTATCATTCAGTAAATTGGCAAAGATTAAAAACAGCATTAATTGCTTTGATTTGTTGCTTAAAAACAGATGAAAAACAATAAGCAATGCTATCAATAATTCACTTCGCCGTAGTTTTAGCTGTCTCAAAGCCCCCATTTGGATAATTAAAACTTTCTGGCTCTCTTCTCATTATTCTGGAGTGATTAAAAGCCAGTAAATTCTACTGTATTGGGATAAACAATTCACTTCATCACCAAGAAAGGAAACTCGTGGCAATTCTAAACACACATCACCCCTTGGCCACACTAAGTTAGGGCCTGTCCATGATTTCTTACTGTCTACAAAGATCTACAGAGACATTCATAAGGAAGCCTCCAGATACTTCAGACTGGAGCACAATCACAGGGAGTGTGCTTTAATTTTTTTCTTCATTTAAGACTTATTTTTACTTTATAAGCATGGGTATTTGGCTATAAATGGTCTGTGTGTCACGTGACTGGGGCCAGAAGAGGCCAGAAGAGGGTGCTGGATCACCTGGAGCTGGAGTTATAGAAGTGACCAGGCACCATGTGAGTACTGGGAAACAAACCTAGGTCCTCTGGAAGAACATCTCTGAGCCATCTTTCCAGTCATGCTCATGCAAACCGTCATCGTCATAGCAATGTAAGGACCCGAGAGATGAGACATTCCTTCCAGTGCTACATGTATTGTACTGTGGGGCTGAAAGGCTGTGCGATCGGGGCCAGTCTGGAGCAAGAGTGAGGTCGAGATGTGTCTAATCCGCAAATATCTTGTCCTGAGACCAGCAGGAATAGGACTGCTTCCTTTCTGCTCTTCCCACCTCTGCCTGCCCTAAGGTAGTCAAGTAGCCTGGTGGCTAGGTTACAGGTTAAACTTCTTCTCTCCTTATAAGGACATATCCAGCAAGCACCTGGAATTCTTCATGCAAATGAAACCTTCCCCAGCACATCAGACCCCACCCAAAGATGTACACTCATCCCCCCACAACTCCTACCCACTCCCTACGGTTATACTCATATAGCCTTTATTCTCCCCTGATAAGGAGAGCTGTTTCACTGAAAACTGTCTCTGGAGGAGGCTGTTTCTCCCGTACTCACTCTGATCCAGAGCCTGCCTAACCCGCCTGTGCCAGCTAAGCTCCATTCCCTCCAGTCCAGCCCAATGTGCACTGTGCTTGGGTATCTGAGGGGGAGGAGCAGACCCAGGGTGGCACTTCTTACTTACTTACTGTACTGTTCTGTGCTAGGAGCAGAGGTTACTGAAGGATCAAAGATAACTAAAACCAGGGGTCCTGTCCTTAGGAAATGGCCAGCTGTGGCCAACAGAGATATGAATAGCCACATCCATGTGACAAATGTTTTCCGTGAGAAATGTAGAAAGTCCTATGGCAATGCAGGTGTGAATCATTCTGCCACAAAGAATCCAGGATGTTTTTTAAGCATAGTAATCGCTGAGCTAAATTTTGAAACATAAGTAGAATTTTGTTGAGTAAAAAGAAGATTGGCAAAGCCTTCTGGGTAAAGCACGTACGCAGAGCTATTGTGAGACTGGCCAAGTCTAACTTGTCCACATTATGGGACAGACAAAAGAGTGACACTAACAGTTAGAAGATCAGGATCACAATGACCCGTGGAAAATCTGGACATCATCCTATCAATGACAGAGAGTGAAGGAACGCTTAAAACCCAGAATCTTTCTAATGAGATATTTCAGGTATAGGAAAAGAACATACTGAATCCCTCAAACATGGGGTTGCCGTCTATGGCTCTCCTCAGTGGAAAGACCTGCACTTCTCCAGCCCTTGTAATTGAACAGACTGGATGGTGGCTACTGCAATGGGACAAAGGAATATTCTGAAACGTCCTGCTCTCCGTGGAAGGTTACAAGGCCTTACATAAAAACAGTGGCTGTAGGAATGGAGAGGGAATTCAAAGAACCTGCTGACTGAGGGAGCAGAGAAAGAAAACTCTCGTCGCTTTTGAGATTTCTACATTCGGTCCTGAACAGCAAACAGCACCATGAGCTGAGACAACCTGGAGAAGGCAAAGGCCCTTACTTTGTGAAGCTGACAACTACGCTTTATAAGGTCATGCGGAAGGACGGCTGTGAGTCACATTAGGCAGCATATGAAGTTAAAGAGGCAAGGCTATATGCTAGTGGTAAAGACCTGAAAGCTTGCTCACCCGGGGACTACAAAGAATCAAATGTGTAGACACAAGTCAGCTAAGGACATAAGAAAAAGAACGGTACTCTCCTAGTTAACATCAGTCTCTCCACTCCAGGTTCGGGGGAAATCAGCTGAACACCCCATGATACCAGCTATCTTTCTAACTTTGAACTATTTCTGAATGTTACTCTCTGCCTGTCTAGACTAATACCTCCTACTTGAGATAAAATAGGAAGGGATGAAAGAAGACAGGTTCGTGTCCTAGACCTTAGAGATACGGAGCTGTGCTTCAAACACCTAGCAAAGGGAGAAGCGATGGCATCCAGCTCAGCAAGGAGACAGTCTGTTTCTTTTCCGTGTACCTGATCATAGACAGACTTACATTCCCACACTCTGACTTTGGCCCACTGCTTTTCTATAGCCATAGAATGGTGCTTTTCTTTTGAAAGAAATTTCTGAATTGTGACCCTAATTACTTTTTATTTTGTTTGCAATGGGGTTTGTATCAGTTCATATTCTCATTCACTGTCATGAAATACCTGACAAAAAGTAATTTAAGGACTGAGGGTTTATTTGGCTCAAGGTGGTTGGGGTGGTACAGTCCATCACAGAGGAAAGCCATGGGAGCAAAGGTTTCAGGTAGAGAGTCACAATGCCTTGGCAATCAGGAAGCAGAATGGGCATCCCATCACTTTCTTCTTTTCTCTCAGTCTAAGCCTCTGTCTTTGGAATAGTGTCACTGATATTTGGGTGTGTGTGGAGTGAATGCTAGGTCTTCCTTCTTCAGTGAAGTCTCCCTGGAAAGGCTCTCACAAGTGTGCCCAGACACATCTTCCTGATGATACTAAATCTCGAGAGGTTGGCGTTTGTGGTATTTTGAATGACAAATGTCCCCTATGGTCACCCAGAGTATGTTCTCACTTGACTGAGCAAACAGAGGAAACAAACTATCTTAACCAAAAATCAAAGGATTCCCACGGTGCTCTTTGGGGATTTAGGTAATGCAGCCTTGCCACAGGAAGTCTGACAATGGGAGCACGCTGTGAGAGTAACAGCCTCCTTACAGTTTGCTCTTTCTCCTTTGTGTCTGTGGCTCACAATGTGAGTACTTTGTTTCCTGCACCTGCCACATGGACTCTAACTCTACAAAACCATAAGCCAAAATAAACTTCTACAAAAATAAATTGATGAAACAATTGATGTTTAATCAAACAACAGAAAAGTAATTAATATGATCCTCAAGACAAACCGTTCTAAACTCATGATATTGCAGACAGGCCCTGCATTCCTAGGCTCAAGCAATCGTCCAGTCTTAGCCTCCTGAGTAGCTGGGTCTTCAGATGTAACTCGCTACACCTTGCTCTGGTAACTTTTTCTTTCTCTTCCTCGTTTTATCAAAGTGTGAACAGAAACCCAAGAGCTGGTACAATACTTTTGTTCCTGTAGTATATATATAATATGCATTATATACCTTTTGTGGTGCTTTGGATAAGTTGTGCATATCTCTCTAGCACAACCTCTGTCTGTGTGCCACCATGCTTCCAGCCATGATGATAATGAACTAAACCTCTGACCTGTAAGCCAGCCCAGTTAACTGTTTCCTTTATAAGAGTCATAGTGTTTCTTCACTGCGATAAACACTGACAAAGACACCCATATACAGGAATAGGTCAAAATCTTTTATGCCACCAAAGTCAGGCCTGTTCTTCAGCTATAAGTGACCTGGGAAAAAGCATGATTCAAAATCAGGGTTATGAGGCCAGAGAGGTAGTGCATAGTTCTATAATATACACATGTTCTCTGGAAGGACAGCGAAGACAGAGAGGGGGAAAAGGAATTTTTGCTCTGGTACTTATCATGTTGTTTGACAGGACAGACAGAGGAAACAGACTATCTTAACCAAAGTCAAAACCAGGACTCTAGTGGGTAAATGTCCTTAGCAGTCAGTCTTGTTTAGTTTAATGGTTAAAATGCTCTTTCCTGAAGTGGCCATGATTGCACAGTGGGGTCACTCTAAAAACTTTAGAAGCAAATGATATATGGTATGCAGTAGTGTGCTGTCTCCTGGAGCTTTTCAAAAGAGGTATAGTGAGAAATACAAGTCATATTCTATTTTAGTTACACATGATTGTAGCCTGGCCTTCATCTATTCTCTCAAAGTCTTAACTGTAATGCCATGCTTATGCAATCTTGTCACGGAGTCCTCGATCCATGTGTTCAGAAGCTAGAGCAGAGTTAGACACACAAAAGCTACACAATAAATAAATAAATAAATAATGGCAATTAAGACTTAGTAAGAATGAGCCTTCATTTTCCAGAGACATGGAATATTGACATGTCTCCTATGACAGTCAGGAAACTGCACTTTTAGTCCCTGCCAGGGACTTAAGGGACGTAGAATGGGCTCAGATCTGATAAATTACTGACAGAAGCCTTCACTCTTGGTGCTTCATTATCAGTTAAAATAGCCAAACATAGTGGCCTTGATACTTAATACTGGCTGTGAAACTCACAGCAATAGAATCCCTAGGAGAAAACCTCAGGGCATGCCTGTGGGGAGTTTCTGGATTGGGCTAATTGAGGTGGGATCCATTCTGTGGGCTCTGTGGTGGTGTGAGTGAGAATGCCTCCCACAGGCTCAGACATTTGAATACTTGGTCCCCAGTTGGTGGAACTGTTTGTGTGTTGAGGTGAGAGTTTAACTTTGGTTGGCATTCCTTAGGAGTAGTCCACCTTGGTTTTGCTGAAACTAAGTCTCTTCATCTGTATGTATGTCTTCATTACCTTGCTTGCCTACTTAATTCTACTCACCACAAGAAACACATAGTTTTCCAAGTTTTGAAGAAAGTGCATACATTATGAACCTACCACAATCAAGATACAAACCAGCACCGTCACCCCAAAGCTCCTCAGGGTCTCCTGACAGTCAACCTGCCTCAACCCCAGCGCCTAGCAACTGATCTAAATTCTGTCCTTTAAGATTGACATTTCTAGAACGTAATATCAATGGAATCATATGATACATAGTCTAGCTTCTCTTATCATGTATAATGCAATCTAATTCATCCATGTTACATGTATCACAGCTATTCTCGACTGCTAAGTGACACTTTGATTACATGGACATTCCAAAGTTAGGAAACATTTGGGTTCTCTCCAGCTTTGACAGCTTATGAATAAAGCCACTGTGAACACCTGTCTAAGCCAAGCCATTACTGCTCTTAAGTGGGTACTCACGAGTGGATGGTGGGGGGGATCTGCTTCACAACACGTCTGCCTGACTTTGTTCACGCTCATGCGTTTTCTATATAGCAGAGATCCTTGGTGAAGCCTCTCTTCATGGTTTGTTCATACCAGTACTCTGCCCTTCTGGGTGTAGGAAACATCTCTGACTCTGGCTCACTTTCAGATTCCATTAACACTTTCTTCCTTTAGTCCCAGATCCTTAATAAAAATGCTGACTGGGCCTGGTGCCTCATCAGTGCCTGCAGCATTCTAGGAAACAAGATTCTCTCCTAACCCACACACTCTTTGTTTTACACACATTTCACAGCTCATTTTCCAACTGTTTCTCTCCTGTTTTGTTTTCACAGGGTCTCACACAGCCCATACTGGTCTCAAACCCTTATTTATAGAAGGATGGTTTTGAACTTTTGATCTTCTGTCTCAGCCTTCTGAGTGTTAGGTTACAGATGGGTACCACCACATCCACTGCTATCCTTTCTGATAACTACAGAAAAATGAAGCCAAACTTTTCCCAACTCACTGGCAGCCAATGTGATTTTCCTAAATCATGGATATCATCTAAGGCTAACATGGAGTAACTCAGAAAATCCAATGTGCTGCTCCCTAACATCAGCTTAAAAGCAACTGTGGGCTTTGCTGCCCCTAAAACAGACAGCACCCAGTCCTTTAAAAGCCTCTTAAAGAAATGCTATATTAATTAAACTAGAGGGAAGGGGGAAAAAGTCAGCATAATTAACATACAAAGCAACACAATGGCCCAATTAATCACTATGAAGAGGAATCGAATAAAATACTATGCATTTTTATGGAGCAATTTAATCTGGCAAGTAATTAATCACAGAAACACTGAGCAAAACAAATGGATTTCCCTTTAAGGAAGTCACATTTATCATCTCTAATGTATCCCAAACCCTAATTTGTTATCCCAACTCAAAATTGTCTAGGAGACAATGAATTGTCAGCCTTAGCAGAAAATGGGTTTCTAATTAAAAAAGAACCCTTAGCTTTTCAAGGGAAGTCATAGTTGCAGGGCACCCACTGTGCTAAAGCATCAGGGGCAGAGGTCTCTAACAATCAGCATGGAGGCCTTAACCTTAGGAGTTCTAAGTCTAGATGGTTCAATGAAATCCACAATTGTTAAATAAATCAAAGAGAAAATATTTAGTATTAACAGTAAACATTACTGGCCAGAAATATTACCAAAATACTTCCAAAATGGAAGGCAACAGAGCGTTCTTCAAAACAAGCAAAAGGGGTGGGAGTAGGAACACATGAATGTCCAGAAATTTAACTCAAAGAAATTTTTCCTTCTTCCCTAGTTCTGTAGACCAGGCTGGCCTCAAACTCACAGAGATCTGCCTGTCCCTGGCCCTGGACTGCTGGGAATAAAAGTGTGTGCCATCAGTGCCTGGACCCTTCCTGTTTTCAACAATAGCACAATTTTTTTTTGAGACACTGCTTCTCTATGTAGCCCTGTTTGTCCTAGAACTCACTATGTAGACCAGGCTGGCCTCAAACTGAGAAATCTGCCTGCCTCTGCATCCCAAGTGCTGGGATTAAAGGTGTGAGCTACCACTGCCCAGTCATATTTCTTTAAGTTCTAACAGCCTTTCCCGTTTGATTATCATCAACAGGCGGATCTTTTTTGAGATAGGGTCTCACTATGTAGCTTTGTTTGGCCTGGAAGTCTCTATGTAAATCAAGTTGACTTTGAACTCAGAGATCCTCCTGCCTCTGCCTCCCTGGTTCTGAGATTAAAGGTATGAATCACCAAATCCCACTAGCAGGCTGAAATTTAAAATAATTTTAATATTTTAAGACATGGCAATAAGCATAAGCTAAGAATGCATAAGATATATCTTCCCACCTCCTCCTTGCTTCTTCTGTGAAATATATGTGACTATACAACCTGTCCTTTGTTTGCCAAGAAAGCTTATGACATTCTCACCCCCATGCCCTTTCCTATTTGTACCAATATCAAAGGATTTAGCTTCTCTTTTTTTTTTTTTTTTGCTTTTTTCGAGACAGGGTTTCTCTGTATAGTCCTGGCTGTCCTGGAACTCACTTTGTAGACCAGGCTGGCCTCGAACTCAGAAATCCGCCTGCCTCTGCCTCCCGAGTGCTGGGATTAAAGGCGTGCGCCACCACGCCCGGCTTAGCTTCTCTTTTTAGAACATCCCTACAGACTAAGGCACCCAGCAGAACCTCAAGTCTTTGAGGGTTGCAACTACACTGTTGTCTTTACTGGTGTAGTCGTCTTCAGTGCTAGACCCCATGGCTTCTTAAACTGTTGTAGCGTTCCCATTCTTCTGTTTGAGAAAAGTTGTTGCCAATATCCTTTTTGTCCCAGGCTGTTGTCTTCTAGACTAACTCTTACACCTTCTACTTTATGCAGGTGTCTTTGGCTTGCACCACTGGCTTGACCTGGGTTCTATTTTGCCTTGCCCTTCAGTAGATTTCTTATTGGTAGGTAGAGTCTGCTGGCATTTTTGTCCAGACTTTCTTTGAGCTGTTGTCTCTGAACTATCTTACAGCTTCCCTTCATCATGTGAACTTCCAAGTACCATTATTCCCTGTCCATGCCATGTCAGGCCTGGGTTCTATTCAGAATCTCTAGTTGTAAGAAAGAAACTATTTGCCCATCTATATTCAACAAATAATCAGCAAACACAAGCATAGATGCCACCTGCCTTCAATAGACTTCTATAAAGGACAACAAAACCCAGCTACTCTGGAATACGGTCAAGCTTGTCTGAAAAGATGAGCTAAGGCTGAATATGTTCTGAAGAGACAAGCTGGCAAGCTGGCTACGGACATTCCAGAGAAGGATGCAGCCTATAAAGAGTTTATCCAGAGAAACACACGTCTCTCTGGCTTACCCACAAAAGCTAGCACATCAGTATGTACCTTCTCTAGACTATTAAAGATGGAGGCTGAGCCTGGTGGTATATGCCTATACTCTTCCAAGTCCCTCTTTATAACTAACCAAAGAGATCATTCTTTTTACTAAAGAAAATAGTTCAGCCATACATGGTGACTCATGGATATAATCTCAACATTTGTAAGGCTGAGACAGGAGGATTGCTGTGAGTTCTATGTTAGCCTGGGCTACGTGGTGAAACTATCTCAAAGAAGAAGAGAAAAAAGCCAAGGGGATGGAGAGATAGCTCAGCAGTTAAGAGCACTGGCTGCTCTTCCAAAGGATCTAGGTCCAACTCCCAGCACCCACATGGTGGCTCACAACTGTATGAAACCCAGTTCTAGACGACCTGACACCCTCTACTGGCCTCCACAGGCAACTGTCATGCACTCAAGGCATAGACATACACACAGGCAAACACAATACACATAAAATAAATCTAAAACCCAAAAACCTTGGACGAGTTCAAGGCCAGCCTTGTCCGGAAGAGAGAGAAGGAGGCAGGGAGGGAGGGAAGGAGGGCGGGCGAGCAGGCGACAGAAAGAAAGAAGAAGGGGAAAAGGGAAGGAAGGAAGGACGGACAAACCATACGAGATAAAATACATATTAGCGCCTCTGCATCTCCAAGTCCCAGTATGATGACCAACACAGCCACTGCCAACCTGACAGGATCTAGTGTCACCAAACTGACAAGCTTCTGGGCAGATCTGTGAGGACTTCAGGACCATGTTACCCAAACTGGGAAGCTGTGCACTATAGTGTGGACAGCACCCGTGCATGGACTGGCCCTGGCTTCCATTTTAAAGCCAGAGGAGGAGGAAAGCTGAGCAGCACACTTAGCTCTGTGCTTCCCAGCTCTGGAAGAAGGGAGGTGGCTGCCCCAGGCTCCCGCTATTAACCCTTCTCAGCCCTTCCTCCCTTTTAAGTTGTTTCTTGTCAGGTATTTGCTCTAAGATGAGTATTGTAAAAACTATAGAAATCATGGGTGCTCCATCAGCACAGTCAGCACCAATGGCAGAAGCTGTTTGTGTGTGTTCTCAGGTACCCTACCAAGCTGACCATTGAGAATCCCCATCACATGAAGATAAAGGTGAGAAATGAGTTTCTCTGGTGTGAGGGTCTTGGGAATGCATCAGCACATCCTGAGCTTCACATCCTGTTCATATGACTGGTTTTCAAAGAAATGATATAGAAACCAATTACAACAACAACAACAATCTCATTAAACCTGTTACTACAGGCGCTCACTCTGCTAGAACATGCAAAATATCTGAGCTCCAGGGAGAAATGTACAATTGAGGTAAAATTAATCAAACCTACATAAAAAGACAGTGTAAGAAGAAAATATTTTCCTCAGATATTCCAGAAGCCTGATCACTAAGTGTATAATTCTGTTCATTATTATCTTCTACAATGTAAACCTATATTTATAATATGGCTGATATTATAGTAAAATGACAGTACCACGTAGACACAATTCATTTAACAATTAATCTACCGGAGCTAAAAATTCTTAGCATGTCATTAATTGCCTGCTTATTAAACCAGTGTTTCAGTCTCAGTTGCAGACTATCACGTCCTTGTTACAACCCCAGGGGAAACGCAAGCACACTCATGGGACAATTAGCAAGTAACAGGACCCCAACTGGAAGAGCACAGAGAGACCAGGGCAGCCATCCTCAGAGAGCTCTCCACTGCCCTCCCTCCCCTGCTGTCCTCTCACTGCCCCTCCCCTGGGCCTACATCCTCACTGCTCAAAGCAAGAACCAATGTCTGCTGCAACCTTCGTTTTTAGTTCTTAGCTGGTGAGTCCTGCTGGGGTTCTGAGAGAGCAGGAGACTAGAGGAAGATCTGAACCATGCCATGAAGGTCATCGGCTATTGTTTTTCAAGTTCGGCCATGGTTGAAGACTCTCTACCCACAATTTTTCTTCCCAAGGGCTTTGCAGTTAACTCTTCAGGAAAGTTTTCAGACTTTGGGGCCATTTTATATAACAGTAACAAAGCGGAGCCCAGAATGGAGAGAGATTAGTCCCAAATCATCTACCAAATCAGGAGCAGAGTCAGGAATAGATCAAAGCATCTGGACAAAGATTCTGAAGACACATTTAGGAAATGTGCTGACGATACAAAGCCGCAGAAGATCCCAATACCCAGAATGACATAATCAGGATCCACACACACCCTGATAAGCTAAAATGATGGGTTGAACATCAAAACAAATTAAACAAGGATAAAGTGTTGAATATAGGTTAGATACAAAAGGGGGGAAAAGCTATAGAAATTGAGAAGGAGATTCACCAAAACAGTGCCTGGAGCTCTACTGAGGGGTAAGACTGCAAGTTCTAAACTGTTTTTACTCTGTTCTTTATACTTTTCTTCTAAGCTTTTATACCAAGTACCACACAAATGTGGTAGCAAAATGCTCCTACCAACTGAACAAGCACAGGATGCAAGCACTGAGGAGGGAGGTCTCGTGAAGCAGCTCTGAAGCTAGCTACACAATGCAACTGACAAATAATCTAATGCAGGTCAGGGGTGGAGCTTATGAGAGAGGGTTTGCTCAGTGTGCAAAAATCCCTGGTTTCGGGGTTCAGCACAGGAAGAACAGAACATGTGTATATTTCCCAACATCTTGGAGGTAGAAGAATCAAACTTTAAGGTTGAGGATAGGATGGCTCAGTGGGTAAAGATACTTCCCAAGCAAACCTGGTGAACTGAGTTCCATCCTGGAGATGAATGTGTTAAGAGAACAACTCCTGACAGTTGTCTGCTGACCTGCGCATGTGCACTGTGCCAAATACTAAAAGTATACACACAGACAATTAAAACAAACTAAGGTAAAAAGAAATTCAAGGTCATTGGCTATATTGAGAGTTGGAGGCCAGGATAGACTATATGAAACCTTATCTTAAAATTAAGTAAATAGGACTGGAGAGATGGACCAGCTATTAAAGAATATCAATTGCTTTTCCAGAGGACCCAGGTTTAGTTCCTAAAACCCACAAGATAGCTCACAATGAGTTCCAGAGAGAGGATCTGCACCACAGATACACACCCGGTGCACATACATACATGCAGGCAAAATATCTACACAGGTCACCATGCCTGAGCCTATGGAATAATTTCAAAGATAAGGAAACAAGAGCCGAGCAGGAGAATAAAGGCACAAAGCACTCCAGATCTCCCAAATGTAAGCCTTTACAGTCTCCTGCTCCTTCTCCTCCCACCTCTGCTGCTCACCTAAAGAAAGCAGAACAGCCTACGATGGACGTTCTCCTGAGTAAAAGGCTGGACTAAAGGACACACCTGACATGGTTCATCTCAGATATTCATCACATTTAAAGACTATAGTTGACATTATGACTAGGAGAGCTTACTAACTGTATACAGGAGGCTGTGCTGTCCTGAAAAGACAGCTGGTGTGTAAGTCACAGCAGCCTACACAAACACATACAAGGCCTTGGGTTTGATCCCCAACACTAAAAAAGGAAGAGAAAAAAGACGGGCTGAGGTCAGCAATTTGCTCTCTTGCCAAGTGGAGGTAATTCAGACTCATCTCTGGGACTGAGAGCTTCTGCATCGACCTGGAACTCACCCTCTTCTCCAGTGCCCTCTGCCATCTCAGCTGCAACAGTGCTCAAAGCATAATATTTTAACTTACTTCAAGGCCCAGGGTGCTTGGTTATCTTAAGTTACCAGGAAGTAACCCTCCCACCGTCACCAACTCAGACACAAAGGTATTTCCTATCAACTACTGCCAAAGCAGTCAACAAATATTTGTGATAAGTCATGAAGCAAGAGAAAAATGTCAATATAATTAGTAAGCAAACAGATTATTTGCCAAAACAACAAAGTAAGGTTTCCAGATTTAAATAACATAAGATTTCTTTGAACTAAATCATGATGATAAAATGCTTTTATAAGTTTCCTGAAGTTGGAGCTAGCAAAATGTTTCAGTGTATAAAAGTGCTTGTGGTGCAAACCTGACAACCTAAATTCAGTTTCCAGAACAACAGTGGAGACGGACTTCCAGAAACTGTTCTCTGCTCTCCATATGTGCTCGCTCGGTATCATGCAGATGCCCACACTCACATGCTCATCTCACACACACACAGATACACACACACACCCGCCAAAACAACAGCAACAACAAAACTAAATAACCCTCCACAAGTGGTGAGCCTTTGAGTGAGCGTCTCAGAGCATCACTGTGCACTTGGACCCTGCTAAGCAGAGGCTTCTATTTCAGTCCAACAGCGCGATTCAGGCTCAGCTCAAGACTGACTCCTTTTCCCCTAGGAGCAATACTCCAGAAATAGCCCCTTATTTGAACCAATAAAATGGGCCGCAATCAGTAGCCTTATTGGAAGAAAATGAGATGCAGAAGGCAGAGCACACAAGAATATCTTCTCTAGACCAATGCTGACTCTAGACATTTAAAAAGCACACTCAATAACTCCATCAGTTTAGTCCTGCTACTTTTGAACCAGCTTTTTTCTTTGTTATAACGCTCAACGCTCAACACGCAGGCATCAAACGCCAACGAGCTTTGACTGCTCAGATCCTGAATACAGAGAAGAAATAGCTATAGGCTATTAGCTCACTGGGGAATGCTGTGTTTAACACCTACATGTGAGAAAATCTCCCACAAAGGAAATGTTCGAGTATGAAACCAAATCCAAACTTCCCCACTCTCACAGAGCCCCAAACACAGCAAAGAGAACAGTAAGAGTCCACCTCACTTGTTCTGAAACTAAGAAATTCCTTTTGTGTTTTTTTCTTTCTTTGAAGCAAAAAAAAAAAAAAAAAAAAAAAAAAATTACTGAGATGAATGTGGTATGTATATATTATTTAGAGCTGCACAGAAATTTCTATATTTCACTGCAATTAAATTAGTATAAGTCTTGGCTGGGCATAGTGGTATGTTATCTATGAAAAAGAAGGTATAGTCCCCAGAGTGTCTGTACCAGTTTGCACTCCCACCAGCAGTGAGGACTGTACTTCTTCTTCCACATCCTTGCCAGCATGCACTGTCACTTGAGTTTTTGATCTTAACCATTGTGACTGGTGTGAGATGGAATCTCAGGGTGGCCCTGTGGTTGAATTAGGGGAAGGACTGAAGAAGCTGAAGGGGTGAGCGATCCATAGGAAGATCAGCCATCTCAACTAACCCAGACTCCAGGGAGCTCCCAGAGACTGAGCCACCAACCAGGATCATACACAGGCTGGTTCGAGGTGCCTAGCACATATGTAGTAGAGGTCTACTTGGTCTGGGCTCAGTGGAATTCTCAAGAGCCTTGGGGCCGGCCCCAGGGAAGGTGGAGGACTGGTGGCAGGGAGAGCTCAGAGGCAAGGAGGAGGAGGAATGGGATAAGGAACTGTGGGAGAGGGGACAGAAGGGAAGCAATGACTGGAATGTAAATAAATAATTTAAATTAAAAAGGAAAAAGGAGGAGATGGAAGAAGAGGAAGAGGAGAAGGAGGAGGAGGAAGAGGAGGAATAGGAAGAGGAGGAGGAGGAATAAAATCAGGTATGTTGATACATTCCTGTGTTCCCAGCAGAAACAAGAGATCAAATACAATCCCTTACCAACCCCCCTCGCCCCACCCTTTCTCTGTTTTTATTTTAAGTAGGCCAGTATGGTAGTGAGTGTTTGCAATGTCAGCACTGGGGAAGTGGCTCATTAGCCAGGCAGCATGAGCACCTTCGGGACTCCTTGTCTCAATATACAAAGCAAAGAGGGGCTGAGGAGATGGCAGAGGTTGAGGGCATGCAATGCCCTCACAGAGGCTCTGGGTTTGGTTCCCAGCACATGCATACTTAGAGGATCGGATGCCTTCTGGGCTCTTTGGGCACCTGCACACACACAGTATACATAAGCTCATGCAGATGCACACACATACACATAATTAAACATGACTAAATCTTTTTTAAAACGTAGAAAGAAGACTTCAGAAAGACCTTAGCAGTATGATACTTCCTCATAGCAGTGAGGCCCTTGCTTCAATCCCTAACACAGCAAAACCACAGCAGATAGGAAAGAAAAGAATTAAAGAAAGATGTAGTGGGCAGATGAAGTCCAATTGAACCCACAAGAATTTTAAATGTGAATAAAATAAACATTCCAATCAAAATGCAGAACCTGTCAGACCAGATGAAGAGTCTAACCACCTGCAGAACATGACAGTGCACACCTTCAATCCCAGGCCTTAGGAGGCAGATTTCCATGAGTTAAAAACCAGACTAGTCTACACAGAGTTCCAGACCAGCCGAAGCTACATAGTGAGACTCTGTCTGCAAGAAAAGAAAGAAAGAAGCCAGATCCAACTATCTATCACCTATATTTTAGAAAGGTAAAAACAGATAAAATGGAAAAGAATGGAAAAATATAAGTCATGACTGAAAATATAATTGGCAAAGAGACTTACAAGTTAACATTATATACATATACATATACATACATACATATATATATATATGCTTTGTGCCCACTCTGAACAAGAGTGGGATGTTTATACAAGGTGCATCATTGTGAGACAGTGAACCAAACTTCAGTTTAACATTTTTTTGGTTTTGTTTGTTTGTTTGTTTGTTGTTTGTTTTTGTGATGGGATCTCCTGTGTGCCAGGCTGGCCTTGAACTCAGTATAGAACAGATAATAACCCTGAACTTCTACTCTCCTGCCTCTGCCTCCAAGTGCTGGGATTACAAGCATGTGCTACCACGCCACGTGTGTGTGTCACCTGCAGAGGTCAGAGGCACTGGATTCTCCAGAGCTGGAGATGTTCACACCCCACCCCCACCCTCAAACACACAGACTTAGTTAAAAATAGTAAGACTAATGTAAGAAGAAAGAAACATTGTGAAGAGGTCTATAACAAATAGAGGGATTAAATCACTTATTTTAAAAAAGCTACTTCTGGGCGTTGGAAAGATGGTTTAATGGTTAAAAGCATTGGCTTAACCAGACAGCTCTTCCAAAGAACCTAGGTTTTATTCCTAGCATTCACACGGCAGCTCATTGTCACCTGTAAGTCCAGTTCCAGGGGAACCAATGTCCTCTTCTGGCCTACATGGGCACCAGGCAAATACATAGTGCACAGATATTTCAGGCAAAACACCCTTACACATAAAAATTAAATAGTATAAAATAACAATATTTGTGAAAAGAACATCAAGTTCTAATAAATTCTACCAAGCATTTAATATTAATCTTTTGCAAACTCTTCCAAATACAAAAAGTGAACAAACACATAACAATTTATTCCATAGTGCCATTTTTACCCTGATATTAAAACATCACATGAAAACTACAGATCAATACATATATATATAAGAAAAAAATTCAAGGCCTCTTAAAGAGTCAATCTGGGAAGCAATGAAAACAGAACGGTTAATATCTCCTCATGCACAATCAAAAACTACATGCATAATCACTGTGGGACATTCTTTTATCCTAATATAGCAAGAAGGCAAACGTCTGGAGTAAAACTAGGTCAGCAGTCCTTTCCGCAGACTCAGAGTGAAGGGGACACAAATCACTTCCCCACATCACTTTCTGTCACTGGTAGGCAGGAGCAGGCTGACAGCCTACGTTCCCAAATGGCCTCTAATGCCAGCTTGTCACTAAAGTCATTTCACATCTCCGGTCTCTCCAGGTGCACATGAGTAGGGACCGAGCAGAAGGAAACTGGATGTGAAAGGGCTTAATCTAATCCGACAGACCGAGTTCTCCCTGAGATCTATCCAAAACGAGACTATAAGATCTGTATACTTGTATAATCAGGACAAAAACTTTTTAATAAATTAGTAAATATTTGTGTATATGGCATTTACTGGTCTCCTTAACAACCCAGGATTAGCCTCACTTTGTGTCTGAGAAAACTCAAGCACAGCGTGGCTGAAACACTTGCCTACGGGAAGAATAGAACTGGAACTCAAAATTCAGACCCTCTCTACAGTCTCTACTCTGAAGCATTTTATTACAGTCTCATAAACCACACTGGGATGAGTAAACCTACACAGCAAAGACCAAGGGGACATGTAGAAAAACTAGAGAGAGGCTAAATTTCTTTATCGGCCTGGGTGTAGAGGAGAACTCAGAGCTGCTTAAGAATGTGCAAGTACCAGTTGGGAGTACTCGCCTAGCACGCACGAGACCGTGAGTTCCATTCTCAGGAACTTCTCAAAAAATTCTAGAATCATCTTTAAAAAAGCAAAGCAGGTGCTAGTGAAACTGCATTTCCACACACAAGGAAGAAAAGCTGGGCCCTTGGTTAATTTTGTATATAAATCAGACAGAGCTCAATGGCAGAGTGCTCACTGCGCATACACAAAGCCCTGGGTGTGAGCACTGGAACTGACCCTCCAGCACCACATGACTCTAGTATAGTAGTGTCCAAAGATGGGACAAGAGACTGGGAGAACACGGAGAGAGGCCAGGGGATCAGGCGTTCAAGGACAGCCTCTAATACACAGGAAGTTTGAAACTCGTCTCAGCTACACAATGTGGTGCTTTAAAGGAGGGGTGAACAGACACAGAATCACCAGAGCGTGGGAATTCAACCTTGCTTGAGTAACACAGTTAGGACTGACCACAGATAAAGGTCAAACCCTTCTATGTACCAAAGGAACTGTTTTTTTAAAAAAAAAAAGGGGGCAACCTACAGAATGGGAGAAAATAATTGTAAGTCATCTGATAAAGGGTTGGCATATACATTACATAAAGAATGCCTAAAATCCAACAACAAACCACAACTCAATTAGCTGAGCAGAGTGGTACAGGCCTTTAATTCCAGCACTTGGGAGGCACATGCAGGATTTCTGAGTCCTAGGCCAGCCTGGTGTATAGAGTGAGTTCCAGGACAGGTGGAGTTGCAAAGTGAGATGCTGTCTCAAAACAAACAAATAAACCCCTTTCAACTAACACTGAAGGCTCAGGTGATAGCTTAGCGGCAGAGTTCTCTGAACAGCACATATGAGGCCCTGAGTTGACCTTAGTACTACAGAAGGCAGCGGTGGCCGGCAGGGTAGATACATACAGTGTCACATGTCTGTAATCCGAGTACCCCCAGGTCAGCCTGAGTTACACATAACACAGGTAGTCACTGTCACGCTACCCTCCCCCCCACCCCCAAAAAAGAAAGAGAGCTCTGTGTGTGTGTGTGGGGGGGGGTTGAATAGTATTTCTCCAAGGAAGAAATATAAATGCCTAAGAAAACTTTCAGGTGGCACATGCCTTTAATACCAGCATTGGGGAGGCAGAGGCAAGTGGATCTCTGTGAGTCCAAGGCCAGCTTGGTCTACAACATGAGTTCTAGAACACCCAGGACTCTACGCAGAAAAAATCCTGTCTCAAAAAAACAAAACAAAAAAAGGTTCAACATTATTATTAGTCATTAGAGAAATGCAAATTAAAACTATAATGAGATACAGCTTCACACCCATTATGGTGGATAGTGCCAAAAAAGGGGAAAGTCTTAGTAAGAATGTATAAAATTAGAATGTAAAATAGTGCAGCCACTTTGAGAAACGGTTGGCAAGTTCTCCAAATATCATACATAAATTATCGTGTATTGTAGTAATCCACTTCTGAAGCAGGCAAGGCAGTGAAGAGATTGTGTCCTGTTCATATAAGCATCACTCAGAGCACACAAAAGGTAGAAGCCACCCAAGGACTTTCAACATGACAACAGAGTGACAAAATGTGGTAAATGCATACAATGGAACACATAGTACACATGTTGGTGCTTGAAGACAATATATTACATGAACTAAGTCAGTCACAATGGACTGAGATGACGTTCAGAGCAGTCAGTCAGAAAATCAGAAAACAGAATGGTGACTGCCAGAAGCTAGAGGAAGAAGGAAAGGGAGAATGGGAATGCAGTGAGAACATAGTTTGGGCTGGGAGTTGAGCCAAGTGGTAAAGGTGCTGGTCTAACCTATACAAGGCTCTACTTTCAGTCCCCAAGACCATTCATGAACACAAAAGTCCTAGAAGTGGATGGTGGTAGTGATTGTGTAACAATGTAAATATACTTAATGTCAAGGAATTGTATGGTTAAAAATAATCAAAGACGGGGCTGGAGAGACAGCTGATGCTCTTCTAGAGGTCCTGAGTTCAATTCCCAGCAACTACATGGTGGCTCACAACCATTTGTAATGGGATCCGATGCCCTCTTGTGGCATGCACTATATATGCACACACAGAACACTCATACATAAACAAATAATATTTAAAAAACAATTAAGATCAGGAGCTGAAGAAATGGCTCAGCAGTTAAGAGCACTAGCTGCTCTCCTACAGGACCTGGGTTCGATTCCCAGCACCCGCATGGCACCTCACAACCATCTGTAACTCCAGTCCCATGGGATCTAATACCTCTTCTGACATTCTTGGGCACTGCACACACATGCTGCATAGACATGCACACAGGAAAAATATACACATGAGGATGATGAGGATATAAAGGAAGCAAAGTGCAGAAGTACTCCAAGGGAATTTTAAGCTGAGTTTAAGAGCGGTAAACTAAAATCGCCTCACCTACAAATTCTTACAGACCCAGACAAAAATCTCAGTATTTCATTACAAATACATGGTTTTCCTAAGTTCACTGCAGTTCACCTAGCTATGTCCTTATGCAAAATTTCACTTTGCAGTGTGAATCTAGCTGTAGTCTTAGAAGACTGGGAAACACCAAGTAAACAATATTCTGTGGCTTCATTTTAGTGCTTTGCTGTAATGTGCATTAACACTTCTCACTCTGTCTAATGGAGTGGATCAGGGTCTGACTAACAAAAGCAGGGCTATCACTGATAAAGTCTAACTCAGTGATAATCTAAGTCTAGGCAGACAACTCTATGGTCATATACTCCCTGCTACTTACAAGTCATCAATTCAGTGCCTCTGCTCGTATCTTTACTTCAGCCTGTACTCCATCCTCTACTTTAGTCCAAATTCATTTCTCAGTAACTAAGTTGCATCCTTCTACTGAGTGCCCAGGCACCAAACTCCATGCTCATGTTACCAAGAGAACCTCTAGGTTGGAGGATACTAAAGTCCAAACAGATGCATGAGCAATGAGTCTTGGAAGACTCAGAGGACCGGGACCTCACAATTCCTTCTCTAATTCTGCCTCCATTAACAGAGATGACTAGGCTAGGGGTGGTGGTGTGCACCTGTAATTTCCATACCAGAGAGAGGTGGAAGCAGGAAAGATCTTATATTGAAGGCCAACCTGGACTGTGTACTAAATTCCAAACCTGCCTTAGCTACTAGGACTTGGCAGGTAGCAGCACAAAGCTCAGGAATCCAAAGCCAGCCTTGAGTACAGAACAAGTTCAAGGTCAGCCTGGGATATTGAGACCTCTCTCATATAGACAAATAAATACCACAGAATGTGCAGGGAGAAAGGAGGCAAACCCTCTAAATGAACCTTCAAGGTGTCATAGTGTATTTCACTCAAAGGACACAACAGTTTCTATGGGGAGGAACAACGTGGGCTCTTCTTTGACATCAGGAGTTCCCGTTACAATAGCAGCTCTAAGCAGCTGTACTGTCAGAATCTGCTGAAGATAAACAGGAAGAGAGGCTTGTTCAAATGCAAATAACTTGGGACAACTGAAGCACCAGCATGACTAAACCACGAAAGACAAAAAAGCAGAGCACCAGAAACTCCATGCTCGTGGAAGTACTTTAACTCCCACTGACAAAACCTGTGCTCCAAAGGACAGAAAGGTCTGCGCTTTCTGCTGCTCCCCATCTGTTGGGGAGGATCTAAGTAAGGGTAGCCAACAGACCTACCACATGCCAGGAGACCCAAAGACACCACTTTACACTGTCATCTGAAAGCTGGCCTTCAACTCATCTCTTCCTGAAGATATCAAATAACATTCTAAGACAGGTGATAAGAGTGTGTTCCTGCTGCCTTAGAAATCCTTCTCATATGCACATCAGCACACATAACCTTTAGAAACAGCTAAAATAAACTGTGCACACCATAACTGTCCTAGCAAGCCTTACTCCATGGTATCTTGGAAACTCAGAGGTGGGATTGCTGAACCAGGCTCCTGTTTTCTCAACTACCCAAAGCACAGATGCCCATCACAAACTGGAAGAAGACAAAGGAACAGGGAAGCCTGGCTCCACTGTGCCTTTTCTTCTTCCTCGGATATAACTATAGAAAATGACACAACTTCCTTGATCATTCTCGTCAATGTTCATCTACAAGGAAACACAAAACATTTTAACTTTCACAGATCAGAAAAATAAAATGTATCTAGGAATTTCTAAACAAGCTTCAAAACGAAGGCCAAGTGCAGGGGCACATGCCATTAACCCCAGCATCATCAGGCAAAGGCAAGTGGATCTGAGCGTGAGACAGGCCTTGGCTACTTTTGGTTTCTAGGCCAGCCAGGGTACACAGTGAAACCCTGTCTCAAAGTTAAGGAAGGGTGTGCGTGTAGAGAATTGGCCCAGCAGTTAAAAGCAATTGTTAGTTTTGTGAGGACCCAAGTTCAATTCTTAGCACCCACCTGGTGATTCATAACTATCTGTAACCCAGGCCCAAATGATTCAATACCCTCTTCTGCCCTCCAGGGTTAACAGGCACACATATGCTGTTCATACATGTAACTCATATGCTGTTCATACATGTAACATAAAACTTAAGAAAGAAACCTCAAAAACACCAACCATGGCAATTCTTCAAAACAAACAAACAAACAAACACACCCTAAACACAGAATTACCATACGATACAGAAACTCCTCAACTGGGCCTATGCCTCAAAGAAATGAAGCAGGGCCTCTTTACCCATTTTAAGAGAGCCTTGCTCTAGAGCCCAGACGGCCTAGAAATGCCAATCCATCTACCTACCTCAGCCTCCCAGGTGCTGGAGTTCTAGAGTATGCAACACCATACTGATTTGAAGGCAAGCTCCCAAACACAACTTGTACTCATAGGAGCATCATACACAAACCCCGAAAGTACGGTAACTCAAGTGTCCATCAACAAATGGACAGATGAAATATGGTAAACACACACCATGAGAATATTAGTTGGTCTAAAAGAAGGAAGGAGATCCTGGAGTCTTGTAAGATGTGGGAAACTCAGGGATGTTCTGTATGAAATGACTACAGCTTTATAGTTTATCAGGAGCTAGTGGCTGGGGTCATCATCCCCATTTAATAGGTGGTAAAAGGCGTCCAGAGAAGGTAACTTGCTCAAGGTCATGCAGCAAACAGCAGCAGCATTGCTTTAATTGATTCACCCCATGCCCTCCAGCCCGGAGAGGAAGAAAGAGTAGCCTAAGGCATCTCTGTGAACCTGGAACATCACATCCCCAAAGGAAGAGTCTGGGCTTACAACTTTACCACATAACAAAAGTAGGGCCTTTCAAAAGCCACTCCTTAATCTTTAAAAATTGTATTTTGAGGAAAGTATGGTGACAAACACATGTAAATCCCAGCATTTCAGTAATGCTGTTCGTACTGAGTTCAAAGCTATGTGAGAATCTGTTTCAAGTGGCAAAAACAAAGAAGCTTTAAGCAGCCTATATTATGCTCTACAGAGTTTGAAGATTAAAAGATTAGAGAAATAGCATATGGAAGAACACCCCAAGCCTGACATTTAGTAATGGAAAAGAGATGACAGTAAGAGCCGGGCGGTGGTGGCGCACACCTTTAATCCCAGCACTTGGGAGGCAGAGGCAGGCGGATTTCTGAGTTCGAGGCCAGCCTGGTCTACAAAGTGAGTTCCAGGACAGCCAGGGCTATACAGAGAAACCCTGTCTCGAAAAACAAAACAAAACAAAAAAAAGAGATGACAGTAAGGAGTGAAGGTATACTGTTCTTAGTATCATCATACGTGTTCACGGTCTGGCTTTAGTGTGGTAAGATTCCCACGCATCTTTCCAGCAATCTCTTGAGGAAGCTGAGTGGGTCCTTCCTTCTTCGGCCCAATACTTTTTTTGTTTTGTTTTGTTTTGTTTGTTTTTGTTTTTTTTTGTTTTTCGAGACAGGGTTTCTCTGTGTAGCCCTGGCTGTCCTGGCACTCACTTTGTAGACCAGGCTGGCCTCGAACTCAGAAATCCACCTGCCTCTGCCTCCCAAGTGCTGGGATTAAAGGCGTGCGCCACCACACCCGGCAAGCTTCGGCCCAATACTTAATTAGCAACAGTGAAATGGGTGTGCTTGGCCTCTGCAGGAAGCCCAGTGTGAGAACTGGGATGAAAGGAGAGAAGTAACCATGCTGACAGGCATCTTCTCAGGCTCAGCCTGACTCTTTCAGTTATTCAGAGAAGGCAGGGAACTTAAACCAGCTGCCTGGTGGCCTTTGGGAAGAATAAGGACAGCAGCCCAGGCAGAAATCATTGAAAGCAAAAGCAACAAAGTAGAAGATACAGCAAACGGGCCCCAGATGAAAAAGAGTTGCCTGAGAAGCCTGTGGAAATATAGGATAAATAATACCTACACTATATTCTTATGTACTTTATACTCTGACCCAGAACCTGCCGCTGCACTCAAACATCCACGTCTGTCTCACTGCCCTTAGGTCATAAACGGGGACGTGGCAGAAGGGTTTGTAATGCTAAACTCTTTTAGAAACTGACATTTATCCTATGGACTCATGACAGTGTCTTGACTGCTAGGTGCAGATCTGCATTTATTGGTAAGATTTATAAAATTATGTTTGCTGCAAAATGTCTCTGGGTGTTAGGCAGGCAGTCCAACCTTCCTCACTGTGTCTTGTTAGCACATCTCACCCCTGCTCCCTCGTCCCAGCCCAGCTAACACACACAGTTCACAGCTTCCCTGTTATTCCCAGATGTGACACGCTGTAGTAAATCACTGCAGAGATGAGACATTCTACTTTAAAAGAAAGAAAGCAATAAACACCACACCCCTGCTCTCTCACACATTAGAATCTATACAAAGTTGTAAATACACATTACTATTATTGGAGTGTCTGGCAAGCCTTACATCTGGAGCTAAATCAAGTTCCCCATCTGCTGGTTTTGCCTCTTTTAATCAACATTAACGTCTTGATTGTTTGCAAAAACAACTTAATAACTATTGAGAAAAAGGAAAATCATAGGAACAAAGGGAGGAAAGAATGGGAGACAGTCAGACGGAGATCTAACATGCAGCCCATCCCCTCCCCACTTACAGACCCATGTATTCCTGTGAGATTACTGCTTCCCCTGGCCCTGTGAACACCATGCCTGACACAATCTTACCTAACATACACAGCACGCTCTATTTTGCTATTTCATAAGAAACTAAATATGATGTAGCCCCTAGGGTCTTTGTTTGCTTGTATTTACCACAAATAGAAATAGCTATTTATAGTACAATGTGAACATTCTAGATCCCCATGGAGAAACCCTGGTGAAGAGCAGAGGAACCCTTAGGGGAAGCTCGTGGGGAGCTTATGCATAAAGAACACTTTGGCAGCTCAGGTGCCTGCGAAGGCCATGCAACCATCTCTGGGGTAGAAAATTCACAAAACAGCCAGCACTTTGAGCTATTTCAATATGACAAAATGAAAGCCTCATGTACTCCTGCTTCTTGATCAAGTATGACAATGTCTTCCACTCCTACAGACATCAGGGCTTAAAATAGTAGTAGTGCTTAGAGCATTCTCCTTGGGAAGGTGCAATAAAGCTCTCGATGAGCAGCGAACTCTGAAAGAAACTTCCATTCCTTACCTGATATTCACCAGTGCGTGTGTCACCTTGCTTGCTGCTTCCTTCCACTGGCCAGCGTTGGTAGAAAGCCGAAGGACTGGGAAAGAAAGAAGACAGATCTGTCAAGCTCCTGACGCAAAACAAATATGAGCAATGAAGACACAGCTTAGAATAGCACGATTACAAACGCCAAACAAAACCTGTGCCAATATTGTTTTTACAGGACAACAAATGAAAGCATCTAGAATCTTTCAACTATTTTCTCCAGGAATTTTTCTTTCTCTGACTTCTCTCTTTTTTTTTCCCCCGAGACAGGGTTTCTCTGTATAGCCCTGGCTGTCCTGGAACTCACTCTGTAGACCAGGCTGGCCTCGAACTCAGAAATCTGCCTGCCTCTGCCTCCCAAGTGCTGGGATTAAAGGCGTGCAGCACACTGCCCGGTCTTACTTTTCATCAAGATAGTCACTACTCCTTTTCTGCCTCAGGCCGTTCCTCGCCCCTCCTCTGGTAATAGATAGGCCCCCAAATTTCGTTTCTATATTCACTTACTATACAGAGAAGATGAGGAGATGGCCCAGTTGGCCACTAGAGCAGGATGACCTGAGTTAGATTCCCAAACCCACAGGAAAATGTCTGGTACAGAGGCTTATGCTGTCATCCCAGCACTGGTGAAGCAGGCAGATGGAACCCGGGGGCTTGCTCCAGGCTAGTCAGCTTTGTCTTCTTGGCAAACCCAGGTCAATGAGAGGCCCTGCTTAATGATGAGGTGCACAGCTCCTGTGTAATAACCTGAGACTGACCCCAGCCTCCATGCACACATGCCTGCACAACACATGCATACTCACAGATATCTATTATAGGAGTGGCATTGTGAGGGCAACCTGGTTGCCATGTTTACCATTTCCCTAATGGCGAGGGTTACACTTGGTTGGCATGGAACTATGTAGGCCAGGCTGGCCTTAAACTCATAGCACTCCTACTGGCTGAGCTGGTGTCCCTCCTTGCTCCATGTACATCTCAATAAACCAGCCATACATCCAGCCGAATAGGACAGATAACCTTTCCAGATAGAGGATAATCATGTTTCAAACTAGGAATAAGCCGTTTGCCTCTCTAGCTGAGCAATCTGAAAAATCAGTCAATTGAAAGCATTCACTATCTGACCAAATTCTCTTTTACAAACACATTCACAGTGGGAGGAAAGGATTACAGAAGTACAAAAGTGAGCACATCCCTCGACAGCTATGCTTCAGGCCTCACAGGTGTCATAACCCAGCCAGTCAGAAGAGACACGACAGCACAAGCACTCCCTGAAATGAAAAGGACCTTGAATTTGGGATTCTCCTGCTTCTACCTCCAGGGTGCTTAGACTACAGGTGTGTGCCAGCACACACTGCTACGGTGTGCTAGGGATTGAATCCAGGGTTTCCTACATTCTAGGAAAAGCACTCTATCAACTGAATTACCTCCTCAGCCTAAACTCCCCAACTGGGGTAAGTTTCTTCAGCCTTTCTCTCATGACTGTAATAGTGTATTATATTTGTTTTCCATAATTTACTATATAAATAATAGCTTTAGTTTGAAGTACAATTACAATGTGCACGTAGGGGTCAGACAACAACTTTTGAGAATCTGTTCTTTCCTTTCACCATGGAATCCAGTGACTGAAATCAAGTAACCAGGACTGTACAATAAGCATTGTTACTTCCAACTGAGCCATCTCATTGCCCTTCCCCTTTAACACACTCTTAAAAACACTTTGTCTGTACGGGCTTGTTCCTGTATGAGATTATATATACCGTGTGCATACATTCATGTAGAGCCCTGAAGGCACTGGACGCCCCTGGAACTGGAGTTACTGATAGATGGTTTTGAGTCACTGACATGTTTTGCTGGTAACTGAACTCAGGCTCTTGGCAAGAGTAAGTCTTTGCTAGCCCTTTTAAAACATATTTTATTATTTATATTACCTCCTACTTTTTTCATAATATAGGATCCCAAGAAGAGGCAAGGCTTCTGTTTTGTTCTGCTTTTAATGGGTCAACAAGAGAAGGATTGCAAAGGGAAAAGAGATGAGGCTGTAGCTCAGTAGACAAGAACACTTGCTGTACTGGCTATTTTTCTGTCAACTTGACACAGCTGGAGTTATCACAGAGAAAGGAGCTTCAGTTGAGGAAATGCCTCCAAGAGATCCAACTGTAAGGCATTTTCTCAATCAGTGATCAAGGGGGAAAGGCCCCTTGTGGGTGGGACCATTCCTGGGCTGGTAGTCTTGGGTTCTATAAGAGAGTAGGCTGAGCAAGCCAGGGAGGCAAGCCAGTAAGGAACATCCCTCCATGGCCTCTGCATCAGCTCCTGCTCCCTGACCTGTCTGAGTTCCAGTCCTGACTTCCTTTGGTGATGAACAGCAGCATGGAAGTGTAAGCCGAATAAACCCTCTCCTCCCCAACTTGCTTCTTGGTCATGATGTTTGTGCAGGAATAGAAACCCTGACTAAGACACTTGCCTAGCATACAGGATGTAATCCCTCAAGGTTGCTGTCCACCTTGTATTTTGAGACAGGTACTCTCAATGACCTGAAGCTCACCAAGTAGGCAAGGCTAGATGGCCAGTACACCCCAGGGATCTATCTATCAGGTTGGTTTCTGGAATTCACAAAGATCTGTCTGCCTCTTTCATTTGAGTGCTGGAATTAAAGTCATTCACTATCATGCCTGGCTCTGATCTACTTATTTCTATACCATACAAAGGTACCGTCCAACTACAGAGTCTTTTGTAGCATTTTCCTGTTACTTACTGGACAGGGGGCAGAGAAAGACAAGAAAAGAGCAGAAGAGCTTACCCATGGAGTACAGGTTGTCAAAGCTCTGGTGCATGCGGATAATTTCATAGTAAAGCTCATCGTAGCTGCTGGGGGTCGGCAGGAATGTGTCACCGTATGTGATAAACATATTAAATAGGTTCACAATCTGAAAAAGAAGCAATAGCCCATATCCAGGCATCAAGCTGGGAAGATCAGAAAAGCATTACCAGTGGTATGCTGTAGGCATCTCTTTTGGTTTCCAGATATACACTATTTTGGGGACCTTGTAAATTGGCTGTAAAACAATTATTAAAAATTCACTGATTCTTACTTATTCTTTACCTTCACTCAGTGTGCTCTGAAAACTGAATCATGCATGTAGAGAGGATATCATATGATAGGGTGTGGCCACATGTCTCAACCCTACATGACTTTGTGGTTATGCTGAGAGCTGAAAATTGGCAATCTTGGGCATAGTTCTGCAAATTGCAGATACTATAAAATCAGGACATTCATCCCCACCAAATACTCAACATTTACAAGCTGTATAGACAACTGATAGCTATGATACCTCCTTCTCCCCTGAATTACTAGCCAGATAAACATTTCTATGTACCCTTCAGAAGCTAAGTACAATGATGATAGATCCACTTATCTGTCCAGGAGGCCCCTAGAAAACTTACTATTCCCCACATAGAGACTGCAAGAGCACAGTAGAGATTCTTAGCTGGAACCAAACTCATTGCTCATAGAGATGTAACCTGTATCTATACCTCCCAGGTCAAATCCATAAGGAAATACAGCTTAGATCCCAGACCTTGGCTCCCATTACAAACCAGCCCATTTCTGCCTTAGTATACTGGCCTTAGAAAAACAAATATTTTTATTAATACTCACCATAAGGGCCAATGTAAAAATGTTGTGCTTGGCCAAAAGTACAGTTTCATTTGACATAAGGAACTTCAGCAAGTTTATCAAGGCTTTAGAGAAAAAACAACAACAAATTATTCAAATAATAATCAATATAATCAATAAAAGTAAGTAAGGGCCAGCACAATGGCTCAGTGGCATCACTGAGTGTGATGACCACAGTGGCTTCAGGATGCACTTAGTAGGAGGAGAGAACTGGCTCCCACAATGTGTCATCTAACCTCCACACGTGTGTACACATGGATGTGTCCACATACAATACACACACACACAAATAAATAAATATAATCAAGCAGTAAATAAATAAAAGCAAAATAGCTCTATAGAAACCCACAGGTCGGAAGAGTCTCAGGAGCCAAGGCTTTCCTTTATTATTAACATGCATTTGTGCATACGAACGTGTGCACGTGCACTCGAGAGCGAATTTATGACCTGAAGGTAGTAAAGAGTGATAAGGAGTGGAAGAGGTGTAAAGGGAGGGGTGGGAAAACAAGAGGACTACTAGGATATATGTATGTGACATGAAAGTGGAATCAACTCTTCAGCGGGGAGAAAGGAACCAGCTAGGGGGGAAGAAAGCCATCCTTTGGTATGGCAACTAAAAAAAAAAGGAAGACAGAAAAGAAACACACAATACTTAGACTCAATTAGAGGTTATAGTGTGCTATTTCAATACATGCAGTAAGAAAAAAAAAAAAGACCAAGTCAGAGTAATTAGTATTTCCTTTTCCTTGTTACTTATGTTTAGAGCCTTTGAGCTTTTGAGAGCTTCCAAGTTTTAAAAAGCTAAAAATTTTTAAAAGTTAAAAAAATTTTGAAGCTAGGAAGTGATGGCGCACACCTTTAATCTCAGCACTTGGGAGGCAGAGGCAGGCGGATTTCTGAGTTCGAGGCCAGCCTGGTCTACAGAGTGAGTTCCAGCACAGCCAGGGCTACACAGAGAAACCCTGTCTCGAAAAAAAATTTTTTGAAAGTTAAAAATTGACAAAAAGAACCCCCCTGTGTATGTTTATGTAAAATAAGTTGTTGTAAAGCACAACCCTTTCACATGGTATTGAAACACTAGCACCTAGTTTTCTATCCAGGTGCCTTCCAGTGCCCATTACCCAACAGTTCTCTGACCTCCCCAATTACCAGTGTCTAGTAATCAACACTCTACATTAAGATCAAATATTTTTTAAAACTTCCATATCTACGAGAATATGGTATTTGTCTTTCTGTGTCTGGCTTATTTCACTGACATACATCCCCTAATCCCATACCACTTTTCATTTGGCTACAGATGACAGGATTTATTCTTTCTTGGGCTGAGTAATATCCCACTCCTCTGTACACAATTTTTTTGGTAGTAAGGGGAAGCTGTTGGGGTTAGAATGAAAATGACCACAAATAGACTAATACATTGAAATGTTTGGTCCCAGCTGGTGGTACTGTTTGGGAAGGATTAGGAGGTATGGCCTTGTGGCAAGAGGTGTGTCACTGGGGGTGGGCTTTTAAGCTTTCAAAGCGCTGACACCACTCCCAGCATGTTTTTATCTGCCTTCTGCTTTTGGATCAAGATGTGAGCTCAGCTGTTCCTGCTGCTATGCATTTGCTCAACATGCATGGACTCTTATGCTGGCTAGTTTGTTTTATGCCCATTTGACATACATTATCTGAGTTATCTGAGAGAAGAGACCCTCAATTGAGAAAATGTGTCTGTAAGATTGGGCTGCAGGCAAGCCTGTAGGACATTTTCTTAATTAGTGACTAATGGGGGAGGGCACAGCCCCACAGTAGGTGGGGCTAATCCTGGGCTGGTGGTCCTGGGTTCGATAAGAAAGCAGGCTGAACAAACCATGAGGAACAAGCCAGTAAACAGCACCCCTCCATGACCTCCATATGTCCTCCTGTCTCCAGATTCCTGCCCTGCTTGGGTTCCTTCCTGACTTCCTCTGAGGAACAGTGACACAGAAACTTAAGCTGAATACACCCTTTCCTCCCCAAGTTGCTTTGGTCATGGTGTTTCACCACAGCAGCAGTAATCCTAAAACAACTCTAAATTAAGGAATCATGGCCCAGTAAAATAATGGCTGGTTATGGTTTTGTCACAGAGTAGAAGAATAAGACAGGAACAGAAGACAGTCCAACTCATAGCCCAGGCTAACCTCAAATTCATGATCTTTCTGCCTCTGTCTCTGAGTGCTGGGATCACAGAAACACGCTACCATATTATACCATATAAATCTATGTGTGTATATATCACAAACACATGCATGGGGGTGATGGTGGCTGACCTCCAAGTTACTGTATAGCTGAGAATAATGCATGCATGGGGGTGGTGGTTGCTGACCTCCAAGTCACTGTATAGCTGAGAATAATGCTCCATTTGAGAGAGCCCAGAGCCATGTTAAGTCCTAAGGATGTGTTCCACCACTGAGCTACACCTCCAGACTCCTGTCCATTTTTAACTGCACCTTCAGTCCATTCCTCCATCCATGTGTAAAAGAGAATCTCATGGAGCCCAAATCAGCCTCAAACTTGTTTTACATAGAGGCTGGTCTTAATTCTTGATCTTCCTGCGTCCACCTCCCAAATGCTAGAATTACCACATCTGAAACTCTTGTTCACTTTTAAATTGTATGATTTTGTTATATTTTTTGAGTTCTATATAACTTTTCGGTATTCATCATTTGTCTGGAAGTCAGAGAGATGGATCAACAGGTAAAAGTCTAACAGAGGACCCAAGTTTGTTTCCCAGCACCTATGGGAAGTGGGGCTTTCACAATTTCCTATAATTCCAGCTCCCACGGAACCCAATGCTCTGGCCTCTACCACCACCCATACACATAATTTTTAAAAATAATATAGACACACACACACACACACAGAGTCTCACTATGAAGCCCTGGTTGGCCTTGAGCTCACAAAGATCCTCCTGCCTGTTTGCCTAGTGCTGGGATTAAAGGTCTCTACCAACATATCCAGCTCAAAAAAGAAATTGTTCAATTTGGTAGATGAACAGTTTGACAATCTCTCTCCCATTTTGTGGGCTGTCCACATTACTTCTATTTTTGCTATGTATAATCTAATATAATCCTATTGCATATTATTTGCTTTTATTGTATGCATTCTTGCAGCCTTTTATTTATTTGCAATAGTGGAGATAATACCTTGGGCTTTGTACCTGCTAAGTAAATCTCTTCTATACAGTCCTTTTTGTTTGGTTGGTTTTTGCTTTTTGTTTTTTGAAACAGGGTTTCTTTGTGGGTTTTTTGTGCCTTGGCTGTCCTGGAACTCACTTAGTAGACCAGGGTGGCCTCAAACCAACAGAGATTCTTTGCCTCTGTCTCTGCCTCTCTGCCTCTGCCTCTCTCTCTGCCCCTCTGCCCCTGCCTCCCGAGTGCTGGGATTAAAGGTGTGTACCACCACTGCTCAGCTACAGTTTTCTTTTTAGTGTGTGTGTGTGTGTGGATTCTGGTGACTCAAGCTCAGGCCCTCACACTTGCTCAGCAGAGCAGTACATTAGCCCTTGACACACAACCCCCAGCTCTTAATGTTTTTATTTTGAAACAGTTCTAAGTTGCCTGAGTTGGCCCTGAACTTACTCAGGAAAATGGCTTTGACTTGGCTAGATGGAGTAACAGGCCTGTACCACTAGGCCCAAGGTCTTTTAAAAGCAGACTAAAGACTAGGTAATGTAGTTCAGTGCTACACAGTCTGTCTAGTAGAGGCAAGGACCTGGGTCTCCCTAGCATAGATTACCAGGTACATTTTTAAAAAGTGGGCCAGTGTGGTAGCACACCCATCTTAGAACTTGGGTGGGAAGAACAGGATTATCAGGATACACAGTGATAAAGTGGAAGTTTCTGGTTGGGTCATGTGATGCAGACTCATGTGAAGTTTTGCTGAGGAAAGACCCAAGGGAAGACACATGCCATATGGAGAGAGGAGAAATTAAAGACTCAACGGACAGTGACGGTTCACTAGCCTTGCGACACTTTGTTGGTCTCGCATTTTCCTCTTGGCAGATCTTCATTTTGCTGCTGATTTGGGGTACTCTGTCAAATGGTAATTGGAATTGCCCCAGAAACTACTTCCACATCTCCTTGTCCTATTTACCATCTTTCCTCTCCTACCTTTGGACTGTGGGCTAGAAGGGGTGTGTGTGTGTCTCAAAGCATTTGAGACACCTTCTTAAAAGTTGATTTTGAAAAATCTAAGGCAACAGGTGGCACCCAGTGTAGCTAAGGCAGGGAGAGTAATTCTGCTTCGGATGTGGTAGAGGAAAGGTCCTCAGGTTATAAGGGTCAACAATGTTCTTTAAGGAGATTGGCAAAGCAGCAGCTACTGTGGATGGGAGGCCTCCTACCCTGTCCCAGGGGGGTTTTGGGTCTGTTTCATGGTTTTCATGTATAAAAAGACTAGGGGGAAGCTGACAAGTCTCTCATGTCAGAGACGACTGCTGAGTGGGCTAGGCACAGTTTGGGAACAGAGGTGAACTTGGGAAGCAGAGAGCCAGTGGGAGGGGGACAACAGTGCAATCCAGCCTGTGCTACATGACACCATGTTACAACAAACCCACTGATCTTCCCAGGCGCACGGCTCCTTACCTTCCCATTTAAGGTTTTAAAACATCTACTTTTTCTCACCGTTTCTTACAAGCAATTAAGCTCAGAGATGTGACTGCTAAACTGACATCTTAGTGTTCCAAATCCACTCCCACATGGTGATCTCCCCATCAAACTTTCCCAATTTACAAGCAAACCAAGGGTCCTCCCACCTCCCACGACCAGCATCTCCTGCCCTCCCACCTCCCACGACTAGCATCTCCTGTCCACATCTGTTCCAGACATCAGTGCTGGTAGAGCCATGTAGATATCTGAATGCTTACCAGCCGTGGCAGCCACACTGAAGAACCCAGAGCAGCACTACTACCCTGTGGGAAGACAGCTCATCAAAAAATGAAAAAGTCCCGTCAGGTGAGCTGGCACACGCTTGTTACCCCAGCTACTTTGGAGACTAGGCTGAGCCAAAGTCTAGGCTTACAGAAGTGACTTACTTACTGTGACTGTATTTAAAGGGCTGGCCTTGGGAGAAGAGGCAGAAGGACTGTTGTGAATTTTAGGCTACCTGGGCTATATAATGAGTTACAGGCCAGCATAGGTTATTGAATGAGACTCTTAAAAACAAAAATCAACCAACCAACCCCCCCCCCAAATCCTGGCAACATAGCTCAAATTTTCCTAGCGTGCTCAATGCCCAGTACCAGAACAAGAAAAAAATGTTTTTTATTAATTTTTTTAAAGATTTTTTTCATTGTGTATATGTGCACCTGAGTGTCTGTGCCCTCAGATCCCTGGAAGCTGGAGTTCCAGGTAATTGTTAGCTGTCCAACTTGGGTGCTGGGACCCAAATTCAAGTCTTCTGCAAGAGCATCCACCATTCCTAACCAGTGAACAACCTCCAGCCTCTAGCCTCCCGCCACCTGGGGGGTGGGGTAGGACGGGATCTTAAGCATTCTGGTTCAAATGAAAGTGTAGCTTGTTCTGTCCACTCCCAGCAACATTTACCAGAAAAAATTTTCTTTGCCTGACATTCAGGAAAGAGATTGCCCAAACTAAGCAAGTGCTGTCAAGTTCCTAGGATAACTTTGCAACTTTAAACAAGTTTTTGCAAGGAAAAAAAAAAAAAAAAAGATGTAGTTGCCTTGTTACTCATTCACCTCAGACAGCAGTCCCATCCTTCCTAACACTAGGACCCTTTACTACAGTCCCTCATGCTGCAGTGCCTCCCAACCAAAAAAGTATATCATTGCTACTTCAAAACTGTAACTATGCTACTGTTATGAATCATAACATAAATATCTGCGTTTTCCAGTGGTCTTAGGCACCCTCTGTAAAAGGGTCAGTTGACCCCTGAAGGAGCTTTGACCACACATTTGATCATGAATGGGATCCGACTTCCCTCTGTGCCCAACCTGCCTCACCCCTCTGTGCCCATCCTGCCTCACCCCTCTGTGCCCATCCTGCCTCACCCCTCTGTGCCCATCCTGCCTCGCCCCTCTGTGCCCATCCTGCCTCACCCCTCTGTGCCCATCCTGCCTCACCCCTCTGTGCCCATCCTGCCTCGCCCCTCTGTGCCCATCCTGCCTCACCCCTCTGTGCCCATCCTGCCTCACCCCTCTGTGCCCATCCTGCCTCACCCCGTACCCACTGCCCAGCCCTTTTTAGTGGGAAACGAGGAAACCAGCTGAAGCCTACAGTTCTCTTGCGGAGCTGGGATTATAAGCATGCATTTGACACCTGATATGTGGTGCTGGGATTTGAACTCAGCTCCAAATGATTGTGCAGCAAGTTTTCTTAAGTACTAAATTATTTCTCTAGTCCGTAATTGAGTTAAGTTTTTGAGACAAGATTTCAAGGTAGCTCAGGCCAAACTGGAATTCATAATCTTCTTGCCTCCGCTTCCCCACCAAGTACAGGGATTATAGGAGCACACACCACACCTGGCTTCACTGATTTTTCTAAAACTACATCTTTTTTTGGACAGCCAAGAAGTCCACTCTCCCATGCTGCCTGTACTTTGTGTGAAGTTCACTGTTCTTAGAGAAGGGCTATGTGCTTTGATTTGGAACAGCAGGGAAAGATGAGTGAAGTGACTGTGCAAAGACGGTCTGCCACACAACAGTCCTCACATGTAGTCCTCTAGGAGTTACTCAAACAGCAGACAAGGACAGTAGAGGCTGGCTGCGCCTACATTCTGTTCTAAAGGTTCATTATTCCCCTCAAAAAGCAAGGAGATAGAGATGAAGAAGGCAGACAGCCTGATTCATGTGCTCTCCTCCTGTCTGGAGGAGAGTTCTCTAGGGTTTGGTGTTAGAAAGGCCAATGATAGGCAGCTTGCCTTTGTGATGGTATCTGTTAACAAGTGACCTCATGGACTGGACCCAGGCAGGGGTCGGGGAAGCTCTACAGGTGCCCACAATACATCACACACAGTCTTCTCAGCTCCTACTAGTAGCTCTGAGAATACAGGCTAGTTGGGTAAGACCCACATAAAATGACTAAGCTCAGTCCAAACCTCTGTCCTTGCTGAAGATCACCTTGCTCAGCTATTTTGATAGAGTGCTGTGGTTGTGAGATTACAGCTGGCCTTGATCAGCATCCCAGAAAGAAGTGTCTGTTGGGAAAACCTATGTCCCAGGATAATCCATCTTATCTTGAACAAACAATTTCAAACAGGGGAGACTACAGAACCACACAGCCCTTTAGGGCTGCAGCAATTTCCTCATTCCAAAGCCCCTCACCCCACCGTTATACAGGGTTCTTCGATTTCCCAGAGGAGAGAGGCTAATACCCACTGTGTGTGCTAATCAACATCTGAAGATCAGACTCTGCCCGCTCTTCTCCCTCAATCACAGCACTCACAAAAGTCCTGTGAATAGATGAGCTCCTAACAGACTTCACTAACTCACAGGAGACAAGAGAAAGAGAGGGTAGAGCAGGAGGAGTAGAGAAAGACATGGCTCTTAACACAGCCACTCAAGAATAGCAGCGATGCGGCTTCAGCAGTGCCTGTGTGGTAATTAACGAGCACCAGACCCGGAGGATGGGAACTGGGAACAGTTTTGTTCCTGTGATGACTTCCGACAGTCAGGATCCCTGGGAGTCAGAGTTAGGGATGACAACATAATAAGAAGAAGAGCGTAATTCTAGCACAAGCCAACAGGCAATTTGTGTCCAAACTGATGCAAATACAGGAAGAGCAAATCAGTAGGGAAGTCAGTCTAGCATGGATGCTTGAATGTATGCTAGATGCTTTGTGTGTAAGTACTGCAAAGACATGTTTGTCCCTGTGATTCAGGTCACACGTCAGTCTCCTGTCGTCCAAAGGGCACTAGGAAGAAAATAAACCCCTAGAACAGCAGTTCTCAATCTGCCGGCTGAAACCTCTTAGGGACTCTCACCATGTTGCCTAAGACCATCAGAAAACACAGATAGTTATATTATGATTCATAATCGTAGCAAAATTACAGTTATGTAGTTGCAACAAAAATAATTTTATGGTTGGGGGTTATCACAACATGAGGAATGGCATCAAAGGGCCGCAGCGTTAGGAAGGTTGAGAGCTACTGCCTTAGATGGTATTTCTTTTTGTTTGTTTGTTGCAACACTGGGAACTGAACCTGGTACTACTCACACACTAGGCAAGTGGCTGAGCTACTGAGTCTAGCTAGAGGGATCTTTCACAGGCAGATAAAATGAACAAAGCAACCTTAAACTTGGCTCCAAAAAACCTAATACCATAATCCCTTGTGGGAGTTTGAATATGCTTGGTCGAGGGAGTTGCACTATTAGGAGATGTGGCCTTGTTGGAGTAGGTATGGCCTTACTGGAGGAAATGAGTGAATGAGTGAGTGTGGATGTGAGCTTTGGATATGGATGTCCTAGCTGCCTGGAGGTCAGTGTTCTATCTGCTTTTGGATGAAAATGTAGAACTCTCAGTTCCTCCAGCCCTATGCCTGCCATGTTCTCGCTTTGATGCCAGTGGGCTGACCTCTAAATCTATAAGCCAGCCCCATTAAAATGTTGTCTTTTGTTAGTTGCCTTAGCCATGGTGTCTCATGGGAAGGTCCTACCATCTGTAAGTGCTGCTTTCACCTTGGTCATCTCACTGACTTCACGTATCACATCCTCTGGGCAGACAGCACCAGACATATCCTCTTCCCCCTTCAGACTTTCAGATTTACAACTTCCCTCATACTAAGGCTGAGAATAAAATTCCAGAATTTAGGCTCTCAAGAGGTCATTTAATCCAATTTCTCATATTTTAGAAAAGAAAAATGCACACCCATTTCCACCCACTAACGGTGAGCCAATTTCACTGGCTTTAGAATCACCATGGAAACACACCTCTCTATATGTCTTATAAGGTGTTTCCAGAAAGGTATAGCTAAAGAGGGAAGACATATTCAATGTGGGTGGCAGCATTAGGGGTGGGACCCTGGATCCTGGACTGAAGTAAAAGAAGCAACAGTACTCACCTCCCCCCCCCCCGCCCCCTGCAGACACACACTGAGACTAGCTACCTCACTGGCCTGCCACTGAGCCTTCTATGCCATCATGTCCTCTATCCCTAAAATAAACCTTCCTCCCTGTACTGGCTGGTTTTGGGTGTTGACTTGACACAGGCTGGAGTTATCACAGAGAAAGGAGCTTCATTTGGGAAGATGTCTCCATGAGATCCAGCTGTAAGGCATTTTCTCAATTAGTGATCAAGGGGGAAAGGCCCCTTGTGGGTGGCACCATCTCTGGGCTGGTAGTCTTGGGTTCTATAAGAGAGCAGGCTGAGCAAGCCAGGGGAGGCAAGCCAGTAAGGAACATCCCTCCATGGCCTCTGCATCAGCTCCTGCTTCCTGACCTGCTTGAATTCCAGTCCTGACTTCCTTTGGTGATGAACAGCAGTATGGAAGTGTAAGCTGAATAAACCCTTTCCTCCCCAACTTGTTTCTTGGTCATGATGTTTGAGAGGAATAAAAACCCTGATTAACACACTCCCTTAAGTTACGTCCCATCAGATATTTGGACACAGTGAAATAAAATAACATGCACACCAAATTAGGTCGTGATAAAACCAGGACTAGAAACTGGTCTCATATTCAGTGTTGTCTGCATCACCAAGACAGTGGGTCAGGCCTGGAGTGAAGGAGCACAACCCACTTACCATAGATGCTATGTCAGAATTGTTGGCTACGCTGATACCACACTTGTCTAGATTCTTATTGATAACTTTCTTTACAAGGTGCCCCCAGGTATTTTTCTGGCTTTTCTGCTCCCATTTGCACTTGGTCCTTGTGCTAGTTAGTTTAATGTCAACTTGACACAAGCTAAAATCATCTAAGAGGAGGAAGCCTCAATTAAGAAAATGCCTCCATAAGACTGTACTACAGAAAAGTCTGTAAGGTACGCTCTTACTTAGTGATTGATGTAGAAGGGCCCAGCCCATTGTGAATGAGACCACCCCTGGCCTGATATTTTGAAACAGAGTCTCATTGACCCAGCCCAAGTTGACTTTAAACTCACTACAAAAACAAGACTAGCCTTGAACTCCTGATCCTCCTGCCTCCAGTTCCCACATGCTGGGATTCCAGACCTACACCATTTTACTTGGTACAGTGTCTGTCTCTCTCCCCACACCTCCTCTTCTTCCTTTCCCCTGTCCCTCCCTCCTGTGTACACATGTGAGTGTATGTATGTGTGAATATATACATATACATGTGCATTCTATGTGGAAAGTCATGTAAATGCTGAAACATAGCCTTGGATATTGTACTGGCTAGTTTTGTGTCAACTTGACACAGGCTGGAGTTATCACAGAGAAAGGAGCTTCAGTTGGGGAAATGCCTCCATGAGATCCAGCTGTAAGGCATTTTCTCAATTAGTGATCAAGGGGGGAAGGCCCCTTGTGGGTGGAACCATCTCTGGGCTGGTAGTCTTGGTTCTATAAGAGAGCAGGCTGAGCAAGCCAGTAAGGAACATCCCTCCATGGCCTCTGCATCAGCTCCTGCTTCCTGACCTGCTTGAGTTCCAGTCCTGACTTCCTTTGGTGATGAACAGCAGTATGGAAGTGTAAGCCGAATAAACCCTTTCCTCCCCAACTTGCTTCTTGGTCATGATGTCTGTGCAGGAATAGAAACCCTGACTAAGACAGATATCTATCCTCAGGAGTTGCCTACTTCAGTCTTTTGAGGCCTGGTCTCTAACTAGGATCGGGAGCCTGTTGCTTAGACAAGGCCTGGTGGTCAGGGCCCTCCGGGACCGTCCTGTCTCTGCCTTCCAAGTGATCAGGTAGTGAATCTGCACCTTGGCACCCGGCTTTGTACATAGGCAACTTGGATTCTCATGCTCACCCAGAAAATACTTTACTGAACGACTCCTCTTTTTCAAAACATATAATTACCAAGTGAAATTGTTTCTAATTTCCTAAGAGTTGGCTCTCAAAATTATGTCCTATACACAGAATATGATTGAATAATGGATTTTATAAGAACTCAGAGTGACCTTCATGCAAAATGAGAACCAACTCAAATAAAAACTGGGCATAAACAATTAATAACCAAGTTTACTCCTATGCAATTAAGGCACAGACCTTTGCCCAGAACTTACATAACAGGCCAAAGGAAATAGTGACCTTCTGTCTGGGGCAGTTTCAAGGACAAGCAAAACAGTGTGGCCAGGCTCTTGATGCCAGCACACCAACAGGACAGAGATTGTGCTGGCTGCCCTGGTTCACTCTCTCCATACACATTCATTTTTAGAAAACTGCCCTTGATCGACTTCTCTGCTGGATGCCAACTGGGCACATGACCAGCCAAGCTATTCCTAGGATAGTCACAAAAGTACCAGTACATGGAGAGAATAATTAAGATAACCATAAAAGCCAAGGAGTGACTGAATAGACAGCACCGTTAGTCCAAGGAGTGACTGAATAGACAGCACCATTAGTCCCGTGGTTGTAAGCACGTGCTGTTGTGAACTGCTCGCTGAAGCCCCTGAGAAGCCACAAGCAGCACACTGCGCCTTTCTACTCTTCCTTAGTTTAACCCTGTAAATGATCACGCTTCTCACTGTTAAACAGTTTTCAAGAAGGCAGGGATGGGGAGGAGTAAACACAAGCCTCTTGCTTACTGAAAGCCCAGCACTTCTGATCCCTGTTCTAAAAGGTTTTCAAAAACCAACCATATTATACAGGGACTTAAGTAAGTTAAAGGTCTGGTCCCAGCCAGGGGGGTGGCTCATGCCTTTAGTTCCAGCTCCGGAGGCATAGACAGGCATATCTCTGACTTCATAGTTTGCCTGGTCTATGAAGCAAGTTCTAGAATAGCCAGGGCTATAGAGAGAAACACTGTCTCGAAAACAAATGAACAACCAAAGACCTTTGGTCCGATGAGTGAGAAATCATTGTTCATCTCTCAACAAAAAATGCTGTAGCTTGTTGTATATAATATCACTTTGATATTTTGGTTATAGAGAGAATCTCTTAGGCATTATGCAGAAGCATCACCTGTCAATAAAAAGCCGACGGCCTATTAGCAAAAGGCAAGAAATAAGAGATGGGGTTCTGGTAGAGAGATAGGAACTCTGTGAGTTAATGAGAGGCGGGAAGATTGGCCACCAGACTCTGAGGTGACAGACATATGAAACTGAGGAGAGGTAACCAGTCGTGTGACACACATAGAATAGAATAAATAAGTTAGATGAGTTACGGGTGACTCGGAAAACAAGCCCAAGCTCACGGCCTAGGCATGTATACATAAATAACTAAGTCTCAGAGAAGTTATTTGGGAACTGGGGTACTGGGAGAAAGGAGCATGGTTACAAATGGCGCACTGAATATGTGACTAGAAATTTCAGAGTGGAAGAGGGTTTTCTAGCCATGTAATGTGAAGCTGGGTATGAAAATACATAGACAGAATTAGTTTGAAAATAGTAAAATAAAATAAAAAGAGAGTTAAATAATATTTTAAAAAATTACCTAGAGGAAAAAGCTTAGAGAAAATTAAACACACAGAGAGGCACTGTGGACAGGGGCTCTTTTTGTAAAAAAAAAAAAAAAAAAAAAAGCCCCTGCTGACTAGAAAAGCCAGCTCTTCTACCAGAGCCTCAGTGCACTTCCCAGCACAGCTCCTGTAACTGGGAGATTACTCATCATCTCTCTGGCTGGAGCCTTAGTGCTCTTCCCTGGTATAGCAGAGAGAATGAGCAGCCTGGGTCCAAGAGAGACTAGCAGGTGGGATTAGCCTGCAATGGCCGGATGCCAAAAAGGCAGCTAAGTACTGCAGCCGTCCCGAGTGGGTAGGTGACAGAGGTCAAAAATGGCTCCGGGCCAAAAGCCATCAAGGGAAGTCTGCTAGACTTAGCAGCCCAGCCCAGCCCAGCCCAGGGGGCACATAGACCCTATCAAATCACGGGAGACATGCTAGTCTAAGGCTAGAGTCATGCAGAGGGCTGGACTCTAACTTCCCTGTGAGCAAAAGGGTAGAGGCATGGCTGGTTATAGCAATGAGAAGAAGAAGCCAGAAAAAAAAAAAAAAAATAGACAAGAAGAAATCCGAGCACAGCCAAACTTCTGATCAGGTAAAAATAAAAAGTTTGAAATTATGCTTTAATGCTTAAGAATGAAAGAAACTAAGTATGAAAATTCATAGACAGAATTAGTTTGAAAATAGTAAAATAAAATAAGAGAGTTAAATAATATTTTAAAAAATTACCTAGAGGAAAGAGCTTAGAGAAAATTAAACACACAAAAAGATTCTAAGTTTAGAGAACGATAAGAGAGAAATGAATGAATGAACATAGAAAGTCAAGTCTCCAAAGAAAGGAGAGAAAAGGAAAAATAACAAAGTATCTGGAGGAAGGAGAGAGTTGGAGAGATTAAAAGAGAAATTATTTTCCATGCTAAAAATTAGAAAACACTGGCTAGAGAGATGGCTCATCGAATTAAGAGCACTGACTGCTCTTCCAGAAGTCCTGAGTTCAATTCCCAGCAACCACATGGTGGCTCACAACCATCTGTAATGGGATCTGATGCCCTCTTCTGGTGTGTCTGCAGACAGCTACAGTGTGCTTACATATAATAAGTAAATAAATCTTTAAAAAAATAGAAAACACTATAGAAGAAAGCATTTGGACCCCATATAATTATACATTTAGTAATGATTACAATTTTACATATCCCCTTTAAGGGAGATGAGAATAAAGCAGACTTAGATAAGGAGAGGACTGAAAAATGGTCATAGAACAGAGGTTGGAGGAGTCTTTAAATCAGAATAACGCATCTTCAGAAGAATCCAATCTGGAGCCACAGCCACAGCAGAAAAGGTAGTACCGAAAGAGAACATTCCACAAGGCTCGAGGAGTAAGATTAGCAACCCACCGAAATGCAACATACCGAGTTAAGAGTACAGATTGTGTTTGAAGCTACCTTAGAGCAACATCATACAACAGATTATATATGTTTCACTTTGCAGTTTGAAAAAAAATCTGTACGCCATTCCAGAGACACACATTCAGGATTTCAATGGGCGACTGCTCTAAGTTCTGAAAAGGCTGGCTCTGTAATTAGGCACTTACTGGAAGCTACAGCAATCACGGGAATACCTTACAAATGAAGATTGAGAATGCTCCAACATATGTCTCTAGTAAAATGAAGCAGTTACAGGTCTACCACATAATCCTACAAGATGAGCAGCTGTAGAAAGATCTAATTGTTCTTTAGAAGACATGCTAAACAAACAAAAAGGGATAACAAAGACCCCCTGACAATGCATTACAGAAAAACACTGCTGAACTAAGCCTGGTTATAGTAAGGATGTCCTCACGTCAGAGTGGAAGGAAGGAAATGTGTTACAGTTGGGGAAGAGGTGGTGTATTTGTTTCCACAGGAGAAGAAAAGCTATGAAGTCCTTCAAAATTAATAAAAATCAGATTTGACCAGGGGAAACCCCCTGAAGATCTTGTTTGCAGACAAAAGAAAAAAATCAACAGGACCAACACACCAGGTAACACAGTGCCGATCCTCCTACATGGGAACAGCTCTGAGACTGGCTGGGAGGTGAAAGTGTCTCCAGCCAGGACTTCACCTAAGCATTGCCAATAAACCATGGCTGCAGAACTCTTTGAGCTTGTTTTTCACATTTTGACTTAACTAGAAAACCAGGCACCAAGTCTCCTCAGGCAGTTAGTCCCTGACCCCCATGGAGTGCAGTGATGACCTACTGAACAGAACAGCGGTGTCTTCCTTCTTTGCATCCCCCTCACCCACCAAGTCCTAGGGATGCCTTGGGCTCCAGGCATTGGACCATCTTCTCTTCCTCATCTACGGGAATGGCACCATCTACAGAGAAACTCTAGCCTCTCAACCTAGCACCCCACCAAAGGGCTCCAAACTTATTCACTCTTGCAATAAAATCTACCCTCAATATCCTTTAAATATTCACCCAAATGTGGCCAGCTAGCAGCACCCTAGATCCCAATATTATTCAAGACCTTTACAAATACTGCAATATAGATCAAGGTCAATGGAAAGAGTCTCCATTCCCTATTTCTTTTTTCTCCACTCCAAGCCCTTTTTGTTTTCGTCTGGTCTCCCCCCACACTGTGTAAATGTCCTATCTTTAAGTTACAGTTCATAGATGTGTAAGTCTGTTGTAAAGTGGGAGCTAGAAAGAGAGCAATGGAGCAGAGCAGCCCCGGAGTGCACATACCCCTCACTAGCCGGTACATCTCCTTGGTTCTCTGAGCATCCTCTCCTAAGATATGTAAGGACCATTTGTTTCTGCAGGACATCAAGAGTTTTGCAGGCAAATGGATGGAACTAGAAAATATCCTGAGTGAGGTAACTCACCCACAAAAGGATATTTGGTATGTAGTCACTAATAAGTGGATATTAGCCAAAAAATATATAACACCTAGGATACAATCCACAAAACTCAAGAAAGTTAGCAAGCAGAAGGGCCCAAGTGAGGATGCTTCAATCCCACTTGGAAGGGAGAAGAAAGCAATTAAGGGGGTTGGGGAGAGGCAGAGGGAGGGAGACACATGGGTGGGAGAAGGGAGGAGAAAAGGGGAAGAGGATTAGGTATGAGCAGGACAGAAGTCCCGAGGGCCAGCAGGATGAATCGAAATATGCAGCCTCAGGGGGTGAGGTGGGAGATGGGGGACCCTACAGAAAGTACCAGAAATCTGAAGGTGAGAGACTCTCAGGACTCAAAGGGAGGGGTCTTAGATGAAATGCCCTACAGTAGGGAGAGGGAACTTGTAGAGTCCACCTCCAGCAGAAAGACAGGGCATTGAGTGGAGGGATGGGGTTGCCATCCCACAGTCAAAAACTCTGCCACAGAATTGTTCCTGTCTAAAAGAACTGCATAGACAAAAATGGAGAAGAGACTGAGGAAAGGAGGTCCAGGGACTGGCCCAACTTGGGATCCATCTCAAGGGGAGGCTCCAAGGCCTGACACTATTACTGATGCTATGGTGTACTTACATGTCTGTCCTCTGAGAGGCCCAACAAGCAGCTGAATGAGACAGATGCAGATATTTACACCCAACCATTAGACAGAAGTCAGGGATCCCTGTGGTTGAATTAGGGACAGGCTTTTTTTTTTTCTTTTTTTAGATTTATTTATTATGTAAACAGCATTTTGCCTGCATTATGTCTGCAGACCAGAAGACGGACCAGACCCCATCATAGATGATAGTGAGCCCTCATGTGGTTGCTGGGAATTGAACTCAAGACCTTTAGAAAAACAGACAGTGCGCCTCTCCAGCCCCATCACCAGCTTTCTATATGTAAATGCTTGTCCTTTCTCACCTGTCCAAAAGATGGTTCGTGTTAAAAAGCAAGCTGCCAAGGTCACATAACCCTCACCTCTGCCAAAGGGCAACCCAAAGCCATGGAAGGGCGCTGTCCTGCTGCTGACAGGTTCAGATTAGAATGTGGCTTTCTGGAGAATAAAGAGCTGGTGGCTGAGCAGAGGGGAGACAGACTGACTTTCCAGGCAAGAGGAGACAGAAGCATGGAGGTTAAGAGTAAGAGCAACATGGCAGGAAGTCAGGTTAAGTTAGGGTGTAGCTGAGAGCCTGCCCCCAGGAAAAGCCCAACAACCTTACAGGATACCAATGTCTCCGCATCTTATTAAACCTCAGGAAGGATCTGCAAAAGCCCCACAATCCCAGTCTCTCCATGAGCTGCAGTCTACTGCACTTCTGCTTTGTTTTGATGCTAAATGATAACACAGGAACAATCTAGGAAATGCAGGGACAAAAATGGAGCAGAGACTGAAGGAAAAACCATCCAGAGACCACCCCACCTTAGGATCTATCCCATGCACAGGTACCAAACCCCAACACTATTGCTGATGCCAAGATGTGCTTGCAGGCAACAGGAGCATGGCATGACTGTCCTGAGAGGCTCTTCCAGCACCTAAGACAGATGCAGATACTTACAGTCAACCACTGACCTAAGCCAGGGGACCCCAGTGGAAGAGCTAGGGGAAGGACTAAAGGAGCTGAAGGGGATTGCAACCACACAGAAAGAGCAACAGTATCAACTAACTGGACTCCTCAAAGCTCTCAGGACTAAACTACAAACCAAAGAGCTCGCCTGGGCCAGTCGGTGACCCCAGCTACATAGGAAGCAGAGGACTGACTGCCTTATCTGGCCTTGGTGGGAAGGGATGTGCTTGGCCCTGTAGAGGCTTGATGCTCCAGAGAGGAGGTGGGAGTGGGTGGGTGGGAAGTACCTTCTTAGAGGCAAAGGGGAGTAGGAATGAGGTGGGGGGTTTGTAGAGGAGTGACCAGAAAGGGGGACAACATTTGAAATGTAAATAAATATATAATAAAAAAATTAACACAGATAAAGCTTTACATTCCTCATCTTATAAAAAGCTACTACCTTACTACAAACTGTTAAAGATAATTAAGTCATGCAAGTTAGTAGTCAGTCACCTTATAAATGATCAAATTCTTTAGTGTATTCAGAACTATACTTGTAGCCATGCTAATTACTAATGTAATTAATTACAGGAACAAGCCTTAGTTAGCCTCCTCTATGTTTTCAAGTTTTAGCCTAAAACAAATAGCTAGACACAAGCGAAATTTGTTTAGTTTAGATATAGTTAGTAGATAATGGTCTTCAAACCATTTCAGAAATCTGCTGAATTCGGCACTTACACTATTTAGTGGGAAAAGCTCACTATGACAGATCCTTCAGATCCTCGCAGTGACCCCCAAGGTCTCCAAAGAAGATGACGGGGCACAGAATAATTATCTGGAGACTGCTTTAAGTGTGCCAAATCCAGCTACCTGGTGAAAAATCTGGCCACTGCACGTCCCTCCATCACTTCCAGGACCCTGTGCAAACTGTGGACAAACAGGACACTGGTAGTTGATTGCTCCACTGTCCCTAGATAAGGTTGGCCAGTCCCCAAAGTTCCTACTCCACAGAACAGTTTGTTAGATCTTCTGGGCCTGGTGGCAAGGACTGACGATGGCCGGGACCTCTCTGCATCTTTTCCTGGTGTAACTATCCAGGTAGCGGGGAAGTCTCGGCCATTTCTGACAGATCTGGAAGCTGCCTGGTCTGTACCTCCTGTTTCCTTCTCAGAGCTGATGGGGTTGACAGCGAGGCTAGTGCTGATTTCTCGGTGCAACAGCAGCAGCCAAGGCTTCAGCTGCCTCCTCAGTTCTCTTCCTGTGTAAAATCAGGTCTCAGGCCTCACTTGCCTAGAGCCACTGCTAGGTCTAAACACAGGTTAACTTTCTACCGGATTCTGAAAAGAGATAAATTCACAAAACATTTCAATATAACTTACTACTATTCCTTTATTTAAAGGTCCTGTGGAGGTTTGATGCCCCAGCATAGGGGGATGCTGGAGCGGTGGGGAGGGAGGGGTAGGCGGGTGTGGGAGCACCCTCATAGAGGCAAAGAGGAGGGGGAAGAGGGCAGATGTGGGATGGGAGTTTTATGGAGGGGTAACTGGGAAGTGGGATATCAGTTGAGATGTAAATGAATAGAATGATTGATAAGTAAATAAATAAATAAATAAAGGAAATCACTTTACAATGACTGTTCTCTGTAATCAACCACACTTGTGTCTGGTGGTAAATAAGTGGATAGGAAAAAGTATAAAGTTAATGTATATGAGACATGAAAGCTTAAGTGAGTTATAAGGGGCTAAAAAGTGTTTTAATATTCGTAAATGCAAGTTATAAAGGTCTAAGAAAGTGTCTTAAAGTATTTAAATATAATGTGTAAAGTATAAGAAAGTGATTTATGACATAGGTAAAAATTTTTAAATATTCCAGCTTTCTCTCCCTCACTATGCTATTGTTACAGAACACTCCAAAAGTTCAGAGTTTTAACATTCATCAATGGAGTTGTGATAAGCTATTAATCTAGCTCTGATAAAGCACTGACTGCTATTTTAAATTTCCTTTGGCTGTCTTCTAAAACTAAACTTTAACAGTGCTTCTCCCTGTGCTAAGAGCATCTGTCTCACCTGTTCATGCCCTGCCTTCTGGAGAGAGAAAAGCGTTCCTGCTTTGGGTTCCCAAGCTTTACTCTAACTCAGAGGAGGAGATGTCCTGTCTTTCCTACAGTGTGAGTTTCAGTACTGGTTACACAGTGGTAATGTTAACATATCGAAAACATCTCTTTTTGTGAACTTAAATTCTTGTAAGCTTCAGGGAACTGGCTCGAATCAACCTCTCACAGGTCAAATGGACTTCAGATAAGTACTGTCAATCAACAGCCTGTTTCCCCACCTGCCTCCTATTCTGTTTATCCCTGAGGGTGGGATACTCCCCTCCCTGAAAATATCAGGATCGTGGGCCTAAAAAATTTCAAATGTACACCTAAAAAAAAAAGATTCCCAGCCAGGTAGCACACGCCTTTAACCCCAGCACTCAGGAGACATGGATGGGGATCTCTATGAGTCTGAGGCCAGCCTGGTCTACAGAGGTAGTTCTAGGACAGCCAAGAGTACACAGAGAAACCCTAATTTATATTAGGGACAGAATATATAGATTTGTTGTGTGGTGTTGAACTCTGTGGCATTCCTTCCCCCCTCAGCCCCCTCCCTGACCAGCTAAGGTACTCTTCCACCACAAACCACCACAGGTGGGGAGACCCAACACCCTCATCAGGCCTCTGATGGCAACTGAGCACATGCACATATACACACATACATATAGATGAAAATAAAATAATCTTTAAAAGAAAGAAATTATGTTAGTGAAATAAGCTAGTCATAAAAAGCCAAAGATGGGTTTAAGAACTAAATTTAGTTTATTAAAAATTACTTGAGTAGTCATAGAGACAAATTCATAGAGACAAAGTAGAATAGAAACTCCTCACTTGATGTGGTGGTACAAGCCTGTATCCCAGCATTCGGGAGATAGAGGCAGGAGGATGGTGTCACCTACACAGTAAATTCAAAGCCAGCTTAGGTTATATGAAACTCTGTTTCAAGAAGAAAGAAAGAAAAAAACAAAACAAAACAAAACAACAAAAAAAACAGGGTTGGAATGAAAGCTAACTAACTATGTTCTTCAAATGCCAACAATTCCCTCTGTAATCTTAAGGGACCCTGAGTTTGACTTCTCGTCTAGCCTCCCATTTATTAGCAAGGCTCTAGCTATCTCCAAACACATAACCCTGACTGAATGAAAAAACTGTAACCACGTGTGTACAAGAACCAAGTATATACCCATAAATGTACTTGAACTGAAGGGAAGTTGCTGCTTAGAATACACTTATTTGTTCATCAGAAAGTTGTTTTCTACAAGAGTCCTGGGAATCTTGGTTTCTGGGCATTTGTCCAGAACCTGGCGCCAACTGCTGCCTCTTCTGATACTGCTGGAGGCTTCAGCCTATGTTCCCCTCCAGTGAGGTGTGTGCATCGCATTGGTCAACAATGCATTAGCATTGTCAAGAACATACAGTGTCTAAGCTCTAGAAAGCTGAGCCAAGACTAAGTATTATGGCAATTCTTTAAGTCCCGAGTTAATATTCAAAGAGAGCAGTAGCCATCTAATTGCCAAATAGAAGGTTCAGTGCCACCGACTTGAAAACCTTAGCGTCTTCCATAGGCTACCATCACAGAACATAGAGCAAGACTCTGAACTTCACGAGCTGTTCTTAGCATTCCTGTGCTGTACACAGGAGGACTTCCCCAGATTTGGTTCTATCCTGCTTTAGCTTCAGGGGGAGGGAAAGAAGATAGCAGCAAATTGTGTTGCCACGTAGGCGTGGAATGAATAATGGACACAGGAACTTGTCTAGGACCAAAGCCTGCCCCACATGGAGAGTGAGCCAGGTGCAAAGAGAACAAGCCAGCCACAGGAAGACACACTGAGTGGTAGCTCAGCCTTCTGCTTTAGAGAAGCAGAGGGAAGGCTTCATTGTAAAAAAAAAAAACTAAATGAATGACATTTAAATAAAATTAAAAACAGGAAGAAGACAGATTCCGATTGAGCACAAATTGGTGTCTCTCAAGAAACAGGTTAGAGAGAGCCGTCTGCATAGCTTTTGTATACAATGAAGAACAAAAGATACAATGGGAAGGCAAGACTTAGAGCCTATTTTGTGGTGTGGTATGGAGCAGGATTCGGGGCCACTGAACCCAAATCACATCACAGGGAGATGCATAATTTCAGTGGCCAATAGAGAGGGAGTATTAGTATCTCACTTGCTTAAGAGAGAAGCCAAGGAAAAGCTAAAAATAGCACTGATATAACAAGCTAAAGCCTCTAAAACCCTGGAGGCCCCATAAACCAATTCCAGCATCCCTGGAGAAAAACCACCAATCACCCAGGGACAACGCAGTGAGTGATCGGTAGGCTTGCTGTCAATCAAGAATGGTGCAGAAAAGAGTAGAAAGGAAATACTTGCCAACCTCTCCTACACTAGATGCCTTCTCAAAATACAGGGATCCCATGTGGTATCTGACCCCTGCCCCGCACTCCCAGCACTTGGGAGGTAAAGGAAGGCACCAAGAGCTCAAGATCATATTCAGGTACATAGCATGTTCAGGCTTGTGCTAGCTACATGAGACGGTGTCTCAAAACACAACAGAAGAAAAGGAAAACAATAATTAAAACCTATTCAGCCACTTGTCTGTGTATCTAAGCACCTCACCAACACAGCAGCAGAGGAATCAACTATAAGGTGAAACGGCTCCATGGCATTTGCTTGTGCTCTGAGTCTCCAGGTGAACACAACACAGGTCAGTACAACAAATCTTTCTTTAATGGAAGTCAGAGGTCTCCATTTCCCTAGCTGTGAAGGTGCATCTGTCATTTCCCATCCCGTTTACTTGGGAAGGACACAACCTTCCAATTACCACCTACCCTCTTCTTCATCATAAAATGAACTTTTAAAATGAAAGTTCCCAGACACAGCCTATATGTACCTCTATAATTCTAGCAGGGGGAAGCAGAGACAAGACAGTTGCTTACCACCGGAGGATAGCATGGGTTCGAGGTTAGCAAAACCCTGTCTCAAGAGCCGGGCGTGGTGGCGCACGCCTTTAATCCCAGCACTTGGGAGGCAGAGGCAGGCGGATTTCTGAGTTCGAGGCCAGCCTGGTCTACAAAGTGAGTTCCAGGACAGCCAGGGCTATACAGAGAAACCCTGTCTCGAAAAGCCAAAACCAAAAAAAAACCCTGTCTCAAAAGCGACTAAAGTGGCTGGCTGACCTTTTATTACAGCACTCAGGAGGCTGGGGCAGGGGCACCTCTGAGTTTGAAGCCAGCGTGGTCTACAGAGCAATTTATAGGGCAGCCAAGGCTACACAGAGAAATCCTGTCTCAGAAAAAGAAAGGGGGAGGGGCAAGTTAAAGCGAGGCTAGAGAGAGCACACATCAGCTAAGAGAAGGAGCTGCGAGCTTCTCCTCCACAGGGGATTGGTCGGATTCTTGATGCCCACAGGGCAGCTAACAACCTCTCCTGCACACACTCCGGAGGATCCGCTGCCCTCTTCTGGGCTCCACCAGTACCATACACGTGTGGTGCACAGACTTAACAAGCAGGTAAAACTCCCAATGAAAATAATTAAAGAAAAAATATAAACCCTTTACAAAAGGAAAAAAGAGAGGGAGAAAAAGAGGGGAGGAGGAGAGAGGAAGAGAGGATCTAGAGCCTAGACTTGGGGAAACACAGGAGCTCTGTGCGGCCCCGGTCACTGAGCATGCTCAGGAGCCACCTTCAGTACCTGCTTCTCTCCCCAACAGCGTCCAACCGAGTGATAACAAAACTCTATGAGATGGAGCACTCAGTGAAACAGACCAAGTCCACACTACAGCTGCCATGGAACTAAGATTTTTTTTTTTTTAAGATTTATTTATTTATTATATGTAAGTACACTGTAGCTATCTTCAAACACACCAGAAGAGGGAATCAGATGGTTGTGAGCCACCATGTGGTTGCTGGGATTTGAACTCAGGACCTCCAGAAGAGCAGTCAGTGCTCTTACCCGCTGAGCCACCTCGCCAGCCGGGAACTAGGAATCCTACTCTCTCCCAGACCACAGGGACACCAATATCAGATCTGTGTGCCCAGGCAAGAGATGTAGCAGGACAACCCCTTACCGAGCTAACTCTGTCTGGCTTTAGAACTAGGAAACTAGTTCAGGGATAGCAGCAAAAGCCGCTGCTCCTTCCCTCGCCCCTCGCCCCATTCGTGAACCTGACAAGACACTGACGGGCCTGGGGACGGTAACTCTTCTCTTGATATAAAGTCAACTTTCACATGCAAAGAAAGGAGAAAAATAATTCCTGGCTCCTTTGGAGCTTAACCCTTGTGAGAATCTTTTTCCAGTTTCCCCCAGAAACAAGGTTTTCTCTGTGAAGTCCTGGGTGTCCTGCAATTAACCGTGTAGACCAGGCTGGCCTGCCTCTGCCTCCTGAGAGCTGGGATGCCTGCATTCCCGATTCTCTTATCTTTTGGCTTCCGCCACGTTTCTGAGGGAACGAAAGAGGATTCAAAATAGTTTAAGTTTTAGATTTAGCCAAATGTTATGATCTAACAATGAAAAGAGGTCCCCAGTAGTCTTTTTCCAGGCCTTGAACTTTCTATACTACCATCCAGGGTATTCACACTAAGTAATAGAAAACGAGAGGTGACATCTAACAAAATTGCATAAAAACACTGTAAGTTTAAGAATCTGGTTATCCATAGAAGAAAGTCTGTCTTTTATACATGGAAACTAAAGCAGTCTTAAATATTATTAATTTATTTTTATTTATATGAATACACTGCAGCTGTCTTCAGACACACCAGAAGAGTGCATCAGACAGATCCCATTACAGATGGTTGTGAGCCACCATGTGGTTGCTGGGAATTGAATTCAGGACCTGTGGGAGGGCAGTCAGTGCTCTTAACTGCTGAGCCATCTCTCCAGCCCCTAAAGCAGTCGTCATGGCACCTGTAGCTTTATATGTTGTAAAATGCTCCCCTAAATCAGAGAAGAATGTAAAGTAAGGGTGGGGAATGGTTTTACTTGTTTCTCTCTATCACAGGTGGCTGCTGGCCAAGAGCTAATGAATAGTGCATAAATCTCCTCTGTCTTATAGAGCTTTATGCAAAGGAATTCAAATCTTTTCAAGCCCACCACCACATAAGCCTTTCTAAGAATCTTAGTCTCCCCGGCCTCACCAGGACCTGATGGCCTGGAGCAGCTCAACCCTTGCCCTTTCCTTTATTTCCTTTGCTCGGATGCTTTTAAGACGGACTCTTCTTTTTCAACATAATTGCTTATTTATTTGTTTACCTATTTGCTACTGAGTGTGGAGGTCAGAGAACAACTTTGAAAGCCAATTCTCTCCTTGGCAGCAAGGGCTACCTGCTCATCTATCACACAGCTACCCTCAACCTTCAATTTCTAAACCTCCTCTCTCCTTCTGACTCTGAGCCCCTGGAATTCTGTCCCCCCGTCTCCTCTTCCTGAGTGCTGGAATTAGATAATTTTCACAAGCATGCTATATTCTTTCCCACCTGCATAACCTCTTCAAAACTACAAGGAGTCAGGAGCTGTCTGAGGCTCCCTTTAGAGAAGGCTGCAGAGGAGTCAGGAGCTGTCTGAGGCTCCCTTTAGAGAAGGCGTCACCAGAAGGCTGGGTGGAAAAGGTGATTTTACTAATTTTGGAGGAGGGTGGAAAGGTATACTTCTACTATTTTTGCAACTTCGTACAAGTCTATAATCACATCAAGTAACAGTTTAAAAAACAAACTAAACCAAAAGAAGCAAACAACTAAATGTTCACAGATAAGTAAATACCACATTGGGAAGGGCTGCCAACCTGCCAAAGTCATACCTACAGCAGAATTGCCAGATAATGATATATATCAAACAAACCAGTTTTTCTCTTGAAAAAAATTCAGTCCTGAACTGTGGGGTGATGGTGGCGCACGCCTTTAATGCCAGCACACAGGAGGCAGAGGCAGGTGGATTTCTTAGTTCAAGAGTAGCCTGGTCTCCAGAGTGAGTTCCAGGACAGCCAGGGCTACACAGAGAAACCCTGTTTTGAAAAACCAAAAACAGAAAAAAGGAAAAAAAATTTCAGTTCTCTGTAACACCCACAACAACATAGCTTCCAACAACAGGCTCTCAATTCCCAGCCTCAAATTGTTCCTAACCATGGCACAGGTTGTGCCAGTAATGAGAGAGCCAGCTGGATCCGGAAAACTGTGACGCTCTTTGGGTGTTCATGGTTCCCAGTAGGTATCTGAAAGGTCAGACCATGTACAATTTCCCTTTTGCAGAGCTAAATGCTTGGGATGCTATCTAGCACAGCGAAGCTTAACAGATTGTTTTGGGGGCTTTGGGACCTTCCTTCCTGCAGAGAGGCAAATGTTGCCTAGTGATCTACATCTTAGCATAGAAGTTGGGAACTCTAAGTTCCAACCATGACTGTTTGGGCTCTGGCTCCGTAATCCTTTGTGAGTTACTTAACCCTTTTGTATCTCTGCTCCCTTCACCCCAGAATAGGGACTTAAGTAATGGCTGGCTTCTCGCCCTGAGACATGGCATAGTGATGGGGTAAGGACTGTGATCTACAGACAAATGCTGAATAAAGAATCCCAGCATAAAGCTGCCTCTAAACCATGTTTTCAGACGGTGGAAACCACATATTTAGATGCATGCTGCTTTCCCAATGCTCCTTCTGCCTACTGTGGAAGTAAAATAAGCTGTCTCTAGGAGGCTCTGCTCAAGTAGCTCCCATTCCACCAACTGCAAGCCTCCCTTTAAACACTCCACCTATTCTTTGGTGAATGGCTCAGAAGTCATCATAGTTTCCATTTTTTACTTGGTTAAAAGCAATCCACTTATCCGCATAAGGAAGTGGCACATGAAGGAGAGAAAAGGCTCGACTTCCTCTGCATCTCAGCCGGGGTTGAGCCTATCCAGAGATGAGGAGCAGCAACATATCAGGCGCATTATGACAATCACGTGACAGGGCTCTATTACTGTTGTTGTTATTGTTTTTTTTTAAAGATTTATTTATTTATTATATGTAAGTACACTGTAGCTGTCTTCAGATGCACCAGAAGAGGGCGTCAGATCTCGTTACGGATGGTTGTGAGCCATCATGTGGTTGCTGAGATTTGAACTCTGGACCTTTGGAAGAGCAGTCGGGTACTCTTACCTACTGAGCCATCTCACCAGTCCTGTTGTTATTGTTTTAAGGAAGAAATACAACATTGTGTTGTTTTAGGTGACTGCTAATTCATTATTAATGAAATGTCTACACTGTCATTTGTGAATTTATTTATTCATTCAAATGTTTTCTAAGTCCCTATTGAAAGCCATGTAGTCAGGGTTGGAGGGCTAGCTCAGTGCTTAAGAGTGCTTGCTGCCCTTCCAGAGGACCCAGGTTCAGATCCCAGAACCCATACTGAGATACACAAGACTCTACATACATACATACATACGTACATACGTACATACACACACACACATACATGGCCTTTCAAAGTGCCACAGGAACAAACAAGAAATTAGACACAGAAAGTTCAGAGAGCAGCTGGCTATGGTGGCGCATGCTCCCTCCGCTTCCTGAGGGCTGCAGTTACAGGCATGCACTACAGCACTCAGGGAGCAAAGGTGGGTGGATCTCTGTGAGTTTGAGACCAGCATGGTTGAGGTAGTATACTCCAGGCCAGCCAGGTGATACAGTAAGACCCTTTAAAAAAAAAAAAATCCCAAAAGTTCAGAGAGAAGATGGTGCTAAAAGTCCACACAGCTAGGACCAGCATGATGGGTTAAAGAAAAAAGCTTAACTAGACACTAGGATATCTGTGAGAAACGAATTCATTGGGAAAATATGGAACATAAAGTCAGGGCAGCCATCTTCTTCCCCTCTGAGGTCACGGCTGAGCCTCACAGGGCTCAGGAACGCCCTGAACTCCCGGTAGCACAGGAATGCACAAACAGGTTTTCTGGATACGCAGAGCTCTGCTTTCATTCTGGTTTCACAGATAAAAAACTGTGTCATCTGACCCCAAACCTCATTTTCTGTCTTCATCCGAGATGAGTTTCAGGTAAGGTTTTGCTCAGAGACTGGCATTTAGAGGTCATAAGAGAATTCCCAAATTTTCTACACTTTGGGGAAAACAATGGTTCCTAAAAGGAAGGGCAAAGCAGACATGCAGGACTTCCTTCTTCCATATTCCAACTGAAATGAGCACAGATGTCCTCCTACACACTCAGACTCCATGGCAACAGCCACTGTACAAAGAAGTGCAGCAGGGAGTGGGTCAGGGCTTGTGCATATGAAGCCAACTGCAGGGAAGGATAAAGCGGGCCTGAGCCCCGAGCTCACACAGCCAGTATTTTCCTCTCCCAATCTACTTCTTTGGAAATTCACTTCAGGAATTTTGGAGACTTCTGGCAATCTTCCCCCAAGACAAAGAGCAATCACGGAAGTAAAAATTAACACTCAAGAAATACAGTGACGCTGACCACCACATTCTAAATACAAGGGCATCTGGGCCCTGACTGAGTATCTGCTGTAAGCTCAAAGGCTTCTAGCTGTTAAATATAACCTTACATGCCTTACACGCTTATTTATAAATAAAATTCATTTATAATCATAACCCATACAGGGGCAAGCATTTATCTACATTGGTTTATTTGCCATGATGAGTTTCACACACCTCCCTCAAATCCATCTAGAGGCAAAGAGAGAATGAAAACATGGCATTCCAACATATGAGGGTAGTGCCAGCCAAGGAGTGGGTGGATCCAACATAGCCACACTTGTACTCTATGGATGCAATATTACACATTATTATGGCTCTAACTGTACTGGGTGGAGCGCTGTATTCTGCAGCTTCCTTAACACCTGCTGCTCTTCATCTCGCGGTATACTCCATGTGTGAACACACAGAGTCAGGGTTAGAGGAGAGATCACTCCATCACTGTAAGGAAGAAGAGCTCAGAAGGTACAGGTGCTTGCCACTGAGCCTGACAACTTGAGTTTTATCCCTGGGTTCCAAATGGCGGAAGGTTATAAATGACTCTAGTAAGTGGTTCTTTTATCTTCTTAGGCGTGGGTAACATGCACACATAATCAACCAATAAATAAGTAAACATGATGTTTACAAAAGAAAAGAAGAAAAACTAACCTCACAAAACACAAACATCTATGCCTTAGGAACGAGCAGTCACTAATGGTTCTCCTACATAACTCCCTTTAACACACTACAGACTGCTGAACATTAATCAAGACAGTAAGTGATCTCCGAGCAGAATAAGACAGAAAGTTCTCAAAGACAGAAAGTTAACCAACCAACTCAGGATAAAGAATTGGTTTTTTTGTTTTTCTTTATAGATTACTAACTAAACTAACAAAATGCTAGCCATCCTCCAGTTACAGTTACACCTATGGGCAATTCCAGCACTTGGGAGGCAGAGGCAGAGGCAGAGGCAGAGGAGGCAGAGGAGGCAGAGGCAGAGGCGGAGGCAGAGGAGGCAGAGGAGGCAGAGGAGGCAGAGGCAGAGAGGCAGAGGCAGAGAGGCAGAGGCAGAGGCAGAGGCAGAGGCAGAGAGGCAGAGGCAGAGAGGCAGAGGCAGAGGCAGAGAGGCAGAGGCAGAGAGGCAGAGGCAGAGGCAGAGGCAGAGGCAGAGGCAGAGGCAGAGGCAGAGGCAGAGGCAGAGGCAGAGGCAGAGGCAGAGGCAGAGGCAGAGGCAGAGGCAGAGGCAGAGGCAGAGGCAGAGGCAGCGGCGAGTGAGCGCCTCCTCCATTTTAAGGTTAGAAGCCGTCTTGTTACCAGGTAAAGCCATTCCTGTTTTCTGTTACTCCCACTTTCTCCTATGTTCAATGTGGTTCTTTCAAAGCCTGCTCTAAGGAAACAGCCCTGTGTGACAGAGAATAAAGCTCGCTTACCTCTAAGAATTTGGGTAATGGTCTTTACTCTCTATCAGTGGGATTAATAGCAAATCTCCGAGTTCAGTTAAGGCCAGCCTGGTCTACAGAGCAAAACACAGAGAAACCATGGCTACACAGAAAACCCTGTCACAAAAAGAAAAAAAAAAAAAAAAAGTAAATAAGTGAGTAAACAAATAAATGACAGGAAAACCACGATAGGAAATGTGAGAGGGAAGCAGAACAACCGGAAGCCTGAATGAAAGACGGAGGACAACACAACAGGGCACAGCGGAGAGCAGCGAGCAGCACACAGTGGAACAGTGAGTAAGAGGACAGGGAATGAGGGGGAGGGGCAGCTAGCCAGTCCACAGGGGCCACGGTGGAAATGACCAAAAAAGGAAGGATAAAACTAGATGAGAACCGGAAGCGGGAGACAACTGCTGCCGCCACAGAACTGCTAACCACTACCATGACATCATCTCATGACAGACTCTAACCACAGGCATTGTTATGTATCCTACAACTGCCCCAAGTACACACACCTGTACTATTTTCATTCTCTTTTACATTCTAGACTTCCAGAGCTCTATAATTATATTATTATCTAAATGTGGGTGGTACATGCCTATAATTCCAGCATTTGGGAGGCTGAAACAGGAAGACTATCTTGAGTTCAGGGCTACAGAGCAAGAACCAGTCTCAAACAACACACACACACACACACACACACAAAATGTCATTTCAATCTCTTTCAATATCTCTTCTAACATGCCCTCGATTTTAAACCCTCATGATTATATTCTTCTCTCCTAAAGCTAGGACTAAAATTGCTGCTGTTGCCATTAGTGTGACTGTCCTGCCCTCCCTATTACCATCATACACAGTAACTGCTGAAAAACTTGCTAATCCATTAATTAAAGATCTCTACTTCCCATTATGGAGGTCTAAATTTAGAAAGCCAAATTAAGCTGGGAGGAAAGCATGTGTCACAACAAGGGAGATGAATTCCACGGAAGGGGCTGGGCTCCTGGCCTGCTGTCTTACAAAGCCCCCAACACTAACACGCTCTCTCTGCTCAGCTCAGCACAGAGAGCAGCATCCCACCGGAGGGCAGCCAATCATCACTGTAATCAGCTGGAGAAAACCATTATCCCATCAGGTCACAAAGCCACAGGACAGCAGCAAGCAACTGCCGCAGAGGCAGGCTTTGCTTTCCCAAACCTCCCATTTAGTCACACGACATAAAGGGTGGCAAGCTAGCATTAACTGTGCCCTTAGAGAAGAGCCACTTCCCGCCTGCAGGGGTGGCAGTGACTTTACTGGGTTACCAAATGGATATAAAGACCGAAGTAAACATTGTAATTTTCTGTTTTGTCTCTGGCACAGGGGGAGTGGTACCATCTACACAGTCTGTAAACAGTAATAATGCCAGCTGTAACAAAAGAACAGGGCTCCCCCCATCTCTCCGCCCCCATCCATCCCCACCCTCCTAACGCCATTCCTTCTGAGATTACTCATCTTGAGGAAATACACAGAGGCTCCCTATAGTCCATATGCTGCTACCAAATGGAAGGGGGTGGGAGTCCAAGTTTGCACTGATTTCCTCCTTGCTGTTACACAAAGCCAGAATATTTGAGACTCAAGACATGTTTGGTTGATTTTGTTTTTTAAGACAAGGTATCACTACATGGCACTGGATGGCCTAGAATTCACTCTGTATCCCAGGCTGGCCTAGAACTCACAGAGAGCCACTTGCTTCTCCCTCCAGGGCTAGGAATTCAGATCTGTGCCATTATGCTTGGCTAAAAAATTATATCCCTTCTTGAATTTTTTTTTCTTTTTTCTCTTTTCTCACTGCTAGGGATCAAACCCAGGGCCTTACACTTGCTAGGCAAGCACTCTGTACCAAGCTAATTATTAAGCCCCAGAACCCAAGAAATCATCAACTGTTTCTAAAGGCTGACACACAGACAAGAGGACAGGGCAGGAGAGGGAACAAGAAAGCAGGCGTGGACCACACAGCATGCTGAAGTCTAGACTCAAACAAAACTGAAAGGTGAAAAATAAATAGTACAAGTAAAACCAGAATCATATTAACTAGCTGCGAGGCTAGAAGGGCTACTAAAAGTCTGAGCCTGAGTCTAAAAGTCAGAAAAAGCACAAAGGAAGAGGACAGACTCAAGAAGGAACATTACCTGACCAGAGTTCCCGCCAGGTATAATGCAGGCGAACTCTACACTTCTTCTGGTAACACAGCAGTTTATGCACTACCTGGACACACCGCCTGCAATAAGAAAGGAAATCGGGATAAGCTTCGGAATCCAGCACAGCTCACCTGGACTCTTCCTGTAGGGAGGTGGTTCGGCTGGGGCCACTGAGACTGGGGTTAAAGGAAAAAAGATCATTCTGGTGAATTTCCTCTGTCAGTCTCTTGCGCGCGCACGTGCATACACACACACACACACACACACACACAATTTGTGCTACCCATGGGACTACAACCACTTAGAGGCCTGCCTGTACTAAGGTACCACTGAAAAGGCTATCAATGTCTCTTCCTGGGTTCAATTCCTAGCACCTACATGGCAGCTAACTACAGTGTGTAAATCTGGATCCAGGGGATCCGACATCTTCTGGCCTCTCTGGATACCAGGCATATATATGTGCTATGCAAGGGTAAATGTAGGTAAAACACCCATACACATAAAACATTGTTAATTAAAAAAAAATTTACGAGAGAGAGGAATGGATTGGATATAAAAAAAATTAAGGACATTAAGACTCTAGATCAAATTCAATTCTAAGAGATGGATCAGCAGGTACCAGGCTTCAACAGAGGCCCAGCACCTAGCCAGAGCAGCTTGTAGTTACCTGTGACTCCAGCTGCAGGACTGACACTTTCTGGCCTCTAAAGGCACCTGCACAGCAAGTTCCAGGCCAACATGGGCGAGGTAAGAGTCTGCCTCAAAATTAAATAAAGAAGCTGGGTGGTAGTGGATACCTTTAGTCCTATCACTGGGGAAGCAGAGGAAGGTGGATCTCTGTGAGCTCAAAGCCAGGCTGGTCTACAGTGCAAGTTCCAGGACAGCCAGGGATACTCAAAGAATCCCTTTCTCAAAAAAAAAAAACAACAAAAAAAAAAAAACAAACAAACAAAAAACAAACCAATTGAAATAGATATATAATGACTGGAATTAAAAGTCAGCCTAGGGATGCAGGGAGCACACAAACTCCAGCTCCTTAGTCGCACAAAGCAAGGAGTTAGTTGCAAGTGCTGCAGCAGCTGCAGGGAGCAACAGTCCAGTCCCTGGACTCTTCAATTATATGCATCAGAACAACACAATGTGCTTTGTTTGCTGTTTTGAGACAGGATCTTATGTAGCACAAGTCTGCTTCCAACTTAATACTACACCTAAGAATGACCTTGAACTTTTGATCTTCCTGGCTCCACTTCTCAAGCACTGATAGTACCAGATAGTTTTTTGGGGGTGCTGGTGATGAAATCCAGAGCTTCATGCATGCTAAGCAACTACTCTACCAAATGAACTATATCCCCAGCCTGTTTTGTTTTGTTGAAACAAAGTCTCATGTAGACTAGACTAGCCTTGAACTTGATACACAGCCAGGGCTAATGAGGCAGGGAAAAATAGAGAAAAAAAAAATGAGTCTATGGAACGGGAAGACAATCCTTCCCTCCTAGCTGATTCCAGCTGAAGACTCAGCCCGGCTGAGAAGCAAGAGGTTGCTGGCACAGATAATTCTAAACAGCAATGAACCAGGATGAAGGCCCGAATGTGTATGACCTTGTAGGACCACAGTCCACCCCAGATATTTCTGGGGATCTCAAAATTAATTTTGTTTCAGTGGAGACCTCCTAACTTTCTGCACTACATCCCTGTGCTCCGGAGGTAACCTTATTCACCTAGCATCTCATTTAGATTTCCAGCAACACTTTGAAGAAAATTGTTTCAAAAGCCACCCAACAATCTAGCTGGCTAGTTTGTTACAAGTTACAAAGGCTGTCTCCTGGGGACACCCACACTCAGGCTTTCAAGTATTTCTTAACTTCTTGCCCAATACTTTCCCTTAAAACTTGGGCTTAAGCCGGGCGTGGTGGCGCACGCCTTTAATCCCAGCACTTGGGAGGCAGAGACAGGCGGATTTCTGAGTTCGAGGCCAGCCTGGTCTACAGAGTGAGTTCCAGGACAGCCAGGGCTATACAGAGAAACCCTGCCTCGAAAAACAAAAAAACAAAAAAAACTTGGGCTTAATATCTATTTTATAAAAAAAAATATTTCCAGATGCTAAAGTTGAACCACCTAGCTTGCCTACATGCAATCTAGGTTCAATCCTGGGCACTGTATACACTGGACACACTGGCAGGCATCGGTTACACCTGCACTGTGCAGGTGGAGCACTGTGCAGGTGGGGCACTGTGCAGGTGGAGCACTGTGTAGGTGGAACACTGTGCAGGTAGAGCAGAAGGATGCCAAGTAACGAACTTTAGCTTACATAGCGGGTGTGTTTGCATGGCTGTGGATTTCGCACTTAATTCCTCTAGCTCAGTGGTTCACAACCTTCCAAACACTTCCACCCTTTAATTCAGTTCCTCATGTGTGGTGACCCCCAATCATAAAATTATTTTTGCTACTGCTTCATATCTGTAGTTTTGCTACTGTTTGAATTGTTATATAAATGCCTGTGTTTTCTGACTGCTTAGGCAACCCCAGAGTAAGGGCCATCGACTCTTACAGGAGTCATCACACCCCACAGGTTGGGAGCCCATGTCTAGACGGTCCTCTGACTCTTCCCTCTCAGAGCACAGTTAGCACTGGTTTTTTCTGTTTCTTGATTTTTTTTTTTCTCTTTGAGACAAGGTCTCACAATGTAGCTTTGGCTGCCCTGGAACTCATTATGTAGACTTTCAAACTCACGAGATCCTCCTGCCTCTGCCTCTCAAGTGCCCAGATTAAAGGTGTGTACCACCATGCCAGGTTTGGGTTTTTTTTTTCTGCTTATTTCCGTTTTGCAAAGAGGTCCAAGAAATGACCCCAAAGTGAGTTTAGACTAACCTAGGATACATGAGATCCTGTCTCAAAACAAAAGAAACCACTACCACCAACAACAATAACAATAACAAACGGGGGGGGGGGGCAGGGCAGAAGGAAGGAAGGAAGGGAGGGAGGAAGGGAGGGAGGGAGAGTAAAGTATTTTACTGAACTCCAAATCTACTACATATAGGCTTGTCTTGAAATTCTTTTCTACAAGGAAATAAAGGATCTGATCTTACCTGAACTGAAGTCCCTAAAAGATTAGAGGAAATCCCCAAGCAGCTTCAGGTGACATCTCGTTTTTATCTGATTGTTGAGGCTGACCTTCATCTTCCCTAAGGCTGGGAATGTAAGCACAGGCCACTCTCCCAGCTCAGGCCAATGCTTTCTATCTATTCACTCACCAAACACTGGTTGGACTGGTACTTAAATCTTACTGTATTTAAGTTCTAAGGATCTTAGCAAATTGGTGCCAGGTGACCTACCAGTTTCAAGCAAATTCAAAGGTTCCTTTCTGTGAAAATCGTTGTAACGTGAAAGAATAAGGGAGAGAAAGTCAAAGTGGAAGAGCCAAATGAGCACGGCCAAACAGCCATGCAGGAAGGGGCTCTGGCTCATCTCCCTTGATTTACAGAAGCTTTCTAATATATTCAAGGCCACTTCAACGCAATGGCAGCTTCAAGTAGAGGATACTTCCTGAGGTAGATAGAGTTAAGAGGGTGCCTGAAACACTACTTGCGTTCCTCTATAGGTACCAGTCTGGTCGCTAAATAAGCTACATTAAGGATAGCTATTCTTAGGGGCCTCCTATCAAAGGTGAAAAGAAACAGAAAAACACTAGCCTCCCTCTGAGAGGTAAGAGCCAGAGACAGGCTAAAGGAGTTAAAGTATCTAACAGCACACCAAAGACACACACACTAAAGTGTGCTTGCTCTAAATTTAAGCCAGGTGCGGTGGCATATGCCAGTAATACCAGCCTGAAGAAGGATTGACAAGAAAACAAGGTCAGCCTGGACTACATAGAAAACACTAGGCGTGGGGCTAAAGAGATGTTTCAGCAGGTAAGACCGCTCTTCCAGAGGATCCAGGTTCAAATCCTAGCAACCACATGGCAACTAACATCCATTTATAACTCTAGTTCCAAGAGAGCAATGCCCTCTCCTGGCTTTCTTGGGCAGTACATGTATATACATGCGGGTGAAACACACATACACATAAAATGTTTTAAAAAGAAAATATTAAGCCATCCAAAGCTACACTGCAAGACTTCTGTTTCAAAACAATAAAATATCAGGCCAGTTAGATAGCTTAGCAGGTAAAAGCACTTCTGACACAGGCCTGGTAACCTGAGCTCCATCCCTGGACCCAGGAAAGAAACCCTGGATGCAATGGCACACATGAACAGCAAGCTGCTATGAGGTGAAGACAGGATTACTCAGAACCTGGTGAGCCAGTAAGCCTCAAGTGTGCAGTACAGTAGAAACAACAAGAGACATTGTGCCTCCACAAGGCAGGAGAACCAACTCCTTAAAACTGACAGCTGATTTTCATGAGTTCACCATAACACATACACACCAACATAAAATACTTAGCAATCACACAAAAATATAAAGTAAGACGTAAATTAATATACACATCAATAAATTTTAAATAATTTTTTTGCCCTCAAAAAAAAATCTAACCTGTACTGAAACTGCCTACCAAGTGATACAAACTTCAGAGAAAACGTCCTTCCAGTTTCCAAGTCATTCCCTTGTCCCTAGAGATGGTGGCAGGAACCCATTTTGGTGTAGCTGCCATCTGCTGAATGATAGTCTCATCTGAGTCAATCTTAGAAAATTAATCTTAAAAATTATCCACCTATAAAAGCTTCTATCAACTTCTCCATAAAACTTACAGTGATCAGATCCCAGCTGCCTGTCTGTCACCACCGTGTGGGCTGATCCTTGGCAAACACGCCTTAGCTGCTGTGGACAGTGACAGCGCCTAACTGTGCCCTGCTGCTCTCTGCCTCACTTACAGGGTACACATGTCACTCCAGCACTGCTCCTAGGCTCTCCTGCTGTCTCCAGCCACTCAACAGGCGCTCTGCCGGACTTGTGCTCCCAATGACTCACACTGTGTGTAATACCACGCATAATGATATTTTTCTAATAAGTGGCAGGTGCCAAGGGAGGTAAGGCACGTTATAATCCCAGCACTCAGAAAGCTGAGGCAGGAATCTGGACAGCTTGAGGCCAGCTTGGGATACATTACAAGACTGTCTAAAAAAGAAAAGAAACAAAAACAAATTTAACAACTGTTACATCCTTAAAAATACATGCAGGCAGAATGACTCCAGATTTACTGCTTCTTGGGGTAGCTCTCATGCGCACAGTGGTTCCTAGTCTAAGAAAAGACAGCCTGGCTTTCTCCTGACTGTCCCTTTCGCCTGCATCTTTTGTAGACCCTGGCTCAAAAAAGAAGTGGGGTAGACGTGAGTTTTCCACATAAGAGTAATTTTGAAGGGATTATTTTCTTGGATTCTTTTCTCCTCCCTCTCAAACGCTGTGATAAGTACAGGAACGGCAACAAGAATCCAGCAGACCAAGAGTGGGGATTGGGTCGTTAGCCTGGGGTTTTCTCCCACCACTTCCTGCTCACAGCGAGACTGCTTCCCCCTTGGACAAGCACCTTTCTTCAACACTCAGTACTCACAGCACTCACACAAACAAAGAAGCTTGCCCACTTCTGACCCAGATACTGGCTCTGGGCGCTAAGTCTTCCTGTGTACTCCATACTTCTTCACACTTCGCCATGAGGATTATAACCTTATCTAAAATGGTATGAATTCATTTTGCTTTCCTTGTGCTGCAAGCTGCTGAGAGGCCATACACAATGAGAAGGGAGAGCAGCAACCTGGCCTGCTGCCAGCTAGGAGCAGAGAAGTTCACCTAAGAAGGACTTGACGCTCCAAATACCAAACTGAAAAAGGAAATGGAAGTGGGGGTGTGTGGAGAAGGGAGATCTAGAACACATCCATCGATACAGACTTGGAGAAAGTAAATCCACATGAGGGTGGATTTACTCCTGCCTAACCTTCTCATCATCTTCAGCATCCATAACCTCAGAAGATTCAAGGAGGAAGCAGGTAGAGAAAAGGCAAACTGCAAAGAAAGCAAAGCAATGCGAAGACTTCCTGGGACAAAGTCAGGAAGCACAGGTTAGGGTGTCAGGTCTAGAACAGCTACTGTAAGCCGAGTAAGAAGTTGACTGGAGAGACACACCCTGTAACTCCCCAGTTGTAGGCATACAGTCCTATCAAGCATTCTTCCACTGCCCATGTTCTCTCAGGCAATCTTTCCTTCTATTCTCACCCTTCCTCCATATGCCCTGTTCTCTAACTATGCAGAACAATATAGTCCTCTCCAAACACAACGCACTGTGAATCTACTACACTCCTGAAGGGTGTGTGCAGCCCCTACCTGGAATGCCCTTCTCCTACTCATCTATGTAGAAAACCCCCAAGGTTTTTTCATGGATTAGATCAAATGGAAGGAACCTATCCTGGGATCTTATCAACATGGGCACTCGATAGACAGACAGACAGACAGACAGATAGATAGATAGATCTTTCTGTTGTTCCTTATCACAAAAAAATGCTGAGAGTACAATCTAAGATCAGGAGAAATGAATTTGAATTTTGCTTCAACAACTTACTAGCCATGAAACTGAGGTACCAGTTTGCAATATGATTTCTGGCAATCCTAGTCCCCTAGAACTCACATTCTTTGTCTCAAATAAAATAATTTATAAGGGAATGTATTCCTTTAGAATCCAATCTCAAAGTGCTAGCATCTAAGAAGGGGGAAACTTCTACACACCATTCCCAGTGGAAGACAGAAGAAACAAGGACAACAAGCTTGCATAGCTGTGCATACAAACATGCACAAAGGGCTGGGAACATGGAGGGAAGGGAGAATGAGAGGGTGTGAGTGATTGAGGTCACAACCTCTAACCCTTTTTTAGTTGGCACTAATCCACTCGTGAGAGTGGTGTCTTCATGATCTAAATGCCTCTCACTAGGGCCCACATCCCCACACTGTGCCCTGGAGATTAATTTCCAACATATGATTTAGAAGAGGCACAATCAAGCAATAGTGCCCTTGCATAATCCTTCCCACGTTATATCCATGTGGTATTCAGTTACAACAGACACTGCACCTTCCATCTTGGGTTCTACACTCCTTTCTCTACTGGATTACTTGCTCTGAGGAAAGCTGTCATACCCAACAACCTATAAAGAGATCCAGGTGAAGAACTGAGGCTTGTACCAGTAAGATGACCTGCCACCAAGCCTGAGATACTAAGTTGATGCCCCAGGTACACATGGTACAAAGAATTGAATGCTGCAACGTGTCCTCTGACCTACACATGTACACGCCTATACACACACACACACATATACACCCCTACACAGGCACAAAAAAGATATAATTAAAAAAAAAAAATCAAGGCTTACCAACAACTCTTGAGTGAGCATGGAAGCAAGTTCTCCAACCTCAGAATGTCATTGCCTTCAGCGCCAACTAACACTTTTTCCCCCACAGCCTCTGAGCCTGAGGCAAACTGACACATCTCACACACCTGAGGCAAACTGACACATGTAGGCTATACAGCAAATTCCAGGCCAGGGCAGGTTCAGTCGGTAGAGTGTCTGTCTGCCTGCATGCACAAAGGCCTGGGTCCCTCCCTAGCACTACATGAAACCAAGCCTGGTAGCGTATGTAATCCTAGCAGTCTGTAAATGGAAGCAAAAGGATCAGAAGCCAGGGCGGTCCTTAGTCTCATAACAAATGCCACCTGTGGTACATGAGAACCAGTCTAACATAAATAAGTTATAGACCCATGAGAGGTCTTATGTTAAAAACATCCAGTTGAACTTTTCAGAGATTACTACACCACAAAAAATACAAAATTATGAATATTCATCTTAAACTAACCAGGTTCTGGGGCACACTAATACATTTGTGAAGGACAGTGACAGCCCAGCATTTACAGGGAAAGTCTGGAGCTAGGTGTGGTGGTGCACACCTTTAATCCTAGCACTCAGGAGGCGGAGACAGATGCAGCTCTAAGTTTGAGGTTAGTGTGGGCTACAGAGGGAGTTCCAGGACAGCCTAGGCTACACAAAGCAAAACCAAAACCAAACAAGTGTTTTGGTCTACCATGATGGAGAACAGCTGTAATCACAGTACTTGGGAGACAGTAGCTGAAGGATGAAAATTTAAAGCCATTCTTATGTACATAGGGGGTTCCGGGCCATTCTGGCTTGGAACCCATTTAAAAAAAAACAAAAAAAACAAAAACAGGGAAAAACTGGATTCATGCAACACCATGCCAATCTTATAAATAGCATCATTTTAAAATTAGAATGTACCTGTACCCAGGGGTGGTGATAGACATCTGTAATCCTAAAACTTAAGGGCTGAAGCAGAAGGATCATGAGTTAGAAGGTAGCCTGGTTTACACAGAAAGTTCCAGGTTTGCTTGAACTACACAGCAAGGCTCTGTCTCAAAACAGCAGCACAAATTAATAATAATTTAAAAAAATATATGGTAGGGGGCTGGAAAGAGGGCTCAGAGGAGAAAGGCATTTGCCACCAACTCTGACAGATGAGTTCAATCCCAGGGGCCTACATGGTGGAAAATCATGCACAAAAAAAAAAAAATAACAATAAACAGAGTTGGGAAGTGATAGTCCATGTCTTTAATCCCAACACTTGGGAGGCAGAGGCAGTTGGATCTCTGTGTGTTCAAAGCCAGCCTGGTCTACATAGTGAGTTCAAGGACAGCCAGCACTACATAGTAAATCCCCGTCTTAAGAAAGGAAGGAAGGAAGGAAGGAAGGAAGGGAGGGAGAGGGGAGATTAAATTTAAAAACAACGAAGGAGAAATGAAAAGAAGGAAAAGAAGTCAGAAAGTCTATACCAAAAATATATTTAATCCCTAAGGTGCTGGTTGGTGTTCACAGACTCCATGTAAAATAAGCTGAAATCATCTGCTAAGTCTTATAAAAGTAGTTTCGCTGGCCTTCGAGTTAAAATCAAGCATCAGACTTCTAAACCCAAAAAGTATGGCAAACTATAACTTACTTCCTAATCCAAAAGTAAAATGTAGTATTATTACACTGGCCCCAGGAGACCAAGACACATTCCTAGTCAGTCTGTAAGCCCTCTGAGGTCTGGCGGCCTGCTCTGTGTAGAGGCCTGGACACATCTACATCCCTGACACTGGGATAAAGTATGCCGAGTTAGCACACCAATGGCTCTCAGAGGGAAACACAAAGGCATTGATTCTGCTGTCAGACTGTGTGTGTGTGTGTGTGTGTGTGTGTGTGTGTGAGGTGAAAACAAAGCCTCCAATAACTCAGCTTCACCTCAAAACTGCCATGAACCTAACAATGACCTTGAACTTCTAACTGTCCTGCCTCCATTCCCCACGTGCGAGGATTACAGGCCTGTACCAGTATGCCCACCCTGAGCTTCTTCTGAAGGAAGAAGATATACATATCTAGGATGGCACTAATGTGGTTCAAGGGTGATGAAAGGAAGAGTGCAAAAGCAGCAGGGAGTATAGGACATTAAATGGCCTTCCTAAGCCCCATGAAAATATGATGACTTTCAGTAGTCTCTCATGTTCTCATGTAAACAACTGGGATAGATAACCACATTTCCTCCTCGGGCTTAGCCTAGCCACTGGAGACATAAGCCTACCCAATAAGGGTGTGGGATATCAAGACAGTATAGGCTAAGAACAGATCAAAAGGTCTTTCTTGACCTCTACCTACCATCTAAATATTAGTGACTGCTTTGATGCTAGCACAGAGAAAATGAGATGATATGCCAGTTTTACATATCTTTACAGTGCAAAAGCCTCCAGAAATCTGCTTCAAGGCATCTACCCAGATCTCCATGCAGTAAGCTTGAAAGTGATAATGAAGAGATACACAAAACCCAAACTGTAGCTTGTACTTTCTCCCTTCCAAAACAAAACAAAGAACATATTTCTTGGTATTTCTTCACACACAAATGTTTCCTTCCTTTTTTTTAAAGCATCTTGATTTCCTTTCCTAAAGATTTATTTTTACTAATGTGTATATATGTAGGTATAGGCACATGAGTGTGGGTTCCCACAGACTAGAGGTGTAAGACACCCTGGAACTAGACTTACAGGCTATTGTGAACCGCATGATGTGGGTGCTGGAAACTCAACTCAGGTTCTCTGCAATGGCGGTATGCACTCTTAACCACTGAGCCATCTCTCTGACCAATGAGTTTTTCTTGAAGTAAACGCAGCACATACATTTTCTACCACTTGATTCTTTACAATGAATCTGCACATATAAAATGAACCATGGTACTTACAGATAGAGATCCATAGGGAACTCCTTCATCATGTGTGTTACAATGAACTCCACCATCAGGTCTAAAAGAAGAAAGGAGAAAAATTATATCAATCACAATAAAATGTACTCCTTACCTTTGAGTTGGGGGGAAAGCTTCTCAGAACTGTGTGCCTTGCACTCGCACTGAGTATGGCCCTGCGGACATCTAGCTGCATGAACTTACCTTATTTTCTACGCCACTTTTTAAACACTTGCCACTTGAAAAATTACCAAGCAAAATGCTTCAGGCACTATTAAGTTCTAGTAAAATGGCTCATTCTCTTGTAAGTTAACAAAATAAAGATCTTACTCTCCTATGTCTAGAAAGACCTGGCAATAAGTTTAAAATCAAGGGAGGAGCTAGAGAGATGGCTCTGAGAACTGAGGACCCCAGTTTAATTCCCAGCACCCACATGGCAGCTCGTGCCATGTTGTCTGTAAGTCTAGTTCCAGAGGATCTGCCAACTTCGCCCAGACATACATGCAGGCAAAACATCAAAGCACATGAAATAAAAATAAACAAATCATTTTTAAAAAAAAAAAGAAAGAAAAAAACGTAGATACAAGGGAAATTTCATTGTACGCATATGTCATACCACACATAAGGCCAATACAAATGCCTAAGGGAAATCTGAGACTAGATAAATGAAGCCAGCAGAGATGAAAGTATTTGGAACCCATTCACACAAGCAGAGACTCAGCTCTAAAGGTGTCTGTCAGTCTATCCCAGTTCACTATCATGCTGACTGGCATACATTGCCTGGAATGGGCTGTGGCACTCTGGGTCAATAGAGGCTTATTACACACACAGTCTTCATTACAGTTTCTAAGATCAGGTAGATTCAGGAACTGAGGTGGACCATCCAAGTGAAAATGAGATCAAGAGCTTCTCTAACAGTCGGGTGGTGATGCAGGCAGATCTCTAAGAATTGGAGGCCAGCCTGATCTTCCAGGACAGCCAAAGCTACAGAGAGACCCTGTCTCAAAATAAGAAAAGAAAAAAAAAAAAAAAAAAAAAAAGGTGCCACTAACTCCTCTAAGGAAAATGTAGATTTCTGGACAAAGAGAAAGACACAAGACCCTCCCTAGCAGCTCTGTCAGCCCCACCTCCACTTACTCCAGGGCAGTGCTCCATGTTTAAGCCTCAGACTATAAAGCGTCTGAGCTTTGCCATCAGTACAGACCAGGAAAGAGAAGGAAGGATTTGAAATCTCCATAGCAAGGAACACATATTCATTTTTGTCCTGTCCCAGGGAAGTTGGCTTTCTGTCTGTCTGTCTGTCTGTCTGTTTTATTGAGCACTCTAGTTAGCCACTGGGGTGATTTGCAGGACACAACAAGAAACAAAGCTTCCTCTACGACAGTGCTGAGGAACAAGCACATCAACCGAAGTCTCCATCCTGAAAATCACCGAGGCTTCACAAAGGCGCTCTTCTGCCTGTGCTACTCTACTCACCCAGGACTGCACACACCAGGGGCCGGCAGGGAAGGTTCTTGTCAGCAGCCTTCTTCCTGTGTCTCATAGGCTTTAAAAACACACATGCGGAAAAGAGAGGGAATTAGCAGACACTTGAGATGGAATCCAAGGGCTTATCATGTTTCTCATGCAAATAAAACCTCTACCACAGAGATTTACTCCAAGGGGTCCACCTTGTCTTTCCCTTTCTAGTGGGGGGAGGGAAGCACAAGCAGAACAAGCACAGGGAGGTGCTTCTGAGTTATCAATGAAGGTATGTGACAAAACACCTTCAACAAGACGAATGTTGCTACTGTCATCTATCTATGCTGTGCACGTGGCATTGTTAACAACAAAAATGTATACTGGTACTTTTGTATAATAATAAAAATAATTAAGAAAAAAGAAGAGGAGGGGCTGGAGAGATGCTTCAGTTGGTAAAGGCAAGCACAAGCTCAACCCCAGAAGCCACAGAAAGTCGTTCCTATGGAATTCCTAGGATTCTCTGGCCAGCTCCAGACCAACCAGAGATCCTACCTCAAAAAGAAATGGACAGTGTGTTCGGAGCAACACCTAAGGCTATCTTCTGACTACCATATGTACCTGCTCAGACATTTGTAAGAGGACAGGTCCTGGAAAGATGGCTCAGCAATTAAGAAAACTGGCTGCTCTTCCAGAGGACCTGGGTTTAATTACGAGCACCCACATGACGGCTCACAACTGTCTATAATTCCAGTTCCTGGGGATCTGATAGGCTTTTTCTGGCTTCCTCAGGCACCAGGCACTTAAGTAGTACAGAGACATACGTGTAAGCAAAACACCCATACAAATAAGATCAAAAAAAATTTTTTTAAGTAAAAAATAAATAAAAAGAGAAGAAAGGGGGCTGGTGAGATAGCTCAGTGGGTAAGAGCACTGACTGCTCTTCCAAAGATCCTGAGTTCAAATCCCAGTAACCACATGGTGGCTTACAACTACCTGTAATGAGATCTGATACCCTCTTCTGGTGCATCTGAAGTCAGCTACAGTGTACTTATGTTAAATAATAAATAAATCTTTAGGCTGGAGCGAGCAGGGACTGAGTGAGCAGGGCCCACCAGGCGCACAACCATCTATACAGCTACAGTGTACTCACATACATAAAATAAATAAATCTATTTTTAGAGAGAGAAGGAAGGTGTGGTGGCAGCTATGCAGTCAGCAACTGTAGCAGTTGGGGGAGTCAGGGAGAAGCTAGGTTTCAAATCTAAGCCATGTTGTAATACTTTTTAACACACCACTAGCCTGATCATCATCTTCCATATTCTATTTTCTCTACATTCCACCTCTCAGGTGAATAGATCACATAGTCTTGTATAATAAAAACCATACTATATAGTTGAGTGTGATGGTAGTGAACATCTGTACTTCTAGCATGAAGAAGCTGGAAGCAAGAGACTCAGGAGTTCAAGGCCAGCTTTAGCTACATGGTTGAGGTCAGAATAGACTACAGAGGACTCAATGTCCTCAGGGGGACAGGGGTTAAGAAGATGGCTTGGCAGTTTAAGGCACCTACTGCCAAGCCTGACAACCTAAATTCAACTTCTGGAACCCGTGTGCTAAAGAGAGGGGACTAAGGCCACTCCTGCAGGCTGTCCTCTAACCTCCATGCTCACTCTGGGCCACAGTCACAGGAGACCTTTTGGAAACCTGTGTTAAGGCCACTCCTGCAGGCTGGCCTCTAACCTCCATGCTCACTCTGGGCCACAGTCACAGGAGACCTTTTGGAAACCTGTGTTCTTCTACTGCCCAGTATTACTAAAAACACTATTCGGTTGTAGACCTTTGTATCCTCAGGTGAGCAACGAAACAGCTGGGTGAGGAACAAAGACGCCCTTAAAGGGCAGCCGGAGCTGCTGGGAAGCAATTAAGCCTGCCCTGAGCCCTTTAGGCCCAACTGTCCAGCTACATCTGTTCTTAAAGAAGCATCCCAACTCGTCAACACACAAAAGCTTGTCTATCAAAAACAAGACATACATTTAAAGTCACACCTACCATTCTATGTAAGTTTACTCGAAAATTCATGTTGTCGTCATGTAAAAATGCATTGGCGTACTGATCCTAATAAAAACAGAAAAGGCAAGATGTGGTAAGTGCATTTAAAACTCAACTGGGCACGGTGGCGCATGCCCAATCTTCAGCGTTTGGGAGGTAGAGACGGGAGGACCACGAATGTGAGGTTATCCTGAACTATATAGCCAAGTTAATCCTAATGTGGGCTATATGAGACTCTGAGGGAAGACAGAAATACAATAAAAATTAAAAAAAAAAAAACCAGAAAGACCAAGAAAGACGGGATAAAAGGGGCTGGTGAGATGCTCACTCAATGGGTAGACACTTGCCACCCACCATGTTTGATGAACGAATTGAGTTTGATCCTGCAACCCACAATGCTGCAATCCAAAGCTGTCCTCTGACTTCCATATGCAAGCCAAGGCACAGATGTGCATATGCATGCATTCATACACACAAACATACACATAAATAAATAAATAAATAAATACATTTAAAAGACAGGAAGAAAGATGGGATGGAGGTGGGGAAGGAGGGACAAAGGAAGATAAGAAAATTTAATGAGGGTGGGCTTTGGTTTTTTGGTTTGGTTTTGGTTTGTTTTGGTTTGCTTTTGATTCTTTTGAGGTAGAGTTTCACTGTGTAGCCCTGGCTGTTCTAGAACTCACCACATAGACCAGGTTGGCCTCAGATTTACAGAGATCCGCCTCCTGGGTGCTGGGATTAAGGTGTCCAGCACCACCCAGCTGAAAGGTCAGAAGAAAGGAAGGCAGGCAAGCAAGCGAACATGGATGCATACATTTGTGATAATACATCCTACAAATCCTTCCTCTCTCCTTCCACAAACCCTAAAACAAGGTCTCCAGACTAGACTGGCCCCGCCAACTCCCTGTGAAGCTAAGAACAGCTTTGAACTTCTGACCCGCCTGCCTTCACCTCCACCTCTGAGTGCTGGGAGTGTAGGCACAGTGGTTTCATGCAGAGGCAGATACTGAACCAAGTGCTTGCCCAACTGAAACATAGCCTCAGTCCAAATCCTTGGACTTTCATGAACTACTCTCGGGTCAATTGGAGAGCTAAAGTGGTAAGCCTAGATAGAGCTTTTCTCTCAACCCCTTGCCTACGCCATGAACGTTGAGTAGTTTCCCAGTATGCCCTTAACTGGTCAAAGATCTCTGAGAAAATTAAATTCAAAAAAGATTAAAAGCCAGGGATCTGAGACAAACACTGCGAGGAATCTGCTTTCCTATTCTCCCTTCCTCTCCATCTGCCCGAGGAGTCAGCTGTGTTTGTGACAGCTTGGAGGCTCTCACAGGGGCAAGACAATGCATGTGCAAGAACCACAGGAGGCTTTGGAATAAGGCAGGCCTGTGCTCTGCTGGGAATGAGCTCAGCACGACAGGAAACAACTGCTAGACTGGCAGTGCAGAAGCAGGCAAGACCCCATCTTTCCCTGGCTTTTAAAGACTGATGGAAAAACCAACCTCTTCCCACAGTGGACTGGAAATAAGCATCCCGTGGCCCTGTCCCACCCCCGACCTGAGAGCTGACATGCCTGCAGACTCCAATTACTAGGAACTGTTACAATTTATGAAAACAACTCCTGTAAAGATTTTCTTTGAAAGATTTTTGAAAAGCAATTCTACAAGGCCCACTGATAATAAGCAGCTCTTCCAGCTCTGGCCTCCCCTAGCCTTGTGGAAAGAGTATATCTTCCCACAGAAAATACAAACCGGGAGCCTGGGGGAGACCACTACCCCCTACGGATTACCTTGACTATTGTCTTTACAAAACAAAGACAAGGACAGGGAATTCTGAAAGCAGAGGCTAAAGCTATAAATTTAGCTCTAACCTAGCTCAAGTCCCATCATGCTTGGGTGTCACCATGAACAACAAATGTGAATCTAGATAGCCCAGCTGGAAGAGCCTTCTCATGGGGAAGCAGCAGCAGTCCATCTTCACTGACTTCCAATCCTCCACCTAAGGCTGTGAGGGTGTCCAAGAGATTAAATTAAGGAATTAAAGACCCATCCTAAATGTGTCTGGTACTACTCTATGGGCTAAGGACTCAAAGTGAAGAAAAAGAGAAAAGGGAGAAAGCCTAAATGTAGCCAGACTTTGGCTACTTTGTGGGTTCTTTTTTCTTCCAACCTTTCAACCCCCTAACACTAGACAAGAGAGACAAAAGGATCCAGGGGAAAGAAGTGTCATTATTCTTACACTTCCTGCTGATTAGGGGTGTCCTTGGGCAAATTTGGTCTTTGAAGTCAAGATATCTAATTTCTCCTTGTTTCTTCTTTGCAAACAACTACTGAACAAAGCACAACCAACAGCACCCACCAGCCCACATGCCTCTCGGGACCCTAGCATTTATACAGATCCTGAAGAGCCCCAGAATTCAACCACCTCACACTTGCAGAAACTATCTGCAGCTGTGCACGAGGCAAATCATAGTCAGCTGCTGTGGACAATCTGAAACAGCCCCAAATTCCACACCTGAAATTAAAATAAAAACATATCCTTATAATATTTATGTGTTTTAAACAAAACCAAATTCTCACTACATCTAATTGATAAACACCAGCATTCATCTCTTTCTGCTTCCTGACTGCAAATACACTGAGAAAAAGATGCCTCAGGCTGCCACAGTCATGCACCACAGCCACGCCTTCCCCTCAGTATCAGACTCTATCACCTCAAAATGAGTCAAAAGAAATCCTCTTTGAAGTCCCCTTTTAAAAACTTAGACTATTATGTGTGTGACATGCTATGTGCTCATGCAGCACAAGCGTACATGTGGAGGTCACAGACCAGCTTGCAAGAGCCAATCAGTTCTCTCCTCCCACCATGTGGAACTCAGGCCATCAGTCTTGGTAGCAAGTGCCTTCCTTCCCCAGGGGAACCGCACCTCACACATGTAAGCTGCTACTTATTTGGAATTTGGTTACAGAAACGTAACTTATCCGCACCTCTTCCTCCTTCAGGTCTTACCACCAAAATACAACCATTCCCTGTTTCTCTTCTACTCCTCTATCCCCAAGACACCTTAGCTCTTTTGTAATTCACTAAATACAAGACACAACATGAGCAGCTCCAAAGGAAAATGGCTGGTGTTTAGACCATTTGAAATCTTTTGGTTAGGACTATTAAAGGCCAGAATACAGACAGGGATGTAGCTCAGTTGAAATAGTCTTGTCTAGCATGCATAAAGTAATCCCAACACCACATAAAAGCATGTTTGGTGGTATGCTATGTACCTGTAATTCCAACACGAAGGAGGCAGAGACAAAAAGATCAGAAGTTCAAGGTCATCTACAATTACATAGGGAGCTCAAGGGCAGCTTGGACTATAAGAGACCCCCTCACTGTCTTTTTAAAAAAAAGGTTAGCTGGGCGTGGTGGCGCACGCCTTTAATCCCAGCACTCAGGAGGCAGAGGCAGGCGGATTTCTGAGTTTGAGGCCAGCTTGGTCTACAAAGTGAGTTCCAGGACAGCCAGGGCTATACAGAGAAACCCTGTCTCGAAAAACCAAAAAAAAAAAAAAAAAAAAAAAAAGGTTAGCCAGGCAATGGTGGCACATACCTTTAATACCAGCACTTGGAAGGCAGAGGAAGGTAGATCTCTGAGTTCGAGGCCAGCCTGGTCAACAGAGTGAGTTCCAGGACAGCCAGGGCTACACAGAGAAACCCTGTCTTGAAAAAAACCTAAATAAATAAATAAATAAATAAGTGGTAATGGATAGAGTACCAGCCATAACCACCTATCCTGTTTTCAACTACATAGTTACCATACCAGTTGTGTTTGACTTTAAATGGAATCTCATGTATTCCAGGCTTGCCACAAACTCACTATTACAGCAAGGAAAGCCTTGAAATTCTAATCTTCCTGCCTCCACCTCCAGCCTGTAACATGCCAGACTTTTTAGATGGGACTGGGAATCAAAGCCAGGGCTTCATGAACGACCGGAGCTACATTTCCTGCACCTCCACGTTCACTGCTAACTCATCTAAAGAACGCTAACTGAGGCTCTAGTGAGACAGATAAGGAGAGCAGAGTGGTCTGAAGGCAAAGGCCCTGTTACCTCAGCTCAGGTTCTGGAGGAAGGAGATGGACAACACAAGAACACCTTCGAGTCAGGACCCAGAAGTGGGTGGGCAGAGAAGAGTTCTCTGGAAGACATCAACTCACACAAGACTCCCAGTCAGACCTACCTCTGCGATGCATGTGAGGATGATCAGGCAGAGCTTGCCACTGTGAAGCCTGTGCTCATCTGTGAAGAGAAAAGCAAAGCAAACTGTTCTCTGTACACAATCCACACCACACGTCAGGAGAGCAGAGGCACACGCCACAAGAAGGAGCAGCTGCAGTTCACACTCCACAAAGCCCTGAGGGAAGGGAGGGCTGGGGAAATAGTTCACTCAGAGAAGTGCTTGCCTTGCAAGCATGTGGATTTCAATCCAATTTTATGTAAAACATCTTTTATGCAATACACACTTGTACCCCAGCTCTGTGAAGACAGAAACAGGATCCCCAGTGATCACTACCTAGGCAGCCTTACCTACTTGGTGAGTTCTAAGAAGGTTAAAAAAAAAAAAAGGGTGGAAGGTGCCGGAGGAATGATACACACACACACACACACACACACACAAACTCACACACAGGCACATACCTGTATACAGTTGAAACACACATACACACATGAATATGAATCAAAACCAAGATGGTACTGAAATCTTGTCTCCTCCTAGACAAAGGCATTACCACAGAAGATGTCTTTAATCCTGGTAGCTTGTAGCACATGTGCCTAGCACGTCAGCCTGTACCCACTCCTATGACCCTGCCCCTGCCTTTTCTTCCAGGGCTGGGGTTGAGCCCAGAGTGTTACACGTGGTAAGCAAGATCTCCACCACTCCACTGCACTCCCCAACCTGAAAGCCTAGTTAAAGACCATGCAGATTTCTCTTTAAGGTAACAACACCAAAGACACAAATATCAAGGATTTTAAAAAGGCCTTAAAAACAGAATGAAAACATAAAACTCCAGAGAATGAATAGAAAGGAATGACTGAGGAGATGGATTCAACAATATAATAAAATCTGGTTTTAAGAACTGAGTAGCAGGGGGCTGGAGAGATGGCTCAGCAGTTAAGAGCACTGACTCTTCTTCCAGAGGTCCTGAATTCAGTTCCAAGCAACCACATGGTGGGTTACAACCATCTGTAATGGGACCTGATGCCCTCTTCTAGTGTCTGAAGACAGACAGTGTACTACTCATATACATAAAATTAATAAATCTTAAAAAAAAAAAAAAAACTAAAGGGCTGGTGAGATGGCTCAGCGGTTAAGAGCACCGACTGCTCTTCCAAAGGTCCTGAGTTCAAATCCCAGCAACCACATGGTGGCTCACAACCACCTGTAATGAGATCTGATGCCCTCTTCTGGAGTGTCTGAAGACAGCTACAGCGTACACACATATAATAAATAAATAAATAAATAAATAAATAAATAAATCTTTTAAAAAAACTAAGTAGGAGGTTCACATTAATTTTATTACTATACTATTTATTTTCTCATACTTCATAACATACAAATCAACCAGAAGCATTTTACAAGGTACTGCAAACATGGGTCACTGGTTAAGAGTGTTTTCTCAAAGGACTGAAGTTCAGTTCCCAACATATATGTGAGACACTCACATGGTCTGTAACTACCTCCAGGGGATCTGACAACCTGTCCTGGCACCCATGTTCACGTGTGTGTGTGTGTGTGTGTGTGTGTGTGTGTGTACAGAAAGCATTTTATAGATATCAACTGATACATACATTTTTTTAAAGGTATCTTTGAGCCAGGCATGGTAATAAACACCTTTAATCCCAGCACTTGGATAGCATAGGTAGATGGATCTCTGTGAGATCAAAGCCAGCCTAGACTATATAGTGAGTTCCAGGCCAGTCATCTGTAAGGTGAGAAACTTTCTCTAACAAAAACAAACCAAAGAAAAAGATGTCTTGTTTGGGACAAAGAAACTGTTAGCTCTACTCTCCTAAGGTCATGATGTGAGCCTGGGTTGTGGTTGGTGGTAGGGTATTTGGTCTCACGGGGAAGACCACACATTTTATCCCCAGCACCACAGAAGAAAGGCATAATACCTATAATAAGAGCAGCAATGATAATGAGATCCTGTAGCCAGGGCACAGCACAGCAGGTCTTGAGTTAAGACACGGAGAAAGATTGACCAAAAAAAGCCACAAAACAGACATTTTGAAATTAACTATTCATCCTATCTAACCTTGTCCTCAGCCATATTTAAACTGCTTGTTGGTAAAAATGTACTGCATTCTACAGACACTGTGACTACCCATACTGGCTATTAATTAGTCTTTAATCTGGGCTCATATTTATGCCCACGAAGTGACCAGGACAGGGGCTTATAAAACTGTTAAGAGCTAAAAATACATTCTAAGAGCCTCAATTCACTGTGTTATATCAAGCAAAGTAAAAGTTCATTTTTCTGGGTCATATCCAAGCAATTTCTTTCTTCTATGGTTGCTGCAGTATTTGCAGAAAAAGAAAGAAGCTAGCCATTTCCATAAAGAAGAAATAGCCTCAGGAAACTCAGATACACAGGAGTCTTGTTATCCTTGCCTGCCAGATCTCACTTGGCCAAGTCTGAAAGAGTCAACCGTGTCATCAGCTCCCAATGGACTGTTATGTTAGGAGTGGTAATACAGAGTATCTGCATGTAGTTCACCCGTGTGTAACTCTTATTCTTGAAAGAATATCATGAGATACAAGAGGAAAAAGTCCACTTTCAAGGCAGAACTCTCTAATAGCAAACCCACTGTCTGAACACAGCACAGGTTAGCCTCAGCCCATTCCCAGGCTCCTTGTAGCTCTGGTCGGTCTCCACCTCCCATACTGACCTTCACCTTCCTGACTCTGTCTACCAGATTTTTCTTCTCTCTCCAGAGTCCCTGAGCCTGCTTTTTCCTTCATTTCTACAACTCTTAAAATCCCTCATAAAGAAACCTGCTCACTTGACAAACAAAAGCCTTCTCAAGTACAAACCATGCTGAAGGGAGCTTCAGAGAACCTCAGAGGTATACATCGTCTTTTCACAAAGAGCAAGGCAGTAAAACAATCAATTTTAATAATTTTTGGTTCTATAATCAAGTTGGCTTTTAAATCTAGGACTATGAAGTTACTTATGGACTATGAGTTAATAACACAGTGGGCATGGTAGCACACATATGTAATCCCAGCGCTGGTAACAGATGGGAGGAACAAGGGGTCAAGGTTAGACTCTACAACAGAACAAGCTTGAGGCAGCCTGGACTACTTGAGACCCAGAAAGAAAAAAAGAGAGAAGAGAAGAATAGGGAGAAGGAGAAAGGGAGAGCGAGGGAGATGGAAAGGGGGGAGAGAGGAGAGGAGAGAGGAGAGAGGAGAAGGGAGAGGAGAGGAGGGAGAGGAACTAACCCACTCGCGCTTTGGCACCCACAAGCTTGTGTTAAATCTAGCCTTTGTCAGAGAAGCTTCTAATCTCAACAGCCCGTGGTATGGTGGCCTGAATGAAAATGGGCCCCATAGGCCCACAAGGCATAGCACTAATAGGAGGGGTGGCCTTATTGGAGTAGGTGTGGCCTTGCTGAAGTAGGCGTGGTCTTGTTGGACGAAGTGTGTCACTAGGAGTGGGCTTTGAGGTTTCAGATGGTCAAGCCAGACCCATCCTCCCTCCCTGCTGCCTGCAGATCCAGAGTAGAAGCCCTATTCCAGCACTATGTCTTCCTACATGCTGTCATGATTCCTGCCACAATGATATATGGACAAAATCTCTGAACTTTAAGCCAGCTCCAATTAAATGTTGTTCTTTATAAGAACAGTGTGAACATTGCCATGGTCACACTGTCTCTTTACAGCAATAGAAACCTAATGATGACACCATGGTTAATGCAGAACCCTGTAACTGACAAAAGTGTCAAAAATAAGCAATGGTATAGTACTCTAAACACTACAGCTCTATCACCCACTCCAAGGCTCAGGAAACATCAGAGAAGAAGGTACAGAAAAAAATAAATGTGAGATCCAGAAGATAATGAGACCTGTAAAAAAGGGTATCTTCTGCATGTGACATACAATTACATTCATGAGCTCAATACAGTTGTGGTTATAGCACAAGACCTACACAGACTGGACATTGACATGTCATCATGGATAAGGAAGGCCCCATGAGGCCCCACCCTTCCCTCCAGAACTACTGACGACTAACAGCTGTTGGGATTGCTCTTGCTCTAGAAAATAACTTCCCATCCACACTTGAGCAAGACACTTGAAATTGCCCTGGGGGCAGGGGAGGCGCTATAGATCACCTGGGTACCATTCCCAGCACCTGCCAGTCAGCTTGCAACTGTCTGTAACCCCAGTTCCAGGAGCTCCAACACCCTCTTCTGACCCCCACAGGCTCCTGCACAACAGCACAACATGTGCTTGGTGCACAAACATGATCTAAGGGGTGTGAGGACACACAAACACACACACACACTGATAAAATCAAGCAAAAAAATTCACACATAAAATCAAGTAGACAAAAGGAAGACATGAAGTACATGGGGATGGGGTGCGTGGAGGTATGCAGGGACAACTCAGCAACTGAAAGCACTGGCTATTCTTCCAGAGGGCCTGATTTCAGTTTCTGGCACCCTTATGGTGGCTTATAACCATCTATAACTGAAGTCCCATGGGATCTGATGCCCTCTTCTGGTATGCACACATGGAGACAAAACCCTCCTATCCATAAATAAACATATGTTTAAAAGAAGAAAGCAACGTGAGAAAAGGCCTTCAGTGGGAGGAGAAAGATCAAAGATCAAGGCCAGACATGCTTCTGCATGCTTTAATCCCAGACAACTGGGGCAGAAGCAGGTAGATTTTATGAGTTCAAGGCCAGACCTGTCTACATAATGAGTGCCAGGCCACACAGGGTTATAGAGTGAGTCCCTGACTCAAAATTCAAATATAAACAAAGAAAATTTAAATCTAACTAGGAAACTACTCAAATTCATTATATAAATGTATGAAATTGTCAATTTTGTAAAAAGAAAAAGAACGACTTGAGAGGTAACTGAAAAAACTTAAATATGGGCTGAATTGCATATGCTATTAGAGAGCCATTGTTGATTTTTTTTTTTTAGATATAATGACATCTTAGATATCTAGAAAAATATTTTCAACTTTTAAAGATGCACGCCAAAGTCCTTAAATGTGAAGTAGAGTTGTTTGTGATTTCCTTTAAAGGAGCACAGCCAAAACAACAGTAAAATACAAAAAGGAATTTAGAGGCAAACCAAATACGGCAGTGGGATGCAGGTGAGGCTCTTAGAGCTCGGCTCAGAAGGAACTCCTCATGCCTGCTAATCCCACCCACCCAGCTTCTCACACAGGAGAGCCTGCATCCACTTACCCCAACTTGCTAAGAAGACTTAGTAATTTCTGTGGGGATCAACTTTTTTCCTTTTCTATTTTTAAGCACTCTCCTCCAACTCCAGGTTTTCCCAACACCACCTAGTTATCACCCAGAAGTAAGAAATCACTGTTTTCCAGAAACCTGGTCCATCACCTGCACAGGAGGTCCCAAAGATTCATATGTCAAAGCCCCAATATGGCCACTGCTCTTTGATGTGAGCCCCCTGCCACACCTCCCAGGGGATGTCTTACCTTTCGTGTCCTGCATGACAATTGAGCTGTACTTTAAGAAGGTTATCAGTAGATTGCTGGTCTGTACATCTGCATCCAGTGAGAGTTCCACAGAACTTATAACTGGAATAGAACAAATAAAACACTTAGCCCATAACATACCCACCTAACACTTCTACCCACAGCCAATTTGCCAGCAGGCCAGAAAATGACTAAATAAGCTTTCCCCACAACAGAAGGAGGGCCCAGTGCTTTCCGTAAGACTTTTAGCTGCTCTTACTAGGTCTCTGGAGGCCTCTACCCCACACCCCCCCAGAGCCTGTCAATTTTCTTCTTCACCCAGTGTAGAGAGTTGTTCTCCTAATGCCCTAGAAAAGGATGTTGAGTCCATTCTGGCCCCAAGAAATCGACAATTCAAGGTCCTCTTAGAGAGTCTGTCAATTCTAACTAAAGGAAAAAGTTACCACCCTGACATAAATGAGCTTGACTTTGACGGCTCTCTCACTTCAAATAAAGAGAAATCTTGAGAACAAGTCTGAAGTAGCCAAGAGGAAAGGAGCACGGGCTGGGGAAGAACTAGGTCCAAACTCTGCCCCTTCAGATCGACCCCTCGGGAGGGAACCTAAGACGCAGCATCAGACAGGAAACAGGTGGACATCACTGACTAGCCCCCTGGAGTTGGAATTTTACATGTCCAGCCTCTGTCTGCAAGAAAAGATCCTTTTGCTTACTCTCGCACCCTCTCTGAGTCACGGCCTTAGAGAACAATGGGAAGTCAGACCAGACTGACCCAACCACACAGTTTTAACTTAGCGCTCCCAAGATTCAAAGACTTTACATTAGAATTAGTCAGCTTGTTCAGTGTTTTAAATGTCTAAAACAGAATACATATACAAAAAGAGCCTCAAGATGGCACAGGGATGTTTGAAAACCTATAGCTTTCTGCTATATTTTAAACTATAAACACACTGCTAAGTTTGGGGTATTAGTCATAATATATATTCATAGCCATTATGGATCCCTCTGGAGTTATTACAATGCAATGCAGAGGACATTTATTAACAATGGGAAGCACTGTACATTATGGCTCCACAATACACAGAAAAAAAACCTATGAAAAGAAATTAGCATGTCTAATCCTTGGCTCTTACCCATAATTTGGCTGCAAAGAACAAATACAAGATAAATTTACTTTTTAAATAAATTAAAATATTTCCTAGCCAGACTGAGCTATGGAGTGAGACCCTGTCTCAAACACAAACAAATCCAAAAGGTTTTAATTCATGCTAGAGCTCAATAGCACAGGCTATCATCTCAAACCACAGCCATTTTGAACTCAGAACCCATGATCATTCCTTTGTTATCTAACTAGTAAGTGGAGTTTTACCCTACTCACACACAGTGATAACTAGAAAACTCTCTTACATAATATAGTAGAAATATAGAACTATATGTATTTTTAGTTTACCAGAAAGTCCTCTCATGCCAAGGCGGAGTTGTCAAATGTCAAGTCTGAGCTGCGAACAAATGTTACAGCTAACTGCTGGCTTTTAAAAATAATAGTGCCAGTGACATACCTTTAAATATAACTGGGCTACAGAGCAGCACTATAATTAAAAACCAAAAATTGAAAACAAGGCTATAATACTTTAGGACCCCTACAGAAAGTAAGTTAGGGAAGAATTTAAAAAGAACAAATAAAATAAAGACAGAATCAAATCCCTCACAAATTAAAATCTCCTTCCTAAGCAAGCTTCAGTCCTTAAGTGCTGGCTTCATAGTTCTTCCCAGTAGCTTTTGTCGAGAAAGACAGTCATCTGAAAGTGGGCTGATCTTCCCACTAGAACACTAAAGGCTTAGTGGTTGTAGGTAAGCACAAATCCTGCCATTGCATAATCAAGTGTGTGGGTGAAGTGTTCACAATCAACAGTTTGAAAGGCAGTGCTCTGAAGCATCCAAACCCCAACATCACATGAAACTGAGATAGATATATATACACACTCACACTCACAACCACACATTTATGGCTCTGGATATCCATGGTAACTAGGCAAGCTTCATCCTTAAAGAAGAAATACTGTGTTTCTATTGGCTTATCCAGTGACCTGAATAAACAGATGGGCAGGCAATCCTCACTATGCTTCTTCTCATTAAGATATTTTGGAATTTGGCTTTCAATTCTAAACAGATCCAATTTGCTGTCATAGATCTGGATATCAATGACACCTCCGTGCTGCACATCTCTGCTGTGTGTACTGCCTTAGAATGCAAATGTGCGAGTACCACATAAAAATGTAGGGGCCAAGGCTGGAGAGATGGCTCAGTGGTTAAGAGCACTGACTGCTCTTCCAGAGGTCCTGAGTTCAATTCCCAGCAACCACATGGTGGCTCACAACCATCTGTAATGGGATCTGATACCCTCTTCTGGAGTGTCTGAAGACAGCTACAGTGTACTCATACATAAAATAAAAATAAATCTTCACAAATAAAACATTACTAGTGTTGTTGCTGAGCTCGTGTGTTCTGACATGCACATGAAGGTGAGGGCATGTCTCTCTTTCTACCTTTATGTCCATAGCTAGGGATCTAGTTCAGGTTCTCAGGCTTGTACAGCACACACTTTCCTCACTGAACCATCCTGCCTATGCCAAAGTTGGATATTTGTTATACTCATTACACAAAATGAGCTCAACATTTGAAGAATAACATCAAGTAGTAATGTATATATTTTTAATTGTTTCAGACAGGGTCTCATAAAACCCAGGTTGGTCTCAAACCCACTATATAGCTGAAGATGATCCTCCTGCCTCCACATCCATCACCATGTGCCACCACGCTGACTTTATAAGGTGCTGGCAATCAAGCACTCTGCCATTGAGCTACAGCTGCCACCATATATATAATCAAATAATGTCTCTCCCCTGAGCGTCTCGAGCAACCCGAGAGCTTGCAGGACAGGTGTTAGCCAGGGGGCAGTCACTTTCAGCTCTTTCAGAATTCTAAGACTACCTAACGAGGACAAACCAAGCTTATACTGTTTCTTGGGTTGTGTTTGATTGTTTGGGGGTATTTAAGACAAGAACTCTCTATGTACACCTGGCTGTCCTGGAACATAGTATATAGACCAGGCTGGCCTCAAACACACAGATTTCTCCCTGCCTCTGCCTCCCAAGAGCTAGGATTAAAGGTGTGTCACTGCCACAACCCTGGCTACTCAGTTTTTGAGATGTTTCATGCAGCTACGGCTGGCCTTGAACGGATCCTCCTGCCTCTAGTGCCTCCTGCCTCTAGTTCCTCCTGCCTCTAGTGCCTCCTGCCTCTAGTTCCTCCTGCCTCTAGTTCCTCCTGCCTCTAGTTCCTCCTGCCTCTAGTGCCTCCTGCCTCTAGTGCCTCCTGCCTCTAGTTCCTCCTGCCTCTACTTCCTCCTGCCTCTAGTACCTCCTGCCTCTAGTACCTCCGGCTGCAGCTGCAGGTATGCACTACCACACATAGCTTTAAATAGCTCCTTTCTTTTTTTTCTTTTAAGATTTAGTTTTGGTCAGGTGGCAGTAGTGCATGCACCCAAGTCTTCAGGGCTGGAGTGTTACATTCTCTGGTACATACTGACATGGGTGATGGGAACTGAACTCAGCTCCTCTGGAACAGAAGTGCTCTTAACCACGAAGCCATCTCTGCAACCCCACATGTTTCTTACATGCAGAAGAAAGACTCCATCCAACTATCTTTCCAAATTTTCCTCTGGAACTTCAGAGCCTAAAGCATATCATCACATACTCCTCCCCCAACTTTTTTTTGAGGGGAGACGCATTGGTAACAAGTGTTTCTCCTTTTTAATTATTAATTAGTTAGTTTACATCCCAAATACTGCCCCCCCCAGAGTCCCTCACCCATCCCTACACCTCTGAGAAGGTGGGGCCCCTCTGGGTATCCCCCAACCCTGGTGCATCAAGTCTCTGTAGGATTGGGTGTATCCTCCCCACTGAGGCCAGTCAAGGCAGCCCTCTGCTACAGAATGGGGGGTGGGGGGAGCTTGGTCCAGTCCAGGTATGATGCTCTTCGGTTAGAGACAGTGTTCTTTGCCGCCTGGGCTGGTCTGAAATCCCTGTGCTGAAGCGATCCTTCCATCCCAGACCCCGCATGCCGGGAGTACTGGGCATATGACACAGCCCAGCTCAAACAAATTCTTCCTTTCCTTTTTCCTTTTCTTTCTCTTTTCTGGCTTTTTTCTCCTCCCTCTTGAGGATTAAACCTAGGGCTCATGCATGATGAGCAAGCCCTCCATCACTAAAGTATACCCCCATCCCTTCTTCAATTTAAAGTTGACCAGGTAAACCAAGCAGGCCTTGAACTTATAATCCTTCTACTTCTGCCTTCAAGTAGCTGGGATTACAGATGTACACCAATACTAATTACCCACTTACACAAATTAAAAGAACAATTAAAAGAATTAATAAATGTTCTTTGCTCAACACAGCTGTGCTTAACCCTGAGTGATCTAGAATTAGCCAGGCAGTGGTGTCACACGCCTTTAATCCCAGCGCCCAGGAAGCAAAGGCAGGCAGATCTCTGATTTTGAAGCCAGCCTGGTCTATAGAGTGAGTTCCAGAACAGCCAGGGCTACACAGAGAAACTCTTGAAAACAAAGAAACTAAAAAGAGAGAGAAAGCTCTAAAATCATATTAATCAAGAACACAATAATAAAAGTGGGGGCCTCACCATCAGAGGAGGGCGGTGTAGTCCCAAGCGGTGTGACTGGGGTTGTAGGAGTAGGGCTGGCAGGGGCTGTCACCAACCCCATTTCTGGATGGCTCTGAAAGAGGACACAGGTGGGTAAGAAAACATGAAGTCTACTTCTCGGGAAGTCTCCCCTACCAAAGACGGTTTCCCACAATCGACCTGAGACCGGCAGCTCCCTGCAGACCTGTACCTAGTCCTCCTGAGTGCCTTACTATCAGGGCCCGCTGAGCTAACAAGATGCACTGGGAGTTAGTTTTCATTATGAAACTTGGGTTCCATTATAGATTTTTCTGTTGAGCCACATAAATTAAAAAAAAAAAAAAAACAAATCATTCAGAAGTATGGACTACTTTCACGACCACAGAACTGACAAACAGACATAACAGACCAAGGGAATGGTAGGACCCATAAAAGTGCTGTTCTGAGTCCAGCCTTGCTGTTCCACCAGCAACAACAACACAAAACAAAAACCCAAGAGCATGTGAGCCAGCAAGGTGGCTGAAGGGAAAAGGTACTGGTTGCCAAGCTAATGACCTGAATGACAGGACCCAATGACAGAATAGAACCAACTCACAAAAGTTAAGCAGGAGTGTGTAAAGTGTCAAGGCAGAGGCAAAGAAAGTCGTCCAGTAGAGACAACACAGATGGCCACTGTGTCCTTGGTTTTCCTGGCCACCTCAACTGAGAGAAGAAAGCTTATAAGCAGCCCTTTCCCTTTCCAATAGCTCTGCCAGTCCCTCATCTTTCTCACATCTTCTAAAGCCATTTATGGAATCTGACAGATGAGAAACTCGGCAAGAATAGTAGATAAACTTTCTGACATTATCTTATAAAACTGTAAGGGTCCAAAGCATACCCCAGCACATTGTTTTCAAAGTATAGCTTTACTTTTTGGTTAAAATTCTACTAGTAGATTACTTTAAAAGAAATATACACACCAGGCATGGTGGCATATGCTTTTAATCCCAGAGTTCAGGAGGCAGAAACAGGTAGATCTCTTAGTTCAAGAACAGACAGTCAGGCATACACCATGAAATCCAGTCTTACAAAAAAAAAAAAAAAAAGGGGGGGGGGTGGATATGAAGAAAGAAACTTACATATTTTAAACAGTGTGTCATCAAGATAAAAACCCTTCTGTCTTTTAAGATAGCTTCCATGGGCTACAGTCCTGGCTTGGTTTAGTCCCTTCCTGTGCCAACTACTGAGGATATCCCTGAGGTGTATGAACAAGTATCTTATGTCTTCTTAGTTTCAATGTGTATGCACTATTTTGTCTGTTAACAGCTAACACATCTGGTCAGAAGGCTTTTTGACTTTTGTTCTCTGGAAACTGGTAAGATAATGCATAAGTGACTTGGCCTATATTATCCCCAGTTCTAATTCCATGAAGACTTAGAAAAGAGACGGAGTGACAGAAAATTCCAAAAACTACGTAGAGCAAATAACCTCAGCAGACGCTGCTAGATAAAATGCAGCAGCGTCACCTCTTTCAAAGGGTGACGGAACCAGCAGGTTAGTGCAGCCGCTAACTCTGCATGACCAGTTGAACGCATTCACTTGAGGATAGCACAAAGCAAAGGCAACGGAAGCAACTCCGTTACTACCGCTGATTAACGCAAAGCAGAGTTTAGACAGACACAGCCAGACGGGCTTTTTAACGGAATGAACCTGTGTGAAATTCAAGGGGAGGGCTGAGGAGACAGCTCAGAGAAAGCGTTTGCCTAATATGGACAAGGCCCTGGATTTGATCCCACAACATCACAAAAACTAAAGATAGATAGATAAAATTAAATTTGAAGGAGAAAGGGGTACGGGGGTGGTGTCTCACTTTGTAACCCTGTCTGTCCTGAAACTCAGAGATCCACTTGCCTCTCTCGCCCAAATGTTAGTATTAAGGGTGCAGGCCACCACACCCAGCCAGGATTGGGGTCACCAACCTGAGCCAAAACTGTGATGAAGTTTCGATTTAAATGGACAGCTTCATAGAGCGCCAAAAGAATGGCTTCATTGGTTCTAAAGAAAAAGAGAACAAGTCAGGTTCCTTCCTAACGAGCAGATGACATGGGACACATTCTAACCATCAAGAGCTCCTCATTGCCAATCCCTCCATTCACCCTTTAGGTTTATGCAAATGAACTTAGTTGAGAACCTGAAACCCTAGGACCAGTTCTTCCCACCCCTTCCCAACTAAACCTGTAAGAGGTGGATACCCAGCCCTCGGTCACTTCATTCCAGAGACGAAACTGGTAATGGTGACCTGAACACTCAGGAGGCAGAAGCAGGAGGACTGCTACAAGTGTGAAGCCAGGAAGATTCATACCGAGAGTTCCAGAGCAGCCAGGATTACACATAAAAGATTATGTCTCAAGACCTTTTTTTACGATACTGTCTCATGCTGCCCAGACTGGCCTCAGGCTCACTACATAGCAGAGGATATTTGTAAACTTCTGCTCCTCCCACCTCCACCTCAGGAGTACTGGGATACCAGGTATATGCCAATCACACTCGGTTTATTTAATGTGGATGATCAAGCTGAGGGCTTCATGCATGCTAAGCAAGCACTCTACCAGACCTAGCCTCTAAAGCAAAGATCTTTAAGAACCCATCGTTGCTTAAAACTCAAGAAACACTTCTCAAATCATAAAAAGCTTTTAATCCACAAAATGTTGCCAAAAGGTTCTATTTTCTCCCCACACTGAAGTCCAAGGACTTACTGTACTGAGAGCTTCTCGTGGGCGTCTGCTATGAACATGCTGCCCACCTGTGGAAGGAAAGAGTAACAGCAGGTTTTATGCAGGAGGACAGGCGAGGGGCTCAGCCCCTCAGGACTAAACCCATGAACAAACCATGTCTCTGCTAACAGAGAACAAGCAACTCTAGACCACCAGTCAGACCTTGAAAACTGTAAAAGACTTACAAGTAATGAGTGTAAAAATGAGATTCCTACTAAATCATCAGTGTCAAGGTAGCTGTCAGCCTAAACACTCTCATTGCTGTATGCTTCCTAGAAGCTGTTTAGTGCAGTCAGAAACAAACTCACAGAGAATTTCAAGCTTGTCCTGAAACTCAGATGTTCAAGCTCAGTGTGGGCTATATATGGAGTGGGAGCCAGCCTGAAACTTGTCTCAAATGGAAATTAAAGAAAATAATTATTTAAACTTCAGAGAAAGTAGGCTGATACCAACTATGAAAAGCTTTCAGATCACAGAATTTTAACTTACACACTGTCAGAGAAAGCAAATAAATAACTGACACAAGCTGCCTCTAATACACATGATTTCAGAAGTCAGGTGTGGTCAAAGTGCCTATAAACTAAACACTAAGGGGAAGGATCCGGAGTTCAAGGTCACCCTCAGCTATATAACAAGCTCAAGGCCAGCCTGGATTTCACGAGACTAGGCCTAAAAAATTGAAAATGTCTGAGAACAACATAATTATATCTAATTCTCATAATCAAGTATTAATATAAAATTCAATTTCTATAGCCTATGAGACCCCCTCAGTGATTTATGTCTTAGAGTTAAAGCATTTATAAGATTCTTTTGAAATCAGGCTCTTTTAAAAAAAAAAGGGTAAGGATGAATAGGTACCAGGAGAAAAACTGCCTGGGGGGAGGAACAGTTGTTTTGTGCAGTAAACTCAAGAAACTGTCTAAACTCTAGGGCACTTGTATACTAATGCCCCCCAAAATGGGTTCCAAATTTGCCTACATTTTAGGACCCACTAGGTATATTTATCTCTCCCTCTTTTTTTCTCCTTTTTATAGTTTAATTTTTTTTATTTTTTTTTTTTTACCTTTTTTAAGATTGATTTTATTGCCAGGTAGTGGTGGCTGGCATACACCTTTAATCCCAGCACTCAGGAAACAGAGGCAGGCAGATCTCTGTGAGTTCAAGGGCAACCTGGTCTACAGAGTGAATTCCAGGACAGCCAGGGATACAGTAATTTGAAAACCCTGTCACAAAAATTTTAATATATATATTTATATATTTATAATATATTTGTTTTATTGTATTTTGTGTGTGGGGGTGTTATTTTACCTGTGTGTATGTGTGTGTGCCACATGTGTGAGAGCCACTGGAAATAGAGTAGTGGACAGTTAACCGACAGCCGGGAACTGGAGCTGGGTCCTCTCCATGAGCAGCCAGTGCTCTAACTGCTGAGCCATCTCTGCAGCTCTCTCTCTTTTGTACTTTTGAGACAGGGACTCAGGATGTCCTTTCCCTCTGCCTCTCAACTGCTGGCATTACAGGTATTTGTCCCATTCTAGATTTCTGTCACAAAGATCAATCCCATTGGCTGATACAGCGCTGACGGTTCAGTGCCTGCCTAGCATTCCCAGAGCTCGGGTTCAGTCCTCAGCACCGTACAAACAGAGCATGGTAGTGACATGCCTCCTCATTCAGCTACCAGGGAGCAGCACCAGGGAAGACTCATGGCCACACACGCCTGTGTTCCAGTCAATGGAGCCAACTTATTCTCCAAGCAGAGTCAATTCTTTTTGTTTGTTTGTTTCTTTCTTTCTTTCTTTTTTTTTTTTTTTGGTTTTTCCAGACAGGGTTTTTCTGTGTAGTTCTGGCCATCCTGGAACTCACTCTGTAGACCAGGCTGGCCATGAACTCAGAAATCCTCCTGCCTCTGTCTCCCAAGTGCTGGGGTTAAAGGCATGCGCCACCACTTCCCGGCAGCAGAGTCAATCTTGACCATGCACTCAAGGTGGTCTTGAATATGTAGACTTAGGTAAGCCTCATCTCATCAAGCAGCCCACACAGCAAGACAATTCTTTTTTTTTTTTTTTAAGATTTATTATCATATCTAAGTACACTGTAACTGTCTTCAGACGCACCAGAAGAGGGCATCAGATCTCATTACAGATGGTTGTGAGCCACCATGTGGTTGCTGGGATTTGAACACAGGACCTCTGGAAGAGCAGTCAGTCCTCTTAACCGCTGAGCCATCTCTCCAGCCCCAAGGCAATTCTTTTATTGGTGGTGGGCTTTGGGTTTTGGTTTTTTTATTTTTGTTTGAGAAAAAGAGTCTCTCTACTTAGCTTTGATGGCCTAGAGCTCAATATATTCACCAGGATGGCCTCGCATTCAGAGATCTGCCTGCCTCAGCCAAAGTCTATGTTAATGTGTACCGTTTCTTTCTTTCTTCCCTTCTTCCTTCCTTTGGTTTATTGGTTTTGGGTTGTTGTTGTTGTCGTTGTTTTGAAACTGGGTCTCATCGTGTAGCCCTGGCTATCCTGGACCTTACAGAGATCCTCCCGGCTCTGCCTCCCAAGTGTTGGAATTAAAGCTATACACCATGCCTGCTTCTTTCTTTTTGAAACCAGATTTCTTTATGAAACCCAAGCTATTCTCCTACTTTTCGGCCTCAGTCTTCCCAATGATGGGATTAAGCAGCCACTAAGTCCAGTTGTACTTTTTCTTTACTAATTAATCAGGGAGAGAAAAAAAAAAATCAGTCCTAGAAAAACCAAAGCTGTTTTTTACCCTATTTAACCTGGTTTTGGAACTTACTAAAAATGCTGTGGTTGTGGAGAGGGTACGGCAGCCCACAACTGTAACCTCAGCATTTGAAAGTTTAGGGCAGGGCTGTCCTGAGTTCCAAGTCAGTCAGAATCTCAGTCTGTAACTAGAATTCTTCTTCTTTTACTCATTTATTTATTCATATTTTACGTGCACTGGTGTTCTGTCTGCATGTGTGTTTGTACGATGCTGTCAGATCTGCTGGCGTCACAGATAGTTGTGAGCTGCCAGATGAGTGCTGGGTATTGAACTCGGGTCCTCAGGAAGAGCAACCAATGCTCTTAAGTAAGGAAATGCAGTTCCAAATAAAACCTCATCTGTTCTCTCCTCCTTACACCATTGCCTCAAACACAGCTGAACTCCTGAGCCCAGAGATGCCCACCCCTGAAGTCTTCCTGGACTTCTCGACAGGAGGGAAAAATACAAGCAGAACTTACCATATTTGTTAAAGCAGAAAAAAACCCACTCTGATGTTCTTCTTCCTTGTCTTTATACTGCCTAAAAAGAAACTAAATTAAACTTGAGAATTTTTTTTTATCATGTATCTATCCGACCCTGACATTCTAGGGAATCAGGGCAGAGTACTCTTAGAACGTCTGACTCCATAAATCTGAAGCACGATGACGCTCTAGCCACGGCAGTTCCCCCGCAAGTGAGAGGAACCCATCTGCTCTTGAGGTACTGTGTACCAAAAAGCCTGGCTACTTTGGGAGAGCCTTAGAAAGCAAGCTGCACAAGTGTGAAACTCTCTAGCATATGGCTGATCCCGTTATTGCCCAAACAGATGATTACTTGAAAAGTATGGCAGTGAAAATTCTTTCAGGCTGTGACAGTGAAAACCTTGTTTGTGTTTGAAGAAGGAAGAAAGTTGACTGGCTAAGACATCTGAGGAGATGGGGCATACTTGAAGTTTTAAAACCCAAGTGTATGTGAGGAATATGCAGAGAAGCAAGAAAAATCCTGCAGGCCTTCGTGGGACTTCAGTATTTCTGGTTTCCTCCATGGAACCCCAGACCCTTCCTTATCTATGGGATGAAAACCGAGCATCAATTTATGAGACCGTGAGACTGAGCGCGGGTTCTGGGAAGCTGAGTCACTGATGAAGAAGAAACATTTGCTTCAGGAGTGGAGTTCAGGAATCGAGCTCGTCCTTCACTTGCATAAGGTCCTGGGCCCAACTCTCAGAGGAGAGAAGAAGGGAATAAGGAAAAATTGGCACATCTGTCAAATTAGACTCAACTCAATGCACCTTCTCTTTTTATTCTTTTAAAAATTTTAGCCAGGGGGGCAAGAGAGATGGCTCATCAGTTAAGAGCACTGGTTGCTCTCCGTGAGGACCTGAGCTCAGTGTCCAGCACCCATATGGCAACTCACAACCATTGGTGACGCCAGCAGATCTGACACCAACATCACACAAACATGCCTGCAGATAAAACACCAATGCACATAAAATATAAATAAATAAACCATTAAAAGAAGAATAATTTTAGTTGGGCAGTGGTGGCACATGCCTTTAATCCCTGAATTTACAAGGTAAAGGCAGGAGGATCTCTGGGTTTAAGGCCAGCCTGATCTACAGAGTGAGTTCCAGGACAGCCAGGGCTACACAGAGAAACCCTGTCTCAGAAAACCAAAAACAAACAAAGAATTTTAAAGTGATAATGGCATTTACATGACACACTGGGCAAAAGGATAAAGCAAGCTTAGTATCTATAAGACCAGTGAAATGTTCTATAACAAAATACCAAAGGCTAGAAAAGAACGTGCCTAGCTGCTAAACTAAAGGTGGAGAAAAACTTGATGGGTGCTTTTCCCTGGTGTTAGCAAAAAACCCTTTGGACATATGAAGCTCAACTATAACAAATGCGCCTGCATGCAGCTATGTCTTTATTCCTTTAGGATAGGTTAGGAATTTTTACCTAAGAATTCTAACAAGCCTCTTCCCGACTCACCCCGTTCAACTGAACATTGGCTTTTTTCCCTCTGGAAACGCACTTACCTGTTGTACTCAGATAAAGCCTGAGTGATCACAAGCCCCATTCCCTGGAAGAAAAAAATACAACACTCTGAAATAAGCAAAGAGCCTTGAGGTGTTGGCTGCACTGCTATAGCTCAGCCAGGGAAAACATTAAGGCCCTACAGTCTGTACCCAGGATGTGCTGACTGCGATCTGACGTGAAGGACAGAGATTCTTAGTAGAATTTTGTTTGCTTGTTTTGTCAAAGCAGCAAAACTCCTAAACCAAGGGGGGTTGGGAACATCCTCTTTAGAAAGATTGTTTATCTAATTATTTTGCTTCATGTTCCCATAGACCATTTAAAATTGAGTAACGAGACGAAACAAGCCAGTGTAGGTCACTGAGGTTCACCGGCATCATTTTCACTTCTGAAAAGGCGAGTAAGTGAGAAGACTCAAAACAAAGAGACCTCACAGATTGCACAGCCACAGCAAAGGCGATAGTGTGTCTCCAATTAAATTACGCTAAATCTAGGAAAGCCATTCTCAGGACATAAGAAATCAGGACAGGGAGCTGGTGAGATGGCTTAGTGGGGAAAGGATATTGCTTTGAAGTCTGAAGGCCTGACTTCAATCCCCAAGACCCATAGAATGAAAGAAGAAAACTGACTCCTGCAAGTTATCCTTTGATGTGTGTGTGCGTGTGTGTGTGTGTGTGTGTGTGTGTGTGTGTCTATATGCACACATACTTGTCATGTGTGTGACATATATATAAGACACATGTCACATACACACATAAATACATACATACATATATGCACACAAACACTCACACTCTAAATAAAAAGTAAATTTTTTTGAGACAGGGTCTCAAAAACTATAAAACTAGCCTTGGCTATCCTAGAACTCACTATGTAGACCAGGCTGGCCATGAACTCAAAGAAATCTGCCTGCCTTTGCCTTTCAAGTGCTTAAAGGTGTGTGGCACCAAAGCCATCATAATTTTAAAAATGTAAAGAAAACAAGCAGTAAAGGAAAGAAGCATGGAAGAAGTGTTTGTAAAGTGAGCAGTCCCCTTCCCTTCCCTCCAGAATCCGTAGAGCATCGCATAAAGCTCTATGAAGGCCACAAGGACAAGTCGTACAGAGACTTTTTTAACCAGGGAATTTAAAAGAAATAAAAGGAAGTAAAGCCAAATATCTGGTAGCTTTTTCCTCCCTATATCTAGAAAGCAGATGTTATTTTGCAAAATTTTAAGGACACATATAGCATACATATCTGTACGTATACACACACACATAATGCATACACACCTACACATACATATATACATACATACTTACACACATGTAATACATACACACATACATATATACATACATATACATATATACATACATACACACATACATATACATATATACATACATACACACATACATATACATATATACATACACACACACACACACACACACATCATCATCATCATCATCATCATCATGTCTCAGCCTCCTAAAGTCAGGCTGCAAATTGTATCAAGCTAGTTCTTTTTTTTTTTAAAGATTTATTTATTTTTTATTATAAGTACACTGTAGCTGTCTTCAGACACTCCAGAAGAGGGAGTCAGATCTCATTATGGATGGTTGTGAGCCACCATGTGGTTGCTGGGATTTGAACTTCGGACCTTCGGAAGAGCAGTCGGGTGCTCTTACCCACTGAGCCATCTCACCAGCCCAAGCTAGTTCTTTAAGAAGGAACTTCAGGGCTGGAGAGATGACTTGGCCATAAACAGCCCATGCTGCTCTTGCAAAAGACCCAGATTTAGTTCCCAGCACCACATGATGGCTCACTACCATCTGTTATTACAGTTCTGGGAATCTGGCACCTTCTTTTGGTCTTTTCAGGCACCAAGCAACACACAAGGTTGTGCATGGCACACACTGGTAATCCTCACTGAAGCAGCGGGACCAGGAATTTGAGGCCGGCCAGCTACGGTTAAACAGTGGGATTGTCTCAGAAAACAAAATCTCGTAATAAAGCACTTGCTTCCTGGGATTCATTTGCATTTGTTTGTGTAACACTGGAAACTGAACTAAAGCTAGTAAGGTGTATCCCCTTTTTCTTTTCACTTGAGATAGGTCACACTATCTCACATGCCTTAACCTGCACTTTTCCTACCGGAGTCCATTACCAGCACCACTAACCCACCTCTCTCTTGTCAGTCTCCACTGGAAATAAGTAAGACAACAGCAAAGCGCGCAGACTCGCGATACTCACATTCAGGGTGGCCTCGTCGTCCACAATAGACAGCTTCACAATGTAAGGGTTCACAGACTATTAGAGAAAGGAGTGAAGGTAAGTGTGACCAAGTTAAGAGAGACCGCTGGCTAATTAAGGAAGTAATAACACAAATGCTTCTGTCAGCCCTCTTTCCACGGTGATGCTCCCAAAGCATCCTGCCTCCTGACAGACGGCCCCCACTGCCGGAGGATCTCTGAGCGCACCCAGGCATTGGTGCACACAAACATCAGCCTACATGCACTTTCCTCTAGGCTAGCTCATGCTTATGTTCCTGCACTTCTCTCTGGGCTAGCTCATGCTTATGTTCCTGCACTTCTCTCTGGGCTAGCTCATGCTATGTTCGTCTACCCCTCCTATTCTTCCTTCCTTCTTGCTTCTAAAAAGTGAATATCCTGAAAACTCAATCTGTCCTGCCCTACTGAGTCCTCAGGGATAGCTGTCCTCTGGGGAAAATTACACCTTCTTTCCCTTAAGACAAGCACGTGTAAGTTGCTAACTTACACTCTCCTCCCAAAGGCTCCCTAACCATTTCAGAGCTACACGCAAGGACTGATTCACCCACCCGGAAAACAAAGCCACCTCAGGGGTGGGAAGTGGCAGCTGCTTAACAGCCAGAGAGCAGTTTATGGAGCTCTGAGCCCCACATCACACCGCAGGGGGCACTGAAGGAAGGATGTTATTACCCAGGCAACAATCTGGCCAGGACACTGGGGTCTAATGGCTGTCCCATCACTTACAGCACTGGAGACTGACTTGAGTTTTCCCAGACGCAGTCTCAGCTGGGCACATATTCAAACTCATTAACGATATGAGGCCTTCTTAAAGTGAGATGAGAGCCAATGACCTGCTTCCCTTAAAAACACCCCCCACCCACGGGATATGAGGAAAGTTCTCTTAAGGACCAAGCACCAATTCCAGCCCTAGGAGGGCGAGTAATCAAAATGTTCAGACTGGCAACTTTTACAGCTACCAAGAAAATCTATTATTACCAAACCTAAAACCAAAACTGAAAAACCAATCACCCACATAGATCTCATTTAATCAAGTTTCCAAGCACATCTTTCACAGGTAAACTGGGGACAGACGAAGGTTTTGCTTTCTTAACAACCCAAATGTTTATGGTGTTTTATGTGGCACTACAGACTGTCATGCAAGATCCAATGCAGGTGGGTCCCTGGAAAAGAAAAATCAGCAGTTGGCTGGCCTGCAGATCTCACCACGTTGGCAGCAACATTAGAAGAAGCAAAGCTTTTTTTCTTTCCAAGACAAGGCCTCACTGTGCAGCCTTAGATCCCTGACTCTCGCTATACTGCGCAGGCTGGCCTTTGGCTCTCAGAGACGCCTGTTGGCTCTGGCCTCTCATCTCCCTGGGGAGAGTGGGAATTAGAGGCACGCAGGCTGCCCAGCCACAGCACGTTTTCCTGACAGGACTTCTGCAAGTACTAACCACTCACCTTCCCAAAAGAACACCGTAAGGTGACAGTGGGAGTCAGGAAGGAGCAAGACCAGCATGTGTTTGAGCAGCAGTTGAGGAACAAGGAAGGTTAATACTCTAATTCCCCTTACTAATTATGACACGCCACATAAATTACCGAATTCAATCTTCAGTCTCCCCTCCCCTGGTGCTCTGAGCTTAGTCAAGACACATAAAACCCTTAGCAGAGCACATGACACACTGAAAGTTCCTTTACTGTGTTCCATGGTTAGTCAGAGGTGTGTGTGGGTGTGTGTGTAAGTGTGTGTGTATGTGTTTATGTGTGAGTGGCAGAGAGAGACCTGTCCCTGGGTGTCTCACTGGAACCTGGGACTTGAGGCTTGCCAACCGGGAAGGCTGGCTGGCCAGCAAGTTCCAAGGATCTCCTCGTCTCCTTCTCTCCAAACTGGGATTACACACAGATGCACCAGCCTTTTCTCAGAGTGCTGTGGACTGCAATCACATCTGCCGTGTGTGTGTGTGTGTGTGTGTGTGTGTGTGTGTGTGTATTTTATTATTTACATTTCAAATGGTATCCCCTTTCCCGATTTCCACCCCCCTCCCCAGAACATCTGTCATTTTATGCATGCTTTACCAACAGGGTTATCTCCCCGACCCAGGAAAGTCCTTTACGAAAAGGAGGAAAGGGAAAGGAAAAAAAAGAATGAAAGCCGGGCATGGTGGCACACGCCTTTAATCCCAGCACTCGGGAGGCAGAGGCAGGCGGATTTCTGAGTTCGAGGCCAGCCTGGTCTACAAAGTGAGTTCCAGGACAGCCAGGGCTACACAGAGAAACCCTGTCTCGAAAAACCAAAAAAAAAAAAAAAAAAAAGAATGAAAGAGAATGAGAGAGGGAGAGAAGGGAAAAAGGAAGAGAAAAATGGAGGGAGGGAGGAAGGAGGAAAGAAGGGTGGAGGGGGGGGAACTTACAAATAGTTACAATTTAATTTTTTTATTTTAATTTAAGGAAACAACATGCTCAGGGTAGTAGATCCAGCCTGGAAGCCAGGATCTTAACCCTGCAAGAATCCCTTTCTCCTAAACACTAGTTGCCTCGACCACGACGCCCCCCAGCACCCAGCAGAGAGAATGAGAGAAGCTCAGACAGAAGCAGAGCTCACTGACTATACTTGCTGTTCCTTCCTTGTTAATTTGTTTTCAACTTTGGGGTCCTAGATCTCCAAGTTCTCCCCATCAGTTTCATTGTCTCTAAAACAGAATGCATTATTGCAATGAGGAATGACTGTACCTTATATCCTTTCCTGATTTCTTTTTGTTTTGCTTTGATTTGGTTTGTTTTTTTGTGGACAGGCTCTCTCTGTGTTAGCCCTGACTATTGTCCTGAAACTTGCTCTTGTAGACCAGGTTAGAACTCAGAAATTCACCTGCCTCTTCCTCTCAAATGCGGGGTTAGGTGTCCCCTAGCACACCCAGCTTTTTCCTCATTTCATGTATCTAACACATATCTGCCTCTCTGCTTTTAGCTAGTCTCTGACACCTTTACCTCTTTCTAGAAAGTATTATAACTTGCCTTACTGGTCATGGGCTTGACTACTGTAGTAGCTAAAATATTCTCTTTTTTTAAGATTTATTTTATTTATTATATATAAGTACACTGTAGCTGCCTTCAGACACTTTTTCTTCTCTCTCCGGCCCAGATCGCTCCGGATCAAAGATTTATTTATTGTTATATGTAAGTACATTGTAGCTATCTTCAGACACCCCAGAAGAGGGCATCAGATTTCATTATGGATGGTTGTGAACCACCATATGGCTGCTGGGATTTGAACTCAGGGCCTTCAGTAGAGCAGTCATTGCTCTTACTTGCTGAGTCATCTCTCTAGCCCTAAAATACTCTTCCTAGCACACCTTCTCCTCCTGGCTTGCATATCACTGGCCTTTAACTTTGCTATGCTCATCTGGCATTACTGGTGCTCTTGTCAAAGCCTTCCTATTCTACTGCAATTGGACTTCTTTAATAGCATCTGGGAAGTGACATATTCAAAACTGCGAATCTTAAAGAAACTGCAGCCACCAGCCTTGCCCTTCCCGGGTATATTCATTCTTCTGGAGTTTCTGACACAGCAAAGATGTAGAAATAGTTTTCTCCAGGTACTGGCTGGTTCCCATTTTTCAGGCTGACGTTTTGGGGCCCCACTGGGCTAAGCCAGGGTTCCATTTGCACTTAGAAAAGCCAAGCCACTGGCTCAGGATGGCGTATCCATGAACATTCTGTGAAACACCCAGCACTGACATCAGCACCTTGCTGTCACTCACAGCACAACCTCTTAACTTTCCTCTGCTGTTTTCCTTGCTGTTGTAAGGGCCTGTGAGTCCAGGGTACCATCCTTTGGTGAGTCATGAACCTTATACTGTTCTCAGAAGGCCCAGAAGCTTTACACAGGACAGCAACCACAGTGGCTACCTCGCCAGCCCTTTCAGATTGCCAATAAAAAAAAACAGGTATTGGGGATAAAGTACCTGTTTATTTGTAGATCTATACTTCATAGTCAGTTCTGCCAAGAAAATAAAAGTGGCCAGCTCTTGGGATTTCCGGTTCATCAGCATTGTCCTACACACTCCGGTCCCTCTAAGTACTTCCTTCTCAGAGCCTCTCCTCCTTACGGTAAGCTACCCATCTCTCCCAGGCTATCTGAATTACACTCAGTGATGCAGGCAAGGTGGCACAGGTCTGTAGGCTGAGGAGGCGGAGGCAGGAAGATTCCTGAAAGGTAGAAGCCAGCTTAGGCCCCAAACCAAGTACAAGAACAGCAGGCATGTGGCCTAATCAACAAAGTCCTGTCTCAAAAAACGGGAGGGGGAGAGGAGAGGGGAGGAGGGGGTGTTCCTAGGAGCCAAAAGCTCAAACCAAACAAACAAACAAACAAACAAACAAACCCCCTGAGTATGGTGGCACAGTGGTAATCCCAACACTCGGGCACTGAGGCACAGCTCCCCACAGACTTGAGGCCAGCTTGAGCTGTAGAGTGAAACTCTGTATTGAACTGAAGAAGGAATTAAGGGAATGAGGGAGGAAGGGAAGGAAAGAGGGAGGGAAGAAGTAAAAGGGGGGATGGAGGGAAGGAAGGAGGGAGAGGGAGATGGAGACAGAGAAGGGGAGAGAGTCAGGGCTATATAGCAAGACTCTCTTTCTTTTTTAAAAAGAAATATTGGGGGGCAGAGGCTGGAGAGAGGGCTCAGCAGTTTACAGCACTGGTCTCTCTTCCAGAAGGTGTGGCTTCCATCCCAGCATCTACACCACTCCCATCACAATTATGTATAACTCCAATTCAAGGGGCTCTGATGCCCTCTTCTGGCCTGCATGGGCACCAGGCACATACATGCTGCACAGACATACATGCATGCAAAATACCCACACACATACAATAAAAATAAATAAAACTTTTTAAGTGAAAAGAGAAAAATATAATTTGCCAAGAACATGTCTCCCACATTAAGTGATCTTTTAGAAATGGCCAAGTCCAGCAAAATGATTACGGGAAATAGCAACTGTAAACCACCTACCTCATATTTTCTGTAGTTTACCAGTAAAGCCAAGAGGACAACAGCATCATACCCATGCTCTCTGCGACTTGGGGGATGGGACAGTATCTGTAAACAAGAGGCAGAGGGTATAACCAAGTCCTGGCTCCTGGGAAGGCAGATGAAAATTTTTAAGGGATAGACTATATAAAAGATAAAAGTCATCAGAAACTCGACCTACCTGTAAAATTGCTTCAAATATACTGTTGATCATTACATACTCCAGGATAGTGTTCTGACTGATATTATCTGTAACCTGAATGCAACAGAAAGCTTTTGAAGGTCTGTAAAAGGCACACAACATCTCATGCGTAACTCCTACCCTAGCAGCTAAGTGAAACAGAAATGTTCAAGAGCAAACAAAAATATCCCAAGAACTATTTTCAAGTGAGACACAAGGGAAAGGAAAACTCAGACAATCTAAAGATGGTAGTTCTCCTAGACCAGCCCTTCTGACATGGCATGTGTCAACAGGGAGACAGTTCCACAGGTTAAGACATTTGCCACCAAGCCTAATAAACTGAGTTCTATTCCAGGTCCCACATGGTAGAAGGAAAAAAACAACCCCTGAAATTTGTGACCAACATGACTTATGTGTGGGGAAGGAGATACACAAAATAAAAGTAATTTTTTAAATTTTTAAGTAAAATAAAAAATAAAGTGGTAAGCCGGGCGTGGTGGCACACGCCTTTAATCCCAGCACTCTGGAGGCAGAGGCAGGCGGATTTCTGAGTTCGAGGCCAGCCTGGACTACAGAGTGAGTTCCAGGACATCCAGGGCTACACAGAGAAACCCTGTCTCAAAAAACCAAAAAATAGGCCGGGTGTGGTGGCGCACGCCTTTAATCCCAGCACTTGGGAGGCAGAGGCAGGTGGATTTCTGAGTTCGAGGCCAGCCTGGTCTACAAAGTGAGTTCCAGGACAGCCAGGGCTATACAGAGAAACCCTGTCTCGAAAAAACCAAAAAAAAAAAAATAATAATAATAATAATAATAATAAAAATAAAAAATAAAGTGGTTAAGAATCATAAAGCCTACAGGCTAAAAACTGCAGCAGCTGCTCCATAGATTCATTTCCAAATAGCAAAACTACATACAACTAACTTCCTTCTATACGCTCAGACCGAAAGGAAGGCTTAATACCCAGAGAGAGAGTTCCTCTTTTATTCTGGGGAGGAAGCATTGGATTAGGCTTGATTCAGCTGTGATGACGACTAACACAGAGGCGGCCACTTACGGTCACCAAGCAAAGGAGAAGCTTCAGACACAGACTCTTCAGACTCTCAGATCCTTCTGCACAGAGCAGCGAATCCAAACTCTCCATCAAGTTCTGAGGAAAGAAACAGCAAACATTAGAGCCAACCAAGTAACACACAGACCCCATCTTCTACTGTGTCATGTTACAAAGGATAATGTGCATAACAGGAATCAAGCGGAACATTGCCCTGGTCCAGGCCTTATAAGATTAAAGGAAAGACTTCAAAGTCTAACGACTTGGGGTAAAATGTTTTAGAACAACTGCAGAGCGCAATAGGAATTCACTCTTGTACTACATGAATGTGTGAAGCTTTGTACATATGGAAACTTTAAAATCAGAACAATGAAGTATTTTGAAAAAGGGAAACCTAGTGGCTTAATAACCATTCATGAACTTCCTTCCTCGCTTAAGAAAGTGCAAGATGCAGGCACACTAAAGAGGTGACAGGCATAGTATCAATTCACCACAGGCCACCTGAGCATCAGTGACATCTGAGCAGTCTAACAAAGCTATGTGGGTTCACCAAGACCAACTCCAACTGACAATGTGGTGCTTACACTAAAAAATAGCCTGTAGACATAAACTAATTGAAAGATGAAACCTTCATACTATGATAGAGGGAGGAAGGAAAAAATAATCTACATTATATAAAGGAAATGAATTCATGGCTAGAGAAATGGCTTGAAGGTTAAGAGTACTTGCTCTTACAGAAAACCTGAATTTTTTCATCCCAGTAACCACATGATAGTTCAAAGCCAGCTATTACTCCTATTCCAGAGGATATAACACCCTCTTCTGGACTCTAAGGGCATCAGGTATGCACATGGTGTGCATAAATACATGCAGGCAAAAAACAAAACAAAACTCATATACATAAAACAAATAAATCTTTTTTTTGAAGAGTAAAATTAAGGACTCAGAATGCTGTTTCAGCTGGATGTGCTGATGTGGTGACCTTTAACCCCAGCACTGGGAGGCAGAGGCAGAGGCAGGGAAAGCGTTGTCTAAAATACATCGGAAGTCACTGAGTTCCAGGATAACCAGGACTGTGAAACATAAAGACCCTGTCTCAAAATTAAAACAAAATATAAGATATTTCAGTCAAATGAACATGTGAGCATCTACCCTATACTTTCAAAGTAAGACCTGGAAATCTACTTTCAACAGGTTTTTAGTTTAATGGGAAAGACAAAAGCAATTTCAATTCCTCTAACCTCCACACATATACCATAGCATGCATGTGCACAAACACACACACAAATCAATACAAATAGTGAAGTTTATTAATAAAGTAATAACAAGACACTTGATATCAACTCCTAGCCTCAACTCACATATACACGCACACGCACACACTCACACACTCACACACACACGCACACGCACACACACGCACGCACAGTAGTTTAGCACAGTAGTGCATCCTGTAATCACAGCACTAGGAAGACAAAGACAGGAAGATCCTGGGGCTTGTGGACCAGCCAGTCGAGCCAAACTAACAAGTTTCAAGGTTCTGTGAAAAACCTTGTCTTCAAAACCATGCAGTGGAATTCGAGAGAAGACACTCAATGTTGACCTTTGGCTTCTACAGGCAACGCACACACACACACACACACAGAGAGGCACCTCTCCCTTCCCCTGACACACACACACTCCTCTCTCTCTCTCTCTCTCTCTCTCTCTCTCTCTCTCTCTCTCTCTGTTTCTGCCCCCCTCTCTTAAATACACACACACATTCTCTCTCTGTCTCTTAGACACACACACATACACACACACACACACACACACACACACACACACACACGAGATTGGGGGGGGCTGACTTTCTTGAGAAGGAAAAGGACACAGACTTTACTCAAAGGCACATGAGGATGAGGAGAGGCTAGAAATGTACTATGTGACAGAATGCTTGCCTAGCTTTCACAAGGCCCTGGGTCAATCCTGAACATAAACAAGACACATGTCTATAATCCCAATAGTCAGGAGGAATGTAATTTGGGGTGGAGGGAAGGCAATCAAAACTGATTTAAGTCGGGCAGTGGTGGCGCATGCATTTAATCCCAACACTTGGGAGACAGGGGTAGGCAGATTTCTGAGTTTGAGGCCAGCCTGGTCTACAAAGTGAGTTCCAGGACAGCCGAGGCTACACAGAGAAACCCTGTCTCGAAAAACCAAACAAAAACAAAAACAAACCAAAAAACTGGTTTAAAAATTTATAGTGGTGATACTTGTTCAATTTAAGAATCAACTCTATGATATGTGAATTATTAAATTGTTATTATAAAAAATAAAAAGATAGTGTCTTAGTGTTAAAGCCCTGTCTATGCACCATGAATGAAACCTTAGGTTCAATTCCCCAGTGTGGGGCAAGGGGAAAAGCAAAAGAAAAACTAACATAGTTTCTAAACAGTGGATATAAAAATCCATGCCAAGTGGTTGTAGCAAACACCTTTAATCCCAGCACTTGGGTGACAAAGACAGGTAGATCTCTGTGAGTTCCAGGACAGCCAGGGCTACACAGAGAAACCCTGTCTTGATCTTTTTTGTTATTTTGGGGTTTTTTTCTGTTTCTCTTTTTGGAGCTGAGGACCGAACCCAGGGCCTTGTGCTTGCTAGGCAAATGCTCTACCACTGAGCTAAATCCCCAACTCCAAAACCCTGTCTTGAAAACAAAAAATAAACAAATAAATCAAAGCGCATAGGCTGGAGAAGTGACTCGGAGGCTAAGAGCACTGGAGGCTCTTGCAGAGGACCCAGGTTGGATTCCTAGCACTGTCATGACAGTTCACAACCATCCATAACTCCACATCCACCTTCTCTGACTTCCAAGGGCATCAACCATACACACACAAAACACTCACATACAGCATGAAAAAAAAAGAAATCTAATTAAAAAAAAGCACTTGCCTAACAACCAAAGTTCAATACTTAAGACCCACAGGGTGGAAGGACAGAACCAAATTCTCAACTATTCCACATGTTTGCAAGTGTGCAAATAAACAAATTCATAAGCATAATTCTAAAAAAATTAATTCAAGGGACTGGAGAGATGACTCAGCAATTAAGAGCATTGGCTGCTCTTCCAGAGGTCCTGAGTTCGATTCCCAGCAACCACATGGTGGCTCACAACCATCTGTAATGGGATCCTATGTCCTCTTCTGCCACGTAGGCATACATACAAATGGAGTAAGCACTCGTATATATTAAGTAAATAAATAAATAAATCTTTTCCAAAAATTTAATTCAAGCCAACCACCATAGTATGTGCCAACAATCTGAGCCTACTTAAGAGGCTGGAACAGGAAGAATTATTTGAACTCATAGGTTCAAGACCAGCCTGGGCAACATAACTAGACCTATCTCAAAAGGAAATCTGGTGTGGTCATGGTGGTGTACAGCCATAACCCCAACAGTTGGAAGATGGAAGGAAAATAAAAAATCAAGACTTTAATGTCCAGTTATCTCAAGAGGCAAGAAAGGGGGCTGGAGAGATGGCTCAGTGGTTAAGAGCACTGACTGCTCTTCCGAAGGTCCTGAGTTCAAATCCCAGCAAAAACATGGTGGCTCACAACTATCCATAATGAGATCTGACTCCCTCTTCTGGAGTGTCTGAAGATAGCTTCAGTGTACTTACATATAATAAATAAATCTTTAAAAAAAAAGACTTAACTGTAGAAAGTGTAACATTAAATTTAAAAAAAAAAAAAAAGAGGCAAGAAAGGACACAAAGTCTGAAACACAGCAAAAGATATAGTCAATAAACTGCTACTATCAAGAGGAGCTCCTGGGTCTCATCAGACTCAGCAAAAATGGAGAAACTTCTGTAAACATGAGAAATGACCAAGGGCTTCAGTGCAGACTATACACTTATGACCAACATTGGAAGGAACTGGGACTACTTCAGAAACTGATGAAGAGATGCATAAACCACAAACAGAATACACCCATGTTCTTTGCCCAGATGGTATCATTTCAGTTGCCTCATTGAGAGTTGGCTCAAACAATAACTTATCCTGTGTACAAACTTGGAGACTGCATAATTAATTGCCTCTTCAAATGTATAAAACATACAAAGAAAGACACTTAAGACCTGAGGAGGGGCCGGGTGTGGTGGCGCATGGCTTTAATCCCAGCACTTGGGAGGCAGAGGCAGGTGGATTTCTGAGTTCAAGGCCAGCCTGGTCTACAGACTAAGTTCCAGGACAGCCAGGGCTACACAGAGAAACCCTGTCTCGGAAAAACAAAACAAAACAAAAAAACCTGAGGAGGGCCAGCAAGATGGCTCAGCAGGTAAAGATGCTTCCACACAAGCCTGACGACCTGAGTCAGACTCCGGCCTGCACATGGCGTGTGTGCTCACAAACATTACATATACAGGCACACAACAATTCTTCCAATGGCCAGAGGATCATCCCCTCTGCAATGACTCCATGTGTAAGTGAGTCCCAGCCCGTCAGGCTCAGGGCACCCAGGAACTGCTTAAGGGGCTGCTTCAGGAGCTGGTTTCCCTGTCTGCGCAGTGGTCTCTGATGGCTTTTCTTTACACTTAATGTTTTGTGTTTTTTTAAACTTGAGACAGACAAGCTGAAAAGATGGTTGAGTGCTTAAAAACATTCGTTGTTATTGCAGAGGATCCATAATCGGTTCCCAGCACCCTCAACAGGCTCAAAATCATTCCTAACTCCACTTCCAAAGGATCCAATACCCTCTTCAGACCTTTCAGGCACCAAGCACACATGAAGTACACAGATTTACATGCAGGCGAACACTCATAAAATAAATAAACCTAAAAATAAAGTATAAAAAAATGTTTTTTAAAAAGGTTCTACCCTCTGTAAGTCTGAAGCCAGCCTCAACTCTATAAGACCCTGTACCAAATACCTAAAAGCAGGCAAGGATGGACTCTGCGTGACAGCCCCCACCAGGTGAACACCATGGACTGACTGATCACCAGCACCACAAACCGCTGACCTTGTAACTTCTCATATTTTATCTAAGTTCAGAAATGTCAGACAAAGCTGGGCATGGTGGTTCACACCTTTAAACCCAGAACTCAAGAGACAGAGGCAAGTGTATCTCTGTTAAGTTTGAACAGGCCTTGTCTACATAGTGAATTCCAGGACAGCCAGGGTTATGTAGAGAGACCCTGTCTCAACAAAAGAAAAGAGAAGAGAAGAGAAGAGAAGAGAAGAGAAGAGAAGAGAAGAGAAGAGAAGAGAAATCTCCTAGTATGTCTGACTGCAGGCAGTATTCACATCAGCTGTCAGACAGCACATCTGGCGCCTCACCTTCATGCACAGCTCCGCCTTGTCAAAGCCCATCAGCATATTAATGATGTCAAATCCAGACGTAGATTTATTCTTCTGGTGAACTCCTCGAATAAGTGCACACAAGGTCTGCAGAGATGAGAAAAAGAATTCTTTCTAGAGAAGAAGTCTCCACACTAGGGGTGCACTAAATCTGTAGCCTCCCACTGCAACTACACAACTATGTCTTGACTAGCCAGACCTTCCATCTGTCACTCCAAATGTGAAAACAGCTTGAGTGCTAACATATAAAAACCACAAAATTAATAACCAACAGCACACCTGTAATGGCAGCACTGAGGAGATGGAGGAAGAACAATCAGTAGTTCAAGGTGAGGGTCAGAGAGCTAGCTGAGCACATAAAGGCACTTGCTGCCAAGTCGGAAAAAGAACCAACTCTCACAAGCTGGTCTCTGACTCCACAGATGCTTGTGACATGAACATGCATACGCATATACATACAAATACACATTCATGAGTGTACACATACACAAGAGGGTTGCCTGGGTTTTCTGGCCACCAACCTAACTAAAAAACAGTGAACTATAGCTCGGTGACCCTATCTCTGGGGAATGAGGCAGACAGTAATAGACATACCACTTCCTTCTCTGAAGGGAAAAAGTGAGGAGCTGGAGAAATGGTTCAGATGGCAAAGTGCTTGCCCTACAAGCCTGGTGACCCGACCTGCTTGATACCTGGAACCAGGTACAAGTGGAAGCAAAGAAGCAATCATCACACAGTCTCTAGGAGCACTGTGGCATGAACACTCCCCATACACAGTATACAAGGTAAATACAGTTTTTGTTATTTTTGCTTACTTTGAGACAGGACTCACTACATAGATGTGGCTGGCCTAAAACTCCCTATATAAATCAACCTAGCGCCGGGCAGTGGTGGCGCACACCTTTAATCCCAGCACTTGGGGAGGCAGAAGCAGGTGGATTTCTAAGTTCAAGACCAGCCTGGTCTACCAAATAAGTTCCACGACAGCCAGGGCTACACAGAGAAACCCTGTCTCAGAAGAAAAAAAAAAGAAAAAAAAAAAAAAAACCACCCTAGCTTCCAACTCACAAAAGTCCCCCTGCCTCTGCCTCCCAAGTACTGGGATTAAAGGGGTACCCACAATAAAATTTGTTTAGAGATTTATCTTTTAGGTTACGTGTATGGATGTTTGCCTACACGTGTGTCTATGAAACCACTATGTAAGAAGAAAAGGACGTTGGATCCTCTGGAACTGGAATTACAAACAGCTGTCAGCAGCCATATAACTGCTGGGAACTGAACCCAGGTCCTCTGCAAGAGCAACAAGTGCTATTGAGTCCGAAGCCATCTCTCCAGTAAGTTTTTTTTTTTTTATTAAAAAAATAAAAATAACAAGGTATGAAGTAATTGTGGAAAATATCCAGTGTATCTGGCCTCCGCACATACAAACATATACACATACACCACACACAGATACACACACACACAAATAATAATAATAATAATAATAATAATAATAATAATGCAGGAAACGATTTAGATTAGACTGGAGAGATGGCTCAGCCGGTAAGAGCACCTGACTCCTCTTCCAAAGGTCCAGAGTTCAAATCCCAGCAACCACATGGTGGCTCACAACCATCCGTAACAAGATCTGACTCCCTCTTCTGGAGTGTCTGAAGACAACTACAGTGTACTTACATATAATAAATAAATAAATCTTTAAAAAAAAATAGATTAGGCTGGAGGGCTGGGTTAGTGGTCAGAGTGCGTGCTGCTCTTTCAGAGACCCAAGGTTGATCCACAGCACCCAAGTTGGGTGATTTACAACCAGCTGTAATTATGGCACCAAAGGGTTCTATATCCTCTTCTGGTTTACAGATAGATACCTGGACTCGCATGACACAGAGACACATAATTTAAAATAATAGTAATAAATGTGTTAATTATTTTTATGTTTTACCTTAACACATGTCTGTGTACCACATACATGCCATGTGTCCACAGAGGCCAGAAGAGCACACTGGATCCCTTAGGACTGCAGTTGCAGACAGTTCTAAACTGCCATGTGGGTGCTGGGAATTGAACCCTGGTTGTCTCAAGAGCAGCCAGTGCTCTTAACCAATAAGCTATCTTTCCAGCCTATAATAAATGTTTTTTAAAACTAAATATAACAAGAAGATGGCTAACACGACAGACGTTTTATTTTAAAAAATTAGAACTAAAAAGGAAAAGAAACCCCAAACCAAATCTGACACCTAAAGATGACACCAAATCTGACATCTACAGCTTCTAACAGGTGAGCTGTAGCGCCACTCTCCTGGTAGACAGAGCTCCCCGCCTCCCAGCCAGTACCTGCAAGGCGTTGACAACCCTGATTGGATGCTCCTCCCCCAGAGCCTGGATACAGTGTTGAAATAAACAATTAATGTTGTCCTTGATCTTCATTAGCTCCTCCCCATCCAGAGACTCCAGCTTGCCTTCCAGATACTCTAAATTCACCTGCCAGAGAGACAACAAGGGCCTGAGCAGACTGCCAGGGCAGCACTCAGAACACATACGACAATCTTACCTACCAGAGAGCTCCAACACGCCACCTGCTCTTACCTTCATGAGGAAGAGCTCTTCCCAAAACCGAGGACTACACTTACTGGGGTCCTCCGTCTGAAATCAAAAAAATAAGCATGTTCAACTTTATTGCAAACTCAAAAAGCATCAAAAAATACTGTCAGCTTTACTTGTCATATTTAACTTTGAAAATGCTGTCTTTATCTTAAACTATAACAACAGAGAAAGAAAACATTTTCCATAGGCAGTGTATGGCTATATATTCCCTACACTGAAAGTAAAACATGGCTCAAAACATTTCCTTTAAATACTTCTCTTTTTTTTTTTTTTTTTTCTTTTTTTTTTTTTTTTAAAAAAGATTTATTTATATGAGTACACTGTAGCTATCTTCAGACACACCAGAAGAGGGCATCAGATCTTATTACAGATGGTTGTGAGCCACCATGTGGTTGCTGAGAATTGAACTCAGGACCTCTGGAAGAGCAGTCAGTGCTCTTACCTGCTGAGCCATCTCTCCAGCCCCTAAATACTTCTCTTTTAATAAATAAATAAAAATTAAAAGTTAGGCCAGCAGACATAGTAGTACAAGCCTTTAAGCCAGTGCTTGGAAGGCAGAGGCAGGTGGACCTCTTATGAGTTCAAGGCCAGCCTGGTTCACATATCTAGTTCCAGAACAGCAAGGAATACATAGAAAAATCTTGTCTCAATCAATCAATTAATAAGGGCTGGAAAGAACCTGGGCTATTTTTCCAGAAGACCTGGGTTCAATTCTCAGCGCCCACACAGCAGCTCACAAAAGTCTCTAACTGCAGTTCCAGGAAATCCAAACGCCTTCTTCTGGCCTTCTCAGGCACTGTGCACACACAGTACACATACATGCAGGCAAAATACCCTCACACATAAAACAAAAATAAATCTTTAAAATAAAACTACATGCACAAACACACACCCTCCGTCACCCTCAGGTACATAACAAGGGCAGCCTGTGACACATGAGACTCTTGTCTCAAAATAACAAGTAGTCCTGTTAAGATTCCACTATCTACTTATTTTTATCTTCTCTGTATTGTATCTACTCTGAATTTATTCTCAATCAACCAGACATGGTGCACAGGAATGCAATCTGAATGTTTAGGGTGCTGAGACAGGACTACCATTAAGTCCCAAGCCAGACTAACAAGATCCTGCTTCAAAAACAAAACCCCACAAATTCTGATTTTAAGGCCTGCCAATAATTAGAAGTGTTTCATCTGAGTGCACTATTTTGAGTGTGGCAAAGCTGAAAACTGGGGTTAGTTACAAGTCAAGATGGAGTTCCATCCCTCTGTTCTGAGACAAATGACTTCATCTATGAAATGAGAGTATTGTGACCAGCAGCAGGTAAAGGCCCTTGCCACCAACCCTGATGGCCTGAGTTTGATCCCTAAGAACTGCATGACGGAAGAAGAAAACAGCTGCTCTCTGACACCTCCAACCTGCCCAACCACACAAATGGGTAAAATGAATAAAGGTCTTAAATTTTTGTTTGCTTTTTCATTTTTTGATACAGGATCTCACTACATAGCCCTAAATGGAAAGAGATGTGTGTGTGTGTGTGTGTGTGTGTGTGTGTGGTGTGTGGTGTGTGTGTGTGTGTGTGTGTGTGTGTGTGGTGTGTGGTGTGTGTGTGTGTGTGTGTGTGTGTGTGTGTGTGTGTGTGTGTATGTGGATCAGGCTGTCAGCCAACTCTAATAGAAACTCACCTGCCTCTGCCTCCAAGAGCTGGGATTAAAGGTTTGTACCACTACACCTGGCCTTAAAGATTGTTTTTAATGAGGATATTATCAGCACCAATAAAGACTTCTTGTCAGGTTTAGAACTAGTATGTTTAGTAACACAAAATCTATGTTATCTATAAGTATTATTCTAATTTATATTTGAAGGCTAAAATAAATATCCAATCCAATACAGAATAATTCTGTTTTCCCCCCACATAACTAGAGAGTAAGGATGTCTAATTACTTATTCTATCTACCAACAACTTGAGATAGAATATAGCAATGCTTCTTTCTTAAAATATCTGAAATTGAAATTGCAGAATTCAAGGTACAAAAGAAAATTCCTAGGACATCTATCATTTTAAAAAAGGAGGGGCTCTTTAGGTAAGAAAAAGAAACACAGGGAGAGAGGGAGGGAGGGAGGGAGGGAGGGAGGGAGGGAGGGAGAGAGAGAGGGAGGAAGGAAGGAAGGAAGGAAGGAAGGAAGGAAGGAAGGAAGGAAGGAAGGAAAGAAGGAAGGAAAATAATCATAAAAAATGAGTCACGAGGGCTGGAGAGATGGCTCAGTGGTTAAGAGCACTGACTGCTCTTCCAGAGGTCCTGAGTTCAAATCCCAACAACCACATAGTGGCTCACAACCATCTGTAATGGGATCTGACGCCCTTTTTTGGTGTGTCTGAAGACAGCTACAAGTGGCCTCATATAAATAAAATAAATCTTTTTTAAAAATGAGTCACAAGACTGAAGAGACAGCTTAGTTAAAGCCACTTGCTGCTCTTCCAGAGGACCAGGGTTTCAGTCCAAACACCGACATCAGGTGTCTAACAAGCACATGTAACTCCAGCTCCACAGTATCAGACTCTGATTCCCTCTTCTGACATTTTGTCAAGACAGGGTTTCTCTGTGTAGCCCTGGCTGTCCTGGAACTCACTCTATAGACCAATCAGGATGGCCTCGAACTCCTAGGAATCTGAGCTTGCCTCTCTGCCTCCTGCGTGCTGGAATTGAAGGCATGTACCCCCACCACCACCCAACTGACAAACCTTTTTAAAAGGAGAAAAGTTGGGTCAGCAGGACAGCTCAGACAGTATAGGTTCAAAACCCTGGTGACCTGAGTTCAACCCCTGGGACCCACAAAGGTGAAAAGACAGAATGTACTTCCACAATCTTGTCCTCTGACCTCCACACATACTCCATGGAAATAATAAATAAAGAATATTTCTTAAAGATATCTGGGGAGCTGAAAAGATATCTCAGAGATTAACAGCAAGTTTCGCTCTTGCAGAGAACGCCATAGTTTGGTTCCCAGCACCCTTATGGCAGCTCACAATCATTGCCCTGAGCTGCGCTCCTAGCAAAGCAGTAGCCGTTTTGTTCCATGCCTTCCAGTCACTGACACAGAAGAATAGCTTGACTCAGAGCAGGGTCAAGCTGCCCACATACCCTGGTATACTCTGGAGCATGTTACTATTAGTTTTCTTAAAACTTCCCCACTGAAGCCTTCTCTCAGGGCCAAGTGGGACAGAGGTAACTTCAGTTCCAGGGGATCTGACCCCTCCCACAGGCACACGTGCAATATAAGGAACGCACCAATGTAAGTAAAATTAAATAAATTCCATTTTTAAAAAAGGTCATCGAAGAGTCGAGGTTAGGTATGGTGGTTCATGCCTATAATTGCAGCACTCCAGGCAATGTGGCTGGAGGATCACTGAGTGTGACGACAGCTTGATCTACACAGTGAGTTCCAGGCCAGCCTGAACTATACAGCAAGACTCTTGCTAAACACAAAGGACCAGCCAGGTGACTCTGAGTAGAAGAACCAAGCCTGACGGTCTGAGTTCAGCCTCAGAACCTAAACAGTGGGAGGCTGTTGCAAGTTGTTCTTTGACTGCACACATGCACTGTGGCTTGTCTTCTTCTGTACTTGTTCAAACACATATATGTGTACATACATAGAGATAAATTAAACACAACTTTAATTTTTCTTTTTTTAAAGAAACAGAAAACCAATCTAGCTGTGCAGGACAGCGGGGCCCCAGGCCTTACCATGAAAATCTCATCATACATCAGCACCACTTTTTCCTTTAGAGGTTTTTTTGAGGCTGAAGATTTCCGGAGCAAGCCTCCCCGTTTCTCTACTTGTGCCATGGCTAGAGAACCTGTGGGGTAAGGTGAGACACATTTTAGGACAGTGTAAATGTGACACCATAACAGAAGAAATACGTCGGGATGCATTTGTTCCAACCCACAGAGAATATACCTAATGCAGACACCAACTCCAGGTGGTAATGATGTCTACGGCAATAGATTTGTCAACTGTAACAAATACAGAATGGGACAAGTTGCAGACGTGCAAAACTACAGAATTTATGGACTACCACACCTTTCTCTCAATTTTACTACGAGCCAAAATGCCTGTAAAAAACAAAACTCAGCCGGGCGGTGGTGGCACACGCCTTTAATCCCAGAGGCAGAGGCAGGTGGATTTCTGAGTTCGAGGCCAGCCTGGTCTACAAAGTGAGTTCCAGGACAGCCAGGACTATACAGAGAAACCCTGTCTCGAAAAAACAAAAAAAAAAAAAAAAAAAAAAACTCATTTAAAAAACAAATTGGAGCATTGAAATATTGGTGGTTCGTGCCTGTAAACTGGGAGGCAGAGGGAAAGACAAGATGATTAAAGGTTCAGGGTCATCCTTAGCTGTAGAGAGTTCAAGGCCAGTCTGAGCTATCAGAAACACTGTCTAAAGGAGCTGGAGAGATGGCTGTGAGTTCAATTCTCAGAAACCACATGGTGGCTCACAACCATCTATAATGTGGTCTGATGCCCTCTTCTGGCATGCAGGTGTACATGTGCCTAAAGTACTCAAATACATAAAATAAATTAATAAATCTTTTTTGTTTGCTTATTTTGTTTTTTCAAGACAGGGTTTCTCTGTGTAGCCCTGGCTGTCCTAGAACTCACTCTGTAAACCAGGCTGGCCTGGAACTCAGAAATCCGCCTGCCTCTGCCTCTGGGATTAAAGGCGTGTGCCACCACACCCGGTTTAATAAATCTTAAAAGAAAAAAAAAAAATGGAAGGAGAGAAGGGAGAGAGGGAGGGAGCGTGAACAGGCAGACAGGCGGGGCCAGGGCCAGACACTTTAGGATACTACAGAATCTACTGAAATATCATTCAATGGGAATTTTTTTACGAAGAAGAAATGATAAATAATGGCTATAGATCTTATTCATTAGTCCCCTCCCCAGATCATGTAATATCAAGACTTAAAATATTAATTGCCCTATAGCACAATATATTTTAAATCCATAAAAAGTGCCAGTGGCTGAAGCTTAGGGCTGATCTAAAAGCAAACAGGAAAGCATAGTAGCTCCACCTAGAAGAAGTCTGGCCACACACATATCAGAGGAGGAAAGAAGGCAGGCTGCGGAGCTCGCAGTGCCCACAGAACAATGGTGAAGTTAAATTTCAAATATTGATCCCGCTGAGGACCATTAGGGCAGGAAGTCCACTACAGACTCATGTGCTCCATCGATCAGGTCCTCACCACTGCAGGGCACTTGCCCTTCACTGCCTCATAAATCACACTGCACTTGACTGTCTTCACAAGTCCTCGGAAAGAGACTACAGGCAGAAAACAGAAGTTAAGAAGCCAAAAATAAATATGATTTCAAAATAATAGTAATATGCTACTTTCAAACTTAACTGTATACATTTAGAATACTATTGTAGATCAAACTTAAACTTATTTTTTGGTCCTATAGAAAAGCAGTTCTAGAATCCTTACATCTTCAAGGAACTCTCCATTCTTTTCCAACTGAGACTTAAAATCCCACAGGTCTCCAGTGCATATTTACATACATCCCTCCCTCATTTGTTTTCTTATTAGCCAAGTTCCAGCTCTCTTAAATCCTGAGCTCTATGTATGAAATCTAGGCCCATACAAGACAAACAGGAGAACACTAGGGAAAGGTCTGATTTTACCTCTAGATAAACTCAAAGACATTGAACTCATTTTATAAAATTAATTTTGAAAATATACACTACCTCTCAAATCAAAACCAAAATTTTACTTAAATACAAGAGATACGCCGGGCGTGGTGGCGCATGCCTTTAATCCCAGCACTCGGGAGGCAGAGGCAGGCGGATTTCTGAGTTCGAGGCCAGCCTGGTCTACAGAGTGAACTCCAGGACAGCCAGGACTACACAGAGAAACCCTGTCTTGAAAAAAAAAAAAAACCAAAACAACTAAACAAACAAAAAAAAAGAGATACACCCAATAGTACAAAAGATTCTTAGATATCATCTTTCCCTGATACATACAGCCAAAAAGGGAGAGTCCCACCTCTGACCATGTACCAAGCACAGATAACTTCTCCAAACAGGTATTAAACACCTTTATCCTAAGAACTACATCATATACTTCTCTTAGAAACACTTGGTTCATGGGAATGCTCAGCAGAAGGTTGTTTACCAATTCTGAAATGGGAAGGAATACTTCTCAAAAAAAGTGCACACTTGCAGTCCAGATCAGCCTGAGATACACAAAGAAGTTCCAGGATAGCCTAACAGGTGACATGGCTCAGTGGGTAAAGACACTGCCAAACCTGAAGACCTTAATCCATATTTCAGGAACCTACAAGGTACAAGGAGAGAACCAACCACCCAGTTGTCCTCTGACCTCCGCTTGTATGCCGTGGGTCACATGCACCCACACAAAGACATAACTGTAATAAAAATATTTACACTTTGACCAGATGTGATGGTTTGCATCTCTAATCGTACCTCTCAGAAGCTGAGACAGGAGGACCATTAAAAGTTCAAGGTAGGGGACTGGAGCGATGGCTCACTGGTTAAAAGCACTGACTGCTCTTCCAGAGGTCCTGAGTTTAATTCCCAGCAACCACATGATGGCTCACAACTATCTGTAATGGGATCCGATGACCTCTTCTGGTGTGTCTGAAGACAGCTACCATGTACTCAAATAAATAATAAATAAATAAAACTTTAAAAATAAATCAATAAATTTTAAAAATAAAATTCAACGCCAGCAAACAAAATAAAACAAAACCCCCAAGTGTGGAGAGCTTTTGGTGCCACTTATAACAATTTGCTGCTTATAGAAATTTGGTCAAGGCCTTGTGACTGGGCTCTGGAGGAAGAAGTAGGCTCTGATGAGAATCTTCACATTTGGACTGCTGCAAGGATCAAGGTGAACCCATCCAAGAAGGTGTGGCTTCCCTCTGGTCCTGGTGACCCTGCGAAGCCCCAGACCCAGTGGCTCAGGGACTTTGCTTCCTGCTTTGTTTGATTTCTACCTGGTGTGATCTCTTTGTTCTCTGCCTTGTTTAATCTCTTTGTCTTTGATGTGAGAACTGACCCTATTCTCTGCTAGGACCTAGAATGGTGTAAAAGCTGGCTGGAAATTGAAGCCGCTTCAGCCTCAGCACTGGCTGGAGTCATGCTATAATGTTTGTCTAACTGTCTTTCTTCTCAAGCCTCACTCCTGGGCTCGAGACTCTGTAGACTGACTGAGCTGGCTTGGTCACCCAAGCACAGCGATACACACTTGGAATTCCAATACTAGAGAGATAGAGACAGAAAAACAAGAACTCATGCTCACTCTCCGTAACATAAGTTAAAGGCCAGCCTGGCACACACAGGCTCTGAGTTTAATAGTACCAACCACAATAAAAAGTCCTAGGTCAGACCTAAAATTTTAGTTAAGGCTTATTTCTATTATTTTACCAATTTCTATTATAATCTAGAAAAAACTGACAAGAAAATCAAAACAGAAGACTCAGACATTTTCCACTATATTGATCATGGCTTTGTCTTAAAACATGAAATACGAGCCGGGCGTGGTGGCACATGCCTTTAATCCCAGCAGAGGCAGGCGGATTTCTGAGTTCGAGGCCAGCCTGGTCTACAAAGTGAGTTCCAGGACAGCCAGGGCTACACAGAGTAACCCTGTCTCAGAAAAAAACAAAAACAAAAACAAACCATGAAATACAGTTGCTGCTACAGGCTGTCAAGAGGAAGACGTCCTTATCTTGGAAAAATAAATTGGAAATCAAGAGAGTCCTGTTAAATAAACTGCACACAATGCACTTCCGTGTGCACTGGATCTAGAACTGGCATGTGCTCAGCTTTCGTAAGCTCATTAGCAGGACGTCAAGGACCACAAGTCCCTAAGATACAAAAATCACGTTTACAAACATCTCCCTATGAGGATCTACACTTGGATTACAGCTAATCAATGTCCACTCCAGATCCAATAAACTCTCTACTTTAGGATCAATACTTTCTAATAAGCAAAAGGGAATAGAAGAGGAGGGAAATAATCCTGATCCCAGCTACCAAGTTTCCAAGTGAACCGCGCCCACCACTCTCCTTCCATGTGACGGGAGAGTGAACACAGCACAGGCCTCAGCTCACTAGTCTGTCGCCACCACAGAGCTTGCTGGGACTGCCACCCAAACTGCCTGGAAAGTAACTTGAAACTGAGAACATAAAGCCTCCCACTCCGGCCAGTACTCAGTACTCAGCACTCAGTACTCCCACCCATGGAAGTCAGCAAATTAGGGTTTCTGGGGCCAGAGACTATAAGAAGTATAAACTTCTCATAGGGTTTTCTTTGGGTCTCAGAAATAAAAATTGAAATTAAACTTAAAATAACGTACCTTGCGGTTGAAGAGATGGCTCATTAGGAGCACTGCCTGTTCTTCCAGAGGACCCAGGTTCAATTCCCAGCACCCACGTGGCACTCACAACTGTCTGTAACTCCAGTCTCAAAGGATCCTATGTCCTTTTCTGGATTCCTCAGGCACCAGGCACACACATGGTTCAGAGACAGACAGACATTTTTAATTTTAAAAAAGTATCTTAGGGCCAGAGACACAACGTGGTAGAAGGCATCAGTTCCAAGTGACCTTGAGGCCAATCCAGGCTACGTGAAACCATGATTAAACCCGATCCTACCACCACCCCCCAGAAGGAAAATTTCATCTGAGGAAACAAAACACCTGCTATAACCAACTGTGAAGGAAAGTGCCCTAAAACACTTCAATCAAATACTAGAAAAGGAAAAGTGAAAGTGAAATCCTTTCCAGTGAGTGAGGAGGGCAGTGGCTGACTGGCAGATACTGGCCTTGCCTGGTGTGTGGGAAGCCCTGGGCTCCATCCATAGCACCACAAACACTAAATAAAAGTAAATAAATAAACAGGAAAGGAGGAGATTCAGTAGAAGTAAATGCTGAGAAAAGTTCAGAAAGTAAAATACAAGCACAAAGAAGTCAGTCACTTATTCATTCAACAAATACATAGTGAGGGCTGGAGATGCCTCAGCAGGTAAGAGCACTGACTGCTCTTACAAAGGTCCTGAGTTCAAGTCCCAGCAACCACATGGTGTGTCTGAAGACAGCTACAGTGTACTTATGTAGAATAATAAATAAATCAAATATATATATACATATGTATATATATGTATATATGTGTGTATATATATACATATGTATATATATGTATATCTATGTGTGTGTATATACATATGTATATATATATGTGTATATATATACATATGTATATATATACATATATGTGTGTGTGTGTGTGTGTGTGTGTATATATATATATATATATATATAGTGAGCATTCTTTAGGTGACCAGGCACCAGGATGCAACAAAATACAGAATAAAAAAGATACCTGAGGATAGAATTTTCATCCCAGGAGATGAAAAAATTAAGATGAGACATCTCCAAGTGCCTTGAAGACAAACTGCCTAAGGGGGCCACTTTAGGAGATTAGAGAAGATCTCAATGAGAAAGTGACACTAGGTGTGATGGTTTGAATAGGTTTGACCCCATAGATTCAAGTGTTTGAATGTGTGGCCATCGGGAGTGGCACTAGTAGGAAGATGTGGCCTTCTTGAAGGAAATGTGTCTAAGTTTAGATGAGCTTTGAGGTCTCCTATGCGCAGGCTCCAGTGCCTGCCTGTAGAAGACAGTCTCTTCCTGGCTGCCTTGGGGTTAAGATGTAGAATTCTTGGCTCCTCCAGCATTATAGTGTGCCTGAACCTCTGAAACTGTAAGCCAGCCCTACTAAATGTTTACTTTGTAGGAGTAGCCTTGATCATGGTGTCTCTTCACAGCAATTAAACCCTAAATAAGGGGCTGGTGAGATGGCTCAGTGGTTAAGAGCACCAACTGCTCTTCTGAAGGTCCGGAGTTCAAATCCTAGCAACCACATGGTGGCTCACAACCATCCGTAACGAGATCTGACGCCCTCTTCTGGAGTGTCTGAAGACAGCTACAGTGTACTTACATATAATCAATAAATAAATCTTTAAAAAAAAAAAACAAGCCGGGCGTGGTGGCGCACGCCTTTAATCCCAGCACTCGGGAGGCAGAGGCAGGCGGATTTCTGAGTTCGAGGCCAGCCTGGTCTACAAAATGAGTGCCAGGACAGCCAGGGCTACACAGAGAAACCCTGTCTCGAAAAACCAAAAAAAAAAAAAAAAACAAAAACCCTAAATAAGACACTAGACTTAAATAACAGGAGGAAACCAGCCTCCTGAACCTTGGGGAAAGTGTTGAAGACGGAGAGAAGGTCAGTACAATAACCCGAGGTCTGAGCACACAATGCACACGCTCAGACAGAAACACCAGACGCCCCCATTGGGTGACCCCTTCTTGAAAAGCTTCTGTAAAGTTCCGTGCAGGGGTTGTGTCGTCTTGTATTTCTAAGTTGTGTTTAGGTTTGGTTTGTTTTAGGGAGGGCCTTTCACATTACAGACAAGTGCTCCACCACTGAGTTATAGTCCTAGCCCTTGCTTTTCAAATATATAGAGAACTCAAGACACGGCAAAGCTGCTCAATAGGACAAGATGCAATCTGGGATCACAGGAACGGGTTCCTGCAAGCTGTTCTCTGATCTCTGCATGTGCGCCTCAGCACACATAAAGAAACACACACTCACACAATAAATGCGATAATTTGTAACAAGTTTTAAGGGAGCTGGGGAAACTGCTCAGTCATTAGAAGAGCTTGCTGCTCTTGCAGAGTTTGATGTCTAGAACTCAAACAGGAGGCTCCCAACAGCCTACAAGTCTAGTTCCAGGACATCGTATGCTGCCTTCTGGCCCACACTCTTTGGCCTCAGCAAGCAAGTAACTACTCATGTGTGCACATATATACTCATGGACACACTTACACATAATAAATATTTAAAATTCTTTTTAAAAAGAGTATTGAAATATTTATCAGGCTTAAGAGATGGCTCAGCCATAAGAACTGATGCTGCTCTTGCAGAGGTCCTGAGATTGGGTTCCAGCACCCAAACTGCACTTGGAGGAGGAATGAACCGAGACCCTTCATTCACATGAACACACAAGCATACATATAATATAAAAAACTATCTAGGCAATGGTGTCTTGTACCTTTAATCCCAGCACTTGGAAGGCAGAGGTAGGAGGATTTCTGAGTTCGAGGTCACCCTGGTCTACAAAGTGAGTTCCAGGACAGCCAGGGCTATATAGAAAAACCCTGTCTCGAAAAAAAAAAAAAAAGAAGAATGCGTTCCAAGACAATCAAGGCTACACAGAGAATTCCTGTCTCGAATAATTATTATTAAAAAGTATCTCAGAAAATGGAAAAATTATACTACAGTCATACAATTTAATACACAGAAATTTAAAAGACATTAATAATACATGAAACGTGGGGGTTAAAGAGATGGCCAGTGGACTTCTAGAGGACCCTGGAACAAATTCCAGCAACCACACGGCAGCTCACAACTGTCTGAAACTCCATTTCCAGGGCATCTGGCACCCTTACACAGGCATATATACATTCAAGCAAAACACCAACGCATATAAAATAAAAATAAATAAATCAGCCAGGGTTGGGAAGAATGATGTCACAAGCCTTTAATTCCAGGACTGGAGAGGCAGAGACAGTCAGATCTCTGACTTTGAGGTCAGCCAGGGATCACTACAGAGTGAATTCCAGGACAACTTGGGCTATACAGAGAAACCCTGTCTCAAAACAAACAAACAAACAAACAAACAAACCAAAAAAAAAAAAACACAAAAAACAAACAAGTAAAAAGTGGTTCATGAAACAGCAGTTAACGTTCACAGAAATGCTACATAGAAGAGTACAGCCTGCTGATCCCATTTCTGTAAGATCAAAAGACAAAACTCATCTACAGTGACAGAGCTGGGACAGCAGCAGGGAGACAGTAGCAAGGAACCACAAGAAAACCTTCTGAGGTACCAGGAATGCGTCACTCTGGTGTCAGTAAGGGTTAAGCAAAATTTTGGGGGGTTAGAGGGGTTGAGACAGGGTTTCTCTATGTAGCCCTGGCTGTCCTGGAACTCACTCTGTAGACCAGGCTGGCCTCGAACTCAGAGATCCACCTGCCTCTGCCTCCCGAGTGCTGGGACTAAAGGCAGGGGTGCGCCACCACGCCCGGCTGCAACAAGTACTCTTAACCACTGAGCCATCTCTCCAGTCCCTTGTAGACATTACTTAAAAGATGACATCACAGCCGGGCGTGGTGGCACACGCCTTTAATCCCAGCACTTGGGAGGCAGAGGCAGGCGGATATCTGAGTTTGAGGCCAGCCTGGTCTACAGAGTGAGTTCCAGGACAGCCAGAGCTACACAGAGAAACCCTGTCTCAAAAAAAAAAAAAAAAAAAAAAAGAAAAGAAAAGAAAAAAAAAGATTACATCACACTAACTTATTTTTTAAGTCAGGATCTCTTACAGCCCAGGCTAACTCAAACTGTGGGTAACTATGAACTGCTAATCCTCCTGCTTCCATCACGCAGGTGCTGAGATGACAAGCATGCACCACTATGCCCAATTTTATGCACGTTTTAGGTTGCCTTTTGTTGATGTGAAAAAGACTATGACCAAAAGCATCTTGGGAAGGAAAGAGTTTATATCAGCCTACAGCTTATAGTTCATCATTAAGTCAGGGCACAAACTCAAGGCAGGAACCTAGAGGCAGGAGTTGAAGCAGGGATCATGAAAGAACAATACTCATTAACAGGCTCCCATGGCTTCTTAGCCTACTTTGTTATAGCACCTGGGACATCTGCCCAGGATAGTAGAGACCACAGTGGATTGGGCCTTTCCACACCAATCATCAATCAAGAAAGTGTCCCCTAGACTTGCCTACAGGCCGATCTGAAGGAAGCATTCTATCAGTTGAAGTCCCGTCTTCTCAGATGAGCCTAGCTTGTGTCAAGTTGGAAACAAAACAAACAAACAAACAAACTGCTGCAATGTTAATTGAGGAAATTTAGTCCTCTGGGCATAATTATCCACCAAACTTGATTATAAATGGAAAGACATTGTCTTAGGGTTACTATCACTGTAATGAAACTCTATGGCCAAAAGCAACTTGGAGAGGAAAGGGTTTATTTGGCTTACACTGCACAGTCCATCATTGAGGAAGTCAGGACAGGAACTCAAGCAGAACAGAAACCTGCATCAGGAGCTGATGCAGAGGCCACAGTGGGAACCTGCTTACTGGCTTGTTTCACATGGCTTGCTCAGCCTGCTTTCTTATAAAACCCAGGACCACCAGCCCAAGGATGGCACCACCCACAATGGCTGGGTCCTCTCCAAAGAATCACTAATTAAGAAAATAGCCTACAGGTGGGCATGGGGGCACACACCATTAATTCCAGCTCTGGAAAGGCAGAGCCAGTTGGATCTCTGTGAGTTCCAGGCCAGCCCGGTCTGGGTTCCAGGACAACCAGGCTACACAGAGAAACCCTGTCTTGGAGGAGAGGGGAGTGAGAGTGGGGGGAGAGAAACGAAGGAAGGAAGGAAGGAAGGAAGGAAGGAAGGAAGGAAGGAAGGAAGGAAGGAAGGAAGGAAGAAAGGAAGGAAGGAAGGAAGGAAGGAAGGAAGGAAGGAAGAAGGAGAAGGGAAAGGGGAAGGAGAAGGAGAAGAAGGAGAAGGGAAGACCCTACAACTAGATCTTATGGAGGCATTTTCTCAATTAAGGTTTCCGCCTTTCAAATAACTCTAGTTTGTGTCAAGTTCACATCAAACACTATAAACCAGGAAGAGAAAGATGAAATGGGGAATAATTCAAGTACAGTTCTGAGAGTACATTCAGTACTACAGAGCCATGATTCCCTGACTTAGATTCTCCTAGAGTACCTCCTAACTGTACAGACTCCTAACCCTTCCCACTACTGAATCAGACAGCTAAGATAAACACTAGGAGTCTACATTTTCTCTATTGAGGTACAGTCTGTCTATCTGGCTATCCACAGCTGAAGAGGGAGTCCTACATTTTGAACAATCACTCCAGATCACTGGATCCTAACTGCCCCAGAAGACACTTGTCAATGTCTAAAGACATTTCTGGTTGTCCTAACCCAGAGAAATATCAATAGAATCTACTGGATAGAGATCAAAGACCAGGGGTATTGCTAAGCATTCTACAATGCACAGGAAACCTTCTCCAACAATGAAGTACCCACCCCATTATGCCAAGAGTGAATGACGAGGTTAACAAACCGTATTCCAGAAATTCTATAAAGCTTGAGAATGGCTCATCTAAACTGGGCTCCTGGCACATGCATATAATTCCAGCATTAATTGGTGGCAAGAAAATCAAGTGTTGCTGGCGGTGGTGGCGCACGCCTTTAATCCCAGCACTCCGGAGACAGAGGCAGGCGGATTTCTGAGTTCGAGGCCAGCCTGGTCTACAGAGTGAGTTCCAGGACAGCCAGGGCTACACAGAGAAACCCTGTCTTGAAAAACCAAAAAAAAAACAAAACAAGTGTTCAAAGTCATCCTTAGCTACATAATGAGTTCGAGCACCTATACTCCCAATATTGGGAGCTGAACCACCTCACATTCAGTGAGAGACCTGCATCAAAAAAAAAAAAGAATATAAATATCCATGTCAGGTATCCACACGTGACACATGGGCATAGGTATGCAAAACATCAGGGATTACATGGTGTGTCTGTAACTGCAACATTCAAGAGGCTGAAGTAGGAGGGTCACTGCCAGATCAAGATCAGCCTGAACTACATGTCAAGAGCCTGTCTCAAAATACAAACAAGATGGGGCTAGAGAGATGGCTCAGCAATTAAGAGCACTGACTGCTCTTCAAGAGGTCCTGAGTTCAGTTCCCAGGAACCACACGGTAGTTTACAACCATCTGTAATGGGATCCAATGACCTACCTCTTCTGTTGTGTCTGAAAAGACCAACAGTGTACTCACATTAAATAAGTCTTTAAAAAAAAAGTCAACTTTTCATGATCATTTTTTTTTTTTTTTTTTTTTGAGACAGGGTTTCTCTATAGCCCCGGCTGTCCTGGAACTCACTTTGTAGACCAGGCTGGCCTCGAACTCAGAAATCCGCCTGCCTCTGCCTCCCGAGTGCTGGGATTAAAGGCTTGCGCCACCACGCCCGGCCCTCATGGTCATTTTTAACAATCATTCCAAGTCAGTGGCTCTCAGAGGAGACAATTTTGCTCTGACCCATTCACCCAACACCCAAGAGAGACAACTCATTTAAAAGAGACCCTGAGTTCTATTCCTAACACTGAAGAAAGAAAATCTTTAGTTATGTCTAGTTAGTCTTTTGCAAGACCCACCACACACATCACTAAGAAAATGCAGGCTTTGCGACTTCTGCAACTCTTCCTTTTCAAGCTAACTCCCATCTCTCCAGCCCGTGGACTTAGCTTACTTTCACAGGATTCCTCGGCACAGGTTCTCTTATTAGCATGGACAACAGATTCCCCCACTTCCAGCCCAAAGACTGGTAAACAAGTATGTAACACCATCCTGTGGCTATTCACACCATGCTGTAACCAACTGAGCTAACCATCCAGTTATGGCCAGTTACTCCAAGTCTTTCTTCAAAATAAAAACAGAGCAGATCCAAATTCTATTTGTTTGTTTGGGTTGGGTTTTTATTTGCTTAGTTTTCTTTGGGGTGGGGGAAGAGTCACAGCAGGGCTCTGTGTAGCCCTGGCCATCCTGGAACTCACTTTGTAGACCAAACTGGCCTCAACTCAGAGAGCTACCTGCCTTTGCCACTGCTGCCCCGTTTAGGCCTGTGTTCTTGAAGTCATCTCCCCGAAAGCCTGCACTGAGATGGAACAGAACATGCCGTCACTGCTGCTCTTTTAATTCCTGGATGCGGAAGTCTTCAGTTAGTCCTCCTTATCCTCAGAGCACTGCTTCGGTCTTGTGGGAGGTGATATACGTTAAGATAACACTCCAGAGAAGTTACTATGCACTTGGCACTATTCTCTGTGCGTTAAATACTCTGCATTTATTCTCTACAATAATCAGATAGAGTAAGCACTACTGTCATAATCTTATATGAATTTTACTTGCCCAAAGTAACACAGCTGGCAAATAGTAAAGAAAGACACTAAATGTTCTTCTCTGGTCGCCACCCACTCTAATAGAGTCAGGAGATGGCTCAGCAAGGAAAGGCACCTGCCGTGAAGCCTGACAACCTGAGTTGGATCCCCATGGTGGAAGGAGAACTGACTGCCACCAGTTGTCTTCTGACCTCTACACACACACTACAACATGAAGGCACCCACAGCAGGAACACATACAAACATAATAAATAAGGACATACATACATACATAAAATATATATAATTTAAACATATTTTAAAAGAATGTCTTGTGAATATAGATCAGGCTCTAGGTATAGCAAATTATTAAAAAGCAGACTGAGGGGGCTGGTGAGATGGCTCAGTGCGTAAGAGCACCCGATTGCTCTTCTGAAGGTCCAGAGTTCAAATCCCAGCAACCACATGGTGGCTCACAACCATCCATAACGAGATCTGGCGCCCTTTTCTGGAGTGTCTGAGGACAGCTACAGTACTTACATATAATAAATAAATCTTTAAAAAAAAAAAAAAGCAGACTGAGTGTGTGTTGTGGGAGGACCTGGTGCTGTCTGTATGTTGATGTTAATTCCACTCTCCTGGGAGGGGTTGCTGACAAGGAGTGAGTCATCCTCGGGTGACTTGTTTGAACCAATCCCCTAATGAATAAGGGCCAATCACTGGGCAAGTAAGAGGGACTTGCGGGTTAGACAAAGTATGAGAGTTAGGTCTCTATTGGACAGGGATAGTGTGAGGACAAGACGTAGTTACAAGCATCTCCTGGCTTCAATGGTAGGTCCGTCATCATCACGGGAGGATTTAGATTTAATAAGGCTTACAAGGAACATTTTAGTTGTTGCACCAGCAATTGAGTTACCGTCGTTTCTGAACTAAGTTTGTGTTGCATTTTCCATCACACAGCTGGTCGCCCAGGTTCAAGAGAGAAAAGTACAGCAGCAAAGTGTGGGTTTGCCTGAGGTGCACCACAAAGGTGTGGGGGATTTGAAGCACGGGTTGATGTGGTAGCTACTTGCCATAGGGAACCAACCAAACTGGGTGGAGACAGGTGGAGACATTTGGGGAGCTCCGGGCCAGAGACTCTCCACGAGATAAAAACAGGTAGGCCATTGTCTGCCATTACATGACTGGCCAGGCCACCAGGGCAGAGGCACAAGCCAAGGAACGTGCCGGTTCTCTTTTTTTTTTTTTTTTTGGGGGGGGGGGTGAGAGAGGGTTTCTCTGTAGCCCTGGATGTCGTGGAACTCACTCTGTAGACCAGGCTGGCCTCGAACTCAGAAATCCACCTGCCTCTGCCTCCCAAGTGCTGGGATTAAAGGCGTGCGCCACCACTCCCGGCAAAGGTTCTCTTTTTTAATTAATTCCCACAACAAGTGTGAGTTACAACCTTAGGGAGTGAGTAGGCAATGCTTAAAACTGAATGCAGGACTCTGACCATAGGGACACACTCTACAGCAGAGCTGCAGCTTCAGACCTTATAAGTCTAAGTCCAAACTAAACCCTAAAATCAAAATTCCCACTTGATGCAAAAGAATCTACTAACACAAGACAACACTTAAAAAAAATCACCATCTCGGGCTGGAGAGATGGCTCAGAGGTTAAGAGCGCTAACTGCTCTTCCAGAGGTCCTGAGTTCAAATCCCAGCAACCGAATGGTGGCTCACAACCACCTGTAATGGGATCTGATGCCCTCTTCCAGTGTGTCTGATGACAGCTACAAAGTAAATAAATAAATAAATATATGTCAGTGTCCAAATTTCACGTGTGCTATAAGCAGTGCTTACCTCAGACTGTATTCAGTCTGTATTTAAAAGCAGAAGTAGGGATAGTAAGATGGCTCAATGGGGAACGGTGCCTACTGCTAAGCCTGAAGATCCGACCGAGTTCAATTCCAGAACCCACAGGGTAGAAGGTAAAAACCAAATGGAGAAAGCTGGCCTTTGACCTACACACGCACGGCATGACATAGAAGTAGTCACACACAGAAGACATCAAGTAAATAAAAGCAGAAGTAGCTGGTGACGCATGCCTTTATTTCCAGCACTTGGGAGGTAGCAGGAGGATCTGAGTTCAAGACCAGCCTGGTCTACAGAATAAGTTCCAGGACAGCCACAAGTGGACTATCATCAAAGAAATGAATTTTGATTTGTCAGTGTTAAGGTGTTGTGTCCAAGACTTAGACAGACAGACAGACACACACACACACACTTCCAGTCACAACACACTTACTAAACTGTCTAGTTTCACAAACCAACAACACAAATAAAGAGGTTTATATATAAACTGAACATTAATCCCAGCATTTGGGAGACAGTGGCAAGTGGATCTCTGAGTTCCAGGTCATCCAGGGGTAAGAAAAGAAACCTAGCCTCCAAAAACAAAAACAAACAAACAAAAAGGTTAATATAAACATAACCACCTCAGAATCCCTTTCAACTTATCTTACACAAGAAGTCCTGCTAGCCCTTCCTAAGACCTGTCTCAAAAGTTCCAAGTTGGAACAAGTTCCAAATTGTCAGGATGTCAGGACATTCATGTTGAAAGCCACACTCCCCTCATCTCACATAACTAAAACTATGCTCAAACTCTCAACCTCCTCAAACGATACGATGCTATTCTTCTCACTTCCCTTCTGTTCAACAGCCTAAGCGCATGAATAGCAGCCACCTAAGATGAAGTGAAGGGGGCTGATAGCTCAGTGGGAAGAAAGAGCCTGCATAGCATGAGGCCCTGAGTTCTCTAGCATGGACAGAGAAAAAGAAAGGCAGTGAAGAGTATGGAGGAGACATCTAAAGTTAACTTCCATCTTATGAAGACAACTGAGCTCTATCACTCAGATCTTATAAAGACCCAGACATGGTAGTAGCACAAGCCTTTAATTCCAACCTCAGGAAGCAAAGGCAGGTAGATCTCTTTGAGGTGGAGGCCAGTCACAGGTCCAGGTCCCAGGACAGCCAGTGCTACATAAAGACATATCCTCTCTCAGTGGAACTGGTGGTTCACTACAGAGGAAGAGACATGAGGATCAGAGCTTCAAGGTCTGGGCTGGAGGGAAAATGCTCAGTATTAAGAGCACATTGCTCCTGCAGGACCCAGATTCACTTCCCTGCACCCATATCAGGCAGCTCCCTACTGCCTGGAGCTCAAGTGTCAGGGAGCTGACACCACTCGCACCTCCTCGGGCGCATATGTACAGCTACGTTAAAATAAGAAAGTTCAGGGTATATATCCTTATGCAACAAATCTGACCAGCAATCCAGGCTAAATGAGACCCTGCTTCAAAACACAAACAAAATCTTAAAAGGTGGAGGTAGCTGGAGAGATGGATGGCTCAGCAGACATGAGAATTTGAGTTCCAATCCCCAGCACTCTCATAAGAAGCTGGGTGAGGCCACACACATCTCTAACCGTGAAGGTCAAGGTCAAAAGGATCACTGGGGCTTGCTGGCTGCAAATCTAGCTCCAGAGTCTGTAAAAGACCCTGTCTCAAGGGAACAGGGCAGAATGATAGGACACCCAACATCCTCTTCTGGCCTCCATAACATGAGCATAAATGCAAACACACACACAATACAATAAACTTAAAGAGGAGGGTCTGAGAGAACAACTCTAATGACAAAGTGTGTGCCTTGCAAGAATAAGGTGCTGAGTTAGACACCCAGAACCTACATTAGAAACAACAACAAACTGGCATGGTGACACACACTTCTAATCCCCACTCTGAGGAAGGCAGAGACAGGTGGATCCCAACGCTCATTAGGCTTATAAAAATAAACTGACAAGCTAGGTTCTGGCTGCACAGCCCTTTACTCTCAGCACTCAGAGGCAGTTGCAGCTCTAAATTTGAGGCCAGCCTGGTCTACAGCGTTGAGTCCCACAAGAGCCAGGCCTACACAGAGAAAACATGTCTCTAAAAAACAAACAACAACAACAACAAATCCTGATAGACTTTATACTAGTACAAAAGCACAGTATAGGACAAAAGATACAAAAACGTTACAAACTTATGATCACTGCCTTGAGAACCCACCATTAGGTAGAAAAAGATACATATTGGCCTAAGCACACTTTACACCTTGCACTTGGAAGGTAGAAGCAGGAGGACTTCTGTGAGTTCAAGATCAACTTGATCTACATAGTGAGTTCCAGGCCACCAAGGCTACAAGCGACATCCTATCTCAAAAACACAAAACAAAAAAAGCTACACATATTGATACTTCCTAATAAGCAAATATTTTCCCTGTCCATATTGTTTCTCACACATCCCTTCCCTCACAGCTACTGCCAACCTATTCAGCTCACTGGACCTCCATAGTTGCAGCTACCTACGGACACACCTACCCTTGAATATCCCACAAGCAATGTGACCTCAATATACCAGACAGCCCCAAGTAATTTCTTTCCATAACCACCTAACCTTTAAAGGTTGGCTCTGTTCAAGAATATAAAATAGTTGTACGGAAGCCGGGTGTGGTGGAGCACGCCTTTGATCCCAGCACTCAGGAGGCAGAGGCAGGTGGATTTCTGAGTTCAAGGCCAGCCTGGTCTACAGAGTGAGTTCCAGGACAGCCAGAGCTACACAGAGAAACCCTGTCTCGAAAAACAAAAAACCAAAAAACCAAAACAAAACAAAAAAACAGTTGTAGGGATAATCTTTTTGTGCACTGTGTAAAGATTGCCCTTGCATTACTCAGATGCTGGTTTCTGTAAGGGACAGAGATCTGATTATCGGCAGGACTCTGGCATTGTTACTCCAACTGTTCAACACCTGCATCATATATGTAAACCCTCACTCCCCCTCTCACCTTCTAATTGGTTTTATTTAAAAAAAAAAAAAAAAGCTGGTGGCCTTTTGGTGAAGCAGAAGAGGACAGGCAGGGAAAGTTAGGCGTGGGAACGCTCCCCCGTCCCAGTACTAGAGACCAATAGGTAAGAAGCCATGTGGCAAACATAGAATAATATAAATGGATTAACATGAGTTGTAAGTGCTACTTGGGGACTAATCAAGGGACTAACATTATTTTAAATAAATATAAATCGGGCCGGGCGTGGTGGCGCACGCCTTTAATCTCAGCACTCGGGAGGCAGAGGCAGGCGGATTTCTGAGTTCGAGGCCAGCCTGGGCTACAGAGTGAGTTCCAGGACAGCCACGACTACACAGAGAAACCCTGTCTCGAAAAACCAATAAATAAATAAATACATAAATAAATAAATAAATAAATAAAAGTCTCCACATCACCTTAGAGGCTGGGGTAGAAAGGCCTTATGGTTGTAAATAGTGGTAAAGCATTTGCCCATTAGGAACAAGCCCCTGGGTTTGAATGCCACAACAACAACGTTCTTTTTCTGTATCCTGAAGTACAGACTCCTAGTTATTATATCCAAATTCTAGTAAATGAAGTCTCCTCCACCCCAGGCCTGAAACCTTAGACCATTCTCCTCCTACTCATGTCTCAGCTACCTCAGAACTATTTCTAACATCATTCTGTTCTCTACCTTACCAAAGCCAAGTTATTCCAAGTCTTACTCAACTATAACATCTGTAGACCTGTCTTTCATTACCTAGAGTTTTAATCTGCACTCTCTCACTCTCTAAAACAGTTTCAGGGCTGGCAAGATGGCTGAGCTGGTAAGAGCACTGGCTGCTCTTCCAGAGGACCCAGGTTCAATCCCCAACACCCACATGGCAGCTCAATATTATAACTCCAGTTCCAGGGGATTGGACACCCTCATATAACATACATGCAGGCAAAACGCCAATACACATAAAATGAAAAAAAATACAGAAAAAATAATTAAAAAAGAAGTACTGGATCCTCACCTGGGAGGGAGGCAGAGGCGAGCGGATCTCTGTGAGTTTGAAACCAGCCTGGTTTACAGATCCAGTTCCAGGAACAATCAGGGCTACACAGAGAAACTCTGTCTCTAAAAGTAAAATTAAATAGATAAAGAAAGAGGACCGGGGCTGGTGAGATGGCTCAGTGGGTAAGAGCACCCGACTGCTCTTCTGAAGGTTCAGAGTTCAAATCCCAGCAACCACATGGTGGCTCACAACCATCTGCAACAAGATCTGACTCCCTCTTCTGGAGTGTCTGAAGACAGCTACAGTGTACTTACATATAATAAATAAATATTAAAAAAAAAAAAAGAAAGAAAGAAAGAGGACCAAGGCTCAATCTGTAGTGCCTTCATGACAGCTCATAGCCGTTTGTAGCTCCAGTTACAGGGGATCTGATGCTCTCTTCTGGCCTATGTAGACACCAGGCATACATAAGGTACACAGAGACATAATGAGCAGCATACTACACATGAAATAATAGTTTGTTTTTCTTTTACGTTTCAATGGCATCCTGCCCTCCTTTCGATCTCACCTCCAGACAATTCCCCAGTGGATAGCCTGTTTTGGATGATTTTTTACCCCATATACACAGCATGCTGGTTTTTCCCTCTTCACACTTTACGCCATGTCTGCAAAGGCTCTTCTCTCCAACTCAAACGCCTTATTATGCAAGCTCCTACTTAATCTTCAACACATGGTTCAAATACACCTTCCATACAAAGCTCTCCCGACTTTCTCTGGCAATGGCAGTCTTCCCTTCATGCTGGACAAATGCCTTCACACAGATATGTAACACACACCCTGAGAAAACTTTGTCCAAATATGTGTCTCTGATTGATGTTAAAAACTGACCCTAGGGCCTGGGGAGATGGCTCAGTGGTTAAGAGCGCTGACTGCTCTTCCAGAGGTGCTGAGTTCAATTCTCAGCAACCACATGGTGGCTCACGACCATCTGGAATGAGATCTGGTGCCCTCTTCTGGTGTGTGTCAGAAGACAGCTACAATGTACTCGTATAAAAATAAATAAATCTTTAAAAAAATATTTCACCTTTGATGCATGCTCATGATCCAAGTAGTTGAGATGCTGAGGCTGGAGGATCACTGTAAGTTCAAGGCTGGCCTAAGCTACACTGCAAGACCCTGTCTCGGTCACATGAATGTTCAAGACTTGTATGATGAAATATTCGCCATTCAGTAATCACAGTTAGATGAATCATCATCCTCTATGAGCTGTGTAAAACATAGCAAAGATTTTTTTTGGATATTATTTTTCTGTCTCTAATTGAACTTCTAAACTACTGTCTGTAGGAATGTGTATGGGAAATTTTATTGGTTATCTTAGAAAATAGTTACGCTGTAATATTAATTTGCTACTTGATATCTGCCTTGAAGTTGGACTTGAATACTGTGAAATTGAAAAATAAAATGGGAACTGCAGGGAAAAAAAAACCCTGACTCTAAGCTAAGTCTCCGTCTAAATCAGTGCTCAGTGAGTGCTGAAGCAACATCCCCTCACATCCCTGAATCCATTTGTTATTTGGTCATATTTTCCAAGTTTTATGGATCCCTAAAATGTGCTGTGTAAAACCCCAAATTCTGGGTTGGTTTCTGTTGTTATTTTTCCTCATTTTTTTATGTTGTTGGGTTTTTTTTTTTAAGATTTATTTATATGAGTATACTGTAGCTGTAGGTGTCTTCAGACACAGCAGAAGAGGGCATCGGATCCCATTCCAGATGGTCGTGAGCCACCATGTGGTTGCTGGGAATTGAACTCAGCACCTCTGGAAGAGCAGTCAGTGCTCTTAACCTCTGAGCCATCTCTCCAGCCCCATGCTATTGTTTTTTAATAGGTGTGTCTGTGTGTGGGTGTGTGCTTGAGTGCAAGTACCCACAGAAGCCAGTTACAGGTACCTGTGAGCCAGGAGCTAGCTAGTGTGGGAGCTGGAAGCCACATTTGGGTCTTCTGAAAGAGCAGAAGTGCTCTTAAACCTCTGAGCCACCTCCGAATCCCAGATTCTGGGTTCTAAGTTGTTATCTAGGGTTTGTTTTCATTTTTGGTGGGTTTTGGTTTTAGTTTTTTTGTTTTTGTTTTTATTTTGTGTGTGTGTGTGTGTGTGTGTGTGTGTGTCTGTGTGCGTGTGGCCTTGAACTCAATGTGTATCTCAGGCAGGTCTCTCTAAGTTCGAGGCCAGTTTGGTCTACAAAGAGAGTTAACAGCAAGGGCTACACAGAGAAACCCTGACTTGGGGGGGGCGGCGGGGGGGGGGTATTTAAACATAACAAGGCACAATGACTGTCATAATAAGAACACATTAAAGGCTTGCTAATTCATTAAGAAAAGAATGAATTCTTTAACTATCGGAAGAGAAGTTAGCAAACCCTTTGTTAGATCTGCTATCTTGAAAGCGTTCCCATGGAAATGACCATACATACACATTCAGTCAAAAACATACCAAAGACGATTCCAAGTCACTCTGTGCTAAATCATGGGCAGGAGATAAGCCTGGCTTGGTGGGGCACACTGAAATCACAGCATTTGGGAGGGAGAATCAGAAGGATCGCTACAAGTTTGAGGTTAGCCTGATCTACATAGCTAGTTCTGAACTGGCCAGGGGCCCTAAGGCTACACATAAGATGGCTCTAACACTAACCCTGTTTAAACAGCATGCTTGCCCTATTTTCAAGGAAAATACACTTAAAGTTTAAAACTTTTTCTAGAAAGAAAAGTTGGGGAGGTTCCGATAGTCCCGCAACATTTTATTAGGACATGGCTGAAGTATATCCACTGTCCCCATTAGCCAGGGACAACTTCACCGTACGAGGGAAGGGGTGGGTTTCCCGGCTGGCACACACTCCTCCCATGAAAGCGCAGTGGGTTTATTAACTCTGCAAAAAGTGGGTGCTAAAGACGGAAGAGCGCAGGACCCGGCATCTGAACACTTCACAGGGACCCGCCACCTCCCCTTGGAGGCGCAGCTTCCCACCAGGAGCCGACCGGCTCGGGGGTCAGCCCCGCGCTGGGGTCAAAGGTCAGCGCCTCGGCGTCCCCCGAGGCCCCAGCGGGACCTCCGACGGGCCGGACCCAGCCGGTAGCGGGCGATCGAAGGCAGCGAGGCGGACTCTGAGGTCCCAGGCCCGACCCTCCCACCGCAAGCGGCCCCAGCAACCGCAGCCCTCCCCCTGCCCTGTCACCCGTGTCGCCGCGGCACACTCAGGCCCCGCCCCCAGGGCCGCCTCTGCGTCCAGGCCTAGTAGGGCGGACCCGCAGAGGTCGGCCAGGTTCGAGGACCCGGCAGGGCCCGCGCCGCTTACCGAGCCCCGGGCTTCTCTAGCACCCTAGCAGCTCGCAGGCCTGCTCGCTCCCGACTCCGGCGACGCCGCCACTGCTCCGGAATCACGGGCGCGTTCCCGACCTCCCGACACTTTTCCCCCAGGCCGCCGCTCCCCGCCGGGTCCTAAAACCCTCCTCTCCTCAGGTTCTTTCACGCCCTCTTCCTGAAGCGGGTTCAGACCACGATTCCCAGCAAGCATCGCAAAAACTACAACTCCCAACAGACACCGCGAGAGAACTAGCCCTTCACCTGAAGCCACTGGCTTTAAATCCACTCTAGTAGAGGTTTTTTATTGTTGTTGTTGTTGTTGTTGTTGTTGTTGTTTTCGTTATTTTAAATTCTGACCAGCCTACGACCCAATCTTATGGAGGTATTTTCTCATTTGGGGTCCCCTTCTCTCGGATGATTATTCCTGTATCAAACTGACAAAAAATTATCCAGCACAGGTGAGAGCTGCAGTCTAGAAGAATATACATAACCATGCATGATGTGTCACGTCTGTTAATCCCAACCCTTGGGAACTAGAGATAGGAGGATGAGAGGTTCAAGATTAGCTCCATCTTTATAGCGAATTCAAGGGCAGCCTGTGCTACAAGAGACCTTGTCCTTTTTTTTTTTTTTTTTTTTTTTTTAGGTTTTCCGAGAAAAAGTCTGTGTAGCCCTGGCTGATCTGAAACTTGCTCTGTAGACCAAGCTGGCCTCAAACTCAGAGATCCACCAGAGAGAGACAGAGAGATACAGTCACAGAGACACACTGGAGATACGGCTTAGCAATTAAGAACACTGGCTATTTTCACAGAGGACCCAGGTTCAATTCCCAGCACTCACAACTGTCTGTTACTCCCATATTCCTGTAACTCCCATCTTTCTCTGGCCTCTATAGGCAACAGACACACACAAAGTACACATAGATAAAGGCAAAGCACCCATACACGTTTAAAAAAACAAGGGGAGAGGAAGAGAAGGAAATGGAAGAGAGGGAGAAAGGGGAGGGAGGAAGGACCCATGCCTTGAGTAATCGGGGTAAATGATTTGTATTTAGTCAGTGGTGCAGTTTCCAAAGGCTCTAACCCTTGGTCAAGAGATGCAAAGGTAACCAGGCAGCAATGGTGCATGACTTTAATCCCAGCACCCTGAAGGCAGAAGTAGGCAGATCTCTGGGAGTTCTAGACCAACCTGATCTACAGGGCAAGTCCCAGGGCAGCCAGGATTATGCAGAGAAACCTTGTCTTAAAAGCAAACAAACAAAAAGATGGAAAGAGACCTATAGCAACAAAAGGCCACTGGAGGAAAAACTGTTTTAGGCAGGAAGATGATATTAAGGGCACATTAGGATCAAGATGTCTGTGAGATGTCCAGACAGAAATATCTAGGAGACTGCTAGATGCCATTTATTGGTACTCAGCCCAGCTATTAGACTGTAGCTAAATTATACTTTAGAGCCATTGGCTTGGAAGTAATGGCTCAAGCCAAGAAAAAGAGGATGGCTTAGGAATGGGAACAAGATGAGCCAAAGGCAAGGCTAACACTGAGGGTAATAATACCTGAAAGCAAAAGCAAAACAAACAAACAAACAAAAAAAAAAAACACAGTGGAAGAGACGACAGTACGAACTTCCAATAAAGCTGTCAAGTGCCTCAGAGGGAAAAGGAAATAGAAATATCTTTGAAACCGGGCGTGGTGGCACATGCCTTTAATCCCAGCACTCGGGAGGCAGAGGCAGGTGGATTTCTGAATTTGAAGCCAGCCTGGTCTACATAGTGAGTTCCAGGGCAGCCAGGGCTACACAGAGAAACCCTGCCTCACAAAAACAAGAACAACAATGTTTTCAAAGAATTCTTGGTGCTCTTGTAGAGGACTTGAGTTGGACTCTCAACAACAATGTCAGGCAGTTTACAACTGACTGTAACTTCAAGGGAACCCGCACACATACCACATACACCTGCATAGATGTGCACATACATTAAAAATATATATATATCAAGGCTAGAGAAATGGCTCAGTAGTTAAGAGTACTTGCTGCTGGATTCCAGAGGTCTGAATTCAGTTTCCAGCACTCACTATCAGATGGCTGACAACCACCAAAACTCCAGCTCCAGGGGAATATGATGTCCTCTTCTGGGGGGTATGATATCTTCTTCTGGGCTCATTAAGCAGCTACACACATGTGGCATACACACATTCATACATTAAAATAAATTTTCAAGATTTTACTTTCTATTTGTGTTGTGGCTGGCTGGTTGTGCAGGCCCAAAGAAAGTGAATTCCTGTAGCTAGAGTGGTAAGCATTTGTGAGGGTACTGAGAGCCAACTCTAGTCCCCTTGAAAAACACAGTGTTCTCAATCGCTAAACCATCTCTTCAAAACCCCAAAATAAAAATTAATCTTAAAAAAAAAAGCATGCCTTCCCCAAACAGGGGAGCCTGACAAATCAATCAGTATTCGGGGAACAGGATATAGCAGTTCATGCAGACACAGGAACGACAGCTTATAATTCCAGTGTTTGGGAAGCTGAGGCAGAGGGATTGTCAAGGGTTCAAGGACAAGCCAGGCTACAGAGTGAGAATTTGTGTCCAAAAAAAAAAAAAATATATATATATATATATATATATATATAGTACTGGCTAGTTTTGTGTCAACTTTTGTACTGGCTAGTTTTGTGTCAACTTGACACAGCTGGAGTTATCACAGAGAAAGGAGTTTCAGTTGAGGAAATGCCTCCATGAGATCCAACTGTAAGGCATTTTCTCAATTGGTGATCAAGGGGGAAAGGCCCCTTGTGGGTAGGACCATCTCTGGGCTGGTAGTCTTGGGTTTTATAAGACAGCAGGCTGAGCAAGCCAGGGGAGGCAAGCCAGTAAAGAACATCCCTCCATGGCCTCTGCATCAGCTCCTGCTTCCTGACCTGCTTGAGTTCCAGTCCTCCTGACTTCCTTTGGTGATGAACAGCAGTATGGAAGTGTAAGCCGAATAAACCCTTTCCTCCCCAACTTGCTTCTTGGTTGATGTTTGTGCAGGAAAAGAAACCCTGATTAAGACTATATATATATATATATATATATATATATATATATATATTGCTGAGGAAACACCTCAGTGCATGAGTACGGACTTTCAGCAGTGCTGCTGAACCTGATGTTGCTACTCCAGCTGACGGTGTGAACCTAGGAGAGCCAGCCTGAAGCGTCCGTGAACTAAAGTCTTATGCCATAGACAACTTCATTTCACGCAGCAGACAGTTTTTACTCTAAGGGTTAAAAGGAGTCAACTAAGTAAAGTGTCCAGTCACAAGGACAAGCCACATGTGGCAAAAAACCAAAAACATGTTTTTCCATAGAGGCGTAAAGACAAATAACAATAGTCAGTTGTAATCAATAACGTAAGTTAATTTACTCCTCTCTGATACAGCCGGGGAGGGTGCAGAGGTTACCTTGTTTATTGTTTATAGACTCGTTTATTCGGAGTTCTCCCACAAGGCCTCAGCTCCTCACCGCTTCATCCGTGAACCACGTTCCCACACCTGAGTTTGATTCCTGACACCTGTCTCAGTCACTCTTCTATTGCTGTGAAGAAATACCACAACCATGGCAACTCCTAAACAAGAAACCATTTACTGAGGGGCTTGCTTGCAGTTTCAGAGCATCAATCCATTATCATCATTGGCAGAGAGCAGGGCGATGCATAACGGCAGTGAAGCAGTAGCTAAGAGCTCCAGTCCCATCCGCAGGCAGACAGGAAGCTGGACCTGGCGTGGGGGGTTTGAAATCTCAAAGCTCACTGCCAGTGACACACTTCCTCCAACGAGGCCACACATAACTAAGCCCAGTTCTTCTCAGAGAGTGCCACTCTCTGATGACTAAATATTCAGATATATGCGTCTGTGGGAGACCATTCTTAGTCAAACCACCACAGGAACCACGTGGTACAAGGCAAGAACCAGCTCCGAAAGTTGGCCTCTGGCCTCTGAGTGGGTGTTGTGGCGTATGCCCATAATATTGCAGGCACACAAACACAGACACAAACACACACACATTCAATATAATTTAATTTAAAATTTTAATGAAGAAGGCAGTGAACAGGAACAAAGTAGAATAATATGTATGTGTGAAAATGCCAGCCATAGCTTGGTCAATAAAGTGCGTACCTCAAAAGCTTAAGACGCTAATTCTATCCTCAATGCTTGGTATTGTGGTTCGAGTCTATAATCCCAGCGTGGGAGACTGAAGCAGGAGGATCTCCCGAGCTCATTGGCTGGCTAGCACAACCTAGTGGGTGAGAGGTCCTAGTGAAAGAAGTTTTCCCAAAAAAGTGTAGAAGGTTGGCTTCTGAGGAAAGACACTGAGGCTGACCTCCAGCCTTCACAGGTGCACGCAGGAATAAGAATGTGGAGGAAGGGGATGCGATCATGAAATTCATTACTTTGTGTGCTAACTTCAAATTTAAAACATGTATAAAGACCAGGGATGGCCGGGCGTGGTGGCTCACGCCTTTAATCCCAGCACTTGGGAGGCAGAGGCAGGTGAATTTCTGAGTTCGAGGCCAGCCTGGTCTACAGAGTGAGTTCCAGGACAGCCAGGGCTACACAGAGAAACCCTGTCTGGAAAAACCAAAAAAAAAAAAAAAAAAAAAAAAGACCAGGGATGGTGGTGATGAGCTTTAATCACTCATCACTCATTAATGCACTTGGGAGGCAGAGACAGGAGGATCTCTGTGAATTTGTGGCCAGCCTGGTATACAAACAGTGAGTGGAGGGTTGTTAACCTTACAGTTTTTCCACTAAATTTCCAGGCGGTTGAGATTTGCTATTTGGTCAGGGCTGATACGGTGTCAGTACTCAACCACAAATAAGGTGAAAGAGCGAGGTTTAGAAAGAAGGGAGACGTTTTGAGACATCCTCACGGTGCCTAGGGAACTTGAGTCCAGAGCGGGGACCCTTGGGTGCTGCCGATGCTCCTCCCTCGGACATCTTCCCGCAGCTCCGCCCCCGGCGCGCAGCGCTAGCGGGGCGTGCCCTGGGGCAATCCCGGACCTCGCCTGGCGGGGCGGGGCGGGGCGGGGCGGGGCGGGCAGGGCGGAGTCGACGTTCAGTCCAGGGCTTGGCTCACCTCATTCACCAGGGACGGAAGTGTCAGCCCTGCACTCCCCCGGGTACCAGGACTAGCAGCCCGGCCTCGCCCCACTGGGCGATCAGGCCTTGGCAAGCTCCTGCGCCAGAGGCGTCATGAAGCGTGCAGGAACTCTGCGCCTGCTTTCGGATCTGAGCAACTTCACCGGCGCGGCCCGGCTCCGCGAGTTGTTGGCGGGGGACCCAGCTGTCCTAGTCCGCTGCAGCCCTGACGGCCGCCACTTGCTGCTGTTAAGACCCCCCGGGTCGCCCGCCCCGCAACTTCTAGTGGCTGTGCGTGGGCCCGGCCTGCCGCTGGAGCGTGCCTGGCCGGAGGGCGACCCCTCGCCGCTGGACGTCTTTTTCGTGCCGTGGCTGGCGCGACCCGCGCTGATCTTGGTATGGGAGAGTGGCCTAGCAGAGGTGTGGGGCGTGGGGATGGACCCTGGATGGAAGCTACTTCAGAGCACTGAGCTGTGTCCGGATGGTGGAGCCCGCGTGATGGCCGTGGCCGCAACCCGAGGCCGCCTAGTTTGGTGCGAGGAGCGTCAGCCGGGTGTTAAGGACCAACCAGAGCAGCTTTCAACGGCCTTCAGCCACCGTGTGTGCTTCAAGACCCTGGAAACCAGCGGGGAGGCTGGCACCAAACTAGGCTGCACCCACATCCTGCTACACCATTGCCCCTTTTTTGGACTGATAGCCTCCCGCAAGGACCTCTTCCTGGTGCCTACTACCAACACTTGGTCTGGTGTGGCCCACGTTCTGCTCATCTGGAGCCCAAGCAAGGGAAAGGTAATAGTTGCAGCTCCATCTCTTGGTCTTTCACACAGTAAAAGCCTGAATCCCAAACAAGGGGACACTTGGGACTTCCGGACCCTGCTTCGAGGCCTTCCTGGATTCCTGTCCCCCAGGGAGCCACTGGCTGTACACACTTGGGCCCCATCTTCACAGGGCTTGTTGTTGCTTGACTTGAAAGGGAAGGTGAGCCTAGTACAGTGCCATGGTGGTACTCGAACCGTGGGAATCCTGCAGGAGGCCCCTGTAAGCCTAAAAGGGTCTGCAGCCCTGGGGACATTTCACGGCACTTTAGCCTGTGTCCTGGGCTCCACCTTGGAACTACTAGACATGAGCAGTGGGCGGCTGTTGGAAAGAAAGGTTCTCAGTACAGACAGAGTACATCTGCTGGAACCTCCAGCCCCAGGCATGAAGAACGAGGAAGAGCTGGAGACCCGAGGAGCCCTGAGATTGCTTTCAGCCTTGGGTCTCTTTTGTGTGTGTTGGGAAACTCCCCAAGGCCTTGAGCTGCCTTCAGACAAGGACCTGGTGTTTGAGGAGGCCTGTGGGTACTACCAGCGTCGGAGCCTTCGAGGTACCCAGCTTACCCCAGAAGAACTGAGACACAACAGCATGTTTCGGGCACCTCAGGCCCTGGCCTCTATCCTCCAGGGCCACCTGCCCCCGTCTACACTCTTGACAACTCTGAGGGCTGAACTCCGGGATTATCGTAGTATAGAACAGCTCAAGGCCCAGCTGGTGGCTGGGGACGATGAGGAGGCTGGCTGGACTGAGTTAGCAGAGCACGAGGTGGCCCGCCTGCTGAGAACCCAGTTGACAGGAGACCAGCTGGCCCAATTCAACACCATTTTCCAAGCCCTTCCTACAGCAGCTTGGGGTGCCACCCTCCAGGCACTGCAGCTCCAGCCAGATAGGAGTGGCAGGCTGAGGTCCCAAGCACCCCCGGATGTATGGAAGAAGGTCCTAAGGGCTCCAACAGGTGGAAAGGAACATCCCAATGGAATACTGCCGCCCTTTGAACTCCTGTGTCAGTGCCTGGGCCAGCTAGAGCCTCAGTGGCTCCCCCCATTTGTGAAACTGGCACAGCAGCAGGGTGGCCCAGGCTGGGGGGCTGAAGGCCCCAGTCTGCCCCTTTACCGCCGAGCCCTGTCAGTGTTAGGTGAGGAAGGGAAGAGGCCCGAGGCTCTGGAACTCGAGCTGCTTTTGGGCAGTGGGCGACCCAAAGCCGTACTACAAGCTGTAAGGCAGCTGATAAAGAAAGAAGAGTGGGAACGGGCTCTGGAGGCCGGCCTGGCCCTGGATGCCTCCAGCCCCCTGCTTCGAAGTGAGATCTTTAAGCTGCTGCTGGCAGAGTTTGCCCAGCACCGCCGCCTGGATGCACACCTCCCTCTCCTCTGTCGACTGTGCCCACCGGAAGTGGCTCCACATGAGCTCCTACTTCTGCTGAGGACACATCTCCCAGATGATGAGGGAACCACCCCTTTCCCTGAGCCTGGGGCAAAGCCCCCTCTCACAGTGGGCTTGGTCAGAGCCCTGCTAGAACAGACTGGGGCTCAAGGAAGGCCCTCTGGCCCAGTTCAAAGCACCTATGAGGACATCTTATGGGACCCAGGCACTCCACCCCCTACGCCACCTCGTGGACCCACTGCTGCTCTCCAGGCATCAGACCATCCAGGACAGGAAGCCTGGGTACCATCTGGACAAGGGCTCGGTGCAGCTGATGTGGGAGTTCATTTGTAGAGCACAGAGCTGCGAAGCGAAGGGTACCTAGGGTTACGAAGCACGAGGGTGGGACTTGCGTGTGCAATATTGTCTGTTGTGGAACAATTTTTAAAATATATGCAAATACCAAATATACTCACAGAGGTTTCTTGTGCGTGTTAAGTTTTGAACAGCTAAGGGTTGCAGCTTATCTAGGGAATGGTTGAATCTGGATGTCTTGCATAAATCAGCTACCTCTGGTCATGGAAACAATAGTCATGAGTGTGTTTCCTGTGTGCTAGGAAACCTGTTGATCTTTATAGAATTCCGTATTTAATGCTTCTCATAACTCCACTGATGAAGTGTTAATGTCTCCATTTTCTTTTTTTTTATTACATATTTTCCTCAATTACATTTCCAATGCTATCCCAAAAGTCCCCCACACCCTCCCCCCCACTTCCCTACCCACCCATTCCCATTTTTTTGGCCCTGGCGTTCCCCTGTACTGGGGCATATAAAGTTTGTGTGTCCAATGGGCCTCTCTTTCCAGTAATGGCCGACTAGGCCATCTTTTGATACATATGCAGCTAGAGTCAAGAGCTCCGGGGTACTAGTTAGTTCATAATGTTGCACCTACAGGGTGGCAGGTCTCTTTAGCTCCTTGGATACTTTCTCTAGCTCCTCCATTGGGGGCCCTGTGATCCATTCAATAGCTGACTGTTATGTGTTTGCTAGGCCCCTAATGTCTCCATTTTCTAGAGGGAAGAAGTAGCTGGCTAGAAAGATTAAAGAGCTTGGCCAAGTTTATCACCTAGAACATAGAGGCTTGAACATGTGAGCCATGTCACTCCATAGCCCAGCAGTGCCTGCAAGCTCCTTACCTAGTGCTGGCTTCTCTGGGACTTCAAGGAGAGAATTCTATAGGGCCACAGCTCTCTTTCTTTCCCCGGGTCTCTTCTGCCCTTGGGGAAGAAGCCCATATTTGTCCTGAGCCCTTGCTTACTTCCCCCCATTCTTGAGCAGCCCCTGGTTTATACAGACAAGGGGGTTGTTTGTAGGGTCCCAGACTAGTAATGAGTCACTGATGGGGAGCTGGGGGACAGACAGACGGACTACAAAGCTCTTGAGAAAGCCTCATACTTCTGGTGACTCCCTAAGCCAAGAAGTAGCAGCAATAACCAAGTTCTTGTTTTTCTGGGTCCATTAGCAGAACCCTTCTAAAGAGGCTGTGGTCTCAGTCCAGTTCTACCCAAGGGGCCTCTTAGAGTAGAATTTTCTGGGGGTTTGCTATACCCCTTTTGCTTCCAATTAACCGCAGGGTGTTTCTCTGCCCTTTGCAACCTGTTCTTGCTCCCAAATGAGAGATACAGAGAGCTGGTTTGGTTTGGTTTTGGTTTTGGTTTTGGTTTTGGTTTTGGTTTTGGTTTTTGGCTTTACAAGACAGGGTTTCTCTGTGTAGCCCTGGCTGTCCTGGAACTCACTCTGTAGACCAGACTGGGCTTGAACTCAGAAATCTGCCTGCCTCTGCCTCCCGAGTGCTGGGATTAAACATGCGCCACCATGCCCAGCCGAGAGCTGGTATTTTTATTAACAAGCTGCAAGCCTAAACGGGGCCAGTTCTGGGCTATTCTAACCCTTTAAGACATCTATGTCCCAACCACAGGCCTCGTGTTTCTTGCATTCAGTGTCTACTTGGCTCGCTCTACTGTAGCTATCTGTCCTCACAGAGAACTCACTCCCTTGGTAAGGAGTCCTCCTGGACGCTCTACCATGGTCACCTCTTCCCTTCCTTCCCTGAAGTTCACCTCCCACCCTCCAGATCACATATCCCCACACCCAAATCAGTAGTCTCTCTCTATTCCCTTCTGCCCAGATAATTGTCTGATCAGCTCTTTTTTTATTTGTTTGTTTGTTTTGGTTTTGGTTTGGTTTGTTTTTTTGGAGACAGGGTTTCTCTGTGTAGCCCTTGGCTGTCCTGGAACTCACTTTGTAGACCAGGCTGGCCTCGAACTCAGAAATCTGCCTGCCTCTGCCTCCCACGTGCTGGGATTAAAGGCGTGCGCCACCACCACCGGCCTCTGATCAGTTCTTTATTGACTAATCAGAAGGTACTAGAGAAGAATGTTAACAAAATACTGAGACAGGTGATGCTTCATAAAAATAACAATACCAAAGTCTGGCCTGTACCTGACGGACTCCTTGCCTGAATAGAAGCCAGCATTTGAATAGTATAAAGACAACCTTTACACAGTGTACAAAAAAGAGTATCCCTGGGCTGGAGAGATATCTGACAGGCTCAGCTGTTAAGAGCACTGACTGCTCTTCTAGAGGGCCTGAGTTCAATTCCCAGCAACCACATGGTGGCTCACAACCATCTGGAATGGGATCTGATGCCCTCTTCTGGTGTGTCTGAGGACAAAGACAGTGTACGTGTATACATAAATTTAAGCAACTACAACAACAAAGACTATCCCTGCTATCCCTGCGGCCTCCTGGCCTGCTTGTGGCTTCGGTTAGGACCCTCATGCTGGGACTCATCCCAGACATCATGTAGTCCTTTGCCCAACTTTGTCCTCAAAGCCTGCGGCTTTGATCCTCTTCATCCTCGCTCTGGGCCTAAATTAGACTTAGGCTCACAGTGGCCTGGGGACGATTCCTCGGCCTCTCAGTTCCTCAGAGCTTCTGCCTCAAGCCCACAATTGTTTAGTCTTAGTTCCTCAGTCTCGGGGCGATCCCAAGGCAGCTAGCTCATGTGCACGGCCGATTGGAAATACTTTCTTAGCCTCAGTACAGTCTTAGGATTACACTTCGGTCTCATCCAAGTCTCAGATGGCTCTTGTCCTGACCTGACTATCTACCAACACCTAGAACCAAGCTACTGGACTTTATGCTGTTTTTCCCAGGACTAGGAGCAGTTCCCTAGGTTTCTGTACCAGACCTTTCCCAGTCTGACAAGGCTTCCTCCTCTTGGTCTTGAGCTAGGACCCATTATATCTCCTCAGAGGGAAGCTGCTCCCTGCTTGTAATACTATTGAGTTAGAATCTTCTTCAAGTCTTTGGGTTTGGCTCAGGACTCATCCTGTGCCTGGCAAAGAAAGAATTATACTTGTTGGCCCTACAGAACGTACAGGCCAACTTCTTGCTTAGAACTGTATGACTACTCGCTAGTGAGGTTTCTAAGCATGTGGCTCCCTTTGAAGGTTGCAGACAGACTTAGATGTAAAGTTTTACCTCCTTTTTGTTTGCTTTTGGGGTTTGGGTTGTTTTTTTTTTTTTCAAAGATTTATTTATTTTATATGTGTGACTACACTGTCTCTGTCTTCAGACACACCAGAAAAGGACACCTGATCCCATTACAGATGATTTTGAGCCACCATGTGTTCTCTGGGAATTGTTACGACCTCTGGAAGAGCAATCAGTGCTCTTAACTGCTGAGCCATCTCTCAAGCCCTTTGTTTTTGTTTTTAGAGACAGGGTTTCTCTAGCCCTGGCTGTCCTGAAACTCACTTTGTAAAATCAAGCTAGTCTCAGACTCACAGAGATCCTCCTGCCTCTGCCTCCTGAGTACTGGGATTGAAGGCGTCCACCACCACACCTGGCAGATTTCTACCTACTTTTACAGGTGCTTGGTTATACTCACCCCTACAGTGTGAACAATGCAGGTAAAACTGCATCTCAAGGCTCTGAGAACATCCGAGAGATGTCAATGTCCACTGTGTTTTGGTGGAATATGTGAGAGGGCCCTCAGAGCAGTGACCAAGTGCTTGTGGGTTAGGATGTAAGCTCTCAGCTACTCTCCATGCCATGGCTGCCTGCTGCCTGCTCCCCAGTGTGGGAGCCATTGACTCGAACCCTATAGAGTTCCAAATTACACACTTTCATCTTATAAATTGGTCGTGGTGTCTTATCACAATAATAGAAAAGTAAGACATGGGGCTGGAAAGATGGCTCAGTGGTTGAGAGCACTGACTGTTCTTTTCAAGGTCCTGAGTTCAAATCCCAGCAACCACATGGTGGCTCACAACCATCTATAATAAGATCTTCTGGAGTGTCTGAAGACAGCAACAGCGTACTTACATATAATAATAAATAAACCTTTAAAAAAATTAAAAAGAAAAAGTAAGACACATGTCCTTTGGCATGGCTTAGACCACATGTCATTAAGACTATTACAATGGCTTTCAGTTGGTAGCTCTGTCTCCTTACAGCTAATCTTTTGCTTGCTTGTTTGTTTGTTTGTTTGAAATGGAGTCTCTCTACATAGCTCTGGCTATCCCGGAACTCACAATGTAGACCAGGCTGGCCTCAAATTCACAGCGATCTATCTGCCTCTGCTTCCTGAGTTCTGGGATTTAATGATGTGTACCACCATACCTTAATCACCCAGAAAGTAAAACAAACAAATCTGATGGAGTTCCACTCAGTTCTTTAATGTTCAATGTCAAAGCCAATGTCCTGACAGACGACACAGGCCTTCCTTGAGGTCTGGTCCTGTCTCCTTCCTTCCAGTCTTCTTTCCTGGTGCTCTTCTTTGATGTTTTGGTTACCAGTTATTTATTCATCTCCCTAATTAGTATTCAAGTTTCTTGAAGGCTGACACCATAGTTATCTGTAGTTCTGCAGCCTCATCATTGGATGCAGGATCTCACGGGTTCCTAGTGCCTGGAGAAAAGGCCTTCTTCCCATTTCTCCATAAGCCAGACTGACCAACTGATTGATCTAGGCACCAAAATACAGGTGGGCCTCAGGGAAGGAATAGGAGATCTGAGCAGTGGTAGGGTCAGCTAAGCAAGAATCATCTTGGGAGAAAGGGATAGAAGGACATATTAAATAGCAGGACATGCCGGACCTGGTGGCCCATGCCTTTAATCCCAGCACTCCGGAGGCAGAGGCAGGCAGATTTCTGAGTTCGAGGCCAGCCTAGTCTACAAAGTGAGTTCCAGGACAGCCAGGGCTATACAGAGAAACCCTGTCTCGAAAAACCAAAATAAAATAAATTAAATTAATTAAAAAAAGAAAGGAAGCAAGGAAGGAAGGAAGGAAGGAAGGAAGGAAGAAAAATATTCTACAGTACTGTAGTGGTTTGAATGTGCTAAGCCCATTGGAAGTGGCACTGTTAGGAGGTGTGGCCTTGTTGGAATAGGTGTGGCCTCTTTTGGAAGGAGTGTGTCACTGTTGGGGTGGGCTTTAGTCTCCTTCTGCTGCCTTTGAATCAAGATGCAGAACTCTCAGCTTCTTCTCCAGCACCATGTCTGCTTGCCTGTTACAATGCTTCCTGCTAGGACGATAATGAACTGAACCTCTGAAAATATAACCCAGCCCCAACTAAATGTTGTCCTTTATAAGAGTTGCCTTGGTCATGGTGTCTCTTCACAGCAATGGAAACCTTAACTAAGACCAGTATGCAGATGCAGTAGAATTTGGCTCCTACTGACCTAAGCGGTCACAAAGAAAGGAAGGGAGGCTGGGCAGCTCTAGACTCTCAGCTCTATATGGAGTCACCCCAAGTTTGAAATAGTGTGATACTTACTGTTCCGGGGGTTAGGGGGAGGCCAGTAAAGCTCTATTTTTTTCTGATTCTCTCTCTTCCCTTCTAGGTAACTTTTGCTATGTAGACAAGGATGGCCTTGAACTTCAGAGCTTTCTGCCTCTGTGATTACAGGAATGATGCTCCACCACACCCTGTTTCTGGCTTATTTCTTACTGTGTCTCAAGTGACCATAGTCAGCCTCAAACTTTCCTTTGTATCTGAGACTGGCCTTGAATTAATGCCCATCCCCCCCACCTCTGACTGGTGTTAGGATTTCAGGCTTGTACCTCACTTTTGTTTTGTTGTTGAGTTTTTTTCTTTTGTTTTTGATTTTTGCGGCTTCTTTCTAAAGTTTATTTATTTTGTGGATGCTTGTGTTGGGACACCCAGGAAAGTATATGAAGGTCAGAGAAAAACTTGGACAACTTGCTGAAGTCAGTGCTCTTCTTCCACGGTGTGGGTTCTGGGAATCCAACTCACAGTGTCAGGTCAGGCTTGGTAGCTGCTGCTGCCACCCTACGTGATAAACCATTCCCCAATCCCATTCTGGGTGTTTTGTCTTTTTCAAATATTTATGTATGTATTTATTCATTTATTTTTGATTTTTAGTTTTTTTTTTTTTTTGTTTTTTTTTTGTTTTTTTTTTTTTGGTTTTTTTCGAGACAGGGTCTCTCTGTGTAGTCCTGGCTGTCCTGGCACTTATTTTTGATTTTTAAAGTCGGGGAGATTCAATGTATAGCCCTGACCATTCTAGAACTCACTCTGTAGACCAGGATGACCTCAAACCCATCGAAATCCCTCTGCCTCTGCCTCCTGAGTACTGGGATTAAAGCAGGAGCCACCACAGGCAGCTGTCTGTCATATGCATGAGTGTTTGACCTACATGTATGTATATGCACCATGTTGTGTCTATCTTGTGACTTTGGAGCCTAGATTCGAGTGACAGATTAAAGTTATAAGCCAGCCAGCATGGGCTCTGAGAACTGAACCCAGGACCTTTGGAGGAGAAGAGAAAGCTATGTTCTAAGGAACCTTCTCTCCAGTCCCAAAAATTTTACTTCCTTTTCTTTTCTTTATCTCTTTGTTTTTTCTTTCTTCTTTTTCTTTCTTTCCTTTTTATTTGTATGTGTGTGTGTGTGTGTGTGTGTGTGTGTGTGTGTGTGAATATCTGTAGTAAGAATTTTGGTTTCAAGCCGGGCGTGGTGGCGCACGCCTTTAATCCCAGCACTTGGGAGGCAGAGGCAGGCGGATTTCTGAGTTCGAGGCCAGCCTGGTCTACAAAGTGAGTTCCAGGACAGCCAGGGCTACACAGAGAAACCCTGTCTCGAAAAACCAAAAAAAAAAAAAAAAAAAAAAAACAGAAAACAATATCAGGCATGGTGGCACACGCCTTTAATCCCAGCTCTCTAGAGGCAGAGGCAGGCAGATTTCTGAGTTCGAGGCCAGCCTGGTCTACAAAGTGAGTTCCAGAACAGCCAGGGCTATACAGAGAAACCCTGTCTCGAAAAAACAAAAATAAATAAATAAATAAATAAAAATAAAAAGCTCAGAAAAGAGCTGGAGAGATGGCTTAGTGGTTAAGAGCACTGACAGCTCTTCCAAAGGTCCTGAGTTCAATTCCCAGCAACCACAGGGTGGCTCACAACCATCTGTAATGTGATCAGATGCCCTCTTCTGGTGTGTCTGAAGACAGCAACCGTGTAGTCACATATATTAAATAAATAAGCAGACAGAAATGTTATGTGACTATGTCTTTGTTTGAATCCCAGGTGTGAGGTATGCAGCTACTTTAGATGTCCCCAGCAGCTGACCCATGATTTGTCTCATGCTCTGGCAGGGACATGGTTTTTAGCATCTAAACATAGTTTATGTTTGGAATTCTGGGGAGTCTTAAGAGAAGATAAAAATGCTATAGCCCCAGAGGCTGCTGCATTGCTGGATTGCTGGATGGAGAGATCCTGACTACCGAGATCAAACTGCCCCAAGGAACTGGACATCCCTTGCAGCAGGAACTAGTCTAAGACAGACGCCTTCTTTCCCCTCTAACCTCCTCTCCTGCCTAGTGTTGGGGAGGTTAGAAGGGTTGAGAAGGGTGGTGGGAAAAACAATCCAATAAAGTAGCCAAAAGTCT